>NW_022681471.1:118975351-119575351 GCF_009764315.1 Trachypithecus francoisi
CATGTCATGCTAGTCATATCATGTCAAGCCTCCTACATAAGAGTTGTACCTGGGAGAACTGAGACTTTTGGGGTCTTTGGGGAAAAGGATGGAGCTAATGTGTATGACAGATGAATATTCACGAGGGGTATTTTGGATGGGTTAATGGGCAAAGCTAATTGCAGATAACTAATGGGAAGGGGAAGATGCTGAGGACTGCCAAGTCCTTGAGTATGGGCATCAACACTTAAAATAGAAAACCTAAGCAAAGTGTGGGAATCCATGCCCAAAAAGTCAAGATCAGTCCCAGTTCCACACACCAAAAATTCCTCCAAATGGATGAAAGATCTAAATTTTTTCAAAAAGAAACAATAGAAGAAAACATGGGTGAATTCCTTTATAATTTATAAAAACCTTTCTAATTATTACTCAAAATTCAGAAGCCACATACGAAGAGATTAGATTACATATTAGACTACATTAAAAAAACCAAAACTTTTGCACGGCTAAAAATACAGTAAGAAAGAACAAATGCTGTATAATTCCACTTATATGAGGTACCTAGAATAGGCAAATTCAGAGGAAGACAGTAGAATGCTGGTTACTATGGGCTGGGAAGAGGGGAGAAATGGAGAGTTACTTTTTAATGAGTACAGAGTTTCTGTTTGGCATGGTGAAAAAGTTCTGGAAATGGCTGGTAGTGATGGTTGTACAACATGTGAATGTACTTAATGCTACTGAATTATACACTTAAAGTGGTTAAAATGGTAAATTTTGTTATATATATTTTACCACTATAAAAGTATTTTAAACAGCCATTTACAGAGTAACTTTGTGTTTACTGAATCTGATAATACAAAAATCAGGTCTTATATTCTTGATGGTTTTAGGTTTTTCTTCATTTCATTGTTCTGTGGATTCATTCCTGTTGGATTTGTATAAAAGTATTGGTCCACAACAGATGAAACTTAAAGCAAAACAAACAAACAAAGTTAACCTGGCCCTCAGCACAGATACTTTGAGACACATTGTACTATGGAGTAAATTGTGTCCCCCACTAAATTGATATGTTGAAGCCCTAACCCCCAGTGTGGCTGTATTTGGAGTAAGGAAGTAATTAAGGTTAAATGAGGTCATAAGGGTGAAGCCGTAATTCTATAAGATTAGTCTCCCTATAAGAGGAGACTCCAGAGTGCCTATGTGCTCTCTCTTTCCCTCTCCCTCTCTCAATGTGAACATGAGATGATACAATGAGAAAGTGGTAGTCTACAAGCCAAGAAGAGAGCCCTCACCTCACCAGAAACCTAATTGGCTAGCACCTTGACCTTGGACTCCCCAGCCTCTAGAACTGTGAGAAAATAAATGTCTGTCCTTTAAGCCACCAAGATGGTGGTATTTTCTTATGGCAGCCCAAAGTAACACACGCTGGCTTATAGGATCATCGTGATGTCACTGCTGCTGTCCTGTGATTTGCCTTCAACTCAAGAAAGCCATGTTGGAGATTGTGTGTGAGAGAATAAAAGAGAAGCTCTTTTCTGTAATACTGAAAAAAAGTGTCTCCAAAGTGGAATGTTTTGATGATGTCCTGGGTTTTGACTTCAGCTTTCACAGGGGGAAATACACTAGGATAAATTGAGAATATTCACAATGCTTAAATAGGGAGCAATATGCTGTTGAATAATAATGCCAATGCTAAATAGATGATAAGAAATTGTAGTTTTTAAGAATGTTTGTGACCCTCATTTGAACCAGCATTCATAGGGGTTGAAACAGTGAGCTTTTATTTAGGCTGACTGGAAAGCAAAATTATTATTGAAAAAATGACTGCAATTCTAGTATAAGACGTTTGTTATTATCTATCACAATGAAAGAAGAAAAGAAATTCTATTTTGATCAAAAGACTCAGGGAACTAAGAAGAGATTTAATCTAACTCTACATTTTGTGTATTTGATACAAAATTGAATGCGAAATTCCTTCTTTTGGAGTGATTTTGTAGTGACACATTCAAACTTTAGAGAAGTGAGACCCTGATGGCCTGGGGGAATAAAAATATATAATTCTTTTTCTGTGAGGTACAGAATATGCTGAGTTGCTCCATGGTTTTGAATTTTGTTGATTAGTTTTTCCTTCTAGCTTGATCGTTCCTGTGACTTGTCACAAGCATTCATAAGGCTTAGTCTAGGATCAGGGGTAGAGTCTGCAGACAGGATATCGAACATTCATGTCTTTGTTGAATAGCATTCAACTGTATTTATGTATATACTATAATTTATGTATCCAATCTACCACTGATGGATATTTATATTGATTTCTTTCTTTCTTTATTTATTGCTAATGCAAACACAATTCTATTTATATGATCATAAATGTCTCTTAGTGCACATGTACAAGAGTTTTCTAGGATATGTTCCTAGAAATAGAATAAATTGATAGTGGTACATTATGTGCAAGTTTACTTTTAGTAGATAAGGCTGAAGAGTTTTCTAAAGTGGATGTTCAATAGAATGACCATTAATTCTTATTATTAATCTGTAAATTATCTTAGATTACCTTGTAATAATAATAGTTTTTCCCAATCCTTAGATTTAAATTTTTTTTTGTCTTGTCTTCCTGCATTTGCTATGAACTTCCAGTATAGTGTTGAAAAAGTGGTAACTGCGAACCCTCTTGTATTGTTCTTAATAGTAAAGGAAGGCCGGGCGCGGTGGCTCAAGCCTGTAATCCCAGCACTTTGGGAGGCCGAGACGGGCGGATCACGAGGTCAGGAGATCGAGACCATCCTGGCTAACACGGTGAAACCCCGTCTCTACTAAAAATACAAAAAAACCTAGCCGGGCGAGGTGGCGGGCGCCTGTAGTCCCAGCTACTCAGGAGGCTGAGGCAGGAGAATGGCGTAAACCCGGAGGCGGAGCTTGCAGTGAGCTGAGATCCGCCACTGTACTCCAGTCCAGGCGACAGAGCGAGACTCCGCCTCAAAAAAAAAAAAAAAAAAAGTAAAGGAACACTTTCAATATTTTGCCTTTAAGAGTGATGTCTGATGTAGATTTATTTTTTATAGAGGTCTATTATCAGGATAAAGAAATTTCTTTCTATTCTAGTTTGCTTAAAGTTTGTTATTTTTTTATAACAATCTTATCATTTATATATATAATACATTTCATATCAACAATTTAAATCATACAGAAAAATACAAAGAATAATTTTTAAAACCACTTCATTCGCCATCATAAAGATACCTCTGTTAACATCTTTTGTCGTATTTTACTTTTTAGTATAAAAAATCTTAAATGTAAAGCAAAGTAAAAAAAAATAGTATTAAAGAACCATCATATACCAATCATTTGATTTGATTGGCATTTTGCTATGTTAGTTTCATCTGTTTTTTAATTCCAAAGTATTTTAGGGTAAATTTAAGCTATTATGACATTTCGCACTTATTTTGTATTTACTTTGTTATACAGCTCTTAAAATAATGATATTTTCTTGTATGGCCATAATACCACGATTACTTTTAGCAAAATTAACAAAATTAAGTATAATCTATGCATTCTCAATAGGTGAAAATTTTTTCTCAGGGCTGTGTGTGACAAAAAACTTACTGTTTTCCTATGAAAAACACAGCTATCCATATAGTGTACAAGAAGATATACAGTATAACTGTGGTATTAAAACTTCTTTTGTGCAGTTAGAAAAACAATGTCTAAAATATTGCTTGGGAAGTAATAATGAAAAAATATTTGAGAAACACTGATATAATCTAATATATAGTTTCTATCCAAATTTTCCCAATTTTCCACAAAAGATCCTTTTAGTTGATGTTCACTTGCTGGGTATAGGCCCTTAGTAAGACATGTATATCACAAATATTTTCTTTCGTATTTCTTGCCTTTGCTTTTTTATTTTTCTAATGGTATATTTTAGAGACCAACACATTTAAATTTTGATGACATTCAATTTATCAATTTTTTATTATTATAGTTTTTGCTTTTTGTATCCCATTAAAAAATCTTTGCTTACCCTGAGCTGGCAGATATTTTCCTTTAGATGTCTTATAGTTTTAGCTTTTACATTTAGGTCTATAATCTATCTAGGTCAGTAATAAATTGGTGTCTGATGTGAGGTGTGGACGAACGTTTCTGTTTTTACATGGGATATCCAGTTGTTCTAGCACCATTTGTTGATAAGGCTTACTTTTCCTTCTTGAATTGCCTTGGCACCTTTTGTTGATCATCAGTTGACGTATAGGTATGGATCATTTTCTAGATTCTCTACTTTGTTCAGTGGATCCGTGTGTCTATCATTATGTAACTATTGCATTGTTTTGGTTATTGTAGCTTTATAGTAAGTCTTAAAATTAGATAATGGGAGTCCTCCAGCTTTGTTCTTTTTCAAAATTGTTTGCATATTCTACATCCTCTGCATTTCCTTATAAACTTTAGAATTAGCTTATTAATTTCTACAAAAGATTGCTGAAGTTTTGATAATTGTTACATTGAATTTATAGATTTATTTAGGGTAAATTAAGATCTTAACAATATTTCATCTTGTACATACTATAAATGGGATATATTCTATTTGTATTTTGATTAACTTACTGGCAAAACAAACGCACAAAAATACCAGTATTTTCCTCAAGTTGTGGCAAAGATGTGTATCTGATGCGAGTCTATTTGGTTCTGAAAATTCCAGGGTACTTCTTGAGGCTAACAAAGTATGAGTGCTGGGCTTTCTCTCCCACTGTCTACACCGCATAGCTACATTGGCAGCTTGGGACTAAAAAAGGACCAGAGTTAAGGATTTGTACCTGCACTGCATGCTGGCTTAGATTTCCTTTCTACAGACTTAGGAGATTCAATTAAAATATGAATATTATGAAGAAGCCTCTTAGTACTAATCTTACCCAGAACTATTCATTCTGCCCTTTATATACAATAATGCTATGAAATACCCACTCTCAGTGAAGCAAGTGGCAAAAAATGTGCAGTGTCTATCTGGATGTGGCTTTCCATCTCTTAAAGTGCACAGAACAGGAACTTGGAAATAAGGCTCATTTGGATGTTTGGTTGAATTCAATGTCATCTACTACTGGGAACACACTGATTTCCCACTCAGTGGCACAGTGTATCTTCAAATTTTAGACACCAATCAGATTTTTCCCATGAGAAGGGCCTAATTGCATAATATTGAAATGTCAGTAGGGACACAGCTCAGCTATCATCCGTTGATGTTATTGTTTGTATCCCTCCAACAGTGACACAATAGCTACTTATTTACTTTCTGCCCTTGTTCTTTATCTGAACTCAACAAGCATTAGTCTTTAACTTTACTCCAAGTAGAAATTGTTCAACTAGCAAAGATTCACCCCATCTTTTATAATGTAGCAAGTTTCAACCTGGAGCTATTTTCTCATAAATAAGAGCAAGGCTTTTGTTTTATAGATAGGAAAGGTGCTATTCAATCCGCACTGAAAGTTGTATCATTCTAGGAAGAGCAAAAAATGAGCAAAGGACCAGATATATTTGAGAATCCTCATGTGTCTGCAATTGTGCTATGTGCTGGGGATACACCAGTAAACAAGACAGATGTGGCCCTCCTCTCCTCCCGAAACTTATAGGTCACCAGGAAAATAGACAATAAACAAATGTGAGGGAGGCTAAAAGGGAAATTTAGGGTGTTTTACTGAATAGTTCATAGGAAGTCGTAAGTCCCATAGTGTCCTCTAGCTTTGGCCACACTAATTAGCACCGAAACTCATTCCACTAGTAAAGTGACTAGGTTTAAGTCATCGTAACCAACTTACTGGGCTACCTAAGGCAAGTCACTTAAGTTCTACTAGCCTCAGCTCTCTCCTCTGTAACATAAGAGAAAATGCTTTCTGATCTATGAAACACATATGCTAATGTAAAACCACATGATTTCTAGTCAGAGGTGCAACACTGAGCAGGTCATGGATCATTGAGTTAAAATAAAGGCATGTGGCTTTCTCCCAGTCCGAAGTTGCTACATGAGGCTATCTGCTGTGAGGTAGGAAGGGATTCTGAGCCTTTGGGTATGTGGATATAATCTGAAGTATCTTGGCTTTAAAATAGGATCACCAAGGGAGCCTTTAAAAATTCTAATGCCTAGTTATACCTCACACTAATTAAATCAGAGCCTATGGGACTGGGCCCCAGACAATAGTATTTTCCAAAATCTATCTAAATGATTCTAATCTGCAGCCAGAGTTGGAGAATCTGTGCTCTGAGTAACAAGTCCTTTATCTCTGACTGAAGGATCTTGTGTCTTCTGCCAGCATCCGTGAAACTGTGGCTTGCTGACTTGTCAGTTTGCAAGCAAGGTGAAATCTTAGACCCTGAACAGCTCTTGACAAGTAGCTAGAAGAGAGGTTTTCTTTGATTTCTCATGCTTCCTCTTACTGACTGGAGCCCCATTAGAATTACAGTCAGGTGGCTAGGCGCGGTGGCTCACTCCTGTAATCCCAACACTTTGGAAGGTCAAGGCGAGCAGATTGCTTGAGGCCAGGAGTTTGAGACCAGCTTGGCCAACATGGTGAAACCCCATCTCTACTAAAAATACAAAAATAAGCCGGGAGTGGTGGGGTGAGCTTCTAGTCGCAGCTACTCGGGAGGCTGAGGCGGGAGAATCACTTGAACCGGGAGGTGGAGGTTGCAGTGAACCAAGATTGCACCACTGCACTCCAGCCTGGCAACAGAGTGAGACTCTGCTAAAAAAAAAAAAAAAAAAAAAAAAAATTATACCCAGATATTTCATTCCCCCTTTGATTGACTATGTTTATTTTAATGGTAAACTGGAGGACTGGGGCCTGCCCATGGCCAGCTCCATCCCAGTTTGTCTCTTGGGGCTTGTTTTGTGCAGGGAGTAGGAATTCTCTTTCCCACAGGGTATTAATTTCCTGATCATGCCTACAGTGAGTGGAAAAATCTATCTACTTCTCGGGTTCATTTAGCAAGCCCTTTGGGCTGCTTCATGCTGATCTCTATCATTAATAAAAGTGATATTTGGGCTTCTAATGGTTTTTTCTTTATTATTCATAGTGTAGCAAACAGCGTGGGCTTCATGTTTGTCTTGGTTCCTCTTGCCCCAGAAGTCTTATTGGGGGAACATTAAACAGCCTAGGTGAATCCTGAACATACAGTAGGCATATATCACAGCTGAAAAACATCAAGTTGGGAAACTCCTATTTTTTATGATGGACTGCAAGCAAACTTGCTTCACCTTTGCCCCAGAGAGAGACAGTCTCTTTATTATACTACTTAGGAAACCTACTCCTTTCTCCAGAGAGACACTGTCTTCATTTTCCAAGGCTATTGACTATACAATCATCCTTGAAAAGATAGTCCAGGAAAAGGGACTCTCTACTTGCAAAGTGTCTCTACTTGTCATGTCTCTACTTGCAAGTGTGTAGAAATATGACAGACCCATGGGGAATTGTCTCCCAACACATCTGCAGATGGTTATATTTATTTGGATTTAAATTTAACCCTGTGAAGCAAAACTCGAGGTAAGACTAGGACTATTGTGGTAGCTTTTAAAAATATATATATATAATTTGAGGCACATTGGATCTCCTTGATGTCTGGCAGCCTCCAACCCAAGATATTTATCTTATAGCTGTCAAAGGTTTAGTTTTCTGGGAAGCAGATTCTAACATGAAATTTAGGGTGCAGGATGTTTTTAAAGGGATGCTCTTGGGATCAACACCTGTGGAAAAAAAGGGACAGAAAGGGAAGGGAAAAGGAGGAAACAGAATTGGGCAAGGAGAAAGTTGACCTGGCATGCAGAACCAACCAGAGCCTTGGCTTACCTAACCAGGAGTTTTATAACTAAAATGACCCTTCAGGATTGTTTCCAGTTGGGTCAAGGTGGCCAGGTCCTGATACTGATGCATAAATCCATCATTGTCTGTGTGTAGTCCTGGGAAGTGCATGACCTTGGGCGACGGGATTGTCTGTAGCCAAGGAAGTTCCTGATGGGAATGACAGCTGAAGACTGTCTGCTGGCCTCCAGAAACTGGGATAAGTCCTTCCTTGAAGTAGAGTCTGTGTTATAAATCTTCTAGTGTCTACTATGATAGTAAAGGTTGGAAAACAGCACTGGACTCACTGATTAATGGTGGTCATTTCTCTTGCAGTAACATTTCTAAGTTTATGGACAGTTGAGTGGATATTACATTACATAGTTATGAATGCCTTGTTAGTCTGGAAAAATCTAGAATGAACTTAATGAACTGTGTGGCAGGTGGCAGCTCAGGACGTTGTTATGCTTGGAAGCCCCTTGCTTGGAGGCCCCCGTTGCTTGGAGGCCCCTATTTAGAAATTGGGTGAGTGGTAGAACTGTGCCAAACCTCAGAGGGGCCCATTTTTCTCATGGATTTTAGATTCTATGACTAATTTAATCTAGAACAAAACCAAACCACTGGCTAAAACCAAAAGCCACCATCGCTCAGGGTGGAGTTGTAGTGCTCAGTTTTTCTTCTGATGTTTCTGCCTCTTTGAGTGAAAACATATCTGGGTGAGGGGGTGGTGGTGGCAGTTGATATTTGGCAATCCACATAACTGTCATTTTTAATCCCATTTAGCTTCACCATTCTTACCATGGCTTTCCTGTGCTGTTGTTTGCATGTCTGTATGGTTGTAGTGCAACAAATATACATTGGATGTATAAATTATAATTAATCTCTTATTTTTATCTTCTTGCAGGAAAACTCTACTCTTGCTCCACTATCAGCATCTGATATGTCTATGTATAGAAAACAATTTAGCAAAGAGAGTCTCTGATGATGCTAAATAATGCTGGGGGATTTTTTCTGGAGTAATATTACTAGAAACTTAACACATCGCTGTGCATGAGCTACTTGCATGTTGTGTCTCAACTCCTTACAACAGCTCTGCAAAGTAAATAGTACTATTGCCATATTCTAAATGAGGTTGTCACCTGTCTTTGGTCACGTGGCTTGGTAGGGATGACATGATGACATATTCTAGTCCAACAACATAGGTCTATGAAATACAGCTTTATTTTATATTGACAGCTTTATTTCTATTATGAGCTTTAGAGTCTATAGGGCAGTGAAAAATGTGATCTCAGTTACTTTGGAAGTTCTCCCTTTTCCCAAGCATGTGTCTTATTTTAGTGGAAGAGGGTGCTACATGGCAGTAAAGGCACTGTTGAGGAAGGAAGCATGAGCCTCCATGTAATCATCTATTCCTGCTGGATCTGCTGAGATATGCTTTTGTCTCTGTGGTTTTCAGCTGTTAGTCTATGCAAGATGCCCCATTTCACTCAGTAGTCTTTCCAGGGGTGCTAGCTCTCAATGCCATATTTCAGCTGCTCTTGGTTACCAAGAAAATGTTCTATTGTTCTTTTAGCATCTGCCTGGACATCCCATGTAAACTTTTTTACTCTAGGGTCTTGCCACTTACCTGCTTTTGCCTGGAAAAGTAGGGCAAGATCCCCTTTGCTCTCAGACTTGCCCAAATTGTCTTCTGGTTTCTGTCCTCCCTCTTTCTCCAATTGTCCCTCAGGGAAGGGCAGGCACAGGACTTAGAGACATTCTGCTTTCCAGAGAACAGCACCTTCCCAATCTATAAACTGGATTTGCTTCCTTACTGATTCTTTCCTTATCAGTGTCCCAAGGGATTGATAAGGAATCTTTTATTTTTTAAACATTACTTGTTGGCCGGGCGCGGTGGCTCAAGCCTGTAATCCCAGCACTTTGGGAGGCCGAGACGGGCGGATCATGAGGTCAGGAGATCGAGACCATCCTGGCTAACACAGTGAAACCCCATCTCTACTAAAAAATACAAAAAACTAGCTGGGCGAGGTGGCGGGCGCCTGTAGTCCTAGCTACTCAGGAGGCTGAGGCAGGAGAATGGCATAAACCCAGGAGGTGGAGCTTGCAGTGAGCCGAGATCCGGCCACTGCACTCCAGCCTGGGCGACAGAGTGAGACTCCGTCTCAACAACAACAACAAAAAAAATTGTTGAGGTATAATTTACAGACATTAAAATGCACAGATTTTAAGTATACAATTCAATAAGCTTTGACCAATGTTTACAGTCATGTAACTCATACCCGTATTACAATATAGAACATTTCTATCACTCTCCAATATTTTTTCATGCTCCTTTCCAGTTGATCCCCATCCCCAACCAGTTTTCTTATTTTTATCAGTATATATTAGTTTTGGCTAGATTTGTAACTTCATATCAATGGAATCACATAATATATACTCTTGTATCTGGCTCTTTTCACTCAGCATCAGGTTGTTGAGATCCCAGAAGTATTTTTAATCTCATTATTAAGCCACTGTGCTTTATTCCGTAAGGCCCCTCAAAGCTGCTTAGGACCCTACAGTCCCAAAGCCTGAACTTTTAAAATTCAAACGTTTTTCTTTGCTCTTTTCCTATATCATCTCTTCCCTTTGACTAAAATTTATCTATTTAAGCAGGGAAAGGTCAAGAAGTACCAGGAAATGCAGAGGGAACCTTGTCAATAGCTCCAAGAATAATCCCAGCACCGAGTTAAGAGCAGAGTCAGGATTTCAATTTATAACTTTCTGACCCTGGAACGTCTGCTCTTCACAATTACCCCAAAGTTGTCTTGAAAGATTTAAAAAGTGACTGCTAAGAAGAGGGAGAAAAGTGGAGTGTTACATTGAAATACAAGTTGCTGTTCACTGGAGGCAAGTGTGTCAGAAGGCTTAATCTCAGCAATGAGAACTTTCACAAGTGATCTTTTTTTGTTTAGTGCCCATTGAATTGTACCAATGGTAGCTTATCTAAGGGTTTAGTTCAAAAATTTTTTTTGCCACTTGCCTCCAGTGAACAGTAACTTGTATTTCAATGTAGCTCTCCAGGTAGTTAGTGGCTCTGTCACTATCTGTGTGGCTGTCGGAAAGTTTTATCGCTTTTCCAAGCCTCACGTCCTGCCATGCTAAAATTAGAGGATTACAGTAAATGATCACTAGGCTTCCTTCTAACTCAAAATCACAGTGAATCAATGTTTGTAGTGCCCAGCAAATGAGCAAATGATGTTCACATAACCTAAGGATCCTGCCAAAGATATAGGATGTGCTTGCTGCATGAATGACATGGAGGATTACAACTGTGTTTTCTGCTTCAATAAGGAATGGCATATTTACTCTTTGGATCCACCACAATAAGCCTGAAACAAAAGGAGATGAAAATGGCTTCAGTATATTTTTAGGTTTTTATTAAATAGTACTAGCTATGGAGTGATAGAACAAAGCTATGGTCCTCTGTCTGGAAATACAATAATGTGAGTTTTGAAATAAATTCAATTTTGGTGACAGCAACAATTAATTAAATAAAAATGGTGGTTTGCAGTGCTATAGAATGGTCTAATTCTTCCAAAGGACGTGGCTGTACCAAAGCTTAATTTTGAGGTCACCTACATGAAAATATCACAGCCCTCTCATCTATAATAACAAGTCAATATGTACCCAGAATTTCTATACTATATTTTAGAACATTTCACAAATACCATTATTATTCCATTACAGTAAATATTTAAGGAAATGTTGGTGTATATTGTCCCCAGTGAAGATAAGTAACTCACTCAAGGTCAGAAAGCTATTTAGTGGAATGTTTTAACTACTATACACAGGAATTTACTTGGATGTCATTTCAGGATATATTTTTACATACCTTACTCCTCCTGGATTGAGTTATAATTTTTGTCTGTTTCTTTTATTTGTTTGGTCATAGATTTTGTTTGAGAGAAGTATTTGTTCTACTGCTAATTTGAGGGGGAGAAAACCTCACAGTTTAAAATCTCCGTAAAAAGAATTATGGAGAGGAAACAGATATGGTTTTGCTTTGTGGAATCTCAAAAAAAAAAAAAAAAAAAAGGCCAAATCAGCTTATGCCGAAATCCTACCTTTGGCATCCTGAAGAATGACATGAGTATAGAAGAAAATTGTTAAAATTAATGATTCCCTGAGATTCCAGGGAATGAATGTTTTTGTCTGTTCAGGCTGCTATAATAAAATACCATAGATTGGGTAATTTATAGATAATAGAAGTTTAGTTCTCACAGTCCTGGAGGCTAAGAAGTTCATGATCAAGCAGATTCATTGGCTGGTGAGGGCTCACCCTCTGTTTCAAAGAGAGCGTCTTCTTGCTGTGCCCTTACATGACATAAGGGACAAACCAGCTCCCCAGAGCCTCTTTTATAAGGGCAGTGACCTAATCACCTTCCAGAGGCCCACCTCTTAATGCCACCCCATTGAGGATTAGGTCTCAACATATGAATTTTGGGAGGACACAAACATATAGACCATGGCAGATGATGGAAGAAGATGTACTGAGCTCATACTCAAAGTTTCTAAATTTTCATTCAGGCAGTTACGTTACCACTTGCTCTATGCATTCTCATGATACCCTCCATTTGTAAAGTGTTTTCTCCAGAGAAGCATCCCCAAGGAACACTGAGGCACATGGCATGCAGGACTCCCCATAGGAAATAACTCTTTACCCACGTCCTTTGTTCTGACACTCAAAGCAGCTCTGGGCAGACAAAGCCTCATTCCAAGAAGTATCTTCACAGCAACTGTCAATAAGGACGATCACCAGGTTTCAAATAAAGGCCAATCCAGGGGCACCTGACATAATTCCCCTCCTCCCATTGCCACATGCCAGCAGGTGGGCCTTCTCTGGAATAACATAAAAATCTAAACAGAGTAACTCATCTGAAATGATTTGTAATAATAAATGGTGCCCAAAGAGCCTTTTGGAAACATCTGAAGTTCCAAGGCAGGTGTTATCCTAGGCTTGTGGGGGATAACTTTGGAGAAGACTGGCCTAATTATTTAAGTCAAGTAGGCCCAGCTGTTTTGCATTTGCGAGTGCAGACTGCCTAAAGAAACAGATCAGCAGAATAACTTGGGGTTTTATTTCAGTAACTTTAAGATTTTTCAATATCGTGATCTTATTTCGCTTTCCAGAGATAGGGACCAAAGCATAACTACTTCTCAGCACCAAACAAATGCATTGACAAGTTAATAGGAAAGAGAGAATAAATCACTGATTGGTGTGGCAGAGGATTCCTTACAGTTTACTTTAAAACCAATATTTAAAGGATTTTTATTAGACAAAAAGTTTCCTAGAAAATATTATTATGAGGGCCTTATTTACTATATTCTTGTGGTAATGCAAAATAAGTGATTTTTAGCTATAACCCGACTTAGGGAAATGGTGAATGGACAGTGAGAGGGAATGTTGGTATTTATTAGCCATTTGGTATAACGGAAAAAATTAAAAAGAGTTTGGAAATTAGAAGAGCTGGATTTGTTATGAGTTAATCATGAGACCTTGGATAAGTCATTTAGCTCAGTGAATCTCAAACTGTAGTGATTCTGAAAAAAAAAAAATTACGTGGAGAACATGTTTAAAACACAGATTCCTGGGATAGGGCCTGAAACTCTGCACTTCTAACAAACTCCCAGGTGATGCTGATGCTGCTGATCTGGGGGCCACACTTTGAGGAGTAAGGGAGTCTTAGGCTCTGCTCTCCTTATTTTTTTTTTTTTTTTTTTTTGAGGCAGAGTCTCGCTCTGTCGCCCAGACTGGAGTGCAGTGGCGCAATCTCGGCTCACTGCAAGCTCCGCCTCCCGGGTTCACGCCATTCTCCTGCCTCAGCCTCCCGAGTAGCTGGGACTACAGGCGCCCGCCACCTCGCCCGGCTAGTTTTTTGTATTTTAGTAGAGACGGGGTTTCACCATGTTAGCCAGGATGGTCTCGATCTCCTGACCTCGTGATCCGCCCGTCTCGGCCTCCCAAAGTGCTGGGATTACAGGCTTGAGCCACCGCGCCCGGCCAACTCTCCTTATTTTTAAAAGGAATCTACCATGTTAGATGACTGCATAGGTCTCTTCTGGCCCTGTAAAATTCTCTGAGGCCCAATTTTGTTTCACTTGTCCTTCTGCAAGTGTCTGCGATTTTTCTTTCTAATGGAGATGGCTAATGGTAGGACATAAATTAGATTACTGAGGGAGAAGCTGTCTTAGGGAAATTTGTTTGTTATATCTAAGAGAATGCCTAAAGGTATTAACCATTAGGAACAGGTGCCTACTTAAATATTTTACATAACATTTGAGTCTCCTAAGTGAAATGGAAAGAATCCTCTGGAAGGCTTCAGTTTAAGTCCTGACTCTGCCACTTCCTAGCCCCATCACCTTAACCTTTCTTAGTTTCTTTATCCATAAAATGGGGAAACCAATTCCAAGTCCTTCCTGTAGTGTTGGTCCCTAGAATATGCACTGAAAAGCACCTTGTAGGTTGGAAGGAGCCGTGCAAGTGTAAGAAATGGCTGTGTGCCAGGTGTGGTAAGCAGAGATCACAACACAGAGGCACTAAGCTGGTTTCAGGGTGATTCACTAGTGGCCATGTGGTTTTCTAACACCACTCTACAAACAGCATGGATCTTTGTTCCAGCTCTGTATCTTAGTTTGTCCACAAGAATGCCTGTTACCTACTTTGTATAGGCCTGGCACTGAAAGGAGAAATAAACAATCAAAAGCTAATAACTGTTTGAGTCACAGAAGCAGAACCACTATGAGTAGTATGAAAGAAGAAATTTATTATAAGAATTAGACCTTATCAATGGGGGAGGAACTGGGGAAGCAAACACTGGACAACAGGAGGTGGGTGCTCAGGGGTCAGGGGGAGGTCACTCATCAGCCCTGGCATTGGTGAATGAGAGCTTCTGGGCAAACTCTGGAGCTTAGCAGGTCCCGTGGCTGGAGTCAGACCATAGAGAGGAGCTGGTAGAGCTGTCATGGGAAGTTGCTGGCTCTTTGTGGCCACTACCTCTGTAAGTTTGTAGGGCAGCAACTTGTAGTGGGCCTGGAATTGCTGTTGGTCAGCAGGGGCTGAAGAGCTGAATGTGGGGGTGAGGAGAGTGAGGAGCAGCTGGCCCCACACACAACTCTGCATCTGTGTCTCGCCACCTCTAGCCAACGATGACCTTCAGAATGCAATGGGTGCTGCTTCCCTTCTGTCTCCCAAATCTTGTATAGCCTTGCCTTTGGCCAACTCTCACTATGAACCATGTAGGAAAGGAGATTCTGGAAAACTTCTTTCGTGACATACAAAATTGACCATAGAACAATCCAGCACACTATCTGACAGCATTTCTGATGCATATACTGACTGAATAAGAGGGTATCATCTTCTAGGGGGACAAGTCATTCATCTCTAAAAGAGATAGAAAACAGCACTGTTTATGAAGAATAAGATGCATCACTCTCCTGAATGCTACATTACAGTCATTTAAGCATCTTGAGAATGTACACACATGTGTAAAAAGTATTTATAAGGCCTTATTTGTGTAGGTGTACACACACTTACACAATCACAAAATACAAGCAATCTCCAGAAGTAACCAATAGAAGCTCACATGACTCTCATCCCCACAGGATGGCCTAGCAGAACCTGGAATGCAGGGAGCGCCAGTACATGCTGTTAGAAGTGGGGAACGGCTCTGCATGTGGCACCTGGAGAGTGTTTCCCCAGTGTGTGAATAGCAGATAAGGCAGAAACAGGCAACGGTGTGTGGTGCCTAGACTGTTGGTCCTCATTACTTGCAGATGCCATGTTTCTAAATGTACCTACTTGGTAAAGTTTCTTTGTAACTCTCAAATCAATACTGGAGGTGCTTTTGCAATCATTCACAGACATGCTTAAGGTGATGAAAAATGTTACTCACTCAATGCACACCCCCTCAGTTGAAGTCAAACGAGGTCACTTGTTTGTCACTCTGGCTTTTTGTTTCAACTCTCAGACTGTAAACAAGTGTACTTTTCATGGTCTCTTTAGTGCCACATTTTTCACATTTTTGTGCTTTTTGTAGGTGATTTTGCTGCTTAAAGTGGCCCCCAAGCATAGTGTTGAGATACTGTCTGTGTCCTGAAGCATTTTAAGGCTTTGATGTGCCTTTTGGAGAAAATACCTGTGCCAGGCATGAGTGCTAGTGCTTTTGAAAAGGAGTTCAATGTTAATAAATCAACAATATATATTAAATAAGGTGTCTTTAAATAGAAAACAAACATAGATAAGGTCATGTATTGATCAGATGATAAAAATGTTGTGATCGGAGACTCACAGGAACCTGTATTTCCCCTAGGAATACTGCTTCAGTATTCAATCATGCGGTATTCAAGTATTTATGATGACTTCTTAACTACCGCAAATAATGAGATTCACCAGTACATCTCTAAAAGGAAGAAAGAATTACTTTCTGCCTCTCAAAAAGGCACACATACAGTGAGGAAAGGCAGATCCCAATCAGTCAGCCTTTGTTGAGGTCTAAAATGATATTCTTAGTTTAGTGCTTTTCCAGCCCATTGCAATGCACATATGCCTGGGGTGATTGCCCTATAAACCTTATCAGCAAATTATGCTTTAGTATGAATGAATCCCTGGTATTTTCCTGAGATCAGGTTATTAGAGGGATTGCAGAGCAGAGAGTTTGAACTTGGCTAGTTGAAGCAGGTTCAGAAAAGATTCCACATGAATGGGGAGGGGTTGAAGCAAAAGGAACTTGAGGTCCACAGACAACATTTTGTTTTGTTTTTAAAAATTTCATATCTGGCTGGGCGCGGTGGCTCAAGCTGTAATACCAGCACTTTGGGAGGCCGAGACGGGCGGATCACGAGGTCAGGAGATCGAGACCATCCTGGCTAATACGGTGAAACCCCGTCTCTACTAAAAATACAAAAACTAGCCGGGCGAGGTGGAGGGCGCCTGTAGTCCCAGCTACTCAGGAGGCTGAGGCAGGAGAATGCGTAAACCTGGGAGACGGAGCTTGCAGTGAGCTGAGATCCGGCCACTGCACTCCAGTCCGGGCGACAGAGCGAGACTCCGCCTCAAAAAAAATTTCATATCTTAACCGTATTGAAGAATATGTTATTCCCTTCTGTTCACCAGCAGATTGTAAACTCCTTAAGAATCAGACATTAAAAGGTATTGAATATTTGGAACGTTCCTGTATATATTTTTTTAAGAAAATTATTTTTGAGCCAATATTTGCTTACATTATCTGCATAATATCTGTGTATTTGTCACTCTTGCTCTAGGCCAGCCTTCTCTGATGTCTGAATAGAATCTCTTTGGGATTACACAAACAAGCATAGCCATAGGGAAAAAAATGTGCTCATATATTAAATGTATAAGTTGCTATTCACAGAAGAATATTGAGGAAAAGAGAGAAGAAATATCAAATTTGAGACATGGTTTCCTTTTTTCCTTTCCTAGTCCTTCTCTCCCATTCTACCATTAGTGTTCTTTTTTTTCACTTTTTAAATAAATTTGTTTAGTTTTAATTTTTGTGTGTACATAGTAGGTGTATATATTTATGAGCTACATAAGATGTTTTGATACAGGCATACAATGTGAAATAAACACATCAGGGAAAATGGGGTATCTATCCCCTCAAGCATTTATCCTTTGTGTTACAAACAATCCAATTACACTCTCTATGTTATCGTAAAATGTACAATTAAATTATTATGAACTATAGTCACCGTGTTGTGCTATCAAATCCTAGGTCTTATTCATTCTTTCCATTTTTTACACCCATTAACATCCTCACCTTCCCCTCATCCCCCACTACCCTTCCCAGCCTCTGGTAACCATCCCTCTACCCTCTATATCCATGAGTTCAATTGTTTCGATTTTTAGATCTCGCAAATGAATGAGAACATGTGATGTTTGTCTTTCTGTGCCTGTCTTATTTCACTTAACATAATGACCTCCACTTCCAACCATGTTGTTGCAAACGATTAGATTTCTTTTTTTTATGGCTGAGTAGTACTCCATTATGTATATGTACTGCATTTTCTTTATCCATTCATCTGTTGATGGACACTTAGGTTGTGTCCAAATCTTAGCTAAACAATGCTGCAACAAACATGCAGATATCTCTTTGATATACTGGTTTCCTTTCTTTGGTTGTATACCCAGCAGTGGGATTCCTGGATTGTATGGTAGCTCAATTTTTAATTCTTCTGAGGAATATCCTAACTGTTCTCCATAGTGGTTGTACTAATTTACATTTTCACAACAGTGTATGAGGGTTCCCTTTTCTCCACATCATCTGCAGTATTTGTTATTGCCTGTCTTTTGGATATAAGCCATTTTAACTGGAGTGAGATGATATCTCATTGTAGTTTTGATCTGCATTTCTCTGATGATCAGTGATGTTGAACACCTTTTCATATGCCTGATGGCCATTCGTGTCTTTTTTTGAGACATGTCTATTCAAACCTTTTGCCCATTATTTAATTGGATTATTAGATTTTTTTTCCTATGGAGTCCTTTCAGGTCCTTATATATTCTGGTTGTTAATCCCTTGTCAGATGGGTAGTTTGCAAATATTTTCTCTTATTCTGTGGGTTGTCTCTTTAATTTGTTGATTGCTTCGTTTGCTATTCAGAAGCTTTTTAACTTGATACGATCCCATTTGTCCATTTTTGCTTTGGTTGTCTGTGCTTGTGGGATATTACTCAATAAATTTTTGCCCAGACCAATGTCCTAGAGATTTTCCCCAATGTTTTCTTGTAGTAGTTTCCACCATTTATTTTCTTCTGACATAACAATATTTCAAATCTTCCAGTGTGCTGTATGGTCACTTATTTCTGGATCTTGCAAAGCTGACACATTGTCATGACATATGCTTTTCTATACCTTCCTTAACCTCTTAACTGCTCTTCATTTTTAGATCTCAACCTAGATTTCCCCTCATTAAACTTACGAGGCTCCCTAAGTTTTCATTAGGTGTGGCACTGTGAACTTCTCATATAATATCCTCATGTAGCACCGTATGTTTCTTGTAGACTAGCACTCCTTACATGGGATCAAAGTGCTCTGCTTACTCTGAGTTCTCTACTGGGCTAAAGTCTCAAAGATTTGGGAAAGCTTATCTTGGTTAGCACTGTGAGCAGTAGTTGTGTGATAGGCATGGGGTACATTATGGTTGAATAGAGAAATAGCTACATGTCTCTTTCAATTTTGAGTCTAAAAAAAGGAAAGATTTCATATGGGCTTTTCTAGCCCCCGATAAGAACCTCTCAGTATTATTCACTGTTTCCATCCCTTGAGTCTATGCATGTTAATTTAAACATCGTAGCTGTATTTTACAGACAGGTATAGCTTTGTAACAAACAATCACAAAATCTTAGTGGTGTACTGATATTTTTGGTGTTCATGTTAGCTGAAGAAGCTGTACTTTATGCTTTTATTCTGAGAGTTGGTTGTGGTGAATTTTTCCTTGTGGTTCATTTTCTGACCCAAGTTAAAGGGTTAACAGTTATACAGGAAACTTCTGCTCATGGTAAACCATGCAAGCAACTCTCAAGCCTCTGCTTATGCCATGTGTACTAACACCCATTGGTTAAACAAAGGGCATGTGAAGAATGGGAACTACTCTACCCCTGGGTCAATGTTGACAAGTTTTCCCTCTTGTGGAGGAAGGGCACAGATGAGGTTCTCCAGTATAACAATTTTGCTTCACATCTTGGGAAAGTATGAAATAGGACATCAGATGTTTTGTAATAATATTGTAATAGTATAAGGAATTGGTGGGCCCTGTCCTACATGAAAATTTCCAAGACATCTCCTCTCTGGGTAATTAAAATGTCCCTAAGCAGAGGCCTTCCAGAGAAATAGTTATTAAAACACAAAAGCAATGAAGGACTGCTTTAAACTGAGAGCACCGTCTGCAAATAGCTCACCAAACCATTTAATTCGGACGACTGGCATTTTATGAACATGAACTGTGGATCTTCCCATGACCATGACTATACCAATGGTGAGGTTTGGCAAAATGTTTTTGAGTTCGCCAACTGAATTGATAGCATTAATTCCTATCAGGAAGACTTTATCCTGTGAATTTTATTGTTTGTTTTTAAAATTTAAATCTTTTTTTTTTTCTCGTCTGGAATTTACTTCTGGATGTGGTGCAAGCCAGGGATTCAATTTTGTTTCTTCAAAATGTATAGACAGATGTGATAATACCATTTATCTCTTTCCTACTGAATTAAAATACTGACTTTATCCCATCTTATATTTTATATATTTACTGAAGTATATTTCTGTGATCTCTATTACCTCCACCCACTTTATTTGCACATCTCTATGCCAATGCTATATTATTTAACTACCCTGGTTTTATAGTATGTTAATAGCGAAGATAAGCGCTCCCAATATTCTATAACCTTCTCTATAATAATTTTCCTGGGTGTTTAGACTTATATGTACTTTAATATCTATTATGTACTTAAATTCCCATTGGGATTATAATTAATTGCACTAAATTGTGTATTGATTTTAAGTGAATGAGTTTTTGTGATGCCAAGTATTTCCATTAAAGAATATGTATGTCTTATGAAACAATGCTTATCATCGCTGGTCATTAGAGAAATGCAAATTAAAACCACAATGGGATACCATCTCATGCCAGTTAGATTGGTGGTCATTAAAAAGTCAGGAAACAGGCGGGCGCGGTGGCTCAAGCCTGTAATCCCAGCACTTTGGGAGGCCGAGACGGGCGGATCACCAGGTCAGGAGATCGAGACTATCCTGGCTAACACGGTGAAACCCCGTCTCTACTAAAAATACAAAAAACTAGCCGGGCGACGTGGCGGGCGCCTGTAGTCCCAGCTACTGGGGAGGCTGAGGCAGGAGAATGGCGTGAACCCGGGAGGCGGAGCTTGCAGTGAGCTGAGATCCGGCCACTGCACTCCAGCCCGGGCGGCAGAGCGAGACTCGTCTCAAAAAAAAAAAAAAAAAAAAAGTCAGGAAACAACAGATGCTGGAGAGGTTGTGGAAAAATAGGAGAACGCTTTTTACAATCTTGGTGGGCGTGTAAATTAGTTCAACCATTGTGAGAGATAGTGTTGCGATTCCTCAAGGATCTAGAACTAGAAATACCACTTGACCCAGCAATCCCATTACTGGGCATATACCCAAAGGAGTATAAATCATTCTATGATAAAGACGCATGCACACGTATGTTATTGTGGCACTATTCACAATAGCAAAGACTTGGAACCAACCAAATGTCCATCAATGATAGACTGGATTAAGAAAAATGTGGCACATATACATCATGGAACACTAGCAGCCAATAAAAAAAGGATGAGTTCATGTTCTTTGCAGGGACATGATGAAGCTGGAAACCATCATTCTCAGCAAACTATCACGAGATCAGGAAACCAAACACCGTATGTTCTCACTCAAACTGGGAGTTGAACAATGAGAACACATGGGCACAGGGAGGGGAACATCACACACTGGAGCCTGTGGGGAATGGGGGCCTAGGGGAGGGATAACATTAGGAGAAATATCTAATGCAGGTGACGAGTTGATGGGTGCGGCAAACCACCATGGCACTTGTATACCCATGTAACAAACCTGCATATTCTGCACATGTAACCCAGAACTTAAAGTATATATATATATAAAGAATATGTATGTCTTCCTATTCAGATAGTATTATACCTTTAGTAACAGATGTAAAAGGTCAAGGTTTGACTTGGGACAGAGAGAAGGCCAGTGTGGTTGGAACAGAGAACCAGGGTGGAAAGAGGGGAGATGAATTACCATAACCTGGAGGTCATTGTCACTCTTCCACATGACGACTGAAGATTTATTATGTGTTAATGTTAACTTTATTTCTCAGACGGCATTTTTAAAATCTTCCTTATTTTCAAGTCCTGGAGGAAGCCATACTGCGTGTGTATTTATCACTTCAAAAGATGTTTTGTTTTTATAACTTGTTAAAGCACTTGTTAAATGTTACCTGAATAGAGACAAAAAATAGAATGGTGGTTTTCAGTGGCTGGGGAGAGAGGGAAAATGAGAGTTAATGTTTAATTGATACAGAGTTTTGGTTTGGGAAGATGAAAAAAGGTCTGGAGATGGTGGTGATGGTTGCACAACAGTGAACTTAATGCCACTAAAGTGTATACTTTAAAATAGTTACAATGGTAAATCTTACGTATATCCATTTTACCAAATGAAATAAAGCAAAAGCAGTATGCAATTAGCTGGAGAAGAACCACATCAACCTCTATATGGGGTGTGGAGGCAATATTTGTTTCTTATAGTTAATATATACATATTTTTTAAACAAAAAGCAAGAGGGTCTGTAGAATACAGTTAATATTTTTAGGGAAATCATGATAGCGCTACTATATTAATCTTCAAGAGAAAAGGCAGAGACATTTAAAAGCTACTATTAGTAGCTTACAAGATTTGTTTATTTCAGTTCTTTTGTATAAATAAAAAATGCACAAGTCTTTGAATAATAATTTATACTAAATGAGAATAAAGTCTATCTAAGACAATACTTTTAAAGTATTACCATTGAAATGAAAATCAGCAATGAGAAATTTCAAAGATTTCATTGATTTCTGATAATATATTCATAGATGTCAGTTGAAGAACTCTGACACTGACATGTTTCTTATGCTTGCTTTAAGACACAGCTTGGAAAATGGCAAAGTAGTGGACACCATTTGTTTCTGGAACCCTTTTATTTCCCTTTTGTATCCAGTCCCTATATTCTGGTATCCCTTTCCTTATCTTTCAAGTGTTCAGTGTCCTTGGTGCTACTTTGATCACTTTGATCTGTCAGACCAAAGTGCAGCCTAGCATTCAGGAAGGATGTGTGCTATGGGTTAGAAAGTCCTTTATTTGAACCCTAGTTTGAATTTATATACAGTTCTAATGACCTTGTGCCAGTGAATTAACCTCTCTGAACTAGGTTTCCTCATTCATGATATGAGATGCTCCTCTCAGTTACCTTGCTGTTATTACAGTGTTGCTTTGAAAACACCAAACCAGTGCCTGACTTTTCTACAGTATGTGATGTGATCAATAAATGCTATTCTCATCTCTTTTCCTGCGCATCCTCATCCAGCCCTGACTTCAAAGACTTGGGTAATTTATTTATCTCTCTTCCTTCTCCTCATTCTCAATCCAACTCCCATCAAAAATGCAATTTCTTCTGTGTGACTAATATTAACTACTTTTTTGTTGAAAAGCAATCTGGACTAAACTAATATACAACGAGGAGGAAAATGACACCTTGTCTGCTAAACTACTTGCTGTGGTTGTTGCATATTAAAAGAAGGTGCTTATAAGTCTGACTATATATGTAAGTGCAGTAACTTCAGGTGTAATTCAGAGGAGATATTTTGGGGACATTATGGGAATGGAAAAAAACAATTATTGCTCATTTTGAGAATTTATATTTTGTTTAAAATTTTAATTAAAGATTTTGGGGTATAATTTCTCTGATAGGTGGTTAGCTATGTCATAGGTCATGGTGTTAAAATTGTAGGATGGGTGGTACTGTAGGGTTAGTAATAATAACAGGTGAATATAAAATGTGTCTAGAAACATTGGGTAGCTGGATATTCGATGGGAAGAAGAAGCTTGGAGCAACTTCATGGAAACAAGGAAGTAGATCTTTCATCAAAGAGCATCAGAAGAAGATGAGAAGAGCAAGAGGGGGAAAGGAGACCCATGGCAGCCTCCATTGATCAGGAAGAGTAAAAATGTTTTTGCAAGGATTAAGAGGTAATAGTGCAGTCGGGAGAAAGGGCTTGTAAAATTCTTGGCCCTGTTATGGCCATGGCTCTTGGTTATCTTCCTGAGAACAAAAACATGGGTCTCTTCCTCAGTTTGTTCTTGGAGCCCACAGAGTCCAGAGGTCACTTTGCTACCTTTTAGCTCCATACTTCAAGAAGTATTTTCTTATGATACTGTCAGCTCAAGGGGCAATTGGTCTGCATTTTGGATAGATTTCCCAAATCTCACAGTACTGGAGTGAAGAGTTTCCGTATCCCGTTTAGGTGAAGATAGATAAAATCAAATATGTAGCATGTTCTTTTCAGTTGCCGAACAGAGAGAAGTATACTTCAAAATAGAACAAATATATTTACTACATAATGTGTTTCCAAGAAAATGGTGCTAAATGGGTGGTCTTGTTGCTACCAGACTTTGTCACTCACATTATGCGAAAATGGAAAATAGCAGTGAGCAAAGGGGCAAATGTGAATTTAGAGGAAAATGTATTTGCTTCAATAATGAGCTCTTTCCTCCCAGTGGAATTTACTATAAGTAGCTCTCTCTAACTGAAAAAAAAAAAAATGCAAACTTACTATTGCTCTTTGGTTGTCCATTCAATGATGACTCAAAGTCATCCTTGACAATTTGATCTTGCAATAAGTGGTTACCGTGGAGCTCCTATCCATGGACCATTTCATACATACTTTCATTTTCTAAACTTCAATATTGATAAAAAGCATCCAGGTCAGTGATTTTAAGGTTTCAAGAATAATTGCATCTTTGGCTGTGAGCATTATAATCCAATGTGAATTATTTTTTCTTCAGTGATATGATTTTTTTTTTAGTATTTACTTCTAATAATAATTATAAAACTTAGAGTTTTTTTTCACTTCTTTTCACAAAAAGGTGAAAGTGAAGAGGCTAGGAACCACATATGTTTATTACTTCTTCTTTTTGGAATTGTGTTATCTGAAGATGGTTGGCTATACCGAACTCAAATCACTAAATATTAAATTTCTGCCAATTGTGTGCAGGACAAAGTTGTGGAGGTTGGGGGAGTTTCACGGAAATATAGACAGTATGTCCTCTGGTCCAAGCTGCTTATGATCAGTGTTAAATCAGAAATCCATAGAACGGGATACAAAAACACCAGCTTTTCTTCTTTAAAAATATGCTTTACTCATTTAATCTTCAGTAATTATGAAGTAGGATTATTCTTATCCCCATTTTATAGATAAAAAGCTGAGGCTCAGGGAGGTTGAGCTAGTTAGTGGCAGAGCTGAGGTTTAAATCCAAGGCATAAACCCAAGGTTAATGCTCCAGTTCTCTGGTCTGAGCTTTTAATCACTCTGCAACACAGCCTTGCCAAAAGAGGCAAACTCTAATACAACAATAACGATGAGAACAAAAAAAACAAAGAAGACAAAAACTGAGATATAATCAGTGTTTTATCCTGAGATGAGCTGGAAATTAGTATACTTTCAACTGAAGCTCATCTCTTTAGAATGTTACTACAGGGAGAAATAAAAAATACCGTCTAGTCCAGTTGTCCCGTTGCTGGGCACTTAAATAACTGTTTATTGAGGAATGGGCTTTACATACGAGACAACCATGTTCCAGAATATAAATGATGTGCCCAGGGTCATAATTTAATTAAATTATAGTTTTGTAAGGGATGTGAGAAACATTCTAGAAATTCTCCAATCAAAGCTGGAATACAGTCTCTCCATGAAATTCTTTCAGAGACTAGGCTATCCTTTTCATAAAAGTTAATTTCTTGGGCCGGGCGCGGTGGCTCAAGCCTGTAATCCAGCACTTTTGGGAGGCCGAGACGGGCGGATCACGAGGTCAGGAGATCGAGACCATTCTGGCTAACACGGTGAAACCCCATCTCTACTAAAAATACAAAAACTAGCCGGGCGAAGTGGCAGGCGCCTGTAGTCCCAGCTACTCGGGAGGCTGAGGCAGGAGAATGGCGTGAACCCGGAGGCGGAGCTTGCAGTGAGCTGAGATCCGGCCACTGCACTCCAGTCCGGGCGACAGAGCGAGACTCCGCCTCAAAAAAAAAAAAAAAAAAAAAAAAAAAAAGTTAATTTCTGAAGAACAATGATACAGTCATGCATTGGGTGCTGTGGGAAAAGAGACATACAGAGTGATGGTCCTTAGCCGTATTAACTGACTATGGTAATCCTATGAATCATTATTCCCATTTTACTACTGATAAAGCTTAGATTCAAGAAGTCCCCACAGTTACTCAGTTGTGGCGCAGGATGATCTGACAGCAAACCCAATGTTCATTCTCCTATACCACTCTTCCTTTCATTAAGAAATATTCCTTTTCTAATGAAGATCAAACAAATAATGATTGTAGCAGAACTGCTGGTGCCCTACCCGGATCCTCTTTACCTAGCCAGAGTGCCCATCACCCAACTGCTCTGAGTGTTGCCTGATGTCCATAGCTGCCCCTTTCTCCAGAGAATTGCCAGCCCTAATAGGAAGCTCAGAGCTTGGGAGATTATGTCTTTGCCATTCTCAAGGGCAGCCAAGGACAGGCAACGTGGGGTATAAAATGTCAGTCCCCTTTCCTCAAGGTGGGACAAATCTGTGATGCCGTTAACGCTCCAGAGTTTCTGTGGTCAGGCCAAGCATAGGCTTTATCTGAAAACAGATTCATACTCATCTCTTTCTCCTTTCCCATTCGGCTTCACTTAGTTTCTTTCAATTTCTCCACCCCCACCAAGAACATACCCTGAAAAAATCACATTCATCCAAAAGATTCAAAGATTAGCCACATTTGATGGAAATTTGCCAGGATGTTTATGACTTGCCTTCCTTCCTGAACAGCATACCCAAAACAGTCTTCCCATTGCTTGAAGTAATATTGTGTCATCCTCAAAGAAAATACAAGTGCACTGGGGAGTTTGTTCTGTGCTGAGTGACTTTACCTTGCTTAGCTCTCTCCTTCAGAGACAATTTCTCAAGACTTTGAAGTCCAGCATCCCTGGACTACAAAACCTAATGTCTGGTACTTTTTTTTTTTAACCCAAACATTTAACATCTTTGAAATTCAGGTGTGTTATATATTGTTGTTAGTCTAGATTGAATTCAGATTTTTCAGCTGAGGAACTGTCTTTGTTTCTGCTCATCATCTGGAGCACTACTAACCTCACAACTCTTTAAATTAAATTCTCATGTTTTACTTTTTAAAATCATGATGAATTCAGTCTGCGAATGCTAGTTTGTGGTTCAAATCTCAGAGGAGATTTTTTTCCCTTCCTCTAATTAGAGGAAAGATTGAGGCATGCAGTTTTTTTTTTTTTTTTTTTCGTTCTTTTTTCTACATGGTAGCTTTATTTTCTTTATCCTTGCACTGAAGGTGTAGCCATTTTCTACCCTAAGTTTTACACAGTGGTCTCCTAATTAACTCCCCACATTTGAGGTATTTTTTACTTTCTATGTCATACACAAAATAATGGGCATCTTTTAATCAATGGCATAAAAGTTTGATAAAATACACAAATAATC
The DNA here is from genome assembly GCF_009764315.1 of Trachypithecus francoisi. Classification (NCBI taxonomy): domain Eukaryota; kingdom Metazoa; phylum Chordata; class Mammalia; order Primates; family Cercopithecidae; genus Trachypithecus; species Trachypithecus francoisi. The sequence continues at coordinate 119,002,475 of NW_022681471.1, forward strand.
TTAATTATCACCAGATAAATTCGCATTGTGGAGTCATTGGTGATCTTGACAAGTTTCGTTTCTGTGCAGTGGTGTGGATGAAAGCCTGATAAGAATGGACTTAAGAGAGAATGGAAGTCAGTATAGACAACTCATCTGAAGAGTCTGCTAAAAAGGGAGCATAAAAATGAGGCAGTAGTTGGGGAAGTAAGTGGACAAGGAAGAGGGGTCTCTTAGAGAGATAACAGTGTGTTTGCGTGCTGCAGGGGCTGATCCCATAGGGAGGGAGATGAATTGCTGAAACTAGGTCCTGGAGTAAGCAAAAGGGCATGAAATCCAGTGCATATCTTGAGGGGCTACCTTTACTCGGGACAGTGGAGGGTTCATCAATGGTAACAGGCAGGTCGTCAGAGTATGCAAATGTAGCAGTGAGAGTCTGGGGAAGTTCTTTTCTGATTCCTTCCACATTCCTGATGAAGCTGAAAGCAAGGTTAGCAGAACTGAAGACAGGGAAAATGTTTTGAAGGTTTGCAGAGAGAAGAGGGAATATGTAATATTTATCAAGGAGAGTGAGAGGGTGAATGGGGCAGGCAAGCAGAGTATGATTGCTGGCAGCACTAAGACACACTTGAAGTTTTGGTTCTGGATTGACCAGTCTGAGAAAAACCAGTCAATATGGTCTGTAATTTTCTTCAGGCATGGAGTAGGCAGAGAGGTGAATTTAACTGGGACTGTGTTTTGCAGTGATGAGTGTACTGAATGTGCTGAGCAACAGGGAACTGAGGAAGTATGCAAAGGAGTGACTACAGGAATGGTTCATGGAACTTTAACCTGGAAAAAGAGAAACGAGAGGCTGTAAATGGGTAGAAATAATGAAAGATCAATGAATTTGAGCTGTTGGTGGCAATGAAGTTCCAATAATACTGCGACTGTACTGGTATTAGAACATTTGAGATAGAGAGATAGGAGGTGGTGATTAGAGAGGGGGATTCAAGAGGTTGAGAATATGACAGGTTGGTAGTAATTGATGATAAAGCCCATGGTGTAACGAGGTGTAACCAGGGGCATGAGGGACTAAAGTAAGCTGGAGAACTATCTTGTAAAAGACAAGTTCAAGAGTCCTGGAGGGCAGCGTGTTGGAAAGTTTATCTCTCTGTCTATCTACCTATTCTCTCTCTCTCTCTCCTCTCTCTCTCTCTCTCTCTCTCTCCTCTCTCTCTCTCTCTCTCTTTCTCTCGCTAGCTAGCTAGCTCTAAGAATTAAGACAGAAGTAGTTCAGATGGTCACAATACGAAAGGAGGTAAAAATGATAGGGAGTGACCTATGGAGCTTACATTCCTATAGGGATACATAATAATGATCATACTGAAAAAGTAAATTAGATGGACTGTTGGAAGGTGAGGTGCATTGGATATGATGAGACACTGGGATGAGTTACACCAGTAAATAGGGTAGTCAGTGGAGGCTTCATTGAGATGATAACATCTGAGGAGAGATTTGAATGAGATGATGGAGTTGATCAGGTTACTATCGGGGGGAAGAGCATTCCAAGGGAACAGCCAGTGCAAAGCCCCTGAGGTGGCATTGTGTCTGGCATATTTGAGGAGGAGCAAGGAGGCCAGTGTGAGTAGAATGGAAAGAATGGTTTGAACATTACTACCCATAGTAGTAGTGCTACCTATGTGGTGGAAATGAGAATGCAAGGGTGGATTGCATAAAAATTTAGATTTCACTTTCAGTGATATGATAACCATTGGAGATTTAGAGCAAAGAAGTGACCTAATCTGACTTATGACTGCGGCATCGAGAATAGACTATGTGGCAGGTGGCAACAAGAATGGAAAATTAAAGCATCTAAAAGGACTGGGAGAATGGAATTTGGGAGAGGAATTGTAAAAGCTTCAGGTTCTAAAGAGAGCTGTTAGTGCATTGTATATCTCTGTTACCTACAACCTACCCCCTAGAAAAGGAAGAGAAGGGGGATTTTTTACCTTCAGCCCAAGTCAAAAGAGGACCTTAAGGAGACCACTCAGATCTTAAGAGGTAGCTCCTGTAATTTGGTGTTGCGTATACAGTAGACTGGTGCTTGGCTCTCACCTGAACTAAGGGCCAGAAACAGTGGCTGGCTGGAGTCTTGTGGAAAAGTGAAGGAGAGATGCTGAGCTGGGAATCAGCCTGCACTTCTAGGATTTGCTGGTGTTAAGGACACATGGGTGTTTATCATGTACCAAATGGACCATGCTTGCAAGAGAGCTGGAGTAGACTTGTCTTAGGCCCTACCTCAAGGACTGCCAAGAAGGACAGAAGCTAGGGATTGAGCCATTGGATTGCTAAGGGATATGAAAGGGACTCTAAGTTGTAACTTGAACCAGAAATGTATTCTCCCCATCAAGGAAACTGTCGATAAGAGATTTGCAGTGATTTTGATAAGGGATTCTGTAAGAATTCCACAACATCATGCACGTATGTATGCGAGAGGTTTTACAACAGTACCAGTCAATTAAGAGCCGCATGGATCCTCTCAACCACTTCTCTCTATGCCTTAATCAGTATCTGGAAAGGACAGAGACCATAGTTAGCAAGCTGGAGAGGATGGTCAAACAACAACAACAACAACAAAACCTTAAAAGGGGAAAGAGTTTAAAAAGCCAAAAATATGTCTTCTATGACTGCAGACATCCTGCTTGCAACATAAAATTGAGGGAGAAGCCCAACTTGAAAGCAAATTGGGAGTATTGACTTCTACAAGTAATTGGATATTGCTAGTACTACATAGAGACTAGTTATATTTTCTGAAAGCAACTTGAAAATTCTTGGAGTTGTTTTCATACAAAAGCAGGGGAAGAACTAGTCCTGCTAAGCAAATTTAAAGGTCGAATGAAGTGTTTCTCAACTTCAGCACTACTGACATTTTGACAAGTCTTATTTTTGTTGCGGGAGCTGTCTGTGTATTGTAGGATATGTAGCAGCACCCTTTGTTTCTATGTACTAGATGCTGGTAGCTCTTGCCTCCAGTGATAACAACCAAACCTGTCTCCACACACTGCCACGTGTCCTTTGTGGGGCAAAATGGACTCTGTTGAGAATTGTTGAATGAATAGGAGACAAAAATAATATTGCCTCAGGATTATATGTTTGTTGTTACACCAGCTAAAATTGCCTGGAAAAGCCCTCTTTCCTCGGTTTTCTTGGGCTCCTGCTAAGATGCTTGACCCCTCTCTTTTTAGATGCTCTTTTCACCTCTTCTCTGATCTGTTCTCCCCTCTCCCAGTCCCCCACCCCCATCACTTCCTTTGAGGGGTATCCCCAGAAACTCAGATTTTTCTCTTATTTTATTATGCAAAGCAATTCCGTTCTCACTTTTTCTCTCAGGAGCCCAGGAGGTTGGGGCAGTGCTTGTGTGCATGTGTGTGTGCATGAGCATGTGTGTGCATTTGTGTGTGTGACGTGGAGATGTGTGATGGGCATATTATTGTCTTTAATTCAAAATACTTCATCAAGTTATTTTCTTAAACAGAGAGCCATATCTATGGGAAAGCAATCCTCCAGCAGAAGCCACTGCAAATAATAGAAATTGTAAATAACAAATCCCCCTCTGGCAACCCCATCCCCCAGGCACACACAGAAATTTTGGAAAATGAGAGGGTAAATTCCAGAAAAGGGACCTGATGCTCTGCTTTTAGAGGCATTGTCCAGAAATGTTTTACATAGCCAATTAAAACTTTGACCTCTTATTGAGAAAACATGTTTATCAACCAGACGTGAAGGGATGCGAGCTTTCCAAAGTACAAATCAGTGGGTTAAAAGTAGCCAGTCAAATAAAGTCCTGTTAGATATATTACTATCTTATGCTGATGAACAGCACAGATTTTACAATCCCACCTCATTTTGATTTCTGCCAATAAGAAAACAAAGGAAAATATTTAACAAATATGTGGCATTAAAAATAATAGGCATTTTGGGGGCAGGATTTTGTGGGTTTTTCTAAAACCACTTTTTGAGAACTTATTGAGAGATATTTGTTTCAGCTGCCCTCTTTGTTTCATTAGAAGTTTGTCTGTGGATAACATGAAATATCTTAGGCAAACTCTTATCTAAAGACCAGGAAAACCCTGTTTCTTAGGCTTTCATCAAAATAATATTAATAATTCCATTTTACCTGCTGATATTATAAGTCATATTTGCTTTAAAATGTACAAACTATCCTTTTTATTTTTTTCAGGGACTTTTTCATCCTCTGATTCTTCCTTTCATTCTCTGAGACAAAAAAAAAAAAGAATAAAAACCTCAAAAAATGTCTTTCAAACTCCCGGCTAGTACACTATGCTGAAGTTTATTTGATGTCTTCAATCAAAAGTATTTTTATTTTAATCATACAACCCATTCTTTTTCTTATAACAGTAGGTTTTAACCATCATAGAAAATGTTGTTTATTTGATTACTATCTACCCATTTTTATGGATTTTTTGTGTGTGTGTGTGGCTGAATCAAATGGTCAGCCATGTGGCGAAAACACATTGGGGTGTGTGTGTGTGTGTGTGTGTGTGTGTGTATGGGGGGAGATGTGGATGTGCACACCCATACATGTGCATGTTGTTGTTTTGTAACTTGCTCACTCCTTTTTGACTTCACTAGTCTAAAATGCAAACAGTAATACTCTAGAATATTGTCCCAAAGTATAGCAATGCATAGTTAGATGTAAACTGGGCTCATACCTCCCAGGAAGTCTCATCTGCCCCCTTTCCCTATCTCCAAATTCTTTAGAGATAAAATTTAAAAATTTCTACTCATCAAAATATACTTTAAATAAAATATAAAAGACAAAATAAAACTGGTTAAGATAATTGCCACACATATCGTGGATAATGGATTGATATCCAGTATATGTGAAGAAATTAAATCAATATGAAAAAGACAAATAACGTAGTGAAAAAATTGGTTAAGAACACAAATGGGCATTTTACAGAAAAGGAAACATATGGTAAGTAAACATACAGAAGGATGTTCAACCTCATGAACAATCAGATCGATACAAATCAAGGGTAGCTTTCATTATTTTTGAACTTTATATATTTTACAAATGTGTGATAAAATTACACATAATTACACACATATTTACAACAAGGGATGGATAAATACAGTATTCTAAATTATGTTTATTCAGAGAGGAGGCAGAGTTATAAAATTTGGGAGGAATGCACAGTTAGACGTAAATTATTTGTGACATTCTAACTTTTAGGTCTGTTAGTGGGCTCATTTGTACTCATTACACCACTCCAAAAAATAGACGATAGCTAGCTAGCTAGATAGATAGCAAGCTATGTTTGGACCACAGATTTTGGTGAGTTATAAGCCAAGGATAATGATGATTCTAATTCTGTGCAACTGGGGTACTTGAAAGGGACTGTGTGGTGGGGGCAAGTTGTGGAGGAACCCTTTTTAAAGGCAATTTCAGACACTTTAACTGTTAGAGGGCTTGTGAACTAAAGGAGCCTATATTGGTCAGGATGGGAAAGGTTATAATGCAATAACAAATCAACCTCAAATCCCAGTGATCTACTACAACAAAGGATTGTTCCTTACATTCACAGTTGCCCATTGTGAATCTAGACTCATAGGGACCCAGGTTAGTGGAGACTCTACTATCTCATAGCTGCACTGTCTAAAGCACTGTGACTCCTTGATTATCACAACAGGGAGAGAAAGCCCTGGAAGCTTTCAAACATGAAATTAAATGCTTCAGTTTAAAAGTGATCCATGTTATTTATGCTCACAGTCCATGATTACAACTAGTCTTATAACCTTGATATAACTGCAAGTATAATTCTCTAATATGCCCAGAAGGAAAGAAGAGTTAAATTTATGTAAGCACTAGAAGTCTTTACCACAGAGCTGTTTTCAACAGAAACACAATGACAATGCTTTCATGTTTAGATGACAAGGTATAACAGACTGGGGTGGGGAACATATTCTCTAATTCTGCATAGGATAGCTTCTATGCACTGAGGGGCCCCAGAGAACCTAGCTTAGCTGTGCACCCTAGAGAGTTTTAAACTTTGGATATCTATAAAACATACCTACAGGAAATTCCAGGAATACTTGAGCTAGGAATTGAATTAAAGAGGATGAAGGTTTTGCATTCATCTCTACAAACAAGAATCAGAAATGATTGAGTATTACTACTTTAAAAAAAAACCTTGGGCCGGGCGCGGTGGCTCAAGCCTGTAATCCCAGCACTTTGGGAGGCCGAGACGGGCGGATCACGAGGTCAGGAGATCGAGACCATCCTGGCTAACACGGTGAAACCCCGTCTCTACTAAAGAATACAAAAAACTAGCCCGGCGAGGTGGCGGGCGCCTGTAGTCCCAGCTACTCCGGAGGCTGAGGCAGGAGAATGGCGTGAACCCGGGAGGCGGAGCTTGCAGTGAGCTGAGATCCGGCCACTGCACTCCAGCCTGGGCGACAGAGCGAGACTCCGCCTCAAAAAAAAAAAAAAAAAAAAAACCTTTTGGGCCGGGCGCGGTGGCTCAAGCCTGTAATCCCAGCACTTTGGGAGGCCGAGACGGGCGGATCACGAGGTCAGGAGATCGAGACCATCCTGGCTAACACGGTGAAACCCCGTCTCTACTAAAAAAAAAAATACAAAAAATTAGCCGGGCGAGATGGCGGGCGCCTGTAGTCCCAGCTACTCGGGAGGCTGAGGCGAGAGAATGGCGTAAACCCAGGAGGCGGAGCTTGCAGTGAGCTGAGATCCGGCCACTGCACTCCAGCCTGGGCGACAGAGCGAGACTCCGTCTCAAAAAAAAAAAAAAAACAAAAAAAACCTTTTATTTTAAGTTCAGGGGTACATGTGCAGGATGTGCAGATTTGTTATATAGGTAAATGTATGCCATAGGGGTTTAGATTGTATCATCGCCCAGGTATTAAGCCTAGTATCCATTAGTTATTTTTCCTGATCCTCTCCCTCCTCCCACCCTCCACCCTCTGGTAGGCCCCAGTGTGTGTTGTTCCTCTCTATGTGTCCATGTGTTCTCATCATTTAGCTCCCACTTATAAGTGAGAACATGCAGTATTTGGTTTTCTGTTCCTTCATTAGTTTGCAGAGGATAATGGCCTCCAGCTCCATCCATGTCCCTGCAAAGGACATCATCTCGTTCATTTTTATGACTGCATAGTATTCCATTGTATATTTGTACCATATTTTCTTTATCCAACCTACTGTTGATGGACATTTAGATTGATTCCATGTCTTTGCTTTTGTGAATAATGCTGCAATGAACATATGCATACATGTGTCTTCATAATAGAATGATTTATATTCCTTTAGTTATATACTTGGTAATGGAATTGCTGGGTTGAATGGCATTTCTGTCTCTAGGTCTTTGAGGAATTGTCACACTGTCTTCCACAATGGTTGAACTCCCATCAACAATGTAAAAACGTTCCTTTTTCTCCACAACTTTGCCAGCATCTGGTACTTTTAGCAATTGCCTTTTAATAGACTTTTTAATAATAGCCATTCTGACTGATGTGAGATGGTATCTCATTGTAGTTTTGACTTGCATTTCTCGAATGATCAGTGATGTTGAGCTTTTTTTCATGTTTGTTGGCCATATGAATGTCTTCTTTTGAGAAGTGTCTGTTCATGTCCTTTACACACTGTTTAATGGAGTTTTTTTTTTTTTTTCTTGTAAATTTGTTTAAGTTCCTTATACGTACTGGATATTAGATCTTTGCAGATGCATAGTTTGCAAAAATTTTCTCCCATTATGTAGGTTGTCCCTTTGTTGATAGTTTCTTTTGCTGTGCAGAAGCTCTTTAACGTAATTAGATCCCATTTGTCAATTTTTGCTTTGGTTGCAGTTGCTTTTAACACCTTCATCATGAAATCTTTGCCCATGCCTATGTCCTGAATGGTATTGCCTAGGGTTTTTTTTTTAGTTTGGGTTTCACATTTAAGTCTTTAATTCATCTTGAGTTGATTTTTGTATATGGTGTAACGAAGGAGTCCACTTTCAATTTTGTGCATATGGCTAATCAGTTAGAGGATTATTATTACTAATGTGAGCACATTTGCATCACAGACAAGTAAAACTCAGGTAAACACCTGTTAAATTCAGAACATTGCAAGTTATCTGGGTGCTAGTGTTTGCTTTGGCTCACATTTGCTTTATCTTGCCCCAGGAACAAATGTTAGAGCTACCTTTAATGTCACCAGGGTGTCTGTGCAATCCCTGAAACTTTTAGGGGGCTAAGTTGAAGCGGTACCAGGAATTCATTGTGAAATCAGGACTCCTTTGTCTTGCTCATTTTCTTTTTTTCAGAGCTCCTCTGTCATTTCAGTAATTCCCATACTACTTTCTTTAAGCATGCTTAGAGTTGGACATGAGTTATAAAGTATATTCTGGCATGAGTCTCTTGCCATCAAAATATCCTATGTGAGATATTTATCTGGCTTCTCTCTGGGTGTACTGATGTGAAAATCTTATTCATCAGTTCTCTCTCTGCCTCTTTGGCAACTGGCTCCTGGGCAGAGCATAAGCTATGCTCACATGTGAGCCAACTCGGAACATAAATAGTAAGATAGATTCCTCAGTGAGTCTTCTGCAACTTAACCCCTAGATTCACCCAATATAGGCCAGTCATTTTTTTCTTTCCCCCTTTCTACAGACTCTGGGATTCCTATTGTTTTGTTTGTTTTCTTGCAGTCACAGCATATTCTGCACTGAGAGGAGGTCTGCAGAATGGGATGCTGTCCTCCAGATCTTTTCCAGGAAAACACAAGAATAAAACTCCCACCTAAGTGATATACAGCAAATTACTTCAGGAAAAGAGACCAGAGATAGGAAAAATAGCAAATATTGGGAAGTTACAAAAATGGATGATTTATCAGTCAGTTTTTATTTAGAGAAATAGAACCACTAGTGGATTATATACATATTATATATAAAATTTACATGTAAAATATGTATGCATGTATATATACATATAAAATGTACATATGCATTTATAAATTTCTCTCTCTCTCTCTCTCACACACACACACACACACACACACAGAGCCATATATATATTTAAGGGATCTATTGCAGAGATCTGACTTGACACAATCATGAGAGTTGGTTCAGTTATTTTTTTAAGCCTACTGTTTTTGCCTCTGATGTTGGAGCCTGACGCCTGCAGGTAGTTGGGAAGGAAAGATGGATACGAGTGTGGGGAGATCACTAGCAGTCTGGAACCAACAGGCATGAGCTAGAACCTCACAAGGACAGAGGGAGACGCATGTCAGTTCTTGTTGTTGCTGACCTTGGTGGTGTGGGTGTCCTGAAAATGCTGGAGTCCTTCATCACAGAGCTAAACACACACATTTGGCCCAAGTCAGAGAAGCTGGACAAGGACCCAGGGGAAAGTGGAGAAGTCACAGTGAATGCAATGAATTAGCTGCTCAGAGACAATGTGTGTAAACTATGAAATGGTTACTGCTTCTCTTCTGCTTCCCACCTCTCCTGAGACTCTCACGGTCCACCTTAAACAGAAATATGCAGGGAAGGGAAGTCTAGAAGCGTAGTTCAGTCTAGCGAAGTTGACATATTACAACACCACCACAGATGCATTCCTTGATATGAAATCTCTTGTTTTATTGATGGAAAGTGCCAGAAGCAACCATGCCCTCAGGATCTCTTTTATTTCCCCTGGAAAACCTCAGAAAACATCCTTGAGCTTCTAGATCACCTAGGTTTTTTCTTTTGTAGGACTGTACTCTCAAGCCTGAAAGCATGGTTGGAATTGCACAATAGGATATTCCTGTAGCTTAGAACTGGTAATGCCCTTCTAGTTGGCCCTCTGCCACGTATAAGAAAGATCACCTTTAATTCAGATTAGCTCAACTAACAATCTATTGAGCTTGTCTGTGTGCCAGGCACTGTGCTGGATGCTATGGGAGATGATGACAAGCTAGGCCCTTGAAGAACTTACTGTCTAATGGGAGAGATAGACACATGAACAGAAATAGCCATGCACTATGGACAATGGCAAGGTACAAGAGTACAGGGTGTGCTATGGGAATGTGGAGAAGCGGCGATGCAAGGCTTGAGGTGGTTTTAAAGGATGAGTAGGAGTTAACTAGGCAAAGAAAAGTGCAAAGTGCCTGGCAGGCCAAGAGATGTCATAAGCAAAGGCCTTGAGGTTTGGATCAATAGGTATATGATGGAAATTCTTAGAAATTAAAGTACTACAAAAGCACAAAGTGGGTAATGAGGAGTGGCAGAAGATAAAGCCAAGTCATGGGAACTGTATCTGCTACACTAAGGAGCTTGGACTTTATTATTAGGAGACGTTAAGGAATTATACCTGTGTCAGTGAATGATACGTTCAACAGGAAATCTTACTGCAATAGTTGAAACAGAGGAGTTAATTGGTTTTCTGCAACAAAAATCCTGGGAGTAGGAAATCTAGATTTGCTAAGACAGTAAAATCATCTTATTCATTATGTGGGCTCTTTCATTTCCCTGCTTTGAAATCCTTAGTATCATCCTCATTGCCCCAGGATGGCTGTGGCTACACTTCTGTGGTTCATATTCACATTCTGGAGGGTCTTAAAAGGGAAAGGAGACAGGGCATGACCCTTTGGAGAGACTCTACCTTTGTATTAGGGAAGAGAATCCCTCCCCATGGCTTCTGGCTACAGCTCATTGGCCAGAACTTTGTCAGATGGCCTCATCTAGATACTGGGAAGCTTGCACATGGGAGATTTCTGGAGTCCTAATTCTTGCCTTCACTCTTTCTCTTGCTGCATCATATGCTTTACCTGGAAGTAAAAGCCTTGTGTGACTATGCTGTTAAGTCTGGTGAATCCTTTCAAGTATCTGAAGTTGGGGAATATTCGCAAAATTTGAAGTCCACACACACACAGCCCCCCTCGCCAAAGATAACCCTTATGACCAGGCTGATTGTATTTCTGAACTTTGCCTTTTTCACTGAATAATTTACTTTCAAGATAATTCCATGTCAGGACATATGCTTGTATCTCTTTTTTAAGGACCTGGCCTGCCATCACCTCTCTGACTTCATCTCCTTCTACTTCATCTCCCTTTCTCATTCTACACCAGTCACCTTGAGACTGTTATTATACTGAAACATACCCAGCATGCTCCAGCCTCGTGTTTTGGCATTTTCTGTGTCCTCTATTTAGAGCTCTTTCTTTTAGTTATCTACAGGGCTCCATTCTGCCCTTCTAGAAAGCCAGAGAGACCTTTCCAGACTGCGCCTTCTAAAATGCAAACTTGCCCCTGTTACTTTTATTTCCCTTACCTTTTCTTCTGTCTCCCCAGACTAGAATATAAGCTGTATAAGAGGACATTTCGTCCACACCTAGAATAGTGCCTGGCACATAATAGATGTGTAATAAATGATTGTTGAAGGGATAAACAAATAGATAGAGAAGTGCAACTTCAGCTGAGGTAGGAGGAGCAAGCAACTATTTTGTTTCCTGGAAAGACTTCAAGAAAAAAAAGCAGAATATTAAGAGAGACTAGAGTTAGGTGAAATAGAAATGTGGCAAGCCAGGAAGGAGAGGAGGTGGTTCAAAGTATGAGGTACTGAATCCCCCCAGGAGGGGGCTTAGAGCAGTAAACAGGGCTTTGTGTTGAGTGTAAGCTGACAGGTTGAATCACCTCCTAACTGGGGTTCCTTGGGTTTACTGAACATCTCGGTATATTTCTAATTAGTCAGAAATGTTGTTAATGATGTGTGTGTATGTCGCATTGGCTTTTCTTAGACTGAACATTAGATTTGATTATGAATTTGATCTTTCCTTTAAAATAACCCCTATGCATGTAGCCTGAAAATTGATTTTGTAATGGGAGTCTGTGCTGAAAAGGAGGATGGAGAAACTTAGGTCAGTACAGACCATTGTGTTACCTGTTATTCACAAAGGGACTCTTTTTCATCTTATGCTAGGAGGGGAGTGTGTGTGTGTGTGTGTGTGTGTGTGTGTGTGTGTGTATTGAGGAGAAATGTGTTGAGAATGAAGAAAGTAAAACATACATAAAATGTATAAAAGTATATAACAATAAGCACACTGTCTTACAGGTAAAAGCTACAATTTTACAGAAAGGCAATCTTGTACTTTAAAATATCAGATACATTTCAACAGGACAGAATCAATACACAATTGTAAAATAGTTTATCTGCAGGTTCTCGGAGTTCTTAAGGTGACCTGATAAGGTCAGACGGGAATGAAAGAAGTTATTAAAATAATTTCCACGAAATATCAGACACCTCTTTGGAAGTTTTGTTTTGTTTTGCTTGGGCAGAAATATTTTTGTTTTGCTTCTTTGCTCATTTATTTAAACTTACTTGTCTTTGAATTGGTAGTATATGCACTGAAACATACCCAGCATGCTCTAGCCTCTTGTTTTGGCATTTTCTGTCTCCTCTATTTAGAGCTCTAAATATGATTGAAAATTCAAAATGTACAAAATAATAGAGCAAAGAGGCAGACTCCTTAGCACAATCCCTCCAACCACACACACACACACAGCCCCCCTCACCAAAGCTAACCCTTATGACCAGGGTGAATATATTTCTGAACTTTGCCTTTTTCACTGAATAATTTGCTTTTGAGATAATTCCATGTCAGAACATATTATTGTGTCTCTATCTTAAGGATTGCATAGAAGATTATGAATTTTAGAAAGTTTTTCTTTCCTCACCTCTGGAAAAGGTGAATGGAGATGGAACCATCAATAGAAAGAATTAAGATCTCACAAGGAGAGATGTTTAAGTGTATGACCTTCTTGGAAGCCTTCCAAACTCCTTCCAGAAATAGGATTGCCAGATAAAATATAGACACTCCACTAAATTGCAATTTCAGATAAACAATGAATTTTTTTTATTATAAGCAAGTGTCATGCAATATTTGGGAAATACTTATACAAAAAATCACTTGTTCGTCTGAAATTCGATGAGACATACTTATATTAAACAATGATTTGTTTATCTGAAATTCAAATTTGACTGGGTATCCTGTATTTTATTTGCTAAATTTGGCAACCCTATCTGGAAATCACTCATCTATTCATTTGTGAATAGAGCTGATCTTAACCTCAAACTCCACAATGAAGTGTTGGTATCTGTTAAAGCAGGAAAATATTGCTCCTTAAATAACATGGGGATGAAAACAACCTCAAACTTTATTTAGGCTTCAATATTTCTCTTAATTGCCTCTCATAATCCACAAGAAAATAATGCCTTCTGTAAGTATTTTGATAATGCTTTGGAGTAAGACTGTTTAGCATATTGTCCTTAGCAATAAAAATTGTAATGTATTTTAGATGTATCTAAAATGTTATACTCATACATTTGAACTTCGAGATGAATTAAATTTTAGAGCCTCCCCTTCAAAATGAAGCATTGCTGTTAAAAAAAAATTAAGTCAGCTTGTATTAAGCCAAGCTAAACGTCTAATTCAAAAGTTAAATATCAACTGTGTAAAATTAATATTTTGTTTTCTTATGAAGCTCTTGGGGAATTTAAAATCAGTGCAATGTGATACGTAATGGACTATCTTTAGCTTGTTTTTCCCAGACTCAAATAGATGCACAGTCTTCTCTAATGTCACCAGCTCTGGTTTCTCACTTTATTCCTACTCATGGGTGTCCTCCCAAGACATCCTCCTTACTAGCCTAGTGTTCTTTCTCATCTAAATCCAGTAACACCCCAGTGACTCCATCTGATTTGGAAGCAGTAACTCTTCTGGGCCCAGCAATGCCTTCTGGAATGAGTGTGGAGCTTACAGGTTTGCCCTTGGTTTGTGAGTCTACTGATGGAATCTTATTTCTCTTCGTCTTAATAAAATAAGATCCCAGGGATCTTGGCAGGTGTTGTCTGATTTTGGAAGGTACCACATAGTAACGAAAAATAGCCTTAAAAATGTTTTATATGCTGTTTTAAACAAAAGGCATATGTACCACTCAGTCAATCCTAGATCACAGAGAGAGAAGAGCATGGTTGTTCATTCCACATCAATGTCTCCTTTTAACATTAAAATTTGAGGAGCAAGTTAATGACATGCATGCATAAGTATTGGAGGGTGGAGAGTAGTGTTCACAGTTTCCAGCAAAATGTATAAAAAATGAAAATAAGATGAATAGTGGATGGACAGACATGTAATAAATGAAATAAAGCACAATATTAATGGGATAATACAGGTAGTAGATATACAGTATACAGGTGTTTACTGTAATAGTCTTTTTAATTTTTTCATATTTGAATGTTTTCACAATAAAATATTGAGAAAAAATTTTGTATGTTGATTTTATATCCTGCAACTTTACTGAATTTGTTTATCAGTTCTAATAATTTTCTGGTGGAGTCTTTAGGTTTTTCCAAATATAAGAAAAAATTTTTTGAGATGTGCACCAAAGCGCTAGAGACATTGGTACACTTGAGAGACATTTCTACAGAGCCATTTTGGGAAGTTGCTTCACTTTTTTCTATGCCTTGGTTTCTTCATCTGTAAAGTTCTACTGCGTAGGATACGTGTTCCATTAGCTAATCTCTACAAAGTACTTTTCACAGTGCCTAGTTCATGATGCTCAGTATATGTTAGCTGTTAGCAGTAGTGGTATGGGCAGGTCAATGTCTTAGTCTGTTCAGGCTGCTATAACAAAATACCTTAGACTGGGTAATTTATAAACAGCAACAATCTATTGTTTATAACTTTGGAAGCCAGTAAGTCCAAGATCAACTGTCTATTAAGGGCTTGCTCTGCTTCATAGATGGTACCTTGTTGCTGTGTTCTCACATGACGGAAGAGGCAAGCAAACTCCTTTGCACCTCCTTCTTTTCTAAGGGCATTAATCTCATTCGTGGGCTCTGCCCTCATGAACTAATCACCTCCTCAAGGCCCCACATCTTAATACCACTTGCATTGGAGATTTAGTTTCAATAAATGAATTTTGGGGAGACACAAACGTTTAGACCATGGAAGTTGATCTATGAGCTGCATCATGGCTCAAAGGAAGATGAAAATGCATCAGGGAAGGCTTCCAAATAAGATGACTTGAGCTTGGCATCGAACGATGTGATGGAAATAAATTAATGGAAAGAGGTTCAGCATAAGTAGTAAATGACATAAAAAGAAAATAAATGGAAATAAGAGGATGAGAGAACAGAACATAGAAGCAAGATATGCATGGGAGTCATGGAGGAGGTTGTTCTGGCTGGCGTTTTGGAGATAGGACTAGACTCTACAAATCCATTTGTATCTAAAATAGTTGCATCATATTCCTCGTAATATTAGACTCAAACGTTCAAACTGAGTAAGAAGCTCTAAGTGTAATTGGAAACTACCCTCATTTTGGAAGACAGGGTACAAGATTTGAATGTCTCTCATCCTCCGTCTCTCATCCAAGGTGAGTAAAAAAAAAATGAAAGAGTACACATAAGATAAACAAATCCTGAATTGAAATCAGTTTCATGATTTTTCCAAAAATTTTAAAAAGTTCCCTTTAAAAAATTGTTGTCTTTTTTTCTCTGCACCCAGAACACCATTGTCCTTCTCTGTCTCTGTCTCTCTCTTTTTTCTAGTTTGACTTCCTACAGTTACTAGGTACAAAAACAAGGCTTCCCTTCTTCTCTGGGGCAGAGTACCCTTTCTCCCCACAGAGAGAAGGTAACTTTTAAAAATGTCTATCATGCCTTGAAATCACTGGAGATGGAAAGGGCTGACAGAGACACACTTCAGTGCCTGATGGACAGGCGGAGAAGTCTGGTGAGGCCTTGAAGCCTTGTCTTCCTTCCTTCCCAGAATAGCTTCATGTTTGCAGTGGTGGCAGGAGATGGCAATGATGAGAGTGTTGCACCAACCCTTGGTTGCCCAAGTCAGACTCCATTCACTAAGCCAGAGTGAATCTGGAAATCTAGTTTCCATTTGGAGCAAATCCTCTAGAATACAAATATTTTAATAGATCCTGAAGATAAGATGACTTTGCTACTAAAAATATACCTGTCTGCTTTCTTGAAACCTTTTGCAGCTCAGCATACCTAGCCATATTTCTGTGTCCAAATAAAATGACTTGAACCTGGCATCAAAGGATGTTTGCGGCCAAGCGCGGTGGCTCACGCCTGTAATGCCAGCACTTTGGGAGGCCGAGGTGGGTGGATCATGAGAGGTCAGGGGTTCGAGACCAGCCTGGCCAACATGCTAAAACCCTGTCTCTGCTAAAAATACAAAAATTACTGGGCATGGAGACACACACCTGTAGTCCCAGCTACTTGGGAGGCTGATGCAGGAGAATTGTTTGAACCCAGGAGGCAGAGGTTACAGTGAGCCGAGATCACACCACTGCACTCCGGCCTGGGTGACAGAGCAAGACTTTGTCTAAAAAAAAAAAAAAAAGTTTGCTGGCCTGTTATTACAATGAGAGATTCATCAACATTTCTTCCTTGGCACTCTAAGCAATGTGTTTGTTTACCTTGTGAATATAAAGAACATGATGCTCCTGGGACTATGAATACTGTTTTATAATGAAGTGCAAGGCTCTATCCTTTTGTATTCCTTTGAAGGTTGGCAAATATAACCTTGAGCGTCTTACACAATAGGCCTAAGCAATTTTTTTAAAGCATAAATAAAACATAAGTAAAGAAATGCTTTCTTCTACCTTGCTGAGAGGGCCATTCTGTATATACATGCATATGATTTTTGGCCTGAATTGACAGTGAGCTCTAGATGCATCCAGAAAGAAACAAAGACTACCATTGTTCCAAAGAACTAAAAAAAGAGCTTGACACTATAGCCAAATTCATTCCTAGTAATTGTATCTTCCAGAAAGTCTATATTACATTATTAAATATAAAATAAATGGTGGGAATTTACTACGCTTTCCCATGCATCATTCCTTAACTCAGCTAGATTGAATGATCCATTGGAATTTGGCTTACTAAGGGCAGTCTTAGATTCTTATATGGGAGAAGTCTCATTCCTCTACTTCCAGCAATTTCTGTTGGAACAAATGAAACATAAATTGTCCAAGTGGAGCAGACAGAGCCTAAAGACAGTTATCACAAGTTCTAGTACCCAAAAGGAAACTCTGGAGGAGCTTCCACCTTACATAAGGTCTGAGATAGGCTTGAAATCCCCAGTTGTGCAGGGAATCTATGTGGATCACCACAAATTGCAGCAGGAGAGAGCAAGTAAGTCTTGCTCTTTTGTCTTGGTCCATTCCATTCCAAGATAATGCTGGTTAAGTGGTGCAGAAGTAGAGATCTTTTGAGCCAGGTGGCAGAGGATCTTTTGCAGGGGAACTTTGAACCTCTTTCCCCTGATTCAAGCTTTCCCCCAAACATTACATATTTTGTTTTGGTGTGACAGTTAGGGGACACTATTCTAATCCTCTTTCTGTGGATAGTGAGTAAATTTGTTGGATTCTGCCTGAAGAATTGACTTAGGCTCTTTCTGCATAATCACGAGGCAGGTCTAGTCCTGCTTAGTCTTTAGTCAATGTAGGAAATTCCATGACCAAATTGTCAGGTCAAAGGAACAACTACCTGGATCTGGAGTCATGTTTCAAGACTGGATTGGAAACAATGAGATTAAGATGTAGTGTAAAGATGAGGAATTGAGGTTAAAAGCATAGAAGGAGTAGATGGGAAGGTATCAAGGATCGTGGCTCATGGATTTATGTGAAGACAGTTACAAGGAAACCCACTTGGTAGGAGGAAAGTATTAGAGTCAGGCATTGCCATAATAATCAGAACTGGGTTGAATTATGTGTCCCCTTGGAGAATGGACTCTAATAACACCTCTATAGTAATCACAACGATGACAATGATGATACCAAAGTCCATGGCAGCTTCTTATGCTTAATTGGAAAATAGTAAGCACTCCATAAATATTGAATCAGTAAACCAATTAATGGAATCCATTATATGAATAATTTTAAAAGTATTTTATTTTTCAATCAAAAGAATACAGAGCAACTGTGATTTTTTTATCTTGATGAGACTGTCCTAAGACAATAATAACTAGTAAGACATTTGTAGTATGCCCACAAAGCATAAAAGACCCTATTTAGTTCCAG
Source organism: Trachypithecus francoisi (assembly GCF_009764315.1). NCBI lineage: Eukaryota > Metazoa > Chordata > Mammalia > Primates > Cercopithecidae > Trachypithecus > Trachypithecus francoisi. The sequence continues at coordinate 119,020,537 of NW_022681471.1, forward strand.
GTCTACTGAGAACTTTGCAATGTTTAGCTGTAGTTACTGGGCTTGTAACACTGCAAACGTAGGTGTTTAATATATAGGTTGATGATCAGACATCTCCTATGTGCCTTTTCAGATATTTTCTGTCTCAACTAGCTCCAGGGCCTCTGGCCAGTTGTTCCTGCCAACTATTTACTTCATGCCCATAGTGCCTCTCTAGTGACTACTCTCTGGGGCTTTCTGATTGATACACATGTGGGAGATACCATAAGACATGGAGCCAACATGATACAGTATTCACATATATGCAGCATATTACATGAAAGTCTGGGAAAATTAATGCTTCGTAGGTCAAATTTCACCAGTGGGAATCAGAAGCAGGTGAATAAATTCTTCTCCTTTCCTCTTCCCAAATGACTTCTCTGAAGATCACTCTGAGGCATGGAGCATTCCTTAGCCCTTGATACAGAGGAATAGCCTGCATGACAAAGTACTCGTACATTGGTTCTCCCTCATTCCTGGTGTTTCTCTCCCATTGCCTTACTCCTGCTGTTCCTGAATTAAACTCCCTAATAAATAATAGTACCTAAGCTTTTTCGGTAGGCTTGCTTTATGTTTATGTGGAATCCAGATCAAAACACTTGGCAGGGACCCCCTGATGAGTGAACCATCAGAATTCCTCTTTGGGCAGTTCTTTTTAAAAATTACATTCTTATATTCTTTTTGTTATTAATTTTAATTTTAAGTTTCAGGATACATGTGCAGGATGTGCAGGTTTGTTACATAGGTAAACGTGTCATGGTGGTTTGCTGCACCCATCAACCCATCACCCAGGTATTAAGCCCAGTATGCATTAGCTAGTTTTCCCAATGCTCTCCCTCTCCCTACCCCACCCACCGACAGGCCCCAGTGTGTCTTGTTCCCCTCCCTGTGTCCATGTGTTCTCACTGTTCATCTCCCCTTATAAGTGAGAACATGTGGTGTTTGGTTTTCTGTTCCTGTGTTAGTTTGCTGAGGATAATGGCTTCCAGCTCCATCCATATCCCTGCAAAGAACATGATCTTGTTCCTTTTATGGCTGCATAGTATTCCATGGTGTATATGTACCACATTTTCTTTATCCAGTCTATCGTTGATGGGCATTTGGTTTGATTCCATGCCTTTGCTATTGTGAATAGTGCTGCAATGAACATACATGTGCATGTATCTTTATAATAGAATAATTTATATTCCTTTGGGTATATACCTGGTAATGAGATTGCTGGGTCAAATGGTATTTCTGGTTCTAGGTTTTTGAGGAATCACCACACCGTCTTCCACAATGGTTGAACTAATTTACATTCCCACCAACAGTGTAAAAAGCGTTCCTATTTTTCCACAGCCTCACCAGCATCTGTTGTTTTTTGACTTTTTAATAATCGCCATTCTGACTGGCATGAGATGGTATTTCATTGGGGTTGTGATTTGCATTTCTCTAATGATCAGTGATATTGAGCTTTTTTTTTCATATATTTGTTGGCCACATGAATGTATTCTTTTGAGAAGTGTCCTTTCATGTCCTTTGCCCATTTTTAATGGGGTTATTTGCTTTTTTCTTTTAAATTTGTTAAGCTTCTCTGGATTCTGGGTATTAGACCTTTGTCAGATGGATAGATTGCAAAAATGTTCTCCCATTCTGTAGGTTGTCTGTTCACTCTCATGATAGCTTCTTTTGCTGTGCAGAATCTCTTAGTTTAATTAGATCCCAATAGATTGTTGCTGTTTATAAATTACCCACTCTGTCACCTGAGCTGGAGTGCACTAGTGCAATCATAGCTCATTGCAGCCTTGAACTGCTAGGACTACAGGCATGCACTACCACACTCAGCTAATTTTTTTATTTTTTGTAAAGATGAAGTCTTACTGTGTTGCCCAAGCTGTAGTTATAACTTTTAACCAAAGTAGTTAACCTCTATTTCATACAGAAAATTGAATGAAGGTAGATAATTGAAAACTGTTTTTGTGTTTTGTTTTGTTTTTTGTTTTTTTTTTTTCTTTTTTTTTTTGAGATGGAGCCTCGCTCTGTCACCAGGCTTTTAATTTAAGGAGTATTTTAGTAGACTAGCAAAGTTCACGAACACACATAACACAACTTTCTACAACCATACACATCCCTTTTACATTACAGAGTGGCTAACATGAAAACATTCATTAAATGACCCAAAGATTTAGATTTTTACAGCATATAAAAGGATAAGCAAAAGCATAGAAACAATACAATATTTAGTAATCAAAATTTCAGAATTGCATCTTAGCAATTATGGCCAGGTGCAGTGGCTCACTCCTGTAATCCCAGCACTTTGGGAGGCCAAGGTGGGCGGATCACTGAGGTAAGGAGTTTGAGAACAGCCTGGACAACACGGTGAAACCTGTCTCTATTAAAAATACAAAAATTAGCCAGCCATGGTGGCAGGCATCTGTAATCCCAGCTACTCGGGAGGCTGAGGTGGGAGAATCACTTGAACCTGGAGGTGGAGGTTGCAGTGAGCCGAGATTGCACCATTGCACTCCAGCCTGGGGAACAAGAGCGAGACTTTGTCTCAAAAAAAAAAAAAACAATTATATAGGTATTCAATAATTACAAATTGGCTCACCTTGATATTAAATCAAGATTTTAAGTTACCCAAAAATCTAAAAAAGTATTTAAACTGGCAGACTTCAAAAACTTAATTATTCTTTAAATAAAAAGTTTTCAAAATAATTATTTAGTTTTATTGCACACAAATTTATATTTTTTATAATCTTTTTAAAAACTTCAATAGGTTTTTGGGGAACAGGTCATGTTTGGTTACATGAATAAGTCTTTTAGTGGTGATTTCGGAGATTTTGGTGCACCCATCACCTGAGCAGTGTACACTGTATCCAGTGGGTAGTCTTTTTTTCCCTTACCCCCATTCCACCCTTTCCCTCAAGTCCCCAAAGTTCATTGTATCATTCTTATACCTTTACATCTTAATAGCTTAGCTCCCACTTACGAGTGAGAACATATGATGTTTGGTTTTCCATTACTGAGTTACTTCACTTAGAATAATGGTCTTCAAATTCCATCCATATTGCTGAAAATGACATTATTTTATTCCTTTTTATGGCTGAGTAGTATTCCATGGTATCTAAATACCACATTTTCTTTATCCACTCATTGATTGATGGGCATTTGGACTGGTTCCACATTTTTGTGATGGTGAATTGTGCTGCTATAAACATGTGTGTGCAAGTATCTTTTTCGTATAATGACTTCTTTTCCTCTGGGTAGAAACCCAGGAATGGGATTGCTGGATCAAATGGTAGATCTACTTTTAGTTCTTTAAGGGGTCTCCACACTGTTTTCCATAGGGGTTGTACTAGTTTACATTCCCACCAGCAGTGTAAAAGTGTTCCCTTTTCACTACATCCATACCAACATCTCTTTTTTTTTTATTTTTTAATTGTGGCCATTCTTGCAGGAGTAACATGGTACATCACTTTGTGGTTTTGATTTGCATTTCCCTGATCATTAGTGATGTTAAGCATTTTTTCATATGTTTGTTGGCCGTTTGTATATCTTCTTTTGAGAATTGTCTATTCATGTCCGTAGCCCACTTTTTGATGGGATTGTTTGAATTCCTTATGGATTCTGAATGTTAGTCCTTTGTCAGATTTATGGATTGTGAAGATTTTTTCCCGCTCTGTGGGTTGTTTAGTCTGCTGATTATTTCTTTTGCTATGCAGAAGCTTTTTAGTTTAATTAAGTCCCAACTATTTTTCTTTGTTTTTGTTGTATTTGATTTTGGGTTCTTGGCATGAATGCTTTGCCTAAACCAATGTCTATAATATAAGGGTTTTTCCAATGTTGTCTTCTAGAATTTTTACAGTGTCGGGTCTTAGATTAAGTCTTTGAACCATGTTGAGTCGATTTTTGTATAAGGTGAGAGAGGAGGACCCAGTTTCATTCTTCTACATGTGGCTTGTCAATTATCCCAGCACCATTTGTTGAATAGGGTGTCCTTTCCCTACTTTATATTTTTGTTTGCTTTGTTGAAGATCAGTTGACTGTAAGTATTTGACTTTATTTCTGGGTTCTCTATTCTGTTTCATTGGTCTATATGCCTATTTTTATACTGGTACCATGCTGTTTTGGTGACTATGGCCTTACAGTATAGTTTGAAGTTAGGTAATGTGATGTCTCCAGATTTGTTCTTTTTGCTTAGTCTTTCTTGGCTATGTGGGCTCTTTTTGGTTCCATATGAATTTCAGGATTTTTTTTTTTTTTTTTTTTGTGGTTCTGTGAAGAATGATGATGGTATGGTGGTATTTTTATGGGAATTGCATTGAATTTGTAGATTGCTTTTGGCATTATGGTCATTTTCACAATATTGATTCTACCCATCCATGAGCATGGGATGGGTTTCCATTTGTGCTGTCTATTATTTCTTTCAGCAATGTTTTGTAGTTTTCCTTGTAGAGGTTTTTCACCTCCTTGTTAAGTATATTCTGTTTTGTTTGTTTTTTTTGTTTTTTTTGTTTGTTTTTTTTTTGCAACTATTGTGAAAGAGGTTGAGTTCTTGATTTGATTCTTGGCTTGATTGCTGTTGGTATATAGCAGGGCCACTGTGTACATTAATTTTGTATCCTGAAACTTTGCTGAATTCATTTACCAGTTATAGGATCTTTTTGAATGAGTCTTTGGGGTTTTCTAGGTGCACAATCATGTTACCAGCAAACAGCAACACTTTGACTTCCTCTTTACCGATTTGGATGCCCTCATTATTTCTTTCTCTTTTCTGATGGCTCTGACTAGGGTTCCAGTACTATGTTGAATAGAAGTGGTGAAAGCATCCTTGTCTTGTTCCAGTTCTCAGGGGAAATGCTTTCAACTTTCCCCATTCAGTATAATGTGGGCTGTGGGTTTGTGTAGATGGCTTTTATTACCTTAAAATATGTCCCTTCTATGCCGATTTTACTGAGTGTGCTGGATTTTGTCAAATGCTTTTTCTGCATCTATTGAAATGATCATGTAATTTTTGTTTTTAATTCTGTTTATATGGTGTATCACATTTATTGACTTGCAGATGTTAAACCAACCCTGCATCCCTGGCATGAAACCCACTTGGTCACGGTGGATTATCTTTTTGGTATGCTGTTGGATTTGGTTAGCTAGTATTTTGTTAAGGATTTTTGCATCTGTGTTCATCAGGGATATTGGTCTGCAGTTTTCTCTTTTTTTTTTTTTTTATGTCTTTTCCTGGTCTTGGTATTAGGATGATACTGGCTTTATAGAATGATTTAACGAGAATTCCCTCTTTCTCTATCTTTTGGAATAATGTCAATAGGATTGGTACCAATTCTTCTTTGAATGTCTGATAGAAATCACCTGTGAATCTCTCTGGTCCTGGACTCTTTTTTGTTGGTAACTTTTTTTTTTTTTTTTTTTGAGACGGAGTCTCGCTCTGTCACCCAGGCTGGAGTGCAGTGGCGGGATCTCAGCTCACTGCAAGCTCCGCCTCCGGGGTTTACGCCTTTCTCCTGCCTCAGCCTCCCGAGTAGCTGGGACTACAGGCGCCACCACCTCGCCCGGCTAGTTTTTGTATTTTTTAGTAGAGACGGGGTTTCACCGTGTTCGCCAGGATGGTCTCACTCCTGACCTCGTGATCCGCCCGTCTCGGCCTCCCAAAGTGCTGGGATTACAGGCTTGAGCCACCGCGCCCGGCCTGTTGGTAACTTTTTAATTACCATTTCAATCTCACTGCCTGTTATACGTCTATTCAGGGTTTCTATTTCTTCCTGGTTTAATCTAGGAGGGTTGTATATATTCAGGAATTTGTCCATCTCCTCTAAGTTTTCTAGTTTGTGCGTGTAAAGCTGTTCATAGTAGCCTTGAATGATCTTTTTTATTTCTGTGGTACTGGTTTTAGTATCTCCAGTTTCATTTCTAATGAGCTTATTAGGATCTTCTCTCTTTTTTTCTTGGTTAATCTCACTAATGGTCCATCAATTTTATTTATCTTTTCAAAGAATCATCTTTTTGTTTAATTTGTCTTTTTTTTTTTTTTTGCTTCCATTTTATTTAGTTCTGCTTTGATCTTCATTATTTCTTTCTTTCTGCTTGGTTTGGGTTTGGTTTGTTCTTGTTTCTCTAGCTCCTTGAGGTGTGACCTTAGATTGTCTGTTTGTGCTCTTTCAGACTTTTTGATATAGGTATTTAATGCTATAAACTTTCTTCTTAGCACTGCCTTTGCTGTATCCCTGAGGTTTTGATAGGTTGTGTCACTATTATTGTTCAGTTCAAAGAATTTTTAAATTTTCATTTTTGTTTCATTGTTGACCCAATGATCATTCAAAAGCAGATTATTTAATTTCCATGTATTGTATGGTTTTGAAAGTTCATATTGAAGTTGATTTTTAATTTTATTCCACTGTGGTTTGAGAGAGTACTTGCTATAATTTCAGTTTTCTTAAATTTGTGGAGACTTGTTTTTTGGCCTATCATATGGTCTATCTTGGAGAATGTTCCAGGTGCTGATGAATAGAATGTATATTCTGCAGTTGTTGGGTAGAATATTCTAAAATATTTGTTAAGTCCATTTGTTCTAGGGTATAGTTTAAATCCATTGTTTCTTTGTTGACTTTTTGTTTTGATGACCTGTTTAGTGCTGTCAGTGGAGTACTGAAGTCCTCCACTATTATTGTGTTGCTGTCTATCTCATTTCTTAGGTCTAGCAGTCATTGTTTTACAAATTTGGGAGCTCCAGTGTTGGGTGCATATATATTTAGGATTGTGATTTTTCCTGTTGGACTAGTCTTTTTTATCATTATATAGTGTCTTTCTTTGTCTTTTTATCATTATATAGTGTCTTTCTTTGTCTTTTTTATCATTATATAGTGTCTTTCTTTGTCGTTGTTGTTGTTCTTTTTTTTTTTGGAGACAGGGTCTCACTCTGGTTGCCCAGGTTTGGAGTGCAGTGACACAGTCTTGGCTCATGGTAGCCTTGACTTCCCAGGCTCAAGTTATTTTTCCACTTCAGCCTCCTGAGTAGCTGGGACTACAGGTACACGCCACCACACCCAGCTATTTTGTGTGTGTGTGTGTGTTTTTATTAGAGATGGGGTTTTGCTCTGTTGCCCAAGCTGGTCTTGAACTCCTGGACTCAAGCAATTTGCCCACCTTGACCTCCCAGAGTGCTGGGATTATAAGCATGAGCCACTGCACCTAGCGTTCTTTGTCTTTCTTTTACTGCTGTTGCTTTAAAGTTTGTTTTGTCTGATATAAGAATAGCTAGTCCTGCTCCCTTTTGGTGTTCATTTGCATGGAATATCTTTTTCCATCCCTTTACCCTAAGTTTATGCAAGTCCTTATGTGTCAGGTAAGCCTCTTGAAGACAGCAGATACTTGGTGAATTCTTATCCATTCTACCATTTTGTATCTTTTAAGTGGAGCATTTAGGTCATTACATTCAATGTAAGTATTGAGATGTGAAGTCCTATTCTATTCATCATGCTATGTGTTGCCTGAATACCTTGTTTTTTTTTTGTTTGTTTGTTTGTTTCATTGTGTTGTTATTTTATAAGTCCTGTAAGATTAATGTTTTAAGGAGATTCTATTTTGGTGTATTTTGGAGATTTGTTTCAAGGTTTATAACTCTTTTTAGCAGTTCTTGTAGTGCTGGCTTGGTAGTCGTGAATTATCAGCATTTGTTTGTCTGAAAAAGATTGTATCTTTCCTTCATTTATGAAGCTTAGTTTCACTGGACCCAAAATTCTTGGCTGATAATTGTTTTGTTTAAGTAGGCTAAAGATGGGACCCCAACCCCTTCTAGTTTGTAGGGTTTCTGCTGAGAAATCTGCTGTTAATCTAATAGATTTTCCTTTATAGGTTTACCTGATGCTTTTGCCTCACAGCTCTGAAGATTTTTTCCTTCATCTTGACTTTAGATTACCTGATGACTATGTGCTTAGGCGATGATCTTTTTGCGATGAATTTGCCAGGTGTCCTTTGAGCTTCTTATATTTGAATGTTTAGATTTCTAGCAAGGCCGGGAAAGTTTTCCTCAGTTATTCCTTCAAATGTATTTCCAAACTTTTAGATTTCTCTTCTTCCTTAGGAACACCAATTATTCTTAGGTTTGGTTGTTTAACGTAATCCCAAACTTCTTGGAGGCTTTGTTCATTTTTTAAATTATTATTCTTTTGTCTTTGTCTTTGTCTTTGTCAGATTGGGTTAATTCAAGTCTTCAAGCTCTGAGGTTCTTTCTTCTACTTGTTGGATTCTATTGCTGACTTTCCAGTGCATTTTGCAATTTTCTAAGTGTGTCCTTCATTTCTAGAAGTTGTGATTTTTTTTTATTTCTGCTATCTATTTCACTGGGGACTTTTCCATTCATATCCTGTGCCATTTTTTTTCTTTAAGTTGTACTTCACCTTTCCCCAGTGCCTCCTTGATTGGCTTAATATTTGAGCTTCTGAATTTCTTTTCTGGCAGTTCAGATACTTCATCTTGTTTTGGATCCACTGTGGTGAGCTAGAGTGATCAAACGAACCTTGTTTTGTCATATTACCAGAATTGCTTTTCTGGTTCCTTCTCATTTGGGTAGACTATGTCAGAGGGAAGATCTGGAACTCAAGGGCTGCTGTTCAGATGTTTTTGTCTCACAGGGGTGTTCTTTTGATGTGGTGCTCTCCCCTTTCCCCTAAGGATGGGGCTTCCTGAGATCTAGACTGCAGTGATTGTTACTTCTCTTCTGGATCTAGCCACCCAGCGGAGCTCTGGTCTCTGGGCTGGTACTGGGAAGTGTCTGCAGAGAGTCCTGTGATGTGATCTGTCTTCAGGTCTCTCAGCTGTGGATATAAGTACCTGCTCTGGTGAAGGTAGCAGGGGAGTAAAGTGGACTCTGTGAGGTCCTTGGTTGTATTTTCGTTAAGTGTGTTGGTTTGGTGTTGGTTGGCCTCTAGCCAGGAGGTGGCGCTTTCAAGAACGCATCTGCTGCAGTTGTATGGGGAGGATACAAGCTTGCCCTAGGGCGGCCTTTGGATAAGTATTCAGGTATCTCAGGTGGTGGGCAGGGCCATAGAGCTCCCAGAGGATTATGTCCTTTGTCTTCAGAGTTCCTTGGCTGTCCCACAGAGCCTGCAATGGCAGTCCACCTCCTTAAAAGCGTCTGTGGTATTCTCTTGGCTTTCCCGGTATGTTCCTGCAGTAGTTCTTGGAGCAAAAGTTCATGATGTGGGTCTCCACACACTGATCTGCCCATCCAAGAGGAAGCTGTAAATTAGTCTTGCCTCCTAGCCACCATTTTCCACCTACCCAGCCCGTATATTTTAATCTCATTGTAGTTTTGATTTGCATTTCTCGGATGATCAATGATGTTGAACAACTGTTCATATTCCTGTTTGCCATTTGCATGTCTTCCTTTGAGCAATGTCTATTCAAATCTTTTGCCCATTTCTTTTTATTGGATTATTAGACTTTTTCCTATAGAGTTGTTTGAGCTCCTTATATATTCTGGTTATCAGTCCCTTCTCAGATGGGTAGTTTACAGTGATCTACTTTTTAATGTTATATCTTTTACATAGATTGGTAAATAAGAGTAACACTTTTTTCTTTTCTTTCTTTTTTTTTTTTGGACGGAGTCTCCCTCTGTCACCCAGGCTGGAGTGCATGGCCGAATCTCAGCTCACTGCAAGCTCCGCCTCCCGGGTTCACGCCATTCTCCTGCCTCAGCCTCCCGAGTAGTTGGGACTACAGGCGCCCGCCACCTCGCCCGGCTAGTTTTTTGTATTTTTAGTAGAGACGGGGTTTTACCGTGTTAGCCAGGTGGTCTTGATCTCCTGACCTCGTGATCCGCCCATCTCGGTCTCCAAAGTGCTGGGATTACAGGCTTGAGCCACCGCGCCCAGCCACACTTTTTTTTTTTTTAATAGCAAGAGAAAAAATCATGACTACCTACTAACTGAAGATCCTTTCATGAGCCACTAGTCCCCAATACTCATGGTTGTTGAAAAGTTTTTCCTGATTTGAAATCCTGTAGTGGTCCTGCCATCGCATTCAGGATAACATGTGAATATTTTGTATGGCATATAATGTCCTGGACTATCAAGTCCCTGCCTGTCCTTCACCATTTCCTCCTTACACTCCAATACTTGTTCCTGTTGTCTGGAATCTTTTGTGCTGCTGCTTCTCTTCATGAACTCTTTCATCTTTCAAGACTAATCTCACCTGTAGATTTTAATGATCTTGGTTTTGAGTTGTCTACTGAATTGTTTGTTTTTCTTTTCTTTCATCTTTTAAATAAATTATTTTTCAGTTTTCAAGAGGCAAGATGTTCTTGATTTGTTTGAACTTACACTACTCCTTTCTAGTTGCTAAACTTATATTCTAATAAAGATGACATTGCTGTGATCAATCTCATTGTTTTTAATTTTGATGCTTCCTACATAATGAGAATCATTTTAAAAGCATTATTAAAAATGATGCATTTATCAAAATTATAATTTAGAGTAATAATTTCAGGCCAAAAAACTGAAAAGTCATTCTTGACTCTTTTTTTTCCTCTTACACTTTGCATACTGGATACTCAGAATTCTGCTGTTCTCATTTTCAAAATACATCCAGAATCTAACCGCTTATGTTACCTCCACATGAGTTCAATCCTACATCAGGCCAGACCCTTGTGGTAGCATCCCAACAGGGCTCTCTGGTTTTGGTTTTGATAGTCAGGCTCTTCTTCATGAAACATCCATGAATTAGTTGGATAGCAAGTCATCCCTGTACTCCAGATCTTCAGTAGTCTCTCACCTCATTCTCCATCAAAGCTCAAGCCCCTAAAACGCCACCAATGCCACAATCACCCACTGTTCTGCCCCCAACTCCCTATAGTGGCGTCAACCCCCACAGGAGGTGAGCTCCTGCCTGATTCTCCCAGTCTGTAATGATTTCTCTGATATTCCTAAGGATCTCTCCTTCATTTCCTTCAGGTCTTTGCTCAATGCCTACCTTCTCACTGAAGACTTTTCTGAGCATTCTTTTTAAAATTGCAAACTCAGCCCCCAAACACATATGGAACTGCTCTCAGCCCCTTTCCTGGCTTATTTTTCCTCATTTTGCTTATTGCTGTCTTTCATGCTTAACATTGTACTCAATCATTTTCTTGTTGCTGGGTGCCCCACTTTGGAACATATACCTTGCAAGGGCAAGGTTTTGTTTTGTTTTTTTTTCTTTCTTCCTTTCTCTTCTGTTCACCACCTGTATCTCCTGAGATGAAATAGTGCCTGGTAATGTTGTAGGCACTCAAAATATTTGTTCAATGAAAGAGTAAAAAATAAATGAAAGAAATGAATTCAGCGATATGAAGACATTCTCATAATACAATGATAAGTCAAAAATGTGGATTTAAAATTTTTTTTATTTTTATTTTTTGGTTATTGAAGTACTTTTGATTTTTATCAAAGTGTATATAGTTTTTTGCAAATAAATTAAGGAACCTTTAGTTAAAAAAGATTACTTCATGCACTAAGAAGACCATCACTGTATTAAACATTTTATTAGGGTGACTGTCTTTGGATAACGTACATTAAAGGTTTGATGATAAATTTTATTTCTAGTACAAGCCTAATTCTGCTTACTAGTAAAAGACGTAAATCTAGGAAGAGGTTGGAAGGAATAAAGTTAATAATTATTATCTTGAAATGGTACATTCTTTTGTATTTTGTGTATTTTCAGAATTTTCTATAATGAGCATTGTAACTCCGCAATCAAGAAAAAATCAATTCTTTTAAAGAAAATGATGATAGTATAAAAATAATTCCAAACAAATTCTTCTTATCTTCATGATACCAGATAGTGGACTGGGCTCTCTTAATATCTCTTTCTTTCTCCCATCTCTCACTCCTTCCTTCGATCCCTTTTTCTTCCCTCGTCTGCTCTAACACTATGAGTAATTTGGCCAAAAACACAAATCATCGATTCTGTTGATGCTATAGTGTCCATGCACTAGGGAGTCATTTTTTAGGTTTTCAGGGAATTGGGAATTCCCTTGTAAAAGTCATTTGAATACTTTTTTGGAAGATCAGTTTTATTCTATGAATTAATTTTAATTATTTATGTGCTAAAATAGTATTAGATGGCTGCTTGCTCATTCTTTAAAAACTTAGTTTAGGCCGGCGCGGTGGCTCAAGCCTGTAATCCCAGCACTTTGGGAGGCCGAGACGGGCGAATCACGAGGTCAGAGATCGAGACCATCCTGGCTCACACGGTGAAACCCCGTCTCTACTACAAAAATACAAAAAACGAGCCGGGCGAGGTGGCGGGCGCCTGTAGTCCCAGCTACTCGGGAGGCTGAGGCAGGAGAATGGCGTAAACCCGGGAGGCGGAGCTTGCAGTGAGCTGAGATCCGGCCACTGCACTCCAGTCTGGTGACAGAGCGAGACTCCGTCTCAAAAAAAAAAAAAAAAAAAAAAACTTAGTTTAAATTTCGATATTGGTTCTTGGAATTATCTGATTTCAACAAGTATTTTATTCATATTTATGTTCTCCCAATACCATGTAAGATGTTAGGTGCTAAACATAGGTTATAATCTTTTCCTCTCTCTGCTGGTTCTGTTCCTAGAGTCACAAAAAACAACAACAAAGAAACAACAGCAACAACAAAAAACAGTAACCTAGTATTTGGCCTTTTTTATATTAAAGAAACTCACAAATAATTTTGATTGAAAGGGTTTTAAAAATGTGTGTGTGCTGTTATTGTTGGTGTAGCATTAGCTGTCAGTTGTGGAGACAGGTTTAATTTTAGATCATTGATTTACAACTGCAGGTTATTTTGCCCCCAAGGGACACTTGGCAATGTCCAGAGAAATTTTTGGTTGTCACAACTAGGGAACAAGATTGCTACTGGCATCCAGTGGGTAGAGGCCAGGGATGCTGCTAAACAGCCTGCAGTGCACAGAATATCCCACAACAAATAATTATTGGGCCCAAAATGTCAGTGGTGCTGAGGTGGGGAAACCTTGTAATCCACATGGAGAGTAGGTGAATGCAAACATGGAAAAGGCTGGCCACCCAAAAAATACCAACCAAAGAGGTCCTAGTCTTAGACCATTTTCTGAGCCAATGATCTCTTCCTTGCTTTAGTTTGTTTGCTTTTTTTGTTTAAGGGTAGGAGAAAGTTTTTAGTCACATCCCAGTTGGGTGTTAGAGCTGAATAAATACTTTGTCATCTGAGGGTTCAGTTTGGCTAGCTGAGTTATTCATCACATTACAATTTCACCTCACACATGGATTGCTCTAAAGCGCCTGAGCAATGCTGGAGGTTAGGAAAAGCTGCTGGTGACCTGAGCAAATACCTACAGAAAGAAAACTCAATCAAGCCAGCTGTTTAGGCCTGAGGAGGGTTTTGCTCTGCACAGTTTCTTTCTGAGACAAATGAAGATAGGTGTTGAAGGCATTTTAAGGAGGGAAAGTGGGGAGGAGTAACCTGGGCATGCAGTACAGCCCCAAAAGGCAGAGGCTGGACCTCTCTCTGCCTCACTGTTCCCATCCTTCCAGGCTTTCTCCATTTCTTTTTCTGTTTCCATTCCTCTTATCCCTACCAGCCCCATCATGGTGTTCATCCTGGCTAACACGGTGAAACCCCGTCTCTACTAAAAAAAATACAAAAAAATTAGCGGGCGAGGTGGCGGGCGCCTGTAGTCCCAGCTACTCGGGAGGCTGAGGCAGGAGAATGGCGTGAACCCGGGAGGCGGAGCTTGCAGTGAGCTGAGATCCGGCCACTGCACTCCAGCCTGGGCGGCAGAGCCAGACTCCGTCTCAAAAAAAAAAAAAAAAAAAAAAAAAAAAAATTTGTGATTATAAGGATACAATAAGTTTTAAAGATCAGTTACAATAGTTATTAACTGACAAATATTCTTCTTTTTGCCTTTTCATTCATTTCTCAAACACTGTGTTTATTTTCATGGTTTATTGGAAAGCAACAAGGTTTCACAAGTTTGTAAGCTTACTTTCCAATCAGAGTTACCTTTTAGAAGTCTAAATATCCCGGCCGGGCGCGGTGGCTCAAGCCTGTAATCCCAGCACTTTGGGAGGCCGAGACGGGTGGATCACGAGGTCAGGAGATTGAGACCATCCTGGCTAACACGGTGAAACCCCGTATCTACTAAAAAATACAAAAAACTAGTCAGGCGAGGTGTCGGGCGCCTGTAGTCCCAGCTACTCGGGAGGCTGAGGCAGGAGAATGGCGTAAACCCGGGAGGCAGAGCTTGCAGTGAGCCGAGATCCGGCCACTGCACTCCAGCCTGAGGGACAGCACGAGACTCCGTCTCAAAAAAAAAAAAAAAGTCTAAGTATCCCAGGCTGCCCCAGCCTGTAGAGAAGCTTGTGGTCACATTTACAGTAATATCCAAATCTTTTCTGCTCTTCCGAGATCTGAGACCTTCTTCAACAGCTCTCCTAGTTATATGCCCTAATTCCTGGGGCAGTGTTTTACATGTGTCAGGGGACAAAGCTGACCCTGATTGGCTCTGGCTTCATCATGGCTATCTGTTCCCGTCATGGCCACTCTGGACTTTATGTGTTCTGTGGCTTCTCAGCTGGGCTGCTGCTGCTGGGTTCCAGTGTCGAAGTAAAACGAATGCCTTTTCCACTTCTCTCCATCGAACTTGGCTCAGAGTCAGCTCAGTCTTTCATCAACACAACTCTTTTGTCTTTTGTGCCCAATGCCCCTCTCTAGTGAGGCTCGAAAGCAGCCCATTTGGCCAGGTGTGTGTTTGGATAGGAGCGTACAGAAAGAAAGGAACAGAAGAAAAGCATCTCTTTATCTTTCCACTGACATTTTTCACCTCTTCCAGGGGTTACTCTATCATACATAGATTACCACCTTAGGGAAAAAAAAATGAAGAAGAAGAAGAAAAATCAAGCACTGCTCCCAAAGCATATGAACCCATGAAAAGAGATACTTTGCAGATGGACATCAGTCATCTAAATATTCTTACTAATAGGATGCAACACTACAAAACTCCTGGGGGCTACAATTTACATGGTTGTTTATGCAAATGGCATCCCTGGAATTTTGGAGTGCACAGCCCCAGTACTCGTAAGCTGTGGACTTGTTTACTAAATCATCTAAATTCCAGTATTGATCCAGTTGATAAACCAGTAAAATATCATTCCTAGATACAGACCTCAAATGGTTAAGAATTTGTTATACCGGCCGGGCGCCATGGCTCAAGCCTGTAATCCCAGCACTTTGGGAGGCCGAGACGAGCGGATCACGAGGTTAGGAGATCGAGACCATCCTGGCTAATACGGTGAAACCCTGTCTCTACTTAAAAAAAAAAAATACAAAAAACTAGCCGGGCGACGAGGCGGGCACCTGTAGTCCCAGCTAATCGGGAGGCTGAGGCAGGAGAATGGCGTAAACCCGGGAGGCGGAGCTTGCAGTGAGCTGAGATCCGGGCACTGCACTCCAGCCTGGGTGGCAGAGCAAGACTCCGTCTCAAAAAAAAAACAAAAGAATTTGTTATACCAAAATTCAAGACAAAATCATACACAAATATTGGCCAGAGCTTCATTGAAAGTTCTTGGCCGGGCGCGGTGGCTCAAGCCTGTAATCCCAGCACTTTGGGAGGCCGAGACGGGCGGATCATGAGGTCAGGAGATCAAGACCATCCTGGCTAACATGGTGAAACCCTGTCTCTACTAAAAAAATACAAAAAATTAGCTGGGCGTGGTGGCGGGCGCCTGTAGTCCCAGCTACTCCGGAGGCTGAGGCAGGAGAATGGTGTGAACCCGGGAGGCGGAGCTTGCCGTGAGCCGAGATAGCGCCACTGCATTCCAGCCTGGGCGACAGAGCGAGACTCCTTCTCAAAAAAAAAAAAAAAAAAGAAAGAAAGAAAGTTCTTACTTTAATATCTGTTGAATATTATCCTAAGATTGACTTCTAGGAATATATATCCTGATTGGATTTTGTGACACCTTGACTATAACTTAACTATAATCCTAACAGATTTGTTGATAGCTTTAGTATATCTCTAGTTTTTATGCTTCATCTTCTGAAGAATTATTCTTCTCAGAGTTAATACTTTGAAGCACAGAATATGTGGTTCTGATATCATCTTTCTGGACAACTGCCAGATCTGTTGACAAGCATTAGCTTGGTTCCCCCTTCTTAAGCCCCAAGATTAAACTGAGTCTGGGGCTTGGCAGTGTAACATTTGCTTTGCCTACATTTCAGTTGAAGTTGACAAATTGAAATTGAAATAACATGCCAGGAAACTGTTGATAGGTGTCATATTTCTGGCTCAGTCTTCAATTAAGTCCTATACCATGATAGAAGTGCGAATTTAAGAGCGGGAAAAGAAGAAATTTAGACTCACCATGAGAATGTCAATCAGCTAGATATCTTGACAGATTGACATGTTATCTTGAATGAAAGCATAGTTGATGGATATTCTAATATTGGATTGCGTTCCCTAACCACAGTCTAATCTCATTTTAGGCCCTAAATGTCTTCCTGAAATTTATTGTGTCAAAAAATATTTGTAGTCTGGATTATATTTTATTACTGACTTAAGCATATATACACAAAACAATTTATCCCCAAAATGTAAGAAGAAAAATCCACAGAGACAGCTCAGTATTCCAATGAAGAATGTTTTTCCTTTAGCTGGTAGAGGTGTATGTCCATCTCTCAAACTGATAATCCAGTGTGTAGCAGCTCACATAGTATGTGTGCTGGCCTTTAAAAGTATTCATGTATTGCAAGTTTGCCACGGTTTTCACTTCTTTATTACTGGTTGTAATTACTCACTTTAAAAAATATTAGATTCAAAAAACAAAAAAAGAAAAAAAAAAAAAAAACAAAAAAATGAAAAAAATATTAGATTCAGTAGGTACATGTGCATATCCATTGCCGAAATATTGAACATTGTACCCATAGGCGGTTTTCAATCCTCACTCTCCCAACCCTCTCCCATTTTGTAGTTCCCATTGTTTATTACTTCCATTTATATAAACTTGTGTATCCATTGATTAGCTCCCACTTATAAGTGAGAACATGTGATATTTGACTTGCTCTTTCTAAGTTGTTTCACTTAGGATTATGGCCTTCAGCTCCATCCATGTTGCTGCAAAGGACATGATTTTATTCTTTTTTATGGATGCATAGTATTCCATGGTGTGGAACATATATATCACATTTTCTTTATCACTCACTTTAAAGTCTGTGGAACATGTGAAATATCACACTGAAAAAGTGACTATGCCACTTTTTCCAATAAGGGTGACCACACAAACTAACAAAAGCCTTCTAGAGATTTTATTTTTATTTCACTTAATAGTAATAGGCTAAACCTTTACTTTCAGGTCCTTAATCCCACCCTTGCTTTGTCTCATGAGGATCTTCATATATTTTCTTTTTCTTTTTTTTTTTTTTTTGAGACAGAGTCTCGCTCTGTCGCCCAGGCTGGAGTGCAGTGGCCGGATCTCAGCTCACTGCAAGCTCCGCCTCCCGGGTTTACGCCATTCTCTCGCCTCAGCCTCCCAAGTAGCTGGGAGTACAGGCGCCCGCCATCTCGCCCGGCTAATTTTTTGTATTTTTTTTAGTAGAGACGGGGTTTCACCATGTTAGCCAGGATGGTCTCGATCTCCTGACCTCGTGATCCGCCCGTCTCGGCCTCCCAAAGTGCTGGGATTACAGGCTTGAGCCACCGCGCCCGGCCAAATTTTCTTCTCTCTGCTTGGAACATTCCTTACCTCATCCCCACCCCATTACCCCATTAGTTGCTGGCCTAACTTTCCCTGAGAAGTCTTTTTTGATTCTTCATCACTGGATTAGAAACCCCTTTTACGATTCCAAAACATCCTGGATAATCCTTTTTGTAGTGCCTTTGATGCTAATTTGTAATAGTTTATTTCCTTTCTGTCTCCCCAATAGATTTCAAGTTTCTTGAGGTTGAGGGCATTAAATCTCTCTCATTCACTGCTGTCTGCCCAACCCTAGTCTCATGTTGGGTGCATACAAGCCCCTCAATAAATATTTATTGAATGAAGACTTAAATAATGCATTGGCCAGCTATCCATACCTATTTCTTATACCTATTGCTAAATTGCCAATTGAAAATACACCTCTTACTTCCATTTTTCTCATCAAGTTACTATTTGAGACATTTGTCAGTGACACAGGAAGATGTCTTTCAGTTTGCCTTATGTTAGTATGGCAATGGTCCTCCAAAGCATGCTTTATTCAAAACAACATATACTTATATTGGATGACTCTCTTGATCTTGAACCTACAAGTGGAAACTGTACTCAAGTTATGTGCAGACCAATATAAGCATCTACTTGAATTTTGTGAAAACCCTAGATCTGATAGTAGAGACACTTGAAGCCTTTTATAAATAGAAAACATGTTAATAAGTGTATACTTACTAAAATTTTCTCTTTCCATTTTATCGAATATATGGCTGAAGTATGACTAATTTAATCTCTGGTGATAAGCAAATAAATCATTTCGGCCATGACAGAGCACTAATAGTCTTACCATCTTGCCTAATTTTTGGTATTCTGAGTTCTTAATTGTATAATAAAATCATTACACTGTGACTCAACCATTTAAATTGAAAAAAATTAAACCAACATTCTTAGAGTAATTCTATTAAAGAATTAAAAATGGCTTGCTATTATTAGTTAGAAAAGATCTGACTTTAAGGAATGAATAGAGAAAAAGAAATCCTTTTAGAATCTTATTCAATATTTTCAGAAACAAGATAGATTTCCTTTCAACATGTTGGAATAAAAATGGAGTTCTTTCTAAAATCATGATGTTTTACCTATGGGTATGAAATTTTAAATAGGAAGAGTAATAGCAAGGGTTGGGCCTTTATCCAGTAACACAGAAATAAATGATTTTGCTAAGGGTATGGAGATGTAGAAAATGGATCATTATTGAAAATGCTTAGGTTTGCAAGTCAGAAAGACTGAGGACAGTAGTTCTCAGACTTGTTGTCATAGAGGGCATATTTTTATCGTAAAAATTCCACGGACTCTTCCCTAATGATGGATAATAATATTTCTAATGTCTGTTAATTAATCACAATAAAATGGTGAGTATGATATCAAACACTACTTGAAAATGATATGTGTTTAAGTAATAACAAAGTGTCTTTAACACATTTAAAAAATAATGGTTCAAAAATGTTTGAGATCTTATTTAGACATTCAACATAAAATATTTCATGTGCAGGTGGATATATGAACCCTTTCAATAATTCCTAACTTTTGGAGTCTGTGATTGTAGGCTGGAAACCACAATTGGGACTTATAAAAAATTATCTCATTTTTATGAAAATTACTTCTAATATGCATGATAGAACACATTAGTCATTCCTTAAATCTTTTTCCCTAATGTTTCAAAAGTTTAGTTGTTTACCTTTATTAGACATTAAACGAGTTTTTTTCTTAATGGGACAATTCACTGAAGACATGTCTTGTCTAGACTGCAGACTCTCAGGCATAGTTGGATATGCCATAAACAGGGATAACTTGCCTCTGTTTTTGCATTCATCATATTCATTGTAATCATTTCCTAATTCATTGAATTTAAGATGCCTTTGATTGTAGGAGATTATTTTGTGTAACACAAAGAAAAATGTTTCCAATTAAACTCTGACACAATGCTTTTGTTATTTGATTTTTAAATTTTATGCTTATTACATTTATTTAGACATAGATTTTCATTATATATCACCATTGTGCATTCATAAAATGAAAAATATACATTAACTCAATTGGTTTAGGTATTGCTAAAACCTTTTTCCATTCAAGGTCCAGCTTTTCTACATTAGTTGCTTTTCAGAAGCATCTATGTCCATCTTCCCTGACGTGGTATTGTCCCATCACTGGCGTTGGTGCTGAAGCATTGCTTTAAAGTGTGCTATACTAGTGTCTGGATTTTCTCCAAGCCCCTGGCATTCATTCTGCCACCCGAAGGTACTGAAAAAACATTTTCAGACAACTGTGATTCATCTTCCTTCCTCAAATTGTTCTTAAATAATTTGTTAGCTGAAATGACAAAATGTTGCTGTGGCCCAGTCATGGCCCTAGGAATAAACTGTGTTCCATAATTTATAGGCAACCATTTTTAGACAGCTTTTAAAATGGCTCCCAAGGATCTTCACCTCCTGGTATTCAAACCCTTGTATAATCCTCTCCCCTTGAGTATGGATTGAACCTGTGACTTGCTTCTAATGAATAGAATTTGGCAACAGTGATGCGTGACACTAATGAGATTAAGTTACAAAATACTGTGACTTCTTTTTGGCTATCTGACTCTCTCTGTCTCTCTTTCTGTCTCTTTCCCCTCCTTCTCCCTCCCTCTTTCCTTCTGTCCCCCTCTTGTTTCCTCACTCTGATAAACCCAGTGGTCATGTCATAAGCTACCCTACAGAGAGATAACTAGGCAAGGAACTAAGGGAGATGTCTGGCAACCAGGCCTCACTCCAGTAGGCCATGAGAAATTGAATTCAGTCAACAACCACTTGATCCACTTGACTGAGCTTGGAAGCAGATCCATCCCCAGTGAACCTTAAGATAACCACAACCTCAGAAAACACCTTGACTGCAGCCTGTGAGAGTTCTTGAGTCAGAGGACCCAGCTAATCCATGCTTGAACTTCTGAGCTACAAAAACTTTTATAAGATAAATGTCTTCAGCCACCAAGTCGTGGGGTAATTTGTTATGCAGCTATAGATAACGAATGCAGGCAATAACAACTACATCATGAATGTCATCTGGCTGATAGCAGTTATAAATTGTCGTTGATTGCAGGATGCATCTCAATTTTAGCGATAATAAATGTGGATAAATAATCTGTATTTTAGAATAAATGGAGAAGTCGAGTAGTTTACTTGTCTGTTGTCCCCATTAGCATGATAACTCCTTAAATGAAAAAACTGTGTTTTACTCAGCTCTGAGTGTCCATGGTGCTCAACGCATAAGAAATACTTTGTAGGTGTTTGCTATTTACCACTGGACAAAAAGACCTAGCTAGAGGCAAATCTTGAGAATAAGAATTTGCTCGTTGTCAGGGTTTAGCTGGTATGACTCATACCTTAAATGCTCCTTTTAAAAGTTCCAGTCTATGCTCTTTTTAATATAACAATGCCACTCATTTCATTTGTTCTTCTGGTACTGAGTGTATCAGTCCATTTTCATGCTGCTAATAAAGACAGGCCCAAGACTGGGCAATTTGCAAAAGAAAGAGGTTTAATGGACTCACAGTTCCACATGGCTGGGAAGGCCTCACAATCATGGCAGAACGTGAATGGCACCTCTTACATGGCATCAGACAAGAGAAGAGAGCCTGTGCAGGGAAACTCTTTATAAAACCATCACCTATGGTGAGACTTATTCACTATCATGAGAATAGCATAGGAAAGACCTGCCCCCATGATTCAATTACCTTCCACCAGGTTCCTCCCACAACACCTGGGAATTGTTGGAACTACAATTCAAGATGAGATTTGAGTGGGTACATACCCAAACCATATCACTGAGGTTTAGAAATACCCTCGTGGATGATGAGGACATCAACTGAAGTTGGACTTTATGAATACTATTCTAATTTAAGAATTACATGATATCTTTTCATAATTTTGATTAAAATCCTATGAGAACATGTAGAAGATTGCCAGCAAAGGAAATTCTATACTTTAGTTTTTTTGGAAGATGGAAGAATAATAATATTTTAATTTATAAGTGGAGAAAATTAATTCCATACTTAGAAATTCAGGTTGTTCAGACTAATCTGAGACAACAAACTGATTTCTGTGTGCAGAGAAAGGCAACATTTTAGTGTGTGGCAAAAAGTCACCTAGTAACTTAAAAAGTAGGTTTTAAACTTGGAGCTTATGTTAATTCATCTATGGACAAATATAGGTAGCATGCTTTTTGCTCTGTTATTTAATAATTGCATGGATGTTTATTTCCCTCATTAAATTCTAGGCTCTTGAAGACAAGGACTATGTGATACCACTTATTACATTGCCAACGAGAAACTTTTTGAGCATTTATGATGTGTTAGGTACTGTGTTAATCTCTTTACACATCTGGCCTTATTTATTCTTTAAAACCACCCTATGAGGCAAATAATACTTTTAGTTTTATAGATTAAATAAGTGAAGCTTAGAGAGGTTAGATAACTTGTCAATACCACTCAGCTATCAAGTGGTAAAGTCAGGATTTGAACCTAGTGCCATATTTGCAAAGTCCATCCTCTCAGCCACTGAGTTTTATTCATTCCCTCTTAGTTACCATTGTATTACCAAGCACTTAGCATGTTGCCTTGCACATAGGGTGTGCTTGATAGATATTTGCTGAGCTGAAGTCATTAATATATATCCATTAGATTCCCACCATCTACATATTAGGTGTTGAGTTAGCTAATTGCTTAACTGAAGGAACTTTTTAAAATTTTAAGACAGGACTGTTAGTACTGAACTTATGTCCTTTATATAGCAAGTTATACAGGGAAATAAGCAATCCCATTCTAAAGAAATGTGATAAATTCATGTGAAAAATAAAATATATTTTTTGCTATATATTACCTTGAAATTGCCAGATTGATTATAAATTTCTTTCTTAAATGTTTCCCCTTTTCTCTTGTTTTTCAAATTAACTTATAGAGGCTATATCACCATGTCTGGTTTTAGTTTTGAGATACAAATATGCTTTTGAGGAATGATAACAATGAAATTCATCTGAGAATGCTGTCAACAAACTGATAACCTATTTCTCTGGTGGATGTTATAATGATGCAATAGTTTCAGATCTTGAATATAGGACTTTGTAACAAATGATCCTTTAGGGGCCTTGTTATCCTACTTAATTAGAGATGAACTAGATAATTTATCTATTTCTATTTAAAATTTTTCATCAAAGTAGGCGATAAGTGTCATGAGTGATATTTTTCTTTGTAAAATAAATGGCTTTGTTGAATTACTTAGAAACATTGTTGCAAAATAATAAGCAACTGAAACTATGTTGTACTATTTCTATGTTCTCAAAAAATATATACTTACTAGAGAAGACCCTCTGCTTTCCAGCAGGGCAAGTTCTAGAGGTTCTACTGATAGATTCCAGGAGGCCGTTTTAAGATGCAGAGGAAGGAGACAAGGGCAGGTGATTCTGTGACAGAGTAAAAGGTTGACTGTTCCTCCAAGGAGGATGATAATACTAATTCCTCCACCTTTCTTTTCCCTCATTGTTCCCTTCCTCCTTCTCCCAAGGTTGGAGGGATGGGGGAAGGGTCAAAGGAAGGGACACTGGCTGAAATGTAGGAGCCTAGACTTTCTTGGGCCAAACGTCTGAGGACTGAAGACTGTTTTCTTCCTTCCAATCTTTCCATCCTTTCAGTAATTTATGTATTGAAAAAATATTCACTGAATGCCCAACTTATGCTAGAAACTATGATAGGTATACTGGCTACAGTAAGCAATATGAAACACTTTCCACTATGAACAAATTATTTATTGAAATACTTCAATGGGGGAAATTCAGTTTGCAAAGTGTTACTTTATGCAGTATATACCTCACATTTTGTGAAGAACCCAGAAAACAAAAAGTAAAACAAATAAAGGTGGTTCCAATTTTGCTTGTTGTATGTAGAAAACAAGAGTAATGCATCAAGAATAACCATGAGGTGTGGCAAGAGCTGCTATTACAGGGTGAAAAAAGATCAGGGAAACGTCTTTATGGTGATGTTTGAATTAAGACTGAAGAATGAGAATGAGTTAACCATGCAAACAGCTAGGAAAAAAACATTCTAGGAAGAGAGAGCAGGCAACGAAGGGCCTTTAAGGAGGAATAGATTGATGTGTATGAGGTCAGTGTAGTTGGAATCTGTTAAGAGAGTAATTGTGGAACAAAATGGGATTGGAGATTGAGGCAAGAGTAAGACGAAGGAGGCCATGTTAGGAAAGAAGTTCACACTTCTAAGTGCATTAGCGAGTCACTGGGGAGTCACTGAAGAAAGTGAGCTAAGGAGGTGACTTGACCTGATGTACATTTTTTAGAACCCTCTCACTATTGTGTGAATAAAGGGTTGGAAAGGGAAAAGGAAGGAAGGCATCAATCCACTCAGGAGACTATTGCAGTAATCCAGGGGGCAGACAATGGTATAGACTAAGGCATAGTGAAGGAGATGACCTTGAGACATATTTGGAGACAGAGCCAATAGGAAATACCAGTGAATTGGATGTTGTGTCTTGCGTACCTGAGTGGATGGTGGGGCCATTAACTGAGATGAGGAAGACTAGGAGAGATGTAGAATTGAGGAAGGAAGAAAATCAATGGTTCCGTTTTGGACATGTTAAGTTTGAGGTGCTTTTCAGATATGCATGTGAGGCTATCAGGTGGGCATTTGGAACAGGAGTTAGGATTTATGATGGGAATCTGGGACTAAACACAAACTTTTGAGGGGCATTGGCATATAGATGGCATTTAAAACCAGGATCTTTCATGAGCATAACTAAGGAAAGAGTAGAAGGAGAAGGAAAGAAGCCCCAGGAGTGAACCATGGGATATCCCAATATTTAGGCTAGAGAAGGAGCTGGCAAAGGAGACTGAGAAAGGGAAGCTACTAACATAGGAGGAAAACCAGGGCAGTAAGCATGATGGAAGCCAAGATAAAATTATGCATCAGTAACTTAAAAATGGCATACTAAAAGTGTCTAAAGATACTGCAGAGAGAGTTTTCCATCACCTGTTGACTACTGCTAGGGCTCTGGGCAAAATGATTGTTCTGTTCTTTAGTCTCCATTTCCTCTCATCTTTCTCTGGCATTCTGGCCTCAAATTCAAAGTAACTTCTCTGGGTTGTGAAGCAGGTTGCAAAATTTCTTCTATTTCCTTCTACCCCAACCCAGTTCCAGTTCGTTGGAGACTACTTTAGCAGGATGTGGGTCCGGTGAAAACATCATGGTGTGTGTGGCCAGTAGGTCCAAACTTCCTAAACTGTGTTTGCCATCCTGCTGAATGGGGCCTGAGTAAACAAAGACCATTGCTGAGGGAGGCAATGTAAGCAGTGTCTTCAAGACAAAAATACTGAATATTTTTGCATGTGTATTTATTTTACCAAAATAAAAATTTTATTAATTGTATTCTTCAAATATTTATTTTGCAAGAAGTAAATATGGAATCTTCATTTTGTTTATATGTTCAAAAAATAGGTTCTGTTTAATTAAATATTAATTAAATATTCTCATTAACTGACGATTATTTAATTATCTTTTGTATTTTTGTAAGAAAAAGTAGACGTATTTTCCTCTTATAATTATGATGATCAAATGAGTAAATTTTCTTTGTGTTTTAAAAATAATAATATTTAAACTCTAATATTAGAACTTTTTTCATTGTGATGAAAGTATGAGGCCCGGTGTCAATGGTTGTATAGATATGTTAAAGATCTCTCCTTTCTTGATAGTTCTACCTGATCTGGTTTAAGACCGTCAAGGAAAAAGGAAGTCCTTGTTTTGATGTTTTATTTCTAAACATTATCTGTGGAACATAGTATGAAGAAGTAAACTTGCCAAGGAAAGACGTAACATGATATTGAAAAACAAGAGAAGGCTGATGGCTGATGGAGTGAAAGTGATGCTGTTTCATTCATTGCCATATACACTACTTGCAAAACTCCTTGTCTGTTTTCTCCCCATCAGCATAAAATAAATATTATAGACCAAGAAATATAAAAAATGTAAATCTCCAAGGTAGAGTATTTCGTTGACTAGATGTCTATTAACTTGTGCTATCTAAGCAAAATTGACCCATTCAGTTTTCAAACTTCAATAAAATCTTTTTTAACTAGAACAAATAAGCCAGAATTCCCAGTCTGTCTAGTTTTAGTCTACATGTAGGAGAAAGAGTCAAAGGAGAAAAGAGTCCACAAATTCACATGGAAGGATTCAAGTTCTACTTTAGAAGTATCAGTTTCTGTATCTTTTGTTTAAAAAAAGAGTAACAAAGCTAGTAAAATTTAAAGGCCTTTGCTTATTGTTCACAGAGCCTTAATTTTACTATGCTTTTCGGGATCTACCATCAGGATCTGGAGTTGGCTGAAGCAACAATACTTTGTTGTACACCATAGAAATCCTATTCTCACCTCTATTTTTGATCTTGAATTTTCTCATATCCACAATAACTTAAAGCAATAGCTTTGTTCCAGAAGACGAAGCAGACCTTGAATATTTGTAGATTTTTGGGGAGTCATGAGAAATAATGAAAGCTAGAATTCCAAAGGGGTGGCTTAAGGATTACTGCTTACTTTGATACAGGCATGCAATGAGCAACAATCACATCATGGAAAATGGGGTATCCATCTCCTCAAGCATTTTTTTTTGTGTTACAAACAATCCAATTACACTCTTTTAGTTATTTTTAAATATACAATTAAATTATTATTGACTATAATCACCCTGTTGTGCTATCAAATACTATTGATCTTTATCTTGCCCAGTAAAATGCATGGCATATTTCAAAATTTATTAAAATAGAATGGCTATATAATATTCAGTTATACTCACTTAAAACTGTTTTATTGATTATTTGTTACTATGGTTTGAATATGATTTGTCCTCTCCATGTCAATTCATGTTGAAATTTGATTGCTACTGTAGCACTGTTGGGAGATGAGGCCTAATGGGAGGTATTTGGGTCATAGGGGCACTGCTCTCATGAATAGATTAATGCCATCGTGTGAGAGTGAATTCTTCCTCTCATTGGACTGGATTAGTTACCACAGAGCAGATTGTTATAAAGAGAGGTTGCCTCTCATGGTTTGTCTTTTTTGCATATGCACACTTCCTTTTCCACCACTTCTCCACCATGTTATGGTGCACCACGAGGCTCTCATCAGAAGCAGGCTAGGTGCAGCTGCCTGACCTTCCAAGTCTCCAGAATTGTGAGACAAAATAAACCCCTTTTCTTTATAAATTACCCAGTCTCAGGTATTCTGTTATAGCAACAGAAAACTAGCTAAGACATTTGTCATATGCAAGAAAAACTGTGTGAGGCACCATGGGGGATGACAAAGATGCATGATAAACATCTATTTCCCTTACAAAGAGTTTAACCTAATCAATAGAAATGAGATGCCAGTCCAGTTCTGCCAACTGTCATGCAGATAAGTCACCTTGCACCTGGCTGTTAAACCTTTATCCCATCCTGAAATGTTTACAGGATACTAGTCAAGTTCCTCACAGTGCACCGTCCACCAGGAAATGTGAGCATGTTCTTAGGGCCCCAGAAGCATATTTTATTGCCTAGTGCCCAGCATATAGTATGCATTCAATGAATATTTGTTGAATAAGTGAATACATGAATGAATGCTGCAGAAACTAAATGGCTTAAAGTGGCTTCTAAATATATACTGGGAGAAATAGGCTCTTTATATACCTGTCTTTTATGGTAGAAAACGCTTTCCATATGAGTCCTAGAGACATCTTGTTATACCTAATTGACTAGGTAGTTTTCATTATTTCAGGATTGTCTTTGGAAAGTGCTATGGTTTGAATGTGTCCCCTTCAAAATTCATGTGTTGGAAAGCTAATCCCCAATGTAACACTGTTGGGAGGTGGGGCTTTTCAGGAACTATTGAGGTCATGAGGCTCTGCCCTCATGAATAGATTAATGCTGCTATAGAAAGGGCTTGCAGGAGTGGGTTTGTTCTCTCTTGTCCTTCTGCCTTCTACTGTGTGAGGACATCAAGAAAGCTGTCACAAGATTCCAGCACCTTCATGTTCCCAGCCTCCAGAACTGTGAGGAAATGAATTTATATATATATATATATATTTTTTTTTTTTTTTTTTTTTTTTTTTTGAGACGGAGTCTCGCTCTGTCGCCCAGGCTGGAGTGCAGTGGCCGGATCTCAGCTCACTGCAAGCTCCGCCTCCTGGGTTCACGCCATTCTCCTGCCTCAGCCTCCCGAGTAGCTGGGACTACAGGCGCCCGCCACCTCGCCTGGCTAGTTTTTTGTATTTTTTAGTAGAGACGGGGTTTCACCATGTTAGCCAGGATGGTCTCGATCTCCTGACCTCGTGATCCACCCGTCTCGGCCTCCCAAAGTGCTGGGATTACAGGCTTGAGCCACCGCGCCCGGCCACTATGAATTTATATTTTTTACAAATTACTCAGTTTCAGGTATTCTGTTATAGCAGCACAAAATGGACTAAGACAGACAATGATGCTTTTCTGATATTTTAAAGTTGGTATCCATAAGAATTATTCATGCAGATTCTCAGATCTCCATTCCCCCAGATTGACTTTCAGGGGTTTGAATTTTACAGAAGCATTCCAGGTGATTCTGATGCAAGTTCCTGTATACCACATTTTTAGAAACACTATTATTGAGTACAGATAGGCACATCGATCTTTAGGATTTCACCAGACTTTATAACTAAAACTGTCTAAAAATTCATACTGTTGACTTGAGAATAATTTTAAAAATAGAAATTAAGATTTCAAAAGCACAAGTCATATATGCAAAGTGGCTTTGCAGTTATCACAAAGTGTGATTAGCAGGGCTATTGTAATATGTGAGGTCGCCCAAGGTTACCATTGATTAAGAAAGATTTAGGCAAGGCTGGAATCAATAGGTCAGTTGTAATAGCTAATCCAGCGTTGTTACTGAGTTACCATATGATTTATGTTCCTAGATCAATAAAGATGAAGTGAGTCTTTAAATTTTTAGGCAAGTGTGTATGTGAAAAGAAGCTAAAACAGGACCAGCTTTGAAAAGACTCAATACAAGTGTTTATTCAAGGACAGTTTTTTTCTAGAGTGACTTTATTGGGTCAGTGTGATACCAGTGATCTCGACAGCAACAATTTATAACTCAAAAGTGAACTTGAAGCTTTTCAAGTTGCTCATGCAGACATACCTGAGAAATATTGGAGATTCAGTTCCAGACTACCACAATAAAGTGAATATCACAATTAAGCCAATTACAGGAATTTTTTTTTTTTTTGGTTTTTCAGTGCATATAAAAGTCATTTTTATACAATACTGTAGTCTATTAAGTGTGCAATAGCATTATGTCTTAAAAAACAACATAATACCTTAATTTAAAATATTTTATTGCTAAAAAATGCTAGCAATCATCTTAGCCTTCAGTGAGTCGTAATCTTTTTGATCAGCAAAAAATGAGAGTCTTCCGTTGATGTTGATGGCTACTGACTGTCAGGGTGGTGGTTGCTAAAAGTTGGGGTGACTGTGTCAATTTCTTTAAAAATAAGACAACAATGACTTTTGCCACATGAATTGAGTTTTCCTTTCACAAAAGATTTATATGTTTCATTCAATGCTGTTTCACAGCATTTTGCCCACAGTAGAACATCTTTCAAAATTGGAATCAATCCTTTCAATCCCTGCTGCTGCTTTATCAACTAAGTTTATGTAATATTCTAAACCTTTTGTTGTCATTTCCACAGTCTTCACGGCATCTTCACCAGGAGTAGATTCCATCTCAAAGAAATCACTTTCTTTGCTCATCCATAAGAAGCAACTCCTCATCTGTTCAAGTTTTAACATGAAATTGATAAAACAATCAATTACAATCCAGTAACATCTTCAGGCTTCATTTCTAATTCTAGTTCTTTTGCTATTTCTACCACATCTGCAGTGACTTCTCCCATTGAAGTCTTAAACCCCTCAAACTCATCCATGAGAATTGAAATCAACTTCTTCCAAACTTCTGTTAATGTTGATATTTTGACCTCCTCCCATGAATTATGAATGTTCTTAATGGCATCAAGAATGGTGAATCCTCTCCAGTAGGTTTTCAATTTATTTTGCCCAGATCCATCAGAGGAATCACTATTTATGGCAAGTATACCCTTATAAAATGTATTTTTTAAATAATAAGACTTGAAAGTCAAAATTATTCCTTGATCCATGGGATACAGAATGGATGTTGTGTTAGCAGGCATGAAAACAGCATTAATTTCCCTGTGCATCTACCTCAGGTCTCTTGGGGGACCAGGTGCATTATCTTGAGCAGTAACATTTTGAAAGGAATCTTCTTTTCTGAGCAGTAGGTCTCAAGAGTGGGCTTAAGATATTCAGTAAACCGGCCGGGCGCGGTGGCTCAAGCCTGTAATCCTAGCACTTTGGGAGGCCGAGACGGGCGGATCACAAGGTCAGGAGATCGAGATCATCCTGGCTAATACGGTGAAACCCCATCTCTACTAAAAAATACAAAAAACTACCCGGGCGAGGTGGTGGGCGCCTGTAGTCCCAGCTACTCGGGAGGCTGAGGCAGGAGAATGGCATAAACCCAGGAGGCGGAGCTTGCAGTAAGCTGAGATCCGCCACTGCATTCCAGCCCGGGCGACAGAGCGAGACTCTGCCTCAAAAAAAAAAAAAAAAAAAAAAAAAAGATATTCAGATATGCTGTCATCCAGACTTTGTTGTTCCATTTCTAGAGGGTGGGCAGAGTTAATGTAGCCTAATTCTTAAGGGCCTTAACAGTTTTGGGATGGTAAACGAGCATTGGCTTCAACTTAAAGGCACCAGCTGCTTTAGCCCCTAACAAGAGAGTTAGCCTGTCCTTTGAAGTTTTGAGGCCAGGCATCAATTTCTCTTGATATATGAAAGTCCTTGATGGCATCTTCTTCCTGTAGAAGGCTGTTCCATCTCCATTGAAAATCTGTTTAGTGTAGCCACCTTCATCAGTGATCTTAGCTAGATATTCTGGATAGCTTGCTGCAGCTTCTACATCAGCCCTTGCTGCTTCACCTTACACTTTTATGTTATGAAGATAGCTTCCTTCCTTAAACCTCTGAACCAATCTCTGCAAACTTCCAACTTTTCTTCTGTAGCTTCCTTACTTCTCTCAGCCTTCATAGAATGGAAGAGAGTTAGAGTCTTGCTCTGGATTAGGTTTGGCTTAAGGGAATGTTGTGGCTGGTTTGATCTTCTATCCAGACCACTCAAACTTTCTCCATATCAGCAATAATGCTGTTTCGCTTTATTATCATTTGTGTGTTCACTGGGGTAGTACTTTTAATTTCCTTCAAGAACTTTTACTTGTTTTAAGGCTGTCCTTCTTGTTCTCCTGTGGCTCTCATCTGGTGGAGCAGCCAGAACATACACAACATTGATTGATTAAGTTTACGATCTTATATAGGTGCAGTTCTCAGCACTTCAAAACAACTACAATAGTAACATCAAATATCACTGGTCACACATCACTACATCAGACAATAATAATGAAAAAGTTTAAAATATTGTGAGAATTACCAAAATGTGAAAGAGAGACATGAACTGAGCACGTACTGCGGGGAAAATGGTGCCAATAGACTTGCTTCATACATGATTGCCACAAACCTTCAATTTTTAAAGAATACAATATCTGTGAATCTCACTAAAGCAAAGTGCAATAAAATGAAGTATGCCCATATATTGCGTATCTATACTTGTAAATGCATTTTACAAGTAGGACTAACATGCGGTGAATAATAAATCTGTTAAAAACTCAGAAAACACCCCCGAACCTAAAATAAAAACTTAAAAAAAATACATAAAATAAAACGAAGTAGCATTTACATATTTTAAAAACCCAGAAAACAGTATCAACTGGTGATTTGCCTCTGTGCTCACTGTCTCAGATCTTTGCATTGAAAAGGATCTGTTTTATTTGACACAGCATAGATTCAGTGAAAGCAACAGGTTAGAACACCTTGAAAGAATGGATAATGTTGGCATGGGAAGCTACTTGTAATCTCTGTTCTAGAATCTTTTATAGTTTAAAATAGTTTTTGTACTGAGTGTTTTAGAAGGTAAGTGGTAAGAAATAAAATGACTACTTTGAGGCAAATTATGTAAAAGAATAATTTAAGGAGGTCATTCAGGAATAGTTGTTTTAAAAACATGACAGTAGCAAGGTTAATTGCAAGCTTAGAACCTCAAGAAGCAAAAGGGGAAATGCCTTTTGTTCATCTTACCTCCAGGACACTGTAGATGAGTAACTATTTATAGCAAATAGGAGGAGAGTGTTTGTGAAGACATCTCACATTTTGGTGCTTGCGTTATGTATAAATCCTCTTATTTGAAGTGATCTGAAAAGACCAGTAAACTGGAAAAGCCAGTTAGGGATCCTAAAACCATGTATCGTAAATGTGACACTCACCAATGCTTTGATGTAGTGGACAAGCCTTCTTCTTTTAGTGTAGAATTATTGGAGTTCCAAGTTGTCTTACTTATGAAAATGGATGATGTTAGGTATTGAATGGGATTTCCTCTGTTTTTGCTTGTTTGTTTTGTTTTTCAGGCCTTGAAAATTAAGTCTCATAGCTGAAAACAAAAAAGACTTAGTAAACTAACCCTTAAATTTATAAAAGTAGCTATGACTGGGGCCAACCCTCTACCTCCAGGACTGTAGAGAAGAGGCAGGCAAAACCAGCTTTTGTCCACTTATCCCTCTGCCCTACCTTATGCAAGTGGAAGGCTGGAAAGAAGAGAGAGCCAAACATTTTGGGAAAAGTAGTGTTCAATAAAAGAAATGATCCCCTTTCTCCCAGGGAGGGGAGGCTACATCCTGAATAACTGGGGAGCATCTGCAGGAAATAAGGTTGACATTGCATTCCTGGGCTGAATGTTCAGCTTACTGATCTGCCCTGCTGATACCCAGGTGGGGGAAAGAGCACCAGGGAGCCACCCTCTTGAGTTCCCCATGCATGATGGAAGACGAATTTTGCCTGTTCCCGTAGGAGCTGTTTTGGATTGAGATCCTATTCAGCAATGTCTGTTGAGACCCTCGCCTGTCCACGTCTATCCATGCTCAGGCTTTAAGTATTCAGTTACATCATTAATTATAACAATCAATTACTTGCAAAGAGACAATGCCTGTTTTTCCTCTCCCTTCTCCCCATCCTCACACCAGAGGGATAACTAGGGAGAAAGGCAGGAGGACATGAGAGCCACGGGAGAATAAGGAGAGCTTTAAAACAAGAAAAGATTAAAGCCGTAAGAAGACTGCCTGAAAAACTGGAATGAGATGGTTCTAATGACTAAAAGGATCACACGGTTTCGCGATAAAAATAAGATTCATGAGGGGCTTGCTAGAGCACAGTTAGTAGCAGTTACTCCAAAATGAAAGCTGTTTGATATGTATACTGGAAGAGTTGAAATTTTCACATAAAAACCACACTTTAATAATCCACTCCCATCAAGTCGTCTGTGGTAGCCTGTGTGTGTGTGTGTGTGTGTGTGTTCTTAAACGAGGACTTATACTCCAGGGAAGCAATCTCAGTAGAACACTCTTTA
Source organism: Trachypithecus francoisi (assembly GCF_009764315.1). NCBI lineage: Eukaryota > Metazoa > Chordata > Mammalia > Primates > Cercopithecidae > Trachypithecus > Trachypithecus francoisi. The sequence continues at coordinate 119,053,830 of NW_022681471.1, forward strand.
AGATTGTTTTGCTCTACCCACTCCATCTTTTATGTTTCTTCCACCCATGTCTAATTTGGCAGCAATTTTTAAAACAATTTGCATTTATCTAGTCTTTCCAAAGAGATTCAACATTTTCATAACAACAATGTTCTTATTTTTGCACAAACTCCATTGGCTTATGCAATATTTAGTTAAATCACAAAATTAGAAACACAAGTAAAAGTGGCATCAGTAAGTTTGGAAGCTAACACAAGTAACTCTTGGCAGGTATTCAACCTGAATGGTGCGTGCAGAAGTGGGGAGCATAGTAGAAACGCTCCTTACCTGACCGCTCTCTGGTGCGTTTGCTTGCTTCGCCCTCCACATCAGACTGACTGGACCACAGCACACAGAAGGCTCACAGCTAATGGACATCTCATACATTTTTTAAGCTATGTGAGAAAACATGTCTAACCTCATTGGGTCATCTAGCATCACCGTGTGTGAATGTAAACTATTTTCTTTAAATCATAAGTATCAGCATAGTTGGTACTTGAGAAGATGCTTATTAGATGCTTATTTGGTGTAAAGTTACTCACTTCAGATGATCATAAAGGTAAAATGAAGAAAATCTCCTTGAATGCAAGCAGTAGGAAATAACACCATTCATCTCCAAGCAGTAGAAAAAAATTATCCCTCTCTAAAGATCCTTAAACATCATCTACCTCTGTTTTTAACTGCATTTTCTACAGATTTCTAACCCCAATTTAATCAACCATATGCAGTGTGCAATAGTACGTTAATGTCTAAATTTTGTCTGCATGGATCCCTCCAGTAAAGAAAACTGATATTAAGAGGCTACATTCAGATGCATGTGTATTATTTCTAGTCCCCATCCAAGAGTCTCCTCATTGAGCTGTTACCTTAATTTCACTTCCAATATTATAGCTGTCTCTAGGAATCTGTTTTTGTTTGCCAGCTCCTATTCTGTGAAAGTAACAGAAATCTAATCTCAGTCAATTCAAGTGTTTCCTCCGAGCACATTTTTTTCTAAAACCAAAGATTCTTACATATTACCAAGGAATTGGAAATGGGAAAAATCTGATCCTGAAGATTCTGTCCTGGCTTTTTCTCATCTGGCAGATCTGTTATTTGTGGCTCAGTATTGAGGACATGGGAATTATTTTGCTCTATTCTCATCCCATTAGGGCATGGAGGTGGCACCTCCCTTCAAGGCTGCTGGGACACCACGTACCTGGACTCACCATGCATCCACCTCCTATCAGCACCACGAGCAGACTGGTTGGCAGGGCTGATCTGCTACAGCCTATACTCTCATCAACTTCTCTTCTGCCTCCTTTCCCATAATGCAGAGAATCTTTTAAAGTCTCTGCTGGAAGCTCCTCTCAAATCCCCAGTTCTCACTCATGCTATTCTCAAACACTTTTATTCCTAGGTCTTCAGAGTATATGCTTTTGAAATACAAAATCTAAGAAAAAATTTGCCGGCTTTTGATTTCTCCCTTGCCACACCTCTTTCCTGAGAATGAACAGAGATCAACTATGAATGAAGATGGGGGTGGAAGGGCAGGCTGAAAAGAATGAAATAGCTGGGGGAAGTAACATCGGAGAGTATCTCGATAGCAGCATCACAATCACTTTCCCACTCTTCTCATCTGCAAACTTAATGCAATTATTCTGTCCCCTTCTCAATGGGGTCCCAGACCAGCCTGCAATTTCTGGTCTCGTATTGGCAAGTACTTTCAAGGATTTAGTTCCACTAACTCCCTGATACACTGCTCAACTGGAGCAATGAAACTTTAACATCAAGGTTATTCAAGGATGACTTATCTGTCCCCAAGTTGTTTCCTAAACCACCGCTCAGTTATTTTCTCCATGTTGTTTCTGTTTTGACGATGGTACTTACCCAAATGTCCAAACTCCAGGCTTCTCACTATGTGTTCCATTTAAATCAAACTGGACTTCTGCCTTTGTCTTAATTCCAAATTTCATTCCACAAATTTGTCTTTGCCTCTGTGATAGGTAGAATAATCCTCCCTGCCCAAGATGTATATATTCTAATCCTCAGAAACCATGAATATATTATGTTAATGGAATGAAGGTTCCCTCAAAGTAGGGAGAGTATCCTGAATTATCTAGATGAGCCCAATGTTACCATAAGGTTCTTAAAAGTATAAGGGGAGGGCAGAGTAGAGAAGAGCAGGGTCAGAGTGAAGTGATATGAGAAGGACCCTATCCACTGTTGCAGGCTTTGAAGATGGAAGATGGGGCCATGAGCCAAGGAATGTGGGCAGTCTTTTGAAGGTGGCAAGGCAAGGGAACAGGATTTTCCCTAGAGTTTCCAGAAAGGAATATAGCCCTGTGGACACCTTTCTTTTGGCCCTGTGAGACGCACATCAGACTTCTGACTTCCAAAACTGTAAGATGATAAATCGTGTCATTTTAATCCACTAAATTAATGGTAATCTATTACAGCAGCCATAAAAAATTAATATAATGTCCATCGTGAGACCCACACTTGGTCTTGAAAATCCTTGAAGTGAGAGTTTGGATCCTGCCAGGGCTCTAACCTAAAGATGATTTTTCTCAGGCACCTCCCTTCTGACTTCCTTTGTGATGTGTCCTCATGCTCTATACCTGATGGGGTACCTTACTGCCCTAGACTCTCTTTTGCTGCCCTCTTGTCTGCTAGAAATTTCCAGAGGTTACAGACAGCTTTCCCTGAAAGTTTATCCTCAACAACAATTCTGAGATGTGGCATAGTCCATTTGTTGTCTTGGCATCCAACATATCTGGTCTGTATTTACTTGACATTGTAAATTGTCTATGTAATATCAGTCAATCCAGATTACAGCCTTGACTATCCTTTTAGAATATGATTTCCTATCACCTCTGTCTCCCTTAACCCCATGAGTTGCTAATATCTTGATTTCATCTGTGATAATTCCCTGGAGTTCTGCATCAAACATCATGGTAGGGAAGCACATGGAAACCAAACGTTCCCTTCCTTTGGACATGTAAACTCCTCATCCAAGAATTACACTTTTATTTTTTACTTTTCACAAACAACCCTTTCTTTTATTAATTATATTCTACCTTAATTACATTTCTGTTATTAACTTTGCCCCAAGTGGATGTAATTGTTGACTTTCATTTTTTACACAACTTGGACAGAATCTCAGATGTGTTGTTAGTTTGCACTTTCACATAGTTCTAGTGTCATTTCCAATTTTCTATAACTTTTCTTACAACTCTAGAATTTTCTGTTATCCAGGTCTGTATGATATTTAATGAATTCTATAAAGTTAGTAGCAGAAAATGAGGCTGCCTGTGCTTCTTCAACAATTATTAACAACTTTCTATTCTAGCATTCTTAAAAAGGCCTCCATTGCTTAAAAACTTTTGCAGCAATTTTTGGGGCTTCAGTGATATTAAAAACAGTTGGACTTTTAAATAGCGTTATTTGCATCATTTAATTATTATTTATTGTCACAAATAAGTAGATAACTGGTAGTTTTGATACTTAAATCACTCGAAGAATCCACCATTATATTGATGGCATTATTTTAGTCCATTTAATATACAGTGCGTGGTTTCTATTGCTATTTACATTTCTAACTTGGTGGAAGAACTATTTGATGTGATACATTCTTGAAAAATGGATTCAGAAGCCTGTTTCTTTCAGATGTCAACTACCTCCTTTCTCACTCTCAGCTGACTGTCTTGCCTTGTAACCATGGAATATCAAAGGAGCTGAGTGTTCTAGCAAGATAAAAGGTAGAATGTGTCCTTTGTATTTGGCAATTAGGAGATACCTGGTCACTTTATATAATGCGGTTTGATAGAGACAGAAGCCAAATTGCTGTGGGTTGAGACATGAATGGAAAGTGAGACAGTGGAAATAGCCAGTGGGAAAGATGAGAAGCAGAGATGAGAGGGACTGAATGGTAAGGAAAAGGGACAGATGTGCAAAGAGGTGTTTTAGGAAGGGAGAGACTTTAGGATATTTATTGGCTAAGAGAAGGAGTCAGCAGAAAGGCAAAGCCTTTCAAGAGAGGTTATAACTGGGGGAGCAGGATCCTAAGGAGAAGGAGGAGATGGAGGGCAACCAGAGGGCTAAAGTGGAAGGCCTGGTCAGTTGTCAACAAGACGAGGGAATTAGCACTTTTGGAGCCTGGAGGTCGGAAGTTAAGGATGCGCATGAATAAAGATATATTCATAGGGAGGCGGGGCTGAAAGTTGAATCATCCTCCACAAAGAAAGAGGCTTTGTCATCTGCTAAGAGTGTGGAGGTCATGGAGTAAATGATGCCTTGAGGAGAATAGTGAAGATTTACAACATTCATGGAGAAGAACGTGAGAGAAATCTGAGAAAGGACAAGTGAAGTAATCAAGGAGTGGTACTGTGCGTCCAACTGAGATTGACTTTGTGAGTAGGTAGTAGTGCCTAGCTGTGTGGTTGTGTGATTTCTGCCAGCAGTGTTCAGTCTCTAGATGTAAAAGCAGAGAATGTAAGTGATGGCAATAATCCAGAGATTGTTTTTTGTGGGGGGAAGGTGGGGGATGGAAATAATTATAGGATGGGGCTATGAGGGCATTCAAAGTAGAGGTCCAGATTGTATAGGGAAGTAAGGGAGGCCAGGAGAGAGATGACAGACTGGAAGAAAATACAACAAACAGCACCCTCATCTGATGCTCACAACAACCTTCCAGATGGATAGTTTAATCAGCCAAACTTTGAAGATGAGGAAATTGTGTCTTTGAGATATTAGGTGACTTGTATGGTGAGATACCTAGAGAAGTAACCAAAATGAGCTACACCTTTTCTACTCTATTGTGTCTAACCTTTCAGGGCCTCACCGACCTAGCTCCATTCCTTTCTGTGCACCCAAGAGTATATAAGGGAATATTTTTGCATATTTTGCAAATTTAACTCAAGTAACCTTAAGCTTCACCGATCCGTACCCACACAAATGAAGTCACAGCAATCCAAAGTTTGTTTGCTCATTGCTTCTACCTTTGTAATATAGCAATTCACTTCCAGACAAAACTTTCTGTCTCAAGCATTGTTTGGACTCTCTGAGGGTGTGTTAAATTTAGTCATGGACATGCCCACTCCCATTGGGCACTTTCTGCATTGTTGGGTGACAGTCCAGGCCAGTGCTGTGTTAGAACCTCCATGGTACCATGCAGTCACCTGTGACTTACAGAGAAAATTCCTTATAAATAAAGACACCAAGGCACAGAAACATTAGTCACTTATCCATAATAACAAATCTAGTAAGTAGCAGAGCTGAAATTAAAACTCAAGTAGCCTGTTTATATTGCAATCTTTTTTAGGCTTTCAGTACCAATGTTATACTTTCTTCATAAAATACTTTGGGGAATGTTCTTGTTTTCCTAAGCTTTGGAAAAATATAAACATCAGTGGAATTGTCTGTGCTCCTAAGGTTTTGTAGAATTCCCCTGTGAAGCTCGCTGGACTTTGAAACTCATCAGCAATTTCAGTTCCCCTGTGAAAGTCAGACTATTTACGTTTTCTGTCTCTTCTGGAGTTTGTTCTTGATTGTCTTGTTCTTAGTCTTTTTTGGTTTTTAAATTTATTTTCAGGGTGTTTTGCAAGGTAATCTCTTAACTTATTTATTTTCCCTAATCTGTGGTTTCTGTGGCTATTTCTAATTGTCATCTGTTATTTTATGCATTCATAATTTCCTACTTAAAAAATTACATTAGCTTATTGCTTACTCATTTTGTTCTTTTTTAATAAAAACATTTTTGGTTATTTATTAAAATTTTTTTTTGGTTCTGATTTTATTTTTAGATTTTTCTTTATTAAGTCCTCTTTTCTCCTTTTCTTTAGTTGGATGCTGTATTACATTTCATTATTTTTTATATATTTTCAGCAATAAATTTTACTCTGATCACTGATTTAGCTCTAGCCTATATGTGCTGGTATATAGTATTTCCTTTATCTCTTTTTTGGCTACAAATTCTTTAAAATTTACTCAAGAATATTTAAGGGAAAGGTTTTTTTTTTTTAATTTCCAGGTGAAAAGACCTTTTTAAAATAAATTGCTATTAACTTCAAGTTATAGCACTGTGATCAGAAAATGTTTTCTGTACCAATTCTGTCTTTTGAAAGTTACTACATTTTTTGGCAAAATAAACTTTCTAAATTGAAAAAAAAAGAAAAGAAAGTTATTACATTTTTTCTGGCGGCCTAATATGTAGCCAATTTCCCCAACAATTCTGTGGATACTCAAAGGAAGGTGTAATCTCTATTTTCATTGCACACTGTTCAATATATTTCCATATTGTATAGTTTGGGTCTTCTATAGCTTTAATTTTGATTTTGGTCATCTTGCTCTATCTTGGATTATCTTGAACAGAACCTAGAGTTGTCACCAAATCTCAGGAATTATTTTTTCTTTAAAGAGTAAGTTAAACCTATTTACATGTTTCTGTATGATAGCTACATCTGTTCTTGATTTCCTCATTTCAGTGTTACTTTCTGGTTTTGTACTGATAGAATTACCATTCTTATGGCCGGGCGCGGTGGCTCAAGCCTGTAATCCCAGCACTTTGGGAGGCCGAGACGGGCGGATCACGAGGTCAGGAGATCGAGACCATCCTGGCTAACACCGTGAAACCCCGTCTCTACTTAAAAAATACAAAAAACTAGCCGGGCGAGGTGGCGGGCGCCTGTAGTCCCAGCTACTCGGGAGGCTGAGGCAGGAGAATGGCGTAAACCCGGGAGGCGGAGCTTGCCCTGAGCTGAGATCCGGCCACTGCACTCCAGCCTGGGCGACAGAGCCAGACACCGTCTCAAAAAAATAAATAAATAAATAAATAAATAAACATTAAAGAACCGGTGCCTTAATACAAAGGCTAGAATGTACAAACAGGTCCCTTAAGACCCTGCCTGGGCTTTCTGAGACCTTAAAGTTTACTAAAAATAATGGAGACATTCTTGCACACCTTGTACCAGGACCCTCTTTAGATTAAATGACTTTTGCAAGTCCCTGAAGTAGTTGTCTAGACCTTGAACCCTAGTTAAGATTAGGTAGAGTGAAACACTTTGGCTTTCAGCATGTAGGTGCACTGAATGTAAATAAGCACTAGAAAAAACTTGTAACTTTGAGTTGGTATGATGAGTTGGTCTGATGAGTTACTCCGACCTTCTCCCTGTAACTGGTTGTAGAAATAAACTCCCTTGTTTCCCAGGCTGTCTGCATCTTGTTATTGGACCACAGGAACAAGCAGTCTGACCTTGTTCTGTCTGGGAACAAGGGGAACATTCATAATCCTAAAAGCTAGATGAATTCATTAGATGAGTTTGCAGTTGTTCTACTTCTAGTAATTAAACAGTTTTAAAAGTTGCAGTTCAGGATTTTAATATTTAACCTTATCTAGCTACAAAAGTATATGTACCAGCAAAACAGAGGAGCAAACTAAGATGAGGCAGCTATGTATTCCAGTCCGCAAAGACTCCAACTCAGGACACAGGCAAAGGGAATTCCTAGGGCAAGAGGGAAGAACATTCCAGAAAGGCAAGTAGCTCATGAAGGAAATTAAAATATTTTACCCCAAGATATATTACTTTGGCATATTTTGAGATGGCTATCAGAGAGTCAGCAAACAAAAGTGGCCCTGTAAAGCTGTGTGTTGTTGCAGAAATTCACATCTGTAGACCATCTACATTGATACAGTCAGGTATCCTTGTTGGGATCTAGGAAAGGATTAACTGAGAGTCTGACACCTAAAGATCTAAAAAAAAAAACAAAACTCACTTCCCATTTATTCTGTCTGAGGGCTGCTATCCGTAAGATTTCATCTGCATTACAAGATCACATTCAAATGCCAAGCCTCCTCTTATCTCCCTTCCATAATCTGTCCTTACACTATAACCTGATTTACCACTGTAACTTGTGTTTGGTCATGCTCTGAGACCACATTCTTTCTATAATATCAAGATGGTATCTAAGCTTTGTACTTTGTTGTAGGGTTGGATCTTCATTCTGAAGGCTCTCGGGTATACATATTAATAAAATGTGCGTGCCTTTTCTCCTGTTAACCAATGTGCCTCATGTCAGTGATTTTTCAGGGAACTGTTCCCTTGGCCACCATAGGAAAAGCTAACAGTAAGTGATACTTACAGAGAAATCAAAGCAAAGGCAATTATTAGCATTAGGTAAAACAAAAATAGGAAAGGAATAATAATATTAGTGTGCCACATTTACCAGCTGTGAATTGTGTTTGCATAGGCAAATTCATGTAAATGCTGAATATCGATTTAGCCAAAAATTGTAATATAACAATGTTTGGAGATAGGAGTGGGGAGCAAAAAGAATGGTATAAAAGAACTAACTCCTGATCCATCATTATAGGAAGTAAATAATGTCTAAAACTGATAAAATATAATATCATACACATGTTATTTTGGAGAAGTAAATTATATATAAGTGCCGGAAGAGGCTGGGTGCAGGGGCTCACACCTCTAATCCCAACACTTGGGAGGCCAGGGTGGGTAGATTACTTGAATCTAGAAGTTCAAGACCAGCCTGCTAACATGGTGAAACCCCATCTCTACAGAAAATACAAAAATTAGCTGGGCATTATGGTATAACCACCCAAGAGGTTCTTCCTACCCACTGCATAAAGCAAGACTACCACATTGTAGTAGAGAAAGACTTTAGTATACATGAGGCTGGCCATGACTTCCATGGGAAAAGGAGTTTGTGCTCAAATCATCTCATCCAAAGCTCGTAGGTTAGGGGTTTTTCTTTTCTTTTCTTTCTTTTTTTTTTTTTTTCGTGTTCACAATGTTTTTTTTAATAAGTCAACAGAATAATGAGGCATCACATGACCCAGTGAAACATCTCAGCTTCATACATGTAGTTTAAAAACAATGTGGCTTAGCAGCTGGACATGAAGAAAAGATATGAACATTTCAGTAGACAGAAAACTTGATATCATCAATAGTAAATGTCCTCTTACCTCCAAAATGTCTCTCCCACCCAATAGTTAATGTGATCCTAGACTATATTAGCAGAATTATCATATCTAGACTCTAAAAGATAATGATTCAATTCTATTCTACACCAGTCAAGACATTCCATCAAAACTATAAGAGGAAAATATCAAATACAATCATATTTGCATCTATACCCATATCTATATCTATCTATGTGCTACCGCAAACTACAGACACTCCTGACATTGTATTTTTAAGTTGATGATTATGCAGAGTGTTTAAAAACCACTGGGCTACACTATGACGCAGATTTGATCAGTGGAAGCCATTTGAGCTGGTTTCATGTCCTTTTACCATTTTCCCATAATTTTCTTATTTGTTTGGCTGCTTTTTTTTTCAGTGCAAATGTACATACACACACCAATTACATTTACATCCATACCTTTATTTGTATCTGTCTACCTACATATTAAAAACTATAAATTTACTGATACTTTCAATCTCAGTCTAGTACCACAGATCACAGGGATCATTCCAGTTTCTTCTCTTTCTGCACTTTCCTTCTCAGATAGTGAAAAACCTGGCTTCCAGTAACCTTAAATATATTTACCTATTTCATCAATGCCAGTGTATGTAACTTATCTCCCATCTTCCCTGCCACTCCCTCCCTGCTCTGACTCTGATTCCCATTCCAAGCCATTCTCCTATAAGATGCCTTCCTTAACCAGCTCGGGCTCTGACACTCCACATCAGGACATACTCCTTTCTCACATGAACGCTGTCTTTACGCAGTGCGGGTTCTGACACCCATACTGGGCTATGTTAGCTCTGTACCACTTCCCATACCGAAGATGATTTAGAATTGAATTGTTCAGGAAGAGATGGGAAAGGAGATAAAGTGAGAGAGGAAAAAATAAAAGAAATCAAAAGAAGAAAAACTAGACTTTTGGTAGAGAAGAAAAATAGATGAGGGTAGATTAGAGACACCATTTAGGAATCTAGGAATCTTGCATTCCAAGTAAAGGATAACGATAGTTTTATAGGATTGTGGCAGTGAGATAGAAGTGAATCAAGTTGAGAAATGTTTAGGAAGTAAAATGGATGGAACTTGATGATAAATTCAATATAATGCATGAGAGAAAGGGAGAGAGCCGTGGTGAAGATGACTCAAAGGTTTCCAGCTTCATAGCTTTATGAATAATGATACCATTGCAGAGCAAAGGAACACTGGAAAGAACTATATTCTACATATCCACATATTTCATTATTTCATACTAGCATTAACATATCTCCCTTGAATTATAGTTATTTATAGGCATATAGGTTTCTGATATCAAGGCTTTTCAGAGGTTTGCAAACTAAGGCCCACAGGTCAAATTAAGACCTGTTTAAATTTCTTTAAGCTGATAAGCAACTTCAGCAAAGTCTCAGGATACAAAATCAATGTGCAAAAATCACAAGCATTCTTATACACCAATAACAGACAGAGAGCCAAATCATGAATGAACTCCCATTCACAATTGCCTCAAAGAGAATAAAATACCTAGGAATCCAATTTACAAGGGATGTGAAGGTTAGAGGTTTTTCAAAGGCAGTTTGAGGGAAGAGGTGAGGAGTGGCCAGGTAACAGTTGCTTGCTCCTGATTGGTTGGGGTGCAAATGAAATGATCCGGGGTCAAAGCTGTCCTTCTGTGGGCTAATCACTTCTGGGTGGGACCACAGGAGCCCTACCAGGTGGGGGTCCAGGTGGAGCCATGAGTGGTCAGACATGCAAAAGTCTGAAAGGATCTCTCAAAAGGCTAATCTTAGGTTCTACAACAGTGATGTTATTTGCAAGAGTAATTAGGAAAGTTGCATATCTTATAACCTCTGGAATAATGGTTGGCAATTGTTCATGTCTGCACCTTAGCAGGAATCAGGCTCCTCTCCTCCCCGCAGCCTGCTGGCCTGCTATTAGCGTTACAAAAGCGATTGAGTTTTGGGGCAAGGCCTATTTCATTTAAACTATAGCCTGGCTCTACTGTCCAGGAATAATTAAGGGAAAGACAAAAGTGGGGCCGTTGTGGGGGGAAGGGGGTTGCGCAGTTAGCTGTGGTAACTGCTATATAATTTTTCTCATGAATAATAGTAATACTGTTATAATGTTTCTCCCTAATAATATTTTTTGCAAAGGTGATTTCAGTGGCACGCGTCTGTAGTACCAGCTACTCGGGGAGCCTGAGGCAGGAGGATGGATTGAGTCCATGAGGGAAGTCAGGGCTGCAGTGAGCTGTGATCGCACCACTGCACTCCATCCTGGGTGACAGAGTGACACCCTGTCTCAGCAAAAAAAAAAGTGCCAGAAGAAACAACTAAAAGAGTCTAACTAAAGTGGTTGCTTCCGGGGAGGTGAATAAAGGAGAATGCAGATTGGTAGAGCAGACAGGGGGCCATTGTTAATACTATGTGGCTTAAAAAAAAAAAAAAAAAAAAAAAAACTGTGTGCATGTATTACATTGATAATTAATTTTAAGTGAAAATTTCTGGAAGCATACTCAAACTATTAACAATAGATACCTCTGAGAAGTGGGCTTGCCAGGGAAGCGGCCTTTTATATCTCAGTTTAAATCTCTGTGCTATTTGAATTTTTCACATTGGACATGCATTACTTTTATAATTAAAATAACAGTAACAACAATATTAATAAAAATATGACTATTGGTTGACATTGGAAATAGGCACTTCAGTAAAAGTTAGCAATAACTTCTTCTCCAAGATCAAGGTAAATTTAGAGGGCAGAGATGAGACAGAACAGGGGACCCTCTTAAAGGCTTATAAATCCCCCAAGCATGTAAATAAAGGAAAATCTTTGTAACCACCCAATGGGTTCACTTTGCCCGCTGCCTAGACAGAGCCAATTTATCAAGATGGGGGAAATGCGATGGAGAAAGAGTAATTCACTCAGGGCCGGCTATGTGGGAGACCAGAGTTTTATTATTACACAAATCAGTCTCCCCAAGCATTTGGGAATAGGAATTTTTAAAGATAATTTGGTGGTGGGGGGGTTGGGAAGCAGAGAGTGCTGATTGGTCAGGGTGGAGATCGAATCATGGGGGGACGAAGTGAGGTTTTCTTGCTGTCTTCCGTTCCCCAGTGGGATTACAGAACTGGTTGAGCCAGATTACTGGTCTGGATGGTGTCAGCTGATCCATCCAGTGTAGAGTCTGCAAAATCTCTCAAGCACTGATCTTAGGCTTGACAACAGTGATGTTATCCCCAGGAGCAATTTGGGGAGATTCAGACTCTTGGAGCCAGAGGCTGCATGACCCCTAAACCGTAATTTCTAATCTTGTAGCTAATTTGTTAGTCCCGCAAAGGCAGACTGGTTCGCAGGCAAGAAGGGGGTCTTTTTGGGAAAGGCCTATTATCAATTTTGTTTCAGAGTGAAACCATGAACTGAATTCCTTCCCAAAGTTCGTTCGTTCTACACTCAGGAATTAATGAGGACAGGTTAAAGGTTAGAAGCAACATGGAGTCAATTAGGTCTCACTGTCATCATTTCCTCAGTTATAATTTTTGCAAAGGCTGTTTCATCTTGAGTTCTGGCAAGGGAAATTCCATGTAGCTAGCTCTGAGAAGTAAATGAGCTACTAGATAAGCAAAAAGGGAATAGTAGCTTAAAACAGTAGGCAAGGATGTTACAGTCATGGGACGTTTGGTTCCCTACAGAAACGAAAGATAACATCTTAACATATGTCCCTGAGTTGTTTTTCAGAAACCCTGGACCCCCACCAAATAGATCTGCTGGCACATAGACCTCAGATAAGGGGGAATGGAGGACTGAACTCTGACTACCATTGTTTGTTCTAAAGTTATTTTGGGGTTCCTGGAGGAAGTCAGATCCACAAGCCAGGGTTAACATTCTTTTCTGCTGACCCAACATTTTTAAACAAAGATTATCTTTCTTAACCAATTGCAAATCAGAAAATCTTTGAATCTGCCTATGATCTGTAAGTCCCTGCTTTGAATTAGCCCACCTCTTGAGGTCAAACCAATATAGAATCTCCATTTATTAATTTACAAATTTGCCTGTAACTTCTGCACTCCTGAAAATTTCCCCTGCCTTTAAAAGCCCTTGCTTATAAGCCATCAGGAAGGTCGGGTCTTAAGCAGGAGCTGCCTTGTTTGATGCCCTGCAAATTAACATCCTTCTTTTTCCTTCTGTAAACCTTGGTGTTGGATATTTGCCCTTACTGTGCCAGGTGAGCAGACCCTAGTCTGGTTCCGTAACAGAAATGGTTGAAATTCACAGTTAGCATGGAAGTATCTTATATAGTGCCTCCAACCCCTTTGCCACAGTGCCACAGTGGCAAAGTACCAGGTGGAAATTTTTTCTTACCTTAAGACCATAACTGTTTTAGGAAAGTGTTTCTGAACAATGAAATAGCTATCTGGTAGGAGAAGGGACAGAAAAAAACCCTGAAATCTTAGGTAACTCCTAATCCAGGCAGGCAGTGAGATATTTTCAGTCTCATTCCCTCTGGTGGTTGTCATTTTAACCTAGTATTTGTTAAGGCCCCCAGTGGGTTGGATGATGTTTGACATCAAATGCAATGGCCTGAATCAATTTTAAAATCTCAAAAGTATATCAATCCCATTTATTCAGTAGACACAGAATATGAAGGCCTCTTATGGGCATTATAAATAGATGATAAGGAAGTTTATCAACTACTCGAGGCAAAGAGGACATCTCTCTCTTCTCCCTCTTCCCCCCCACCCTGTTCCTTTAACAAACAAGCACATGCACGCACACACACGCACACACACACACACACAACTGGAAAACCTGAGCTTCCTTGCCTAAATCTCCATGGAATGACTCCTACCTTGAAGCAGCACCAACCTGACAATAATGTAATCAGTGATGTTATTTGAGGGGGTCTGAGAAAGACTTCCTCTCCTCCATTCAAAAACAACTCCTTCCCTAGACACAAAATCTCCATAAACTTCGTAAGCATAAATGCAGCAATTGTGAGGAAATGTCTTTTAAATGAGCACAAAATGCTCTTGTAAGTGACAGGGTATTATGTTTTAACTATGCAGTTTCCCGCAAGGGCCTGGTGCAGTAAAGTGTTATGAGTCACCCAAGTTTTAAGTTTGGTCCTGGGTCTCCTTTTTTCTAGCCACACTTATCTCCCTAGGGATTCAGGGGAGAAAGAAGGCCTTGAGTAATACATTTGGCCCTTATTGCCATTTAGTGGTATTCAAAGCCATGGTACTGAATGGGCTTAATGCAATGTCCCCCAGGAGACATGGAGCAAAGTCCAGATACATTTTTGATTGTCATAATTGGGAGATTTGCTATTGGAATCTAGTAGGTAGAGACCAGGGATACACAGACAGCCTCCTCTCAACAAAGAAATTATCTGGCCCAAAAGGTCAATAGTACTGATTTTGAGAAACCCTGACTTAAGTATGTCTATTGTATCAGGTAATAATTATTTTTCTGCTGGCATATAACAGAAACTTCTGAAAGGGTAGCTTAGACTTAGAAGGCAATGATGGGATTTTTTTTTTTCCTAGTAACTAAAAGAAGAAGTCCAGAGGTAACTAGTTCAGGACTGCTATTGCTTTAAAGGCAGTCATGAAATATCAAGACATCTTCTAGCTTCCTGCTCTCCATCTGTAATATTTGGCTATTGTGTCTCTGTGGGCCGAGGCCCTTGGCCCCCTAAAGGTTGGCTGAAAAATCACTGACATGAGACAGATTGATTAATAAGAAAAAAGGCATACAAATATATTTGATGTATACATGGGCACCTTCAGAATGAAGACCCAAACTCCCAATGAGATACAAAAGCAAATATACTATCTTGAGGTTACAGAAAGAATGGAGGCATGGATCCTGGTGAAACAGGTTATGAGAGGGGGAGAAGAGGAATTCCATTGAGGGGATTACTACAGAAAATGAATGGATCCAGGAACAGAGATTAGTTTGTAAGTATTTCTCCTTGGAATTTAAATTCTCCTTGGAGATAGTCATTATACTTGTAAACTGGTCTGCTCAGGTATGGTCACATCTTGGTCTTCTTTTCTGCAGTAGACTATGAGATAACAGAGAAGGGAAGGAAAAGTCTTCAACTTCTTGGGAGAGATGATGATGAAGGCAGGGAGGTCAGAGAGACCTTGAGGCCTCTTCACTTAAGCATGTCAAAATGCCATACTTTGGGGTATTGGTTTCTAAGTCCTAACATCCTCATGGACACAAGGAGGCTGCTCAACCTTCAACCATCATATACAAGAATAATCAGGGCGAGCAAAGGGCAAATGACACAAACCAGCAATGTCTGCCCCTTTTTGTCAGAAAAACAATAGCTTTTCCAGAATCCCTATTTGATAGCATTCCTCTTTTCTCTCTCTTTCTTATTAGACAGAATGGAGTTTCATAACCACCCTTAACAGAAAGGGAGTCTGTGAAAGTTGGACTGTTAGCTAGGTATATTGTCCCTTTAAACAATATCAAGGTGCTGTTTATATGGATAAATGTGAGCATGCATATATTGGGTAGACAACTAGCAATATCTGCCTCACCTATACACTTTTAAATGAGTTTTGGAAGGTTAAAGAGTGTTGAAACCACCTTTGCAAAGATGATGACAGTGAGAGAAATCTAACATGGCTGACTCCATCTTGCTCCTAGCCTCACAGGCTGGCAGTCTTCACTCATCCCGGGCACAGGCCAAGCTAACGATGGGAGGAATTTACTTTGTAGTTTAATTTTAAAGCAAATATGATAATATTCCTCCCTAAAACAGATCCCCTCCTTGTTGGGAGCTAAAACTGCCTTTGTAAGATTAATGAAAGGCCACAAGATTAGGACTATGAGAGGGGCCTGAAATGTGTTAAGATATAGGCATAGTTAAATGATAACCAGCCATTGTTCTGGAGGTCACAAGATTTGTAACTTCCCCAATTACCCCTGTAGATAACATCACTATTGTAGAACCTAAGATTAGCATTTAGAAATGTCTTTTCAAGGTTGGGCATGGTGGCTCATGCCTGTAATCCCAGCACTTTGGGAGGTTGAGGCGGGCAGATCACAGGTCAAGAGATCAAGAGCATTCTGGCCAACATGGTGAAACACCATCTCTACTAAAAGTACAAAAATTAGCTGGGCTTGGTGGCACACACCGTAGTCCCAGCTACTTGGGAGGCTGAGGCAGGAGAATCACTTAAGCCTTGGAGGCTGAGGTTGCAGTGAGCCAAGATCGCGCCACTGCACTCCAGCCTAGTGACAGAGAGCGACTCCGTCTCAAACAAACAAACAAAAAAGAAATGTCTTTTAAGACTTGTATTTCTAATGACTGGCTGATTCCACCTGTACCCATAACTTGTGACTCAACCAGTTCTGTGGCCCCCACTCAGAGGCTGACTCAGTGCACGAGGACTGCATTCAACACTCCCATGACTTTGTGCCCAACCAATCAACATTCCCCATTCCCTAGCCCCCTGCCCACCAAACTATTCTTGAAAAACCTTTACATCTGAACCTTCAGGGAGACTGATTTGAGTAATAACTCCATCTGTCTAGTGGCTAGCCTTGTGTTAATAAAACTCTTTCTCTACCACAATACCACAATAGCACAGTCTCAGTGAATTGGTTATGCCTGTACATTGGGCAGGAAGAACTCATCAGGTGGTTACAGTGCTCAGTTCTTTGGTTAGAAGAATATATAAAAGTATCTTTACATAAAATTAAGAGAATGTGCTATTTTAAGAAATGCTTAAACAAAAAATTTAAAAAAAAATAAGGCCAGGCGTGGTGGTTCATGCCTCTAATCCCAGCACTTTGGGAGGCCGAGGAGGGCGGATCACAAGATCAGGAGATGGAGACCACGGTGAAACCCCGTCTCTACTAAAAATACAAAAAATTAGCCGGGCGAGGTGGCAGGCGCCTGTAGTCCCAGCTACTCAGGAGGCTGAGACAGGAGAATGGGAACTCCCGTGAACCCGGGAGGCGGAGCTTGCAGTGAGCCGAGATCGCGCCAGCCTGGGCGACAGAGCCAGACTCCGTCTCCAAAATAAATAAATAAATAAATAAATAAACAACAACAAAAAAGAAATGCTTATATGAACTGAATTAACTATAATACTGTACTACAGATGTGCTGAAAAGCTGAATTTCAAGTATGTTAGTATGGTAGTCAGGTGACGTTATGTCATGTTGTGGTAGTATGTGAACCCTCAAATTTCAGTGGCCTACATCAACAAAGATTAGCTCTCATGTCACCTAACTGTTATATGCTATTGCTGGCTCTATCTTCATTCTGGAACCCAGACTGATAGAAAAGCCATCAGTAGTGAAGGAAATAAAAATATTTCATACCGAAATATATTTCTTTGAGATGACTGTTTAGAGGGCCTGCAAACAGAAGCAGCCCTGAGAAGCTGTCTTTTGTGAAGATTTGCATCTATAGAGAAAATCTGCATTGATGCAGGCAGGCTTTCTCTGAGGCTTTCCTTTGTCTGGATTTAGAAAATATGAACGGAGAGTCTGACATCTATAGGTCTGAAAGAATCATGTACTATCTATTCTCTCTGAGAGTTGCTACCTGTGAGGTTTCATCTACACAACAAGACCACTTTTGCTAGTCAGGCCTCCTCTTCTCTCCCTCATAACTGGTCTTACTATCATAACCTGATTTGCCGCCATAATCTGTTTTGGGCCATGCTCTGAGCCCCCATTCTTCCTGTAACTTCAAGAAGATATAGAAGCTTCTATATCCTATTGAGGGGAGGGTTGAGTAATCACTGTGGTTCTCCCCATACATGTTAATAAATTTGTATGCCTTTTCTCCTATTAGTCTGCCTTTTTTCAATTGATTTCTCCATGAACCTTCAGAGGGCAAAAGGAAAGTTTTCCCTTGCCCCTTACAGTAGCAAAATGGCCATTGGCCATTAGATATGGCCATTAAAGCATTGCCATTAGACATGGCAAAAAGAAAAGTCATGGTGCCTCACATGATTACCTTTAAAGCTTCTGTTTGGATGTGACTCATGTAATCTCCATCTGTATTTTGTTTGCAAATGGAAACCTTATGACCTCTCTGAAGTTTACTAAAGTGGGGATGTATAAAACCTCCCACTGGGCTCTCCCAATGGAAGGGAAGAAAACCAGATAGATACATTTGGCCATAGTTAGATGTTGTTCTCCTTGGTGTATGACACTTTATAATAGGGCTAACATGGCCCAATTCTGTTTCATAGATTCTCCTCCCTATAATAAAAATAGAGTGTAGCAATTATTTAAAAGCCACATTTAGAAAAACCACAATGCACCATTTTCATCATTCATTCAATGGATATTTATCCATTTTGTAATTCACATTTGTGCAGAACCTGATGGGTTCTTCCTGCCCACCGCACAGGTAAAGCCAATTCATTGAGACCAAAGTATAGCAGTAGAGAAAGAATTTAATAATTGCAGGGCCAGCCAAGTGGAAGGATGGGAGACATTTCTCGAATCTGCCTGCCTGAAAGCTTGGAGGCTAGGGTTTTTCAAGAATAGTTTAGTGGTTAGGGGACTGGGGAATGGAGAATGTTAATTGATTGGGTCAAGGATGAAATCATAGGGTCTGGAAAGTACCTCAAACACCAATCTTAGGTTTTACAATAGTGATGTTATCTATAGGAGCAATTGAGGAGTTTTTAAATGTTGTAATCTCCGGCTATATGACTCCTAAACCACAATTCTAACCTTATGGTTAATTTGTTAGTTTTACAAAGGCAGTTTCAGTCACTGAGCAAGGATGGGATTAGTTTTGGGAAGGAACTGTTATCATCTTTGTTTTAAAGTTAAACGATATACTAAATTCCTCCCATAGTTAGCTTGACCTATGCCCGGGAATGAATAAGGGCAACTTGGAAGTTAGAAGCAAGATGGAGCCAGTTAGGTCAGGTTTCTCTCACTGTTATACCTTTTGAAAAGGTAGTTTGAAGTTTCCTCTATGGGCTAGGCACTTTGTTAGTCACAAGAAGTTCCTTAGCTACAGGAAGAATCAAATAAACTATCACTTAGAATACAGGGTGAATAAGTAGTGTGCTAGTGGGATGCATAGGCAGAGAAAGGGAATATAACTCAGACTGAATGACTCAAGGAAATATTCCCAAATGAGGTGACATTTTAAAATGTTTTCGAAGGTTGATTAAAGATTATCTAGGGAAAAAAGAAGGACAACAGCAAGCCATACTTAATGGTGAAACATTAAAGCTTCTTCATTGTGATTGGACAAAAAACCCAGTGTGCCAACTGTCACGATTTCTAGTCAACATTGTGCAGTGCAATGAGGCAAAATAAAGAAATAAAAGGTGTGAGGATTCTAAAGGGAGAAGCCAAACTATTTTGTAATGATGTAGTCATTTTTAAATGCTATTGTTGTTTGCATAGATAATCCTAAATAATCTATAATAAATTATTAGAGTTTATAAGTGAATTTAGCAATATTTCTGTATACAAAATCAGCATATAAAATACATTGAATTTCTACATACTAGTAACAAACTCTTAGAAAATAAATGTTTTCAAAGCGATGCCATTTATGACGGGATAAAAACATCAAGTACCTGGGAATAAATCACAGGTGAGAGACGCTCAAGAACTCCATAGAAGCAAATATATGAAAACTTTATAGCAAAAACTATATTTTTGCTTTATAAAAATAAAAAACTTTATTTTAAATATTTAAAAATATTTAAAGAAATGGATAGATGTATCTTCTTTCAGTGGCAGAAAATTCAATATTATAACAATGTGATTTCTTCTTAAACTGATATAGAGATTCAATGCAATCTCAAAACAATCTCAACTTTTTTTTCTGGGAACTTGCCAAACTGATTATAAATTTACATGGAACATAAAAGATCAAAAACAGCCAAACACCCTTGAAGGATATCATGATTGAATAAAACGTCCTATCTAGTCAATGGTCATTAGTGTCAAACACCACTATAAAGACAAGTGACGTGGGGATGGACACATGCCTGTGGGATATGGCATTATTGAGGCCATCAGTGGTAACAATGGGATCACTCCATTGATCTGGTGCAGATGGACATAAAACAGAAATGGATTGAGAAGGTAAAGGAGTGATTTGAAAGTGGAGACAAGGAGCACGCTGTAGTATTCTTTGAAGAAGTATAGCTCTTTAAGAAAGGAAAGACATTGGGGAGGATGGGTTGAAGAAGTTTTTGCTTTGTATAGGCTGGAGTCATTTTAACACATATGCTGGATTTTTAAAGAACATTGTGTGGAGGAATAAGTTGACAGAAACAGAGAAAGGGGTAAATATTGTGTAACAGTCTTTGATGAGATGGAAATGTTGTGGGATCCAATACATGGAATTGTCCTTCTATAGGAAAAGGTAACTCATTTCTTCTGACACAGTAAGAAGGAGAATGGGAGTAGTGTTGGGGTAGGCAGTTTGTGTAAACTAAAAGCTGATGGAATTTCTACTTGATGCTCTTCATTTTGTCAATGAAGTAGGAGGAGGAACTGACAGCTAATAAGAGGGAGGATGGAAAAAGTAAGTTATTGGGCCTTGGAGAGAGACCTTGGAACACCCATTCAGGGAACTGAGATAGGAAGAAACATGGAGACTAATAAGGCATTTTCTGAGTTATCACAGAGAGCCCCGCTGCATTTGAAGTCATTGATTTATAAGCTAGGGCTTTATATTTGAAGTTTAGTGTCTAATAAGAAGAATTAACGTAAGAACAGGGATAACAACATGCCAGTTGCTCTTATTATCATATCAAAACTCACAACAACTCAATAGGAAGGTACTATTATTATCCTTATTTTATGGAACAAAGAAATGTGAATTCCTCAAGGTCACATGGCTAATAAGTGATAAAGCTGGGATTGCATCCTAGGCAACCTGAATTTGGAGCCCACATCCTTAAACACTATGCTATACTGCAATTGTTTGAAATTTTGTTTTGTGATCTCATCCTTTGATAATCTCTGTAAACAGATTAATGGATGGTACAGATCTGTTCTATGTTGAAAAGTGATATCAGAGAATCTCGGCTGTTAGGTTTTTGTTTGTTTGTCCATTTGCTTTTTTTTTTTTAAATCAAATCAATGAAGAATTTTATGCCCAGAAAGAGAAGAGCTCTTTGATATCTGGACCAGTGAGCTTTTGTGTTTCTCTGTGTACCCTTGACCCATGGCTACAGTTTTTAGAATTGAAGCTATAAGCTCACTGTGTGTCTATGTGTCTGGAATTCAGAAAGATCTTTACCCCCTTTTGTTTGAGTGTACAGTTTTTCTGTCTCTGGAGTATGTTAACCAATTAGATTATAAAGCATCTCAAATTAAAGAAAGTCTATTCTGAGCCCCTTGAGCTGTCAATCTACATTGGTTTATAGATATAAAGGAATGCGTATAGAAACTGAATATTCCCCATATTTCAGAAAATAAGGACACTTCTAATAATTCAAATGTACTAAAAAGTTTTCAGAAAAACTAACTAAAAAATATTTTAAGAATCCAAGTACATGTAATTTTGGCAAATAAGACTAATTGAATAATTTTGGTTTAATAAAAACAACTGTGTCTTCTCTGACTTACCAGCATCAAATACATTTTTATTCTATTTGCATATGTTTTTCCTAAATGTATACAGATCAAATAAGGTAACATTACTCCTACTTAATGTTTAGGATTATGGAAAATATAAATTTATGTTAATTAATTTGTGTCATTATTCTACATTTGATCTTAGCCAAAAGGCCAAGAAATTATATTGTAAAAAACTTTGAATTTCAGCAGCAATTATGTTTTGTAGTATGTCAGCTTAAAGATAATTTCCACAATTTTAAAGTAGCTTAAAATTTGGGGATAATAGGGGCAGGCACAGTGATGTGTGGAGGCTGAGGCAGGAGGATTGCTTGAACCCAGGAGTTTGAGGTCAACCTGGGTAATACAGCAAGACCGTCTCAAAAAAAAAAGGAAGAAAGAAAAAGAAAAAAATGTAAAAAAAATTGGGGATGGGGATGATAGTAAATTGAGTTAATTAATGAATCACCATTCGATATTTAGGTCATATAATTACCAAGCATAATTTTATCTTTGTAAAGTTTTGCTCTTAATTTGTATGTACCAAAGAGAGGTTATATCTTTGGGCCATGTCAGTGAATGTCACTTTTGCCACTTTGACAGAGCATAAAAAGGGGTTGTGTGACTGTAGAGAGTTGTCTGAAGAGCTTTGCCTGTTTGCTGAAACACTTCTGGAGGGCCAAAAGTTCTCAATTATTATCCCCTCCCTGCTTGCTTCATGTGATTGAAGTTAGTTACTTTTGTTCAAGGTTATAATTAATGAGTGGCTGAGATACCCTAGAAGAAATAGTGGCAGAAAAACACAATTGTGCGTGTGCCTTTATTTCTCGAGGAAAAAGAGTATATATGCCTTAACGCATTAGTATTCAGCTTCTTTTTCCTTTTTGCTGTCCGAACCTCTTTATACTCTTGGAGCTTACTGAGGAGCCCAAAAACCTTTTGGATATGTAGGTTAACCATCAATACATAGTATATTAGAAATGAAAACTGAGACAATTTAAAAATACTTACTTACCGGTTCGTTTAAAAATAGCAATGATGGATACATTGCGTGTTAGTAACATCTTACTATTATAGTGAAATTAGTGCTGACCTTTTGGGTGCCCTAAGATGTGTCTTAAAGTGTCAGATGGTTCCAGAATATGAAGGAGCTAATGAAGGACAAACCTTGGAAAGTAAATATTATTGGTCCTGGCTTATAATACCTGAGTTTGAAAAGAAGTTATGAACTGTATTCAAATCTTAGCAAAGTGTGTTCAATTTTGATGGCTTTATTTCCTTGGTTTACTGCTTATTGGCTTTGCCTACATTAGAGACAGTTGTTTTATACTTTCTAGATAGAAATTCTTTTTTTTTTTTTTTTTTTTTTTTTTTTTGAGACGGAGTCTGGCTCTGTCGCCCAGGCTGGAGTGCAGTGGCCGGATCTCAGCTCACTGCAAGCTCCGCCTCCCGGGTTTACGCCATTCTCCTGCCTCAGCCTTCCGGGTAGCTGGGACTACAGGCGCCCGCCGCCACGCCCGGCTAGTTTTTTGTATTTTTTAGTAGAGACGGGGTTTCACCATGTTAGCCAGGATGGTCTCGATCTCCTGACCTTGTGATCCGCCCGTCTCGGCCTCCCAAAGTGCTGGGATTACAGGCTTGAGCCACCGCGCCCGGCTAGAAATTCTTTGTCTAACCAGAATAATTTCCTGGGCTTTATGTTGATTTTATTTTATCTTTGACTATGTGGGGAAAAAAAAAAAAGAACACAGGTTTGTCATTCCTCACTTGTAAAAGAACAAAGATTCTTTACGATCGTGTTGCCTTCTTTTTTTAATTTTAAAATGTTTTATTGACACTTTGATGAAATATAGAGCCAAATGTTACTTCTCAGGCACCCACAGTTGTATTTTAACCAGGTGTCCAAGACTCCTCTGACAACTTCTTTGGTTTTTGCTTGGTATACTTTGATTTTTGTTTGGTATATTTCTTGGTATATTAATTATGTTTCAGATTATTATATATATCAAGATTTTTCCCTTTTAAAAATTATGTTCATCCATTTTTGTCTTCTTCCATTTTTATACATCAAATGTGACATTCACTAGCTTTGTTGAAAATAGGCATAATCGTTGTTCTCAAGACATTTTGTGGACATTTTGAGAATGACTTTATTATCTTTGCTTTTCATGTCCTGGAAAAATCTCATTTCCTTGTCATTTGCATTATTCCTATAAACTTTTATGAAACATTTCACATATGAGAATTTTCAGTGAAAGTTGATTTTCAGTGAAAGTCTCCTTGCTCTACAGATAGCTTTTATTTGACTCTAATTATCATTATAAGCTATAAATCATGTTTTTGTCTTCAGTAAAAGAAGAACCATCTCAGAGTGCTGTGAAAGACTGTGACAGGTAATTATTGACACTATGGAAAAAAACTCTTGAGTACAGGCTTCTGATGGTGTCATTTAGACATATTTGAGATCGTATCAGTGGACTGAGTTGGGATTTTCAGAACTCTTTTTAGCCAACAAGTAAATAGTTTCATAACACTACTGGCACTCCATCAGAATAATAACTTTACATAGAGCTGAATAAACTGATAAGAGAAAATTTGTTGTGATTACTTGTTTGGAATAAAGTTGAATTTGTTTGGAATAGAGCTGTTTTAGTGTTTTTTTTTTTTTTTTTCTGTATTATATGAGAAAAACTTTTCTTTTTCTACTTAAGCTGTCTGTAACCTGGAACATTTTTAAACAGCTTTACTGAGATATAATTTATATACCATAGATTTCACCCATTTAAAAGATAAAATTCAATGCTTTTTAGTATATTCACAGAGTGAATTATTGCCATCACCACACCATTAACACAATTAGAACATTTTCATCATCCTAAAAAGAAATTCTGTAGTCATTAGCAGTCATTCCTCCCATCACCTCCAGCCCCTGACAACAACTAATCTACTTTCTGTTCCTATAGATTTGCCTATCCTGGGCATTTCATATAAATGGAATCATGCAGCAGTGTGATCTTTTGTGACTGGCTTCTTTCACTTAGCATTGTGTTTTCAAGGTACATGCATATTGTAGGTATATCAGTACTTCATTCCTTTTGATTGCTGAATAAAAAGGAATATTTCATTGTATGGATTTGGCACATTTTACTTTTTCATCAGATGACAAACATTTTTGTAACCCAGAACATTTAAAATTATATCTGATTCTCTCTGACACCTTTTCTCCCTCTACCACTGCCCCTTGAATTCCAAAACTTTGTTTCCTTATTTTTCCTAGAAATATAGTTATTTGCATAGTTTAATTAAGAACCTGCCATCCTTTTTACTAGAATATAATTAGAAGAAACAGGTATATGAGCAAGATCATGCCTGAAGTGCCATATTTGAGAATTATGCTAATTGAATTAGGTATGGCCAGACATTTTTATGGACTAAAATTGGCTTTACTTTTGGAGCAAATGCCCACAAAATCCTTCCAGGAAAACTCACATGATACCTAGAGAGTCCAGCCTTACATGAGCTCAGAAACATTGCCTCCTGGCAGGCCAGGAACCTTAGTACACTTGCGGGACCTTGAGGAGAAGGTATAAATAGTGCAAACGAAATTTTGTGCAGAGCATTTCTTGGGCTTGGTTTCCTAGCCTCAGGATTGCAAATAGTAGAAGTCGTTAAATCTGAGTTTTTAATGTAAACTTCCAGCAAAGCTAATTTAGGAAGGCCTGTGTGGTAAACTGAAACTTCCTATACCTATGTAAATAATCAGTCCAAATCTAATGAGACTAGTTTTATTTTGTGATCATAAATAATCATTTGTAGAGATCTCTTTGATCTCTAAGAGATAGGGAGAGAGTATAAGGAAAAATATAAAACCTTAAAATGGGCTATTAGGGTACGGAAGATAATTCCTCAAAATACGGCATGCTATAGTTTGATTTGTAGGACCCTCTAAACCTCATGTTAGAATTTGATCCCCAGTGTTGGAGATGGGGCCTAGTGGGAGGTGCTTGGTCATGGAAGTGGATCACTCATGAATGGCATGAATGCAGAAATGAGTGAGTGCTTGCTCTATTAGTTCCTGTGAGAACTGGTTGTTAAAAAGAGCATGATACCTCCTCCCTCTGTATTTTCACTTCCTCTGTCACTGTGTGATCTCTGTATATGCCAGCTCCCCTTCACTTTCTCTCATGAGTGGAAACAGCCTGAGGCTTTCAGCCAATGCTCAGTCTTTCAGCCAGCAGAATCATGGGCCAAATAAGCATCTTTTCTTTATAAATTAGTCAGCCTCAGGTATTCCTTTATAGCAACACTAAATGGACTAAGAACATTGGTACTGAGGAGTGGGGTTTGCCATAAAGAAACTTGAAAATGTGGAAGCAGCTTTGGAACTGGGTAATGGGCAGAAGCTAGAAGAGTTTGAAGGGCTCAGAAGAATTCAAAAAGACAAGAGAAAAGTTGGAACTTCTTAGAGATTGGTAAAATAATTGTGATCAAAATGCTGATAGAAATATAGATAGTAAAGGCCATAAGCTATGGTATCAGATGAAAATGAGAAACTTTGGGACTGGAGCATAGATCACCTTTGTTACACTGCAGCAAATAATTTGACTGCATTATGTCCATGCCCTAGGGCTTTATGGAAGGCTGGACTTAAGAGCAATGATCTAGGATAACTGGGGGAAGAAATTTCTTCGTAGCAAAGCATTCAAAAAGTAATGTGGCTACTTTTAATTACTCACCATCAGATATGGCAGCAAACGAATGACCTAAAGGTGGAATTTATAATTGAAAAGGAAGCGGTACATACAAATTTGGGAAATTCGCAGCCTGGCCATGTGGTAGAGAAGAAAAAGAGCATTTTCAGGAGAGGAATCCAAGGATGCTATGGAGCAATCATTTGCTAGAGAGTTTAGCACTGATAAAAGGGAGCCAGATGCTAATAGTCAAGCTGATGGGAAAAAGACCCCAAAGCATTTCAGCCATCTTAAAGATTATCCCCCTCCCATCACAGGACCAGAGGCCTAGGAGCATAGAATGGTTTTAGGGAACAGACCCAGGGTACTGCTAGACTGCACCACCTTGGGATGCTGCTCCCTGCATACCATCTGCTCTGGCTCCAGCCACAGCTCAAGGGGCCCCAAGTACTGCTCAGGTCACCACTCCAGGGAGTGCAAGCCATAAGCTTTGCCAGCTTCCATGTGGTTTCAATTCTGCAAGCTCCCGGAATGCAAGAGTGGTGGAGGCGTAACAGTTTCCACTTAGATTTCAGAGGGTATATTGGAAAGTCTTGGTGCCCAGACAGAAGCCTGCTACAGGAGCAAAGCTCCCACAGAAAGGCTCTACCAAGGCAATGCTGAGAAGAAATGTGGAATTGTTGCCCCTGCAGAGTTCCCACCTGGGTATTGCCTAGTAGAGCGGTGAGAGTAGGACCACCACCCTTGAGACTCCAGCATTAATAGAGCCATCAGCAGCATGCAATTCCAGCCTGGAAAAACTAAGCATTCAACTCCAACCCATGAAAGTATCTACAAAGGCTGTGCCCAGCAAAGCCATGAGGGAAGAGCTGCCCAAGGTCTTGTGTGTCCAGAATGTAGGTCATGGAGTCAAAGGAGATTATTCTGAAGTTTTAAGATTTAATTTCTGCCCTGCAAGGTTTTGGACTTGCTTTTGGAATGGGAGTGTTTATTCAATACCTGTACAACCATTTTATCTTGGAAGCAAATACATTGTTTTTTATTGTTAAGATTCACAATTGTGAGGAGCTTGCTTTGGTCTCAGATGAGACTTTGAACTTTTAAGTTGGTGGTGGAACCAGTTAAGACTTTGGGAGACTATTGGAAAGGGATGGTTGTATTTTGCATGTGGGAAGGACATGAGATTCGGGGGGCTAGGGGTACAATGCTGTAGTTTGGTCTGTTTGACATGTCAACCTTAAATAATGTGATTCAGAAAATATGATTCAGTGTAGAGTTAATTTGAGCACCAAACTTGAGGAATGCCACCTGGAAACAGAATCCAAATGAATGGGGTCAGCATTCCAAAAAGTGGAGAAGTAAAAGTTTCATTTATAAAGGCAGAGACAGAGATATTTTAGCAGGATTACAACATTTTCCACAGAGACCAGTGCATACCTCACAGCAATTTGATTCGTTACATTTACATTCCAAGGAAGATGACTTTATTACTCCATTAGGAGGGATAGTGATCTGAGTGGGTCTTATCTCTGGTTCCATTTGGTTTTATTATTTACAGGAAAAAAAAGGCAGAAGTTGCAGTTGCATCTTGCATGACTCAGGCTGCATAGCCACATTCCTGTTAAGGCTAAGAATAATTTAAAATTCTGTCAGGCCTCTGAGCCCAAGTTAAGCCATCATATCCCCTGTGACCCGCAGGTATGCGTCCAGATGTTCTGAAGCAATGGAAGATCCACAAAATCACTGAAAATAGCCTTAACTGATGACATTCCAGTATTGTGATTTGTTCCTGCCCCACCCTAACTGATACATATTTTCTCCCCCGCCCTTAAGACGGTACTTTGTAATATTCTGCCCGCCCTTGAGAACGTACTTTTTACGCCTATCCCAAACCTATAAGAACTAACGATAATCCTGCCACCCTTTGCTGACTCCTTTTTCGGACTCAGCCCGCCTGCACCCAGGTGAAATAAACAGCCTTGTTGCTCACACAAAGCCTGTTTGGTGGTCTCTTCACACGGACATGCGTGACACTAACAGCTTTAAGTTTGAATTATTTTAAATTTGAATTATTTCATTTCACAGACCCTACAAAAATCTCATGTTAAAATTTGATTCCCAATGTTGGAGGTTGAACCTAATGAGAGATTACTGGGTCATGGGGTCATATCTGTCATGAATGTCTTGGTGCCATCCTCACGGTAATGAATGAGTTTTCACTCTATTAGTTCCCGCAAGAACTTGTTGTTAAAACGAGTGAGGCACCCCTCCCTCCCCATGTCTTTTTGCTTCCTCACTCACTATGTGATCTCTGCACACACTGGCTCCCCTTTGCCTTCTGTCATGGTGAAAGCAACCTGAGGCTTTCACCAGATGCCCAATCTTTCAGCCAGTAGAACCATGAGCCAAATAAACTTCTTGTCTTTATAAATTACTCAGCCTCAGATTTTCCTTTATAGCAACACAAATGGACTAAGACATGGCACTTGGGCACGCTTTTGCATTTTTAAATGCTTTTGAAAATTGAAAGGCCTCAGAAATAAGCCTCAGAATCAAGGTCCCTCTAACCTTGTTCCTCTCCCACCCAGTGTAGGGAAGAACTCTCTCCAGAAGTTTCTTATCTGACCAAGAAAATTTATTATCAAAAGAAACACAACTGTCTTCTATCCCCTCCCAGTTACCTTATTATCTATTGCAGAAAAGAAGATGGAAGAATGCAACCACACCTGGATGAACTTTTCCATGAGATAATGCCTGCCTCTTGGGTTCATTAAAATTCCAGAGAGATTCATATATAAGTTAATTTATCTCTGGTTCATTCATTCTTCCTAATAATCTCTTACTGCCCCTCAAAATAATTGTCTACATTTCCTGTCTCCTCCCTCCTCTACAGAAAAAAGGTATATAAGGTTCTATATCCCATTGGGGGGTGGAGTAATCACTCTGTGATTCTCTTCCATACAGGGTAATAAATTTGCATGTCTTTTCTGCTATTAATCTGCCTTTTGTCAGTTGCTATTCAGTTGAACCTTTAGAGGGCAAAGGGGATGTTTCCTTTCTTGGTTCCTATAGGACAAAAGAAACTACTGAGTATTTTTTTAGTGAAATGCTGGAGCCTCTGGGGATTATCTCATGCCACAGGGCTGTGTGCCTTTGCCTTTGACTAGGCTATTATATGACTCTGAAGAGACAGATGTTAACTGGCGGAAAACTGATGGCAATGTAAATACCTATTACATTACATAGAAATGCAAATTAGCTGTATCCAGTGAAATGCAATTCATTATTGCCCAATGGTTAGACCATTTTTTTTGCAAACTTATTTCAACAACTGTATTTTGTATTTATGGTTCTTTGCCTTCTTCTATGAACTGGTTGTAACATCTTTTCCAGGTCCCTATTAATTGATCGGTTAAATAAAAATAGGTGATGTAATCATTTTATACTTGCATAAGAGTGATGATTTTACCTTTTTTGAATATTATCCTTTAATCTGTCTTATCAAATCAAAATTATCCTTATGCCATCTCTGTGAGAGCAGCCTAAACTGCAGGGTGGGGCTGGCTGCACTAAAAGATAAAAAAGGCGGCTGGAGCATGGGATGAGCTAAGGTGATTCTCAATGTTGGTGACTCTTGGTTCTCTTTTAAGTATATCCAAGAATGGGATAGGGGCAGGGAATACATGACAGGGAGAAAGAATTCTTTCGTGAAATGATTTATGATAGGATAAGAGAACTAGAAGGTAAATCAATGGAAAGAGTGCTGAGAGAGTGGTATTTACTCTCCTTCTTCCTCCTAGATCTGGGTTCTAGACCCAATTCTGCCAGCTACTAGCTGTATGACCTTGTGTAATTTTTTTAACCTCTTTAGTTTCTTCATACAATATTACTATCTCCTAAGGTTGTTATAAGAATTAAAATTAGGCCGGGTGTGGTGGCTCACACCTGTAATCCCAGCACTTTGGGAGGCCGAGGTGGGCAGATCACAAGGTCAGGAGATGGAGACCATCCTGGCTAACATGGTGAAAACCTGTCTCCACTAAAAATACAAAAAATTAGCCGGGCGTAGTGGCGGGCGCCTGTAGTCCCAGCTACTCAGGAGGCTGAGGCAGGAGAATGGTGGGCACCCAGGAGGCGGAGCTTGCAGTGAGCTGATATCACGCCACTGCACTCCAGCCTGGGCAACAGAGGGAGACTCCACCTCAAAAAAAAAAAAAAAATTAAATTAAATCAAACTCTCATGTAAAATAATCAGACTAACAGCTTGTAGGGATGAAAAGGTAATACCTTTCCTCATCCCTCACAAAGGTCATTGACACTCCTAGAACAAAAGACAAGTTAGCAAGAGAACAGTATAACAAATTTATTTAACAAAGTTTTACATAACATGAACCTTCAAAAGTGAGCACCCAAAGACCCAGGGAAAACTGTTTTTATACTCAGTCTGATGAGAGAAGAGGATAGTTATGGAGAAACATGATTGGACAAAAAGAGTATGATTTAATTGCCATAAACTAGAGGGGTATCCAGCAAGTCCTATCCAGATTCTTCTTGGTCTCTCTGTGTAGCATTCCTTCCTTCTGGGTTTAGAGCAGGACTCTTCTGGAATGAGGGTCTTATGTCTCACTTTTAGGGAAAGTATGTCAGAGAGTGACTTTTCTAGGTTTTAAGGCTTGCTTTCAGGGAGAGGAGTTCTAGTTTCTATGACCTGCTTTGGGAGGGAGAAAATTCTGGTTTCAATAACATGCCTTGGATGAGAACAGGAAACAAAAGAAAAGAGGGCAGGAGAAGGTCAAAGAGACCTTGCTTCTGAGGGCCTCTCAATCTCCTTCAGTTCACAGCACTCAATATGCCAAGGTTCCATACTTTGGGGTATTGTTTTCTTAGCCCTGACAGTATGTACTAAATAAATGTCAATTTTTGCTGGTGGTATTTGCTTTCCTCCTTCCTCCTCCTATTGCTCTCCTTCTCTCCTTCTTCTTCTCCTCCTCCTCTTCTTCTTCTTCTCTTTCTTCTCCTCCTCCTCCTTCATCTCTTTTTCCTCCTCCTCCTCCTCCTTCTCCTCCTCTTCCTCGTCCTCCTCCTTTCTTCCTCTCTGGACCTCAGTTTCCTCACTTGTCAGAAGAAGGAAACTAGTTAGATCAATGTTACTCAAACTTTAATGTGCTTGACCTTGGGAAGCTTGCTTAATATGCATTCCTAAGCTTCTATCCCAAATATTCTCATTATGGAGGGCTAGATGGGATACAGATATCTGCCTTAACAGGTACTTCAGATAGTCCTTGCACATTGTGCTTTAAGGAGGAGTGTGTTAGATGATTTAAAAATTGTCTTCAAGTATAAGCATCTCTGTACCTTAAATTCCCAGCAGGAATAGCAAAAGCGCCCAGCTTCCTCAAATGATAACAGAATTCTCATTATTGAAATCCTGAGAGAAAGAGTAGGAAATCTTAGTAAAAAAAAAATGAGTGGGCCACATTATAAAGTTTTATCAAGGGAAAGAATTGAATATGGTAGTGGTTTAAATACACATAATTTTAGATGATGGCTTTGAATTGAATAATATTTATTGGTCATATCTTTTGAAATAGGAAAGAAACCTTAAACTAGATACCCTGTTACCAAGGTACTCAAGCTGTCAACAGCTTGTAGATGTTCAGCACCTACAAGCTGGCTGCTCCGAGTGTGGTGCAATGATCACCAAAATCAGCATCACCTGGAAGCCTGTTAGAAATGCAAAATCTGGCCAGGTGTGGTGGCTCATGCCTGTAATCCCAGCACTTTAGGAGGCCGAGGTAGGTGAATCATTTGAGGTCAGGAGTTCGAGACCAGCCTGGCCAACATGGTGAAACTCCGTTTCTACTAAAAAGACAAAAATTAGCCAGGCATGGTGGTGCACGCCTGTAATCCAAGCTATTTGGGAGGCTGAGACAGGAGAAAGGCTTGAGCCTGGGAAGTGGGGGTTGCAGTGAGCCGAGATCGCACCACTGCACTCCAGTCTAGGTGAAAGAGTGAGACCCTGTCTCAAAAAAAAAAAAAAAAAAAAAAGGAAAAAAGAAAAAGAAATGCAAAATCTAAGGTCCCATCCCAGATCTGCTGACCCAGAATATGCATTTTAACAAGATGTTTCCCTGATTCATATGGACTTTAAAAGTTGAGAAGCACTCATATAGAACATACAGTAACATCTATAAATCAGACAATTAAGTACAGTATTAATCATGTGATGTTTATTAATTGATGGTTCCTAGCTGATGGATGTTGGGCCACATTAAAAATCATGTGGGAAACTAACATACAGACCCAGCCCCAGAGATTGTGAAATTCAAGTGGGGCCCAGAAAAAAATTTTGTATGGTTCACAGCCAGCTATGGGAGCAGGGTATAAGAAGTGGGAGTTCTGGAAAAGGATGAAATGAAGCAGAGGAGTGGGCCTTGAACTGACCCTTGAAATATGGGTTCAATTTTTGGAGAACGAGGAGAATATATGCATGTGTGTATGTGGAAACAAGACTGTAAGACAATGTTATCGTAGCTTCCTCCAGAGAGGGAGAAATAAAAGCACAAAACGAAGGAAATTTTGCTCTCTGGGGATTTTGGCAGAATTTTAAAACAATAACATTTCTCTGGTTAGAAACAAGGATGATACCATGCTGCTCATAATATCTCAGGGGCCAATGTCACATTTGATTTATGTTTAGAAACAATTTGAATGGACAGAACATTTTTCTTCTCAATTCCCACTTGGGGCTAATATATAGTCTTTTTCTCACATAAAAACAGTTTTCAACTCTTCCTCTACATTGAGCAGAAATAATCTAAACTTGGATTCATTTCAAGAGAATGGGAAACATTTCTGTGCATTGGCACTATAGTTTAACTTCAATGAGTTCATTCAAAATCAAATGGGATAGTGGGTGTGATTATAATTTGAAATGTCAGAAATGCTATGCAAATGTCAGGTCATGGTATGACTCTGGCCTTTCCATGGTTTGTATTCCTTCTGCCTTTTTCTTCCCTTCCCCCTTCAGTCTAACCCTGCACACAACCTTGCTATTCACCATGGGTCTGGTCTTCTTGGCTCCTAATCAGATCAGATGTTCCTCCAAAACTTTCTTGATACTTTTTTGTTGTTGTTAACTCTATACTTACATGTCCAGTGTTTCACTTTATAAGTTTGGGTCTATAAATTATGCATTTATATGCAGGGTTTCTCTATGAGACTTGAAGCTCTTTGAGGCATATGATAATTTCTTATTCATTTTTGAAAATCTGCTGGAGGTTCACTTCCCATATGTTGGCGGAGGGGAGGAAAAAATAATTTTCTCCTCTATCCTTCTGAGTTCTTAATTGAGATGGATGTCTTTAACAAAAGACAGATTAACAAAAGAAAATCAAACAGAAGTTGAATAGCATGTATACCTCATGTATACATGAGAGATACCCAGGGGAAATGAGTAACTCTTTAAGAGATGGCTTTGATTTCAGACTTAAATATCATCTCTAACTGAAATCAAGAAAGAAGGGTGTTGGGAAGCCAGTAACAAGGAGGTGGCCAGGAAAAGCATGGTAAACAGGGTAAGGTTTGTGGTGCAGAAGTTTAATATAAAGACATAAAAGTAACTCTAAGGGATAACTTCTCTCTAAGAGAGACGAAGGGGAGTGGGGAGGAAGAGAGAGGAATCAAGGAGGAAAAACTTGGAAGAGGGCCTTTTCCCCAAGGATAAGTTTAGACCTCATTGCAGAGGATGTAGCCACAGCCTACTGGATAATGAAGTTTATTGGGTTGCCCTGAGCAGAGCTGGGCCACAGTCACACAGCCACAGAGGCTGATAGGCAGGAGCATAGAGGGAGTCAGGGTATCTGCAGCCCACTCTCTGGCAGAGTGGTACACAGCCCTTGATACACGGTGCCTTTGTGGGAGGGCTATAGAAACTAATCACTGGGGCACCAGTGAGCCAAGGCTCTTGGGTGGGTGTGCAGAGAGAGCTGGGGTATCACTGCCAGCATGAGGCCTGGAGTTCACCAGTGTCCAGCTTAGGAGGGCCGTGTCATGGAGGTCACTGGATCTGGGCCAGGCTGTGGGATTACTGAGTTTTGGTACACTCTCAGCACATAGCTGGGACAGAGCACCACTAGATGTCCCTATACACATGCACCATGCAGCAGAAGCAAGAAAAAGCAAAAATCAGCACAATGGAACCAGGAAAAGAAGGCCCCTTCCTCCTGTAATGTCCCTCCACTGACAAAGCTGACTGTAAAGGACATGTTTACTATAAAGGACAAATTATTAAAGAGTCTAGACTATTGTTGCAGAGCAGGTACTGAAGGGTGAATTTGGAGTTGAGAGCAATAAATTCACGACTGATATGTATTGCAAGTTTCCACTAGCTCTTTTGAGCTGCTAGCATCTATGAAAACAGCATGGCCCAAAGAACCAGTGCATCTTCAGATTGAATTCTACAATGTGGAGCAGACATGAACCATAGGTAGTGTTAGGCCTAGGCTGGCTGAGATCGTTGAAATGACAGCCTACTTATGACTCATGAGTATCAAACAAATATTCATTGTAGCACATTCTTGAGATATTTGAAGCTATTTGTCATACAGAAAAAAATGACTAATACATCGGTTTTCCTCCCTATCCCTTGTGCCAGTGCCTAGATTATAAGATGAGATTAATATATAGTTTTAATTGAATTGTTATACAAACTCCGGGTCCATTTTCTGATTTGTCTGAAGGTTTAGCCCACATGTTGTCTAGTGGGCTACAAATTGAGTCACCGTTTCAGGTACACAGCAGAACAGGAATAACATCATGAAGAATCTTATTAGATTTCAAACTGGCTCTTTTAAAGAAAATTAAAAAAAAGAACAACTCTTTTAATGGAAAACTCAGACCCAGGAATTGCTTTTTAAGCTTTTGGAATCCACACAGCTCATTCAGTGTGGAGCCTTTATATGATGCAGCTAGGCCAATAAGTCTGGCTTCATCATCTAAAGTGATACTTTTTTTATGTGGCTTTGGGAAAACAAGGTGAAAGCTAATCAGAAGATTGCCTTGTATGTGAGCTGGCTATTTATTGCTCAAAGGGTGAAGTTATGGGTGAAGAGAGAAAACAGATAATCCAAACATGGCCTCTACTTGTAGGGTTGCAACTCTCATACGTTAATTTTATGTTCCAATCTTTTTCTCCTATTTGAGGTCACAGCACAACATCACACCCTCACATATAATTGACTAACAGTGAAGAGTTCTGTCCTTTCTTACATTAATTATTATTCTGATATTACTTTCATTACACCACAAAGAACCATCAGCAGGAATTAACACATTCTTCAGTCAATTGAAATTATTTTGTTTAGAAAGACATTCCCTTTCAAAGATGCATGGCAGAAAATCTGGCATCGCATCCTAAATATGACTGTTGGTTTGGTCACAAATGTTGGCCACTGCTAACAGTATACTCAAGAGCTTTTTACTGATTTTCATGATGCATATAGTAGAGCTTCCCCCTAATTTATTGACCAGAGCTGTGTTTATAGAGCTTATCATTTCTATGTTCTGCCCCAAAACCCCACACTCCAAATGAGCTACTCTTTATCTGTTGTCACTTTGGACTTCATGGTGCTGCTGCTACTAACAGTAGCTACTCCTTGCAAGTCATCAACACTCTGTCATGCAGGGGTTTTGATTTAACTTTTTGTAGCAGGCTTTTCTGATTAAACACACTATAAACTCTACCTTTCTTAGTGGCATAGTTATTTATTTTCTTTCCAAGGATGTTCATTAAAAAAGCTTTCAAAATAAAATAGTACATTATGTTGGTATTCTTTTAGGCCCACAACCTCTCTATATTTTATACTTTTAAAGTTTACCCTTTCTTTACTTTAATACTCATCTAAAGAATCCAAAATTGGTTTCCATTTGATTTTGTTTACTGTCTTTCTAAGTTCTTTTTCTGAGCTAAAATAACTTTTGATATGTATCTCTGAATGAAGGTTTCCAAAGAGTAGAAATGATATGATCCCTTACAAATGGAAGCTATGAACAGAATGTAGACCTTGGTAGAATTTTAGACAAAGTTTTCTTCACCTTTCTCCTTTTGCCATTGAGTTTAGTGAGGCTAAGTGACCTGTACTAGGTTATGTAAGTAAGTGATGGCATATTTGGGACCAGGAATCAGTCATCCTCTCTTCTCTCCCAGTTTTCTTTTCACTGGATCATGACACAGAATGATAAAATGGGAGAGCAGGAAGGGATGTTAGAGATCACTCTATCTAAACATATTATTTGAAAGATAAGTAATGCTATGGAAATTTGCATATCTGGCATGATCATGATATTCTTGGCCTTCCAAAAAACATCTTTCATTCTTTTTAATCTCAATATAAGAAGCTTTTCAGCAAATCTCCAGTCCCAGGGACTGGCCCTGGTGAGACAACTCACTGAGGAAATCTGTGGCTTACACCCACGTGTCTG
This sequence comes from Trachypithecus francoisi, assembly GCF_009764315.1. Taxonomy (NCBI): domain Eukaryota; kingdom Metazoa; phylum Chordata; class Mammalia; order Primates; family Cercopithecidae; genus Trachypithecus; species Trachypithecus francoisi. The sequence goes on from NW_022681471.1 coordinate 119,090,555, forward strand.
TTAGGAAGCTGAGCCATCTTCATGAGTAGGCAGAAAAAGGAGGTGCACTAGGAAATCTCTCTCAACCAAAATACCACCCCACACACATCCTCTTTGGAAAACTAACTCTTCTGGGTTCTGAAGGCTTCTTTCGATCTTTCAGAGTTCCCTATTAATTGCACATAACCCTAGAAAGAGAATCATTTTGAGTCATTTCAGATGTTATTAGTGAATATTCAGATTTTCTCTGAGAGAAAGGCTTCCTTGATGTGCTTTTGTAATAGAGGAAGGAAACCAGGAAAAAGAGTCCTGAAATGAGATGTCTGTCTTCAAATCAAGCTCCCTAAACCATGCCTGGGACTGAGCTAGACTTAAAACCTTGCTGCTTTACATAGGCTGAGTTCTTAACATCAGTAGAAAGAAACACAATCACACTGAATATTTTTATTTAAATTATGCAAAAGTGTGGGTAGAATCCCTGGATTTCCTTCTCAAGCTCACTTTGCAACTACTAATGATCCCACATAGAGAAAAGGGGAAACATTGGAACTGATGCTTAAGTGAACAAATCTAAACACATTCTTGACTTTATTTAAAATCTACATATTTCTTCAATTCCAAGATATATTCCCACTTCATATTAACATTCTGAAATCAAGATGTTTCTAATGGCTGGTGGTGTCTTACAGTCATTGGCAGCCAGATGGGCACTGTCATGTAGTTATCGCATGGATGGGCACCAGCTTGATCATTCACAGTGTTCATATTACCGTTTCAATAGACGTATATGTACTGTTATTTGTTCACGGAGCAATGTAGTAATAAATAAAACTGGTATTTAAGTTTAAATTTAACTAGCATTTGAAGTATCTTTAATGGATTATTCTATGATTTGGTAAATCAGATAAAGTTTGGAGGGCAAAATCTTAGCGGATAAGAAGCCAGACAGAGGCTATAAGGCCATCAGAGACTATAAGGCACAGCTTGCTGGCACTTTCCAGTTTTGCCTCCACTTTGGACCATGCACAAATGCACTGTGAAGCCTCATGGTACTGCAATGTTCAAATACAATTGATCCTTGAAAAACACAGGTTTGAACTTCATGAATCCACTTATAAGAAGATTTTTTTCAATAAAAATTACCAGTGTGCACTGCCTCTCCTGCCTCCGCTTTCACCTTCTCCACCTCTTCCACCTCTGCCACTCCTGAGACAGCAAGACCAACCGCTCCTTTTTCTCCTCCTCCTCAGCCTACTTAGCATGAAGACATACTAACATGAGGACAAAGACCTTTATGATGTTCCACTTCCACTTAATGAATAGTAAATAACGCATATTTTCTCTTTCTTACGATTTTCTTAATAACATTTTCTTTTCTTTAGCTTACTTTGTTGTAAGAATACAGCATATAATATGTATAACATACAAAATACATGTTAATACTGTTTATGTTATCATTAAGGCTTCCAGGCAATAGTAGGCCATTAGCAGTTAAGGTTTTTTTTTTTTTTTTTAGCTTTTTAAATTTTTTCCATAAGTTGTTGGCATACAGGTATCGTTTGGTTACATGAGTAAGTTCTTTAGTGGTGATTTGTGAGATTTTAGTGCACCCACCACCACAGCAGTATACACTGTACCATATTTTTAGTCTTTTATCTCTTGCCCCCTTCCCGCTCTTCCCCTCAAGTCTCCAAAGTTCATTGTATCAGTCTTATGCCTTTGCATTCCCATAGCTTAGCTCCCACATATCAGTAAGAACATACGATGTTTGGTTTTCCATTCCTGAGTTACTTCACCTGGAATAATAGTCTCCAATCTCATCTGGGTTGCTGCAAATACCATTATTTCATTCCTTTTTATGGCTGAGTAGCATTCCATCATATAAATATACCACAGTTTCTTTATCCAGTCATTGATTGATGGGCATTTGGGTTGATTCCAGGATTTTGCAATTGCACATTGTTCATTAGCAGTTAAGTTTTGGGAGTCAAAAGTTGTTCGTGGATCTTCAGCTGCATCAGGGTTGAGATCCCTAACTCCCATGTTGTTCAAGGGCCAATTGTATCAGAGTGTTTTGTTTTGATGAAATTTTGGGATAGAACAAAGTAGACCAAATAATTTTGTATTTGTGATGGATTGTTTTGTTTTCAGAAACCATTTCATACCAGCTCTCACCTGATGCCGGGACCAGGGTTTGGCCTCAGAAATCGGAGAGGATGGCCGGGCGCGGTGGCTCAAGCCTGTAATCCCAGCACTTTGGGAGGCCGAGACGGGCGGATCACGAGGTCAAGAGATCGAGACCATCCTGGCTAACACAGTGAAACCCCATCTCTACTAAAAATACAAAAACTAGCCGGGCGAGGTGGCGGGCGCCTGTAGTCCCAGCTACTCGGGAGGCTGAGGCAGGAGAATGGCGTGAACCCGGGAGGCGGAGCTTGCAGTGAGCTGAGATCCGGCCACTGCACTCCAGCCCGGGCGACAGAGCGAGACTCCGCCTCAAAAAAAAAAAAAAAAAAAAGAAATCGGAGAGGATTTGGTCCCTTCTCTACCTTCTTTGTGCATTGATATCAGTCCCATCAATGACCCTTATCAAGTTGAGAACAATGAGACCCCAGATGTCCTTAATGACCTAGAATTTGGTTCTCCAGAAGGTATCTGAACTTAGTCTACCCAGAGAAACTGAGGGTCCACAATAAAATAGCAGTGTCCTGTGGAGTGTTGGATATTAACATTCAATAGCAAGTTTACACATTGTGGAAACCAATTATGTTAAAGGAAAGACACAGAGAAACCCAAGAGCAATTCTATGACACAAATACATAATTCTGTTGCTGATGGGTAGTTTAAACCTTCCAGGAGCTGACTTGAATGGCCTTGCTCACTAGTACTTTTGTTTTTCATTGCATCTATTTAAATGCTATTTTTTATGACATTTCTCTGGAACTAAAAGGAACTTTATAATTACTTATGTGTGGACCAGTACTTCAGTATAAGGTGGAAACCTACATCTTATAATTGCTCTCACATGGACTTTTCCACTTTGTTCCTCCTCACTGGAGCAGATGCTAAGAGCATGGCAGATGTAGAAAAGTATTGATCTTGATCTGAATAGGCCTTGGTTGAACTTGTGCCAGAACTCATGCCTTCAAAAGATATTTTGGAATGAACAGAATCAGATGAAACAGATTTGTTCTTTACTAAAGCAGAGCCAACATGTGAGACACCACATACCCTTCAGTGTAGTTTTTTTTTTTTTTTTTAATTTTAAAAATTTGGGGGGTATGTAGTAAGTGTATATATTTATGGGGCACATGAGATGTTTTGATACAAGCATACAATGTGACATAATCACATCATGAAGAATGGGGTATCCATCTTTCTCAAGCATTTATCCTTTGTACTACAAACAACCCAGTTACACTCTTTTAGTTATTTTTAATGTACAATTAAGTTACTACTGACTATAGTCACCCTGTTGTGCTATCAAATATTAGGTCTTATTCATTCTTTCTATTTTTTTTGTACTCACATAAGTGACCCCACCTCCTGCCACCAGTCCCCCATTACCCTACCCAGCTTCTGGTAGCCAGACTTCTACTCTCTATCTCCATGGGTTCAATTGTTTTGGTTTTTAGATCTCACAAACAAGTGATAATATGTGATGTTTGTCTTTCTGTGCCTGACTTATTTCACTTAACATGATGATGTCCAGTTCCATCCATGTTGTTGCAATTAACAGGATCTCATTCTTTTTTTATGGCTGAATAGTACTCCATTATGTATATGTACCACATTTTCTTTATGTGTTCATCTGCTGATGGACACAAGGTTGCTTCCAAATCTTAGCTATTGTGAACAGTGCTGCCACAAACATGGGCCCCTCAGGTTAGTTTTGATAGAATGGCTACATGGTTACAAAAATGACTTATGTGGTATGATCCAGAATTTCATCTAGAAAGATAAAAACTAACGGTCTGTAAAATTTCAGTAAGATTGTTTAAATTTAGGAAAGTTATAGAAATCTAAAGACTCAATGGTTACTTTGGTCATAGTGTTACAGGTTTGTAGCAGAAAGAGTCTGTTTCTTGTCTACTTTCCCCTCTAGACCACAAGATCCCTGATGTCAGGGAATTTATCTTGTTCATTGTTTGGTCTCCTGGACTTTGAACATTACCTGATACATAGTAGATTCATTGTAAGTATTTGCTGAATAAGTAAGTGAATGAATTAATGAGTAAATGGATGAATAAAAATGATAAATTATTCTCCATGAGAAATTTTCATTATCTTAATTTATACTGTGTGACTAGCTATCAACGTCTTTAAAAACTGAATGCAAATCTTAGATTTCCATAACTTTATAGTGAACAAGTGAGAAAGATGTGCACTTTCCTCATATACATATGCACGCATGTTTGCCCACACTGACAAAGAACATGGGTAACTCATTCTATTGGAGGGAAAAAAATCAATCAAGAGTGTTTGTTTTCACTGTGAACATCACCAGGAACAAGATTGTTGCTGTGCATTTACTGATGAAATGTTTAAGGGGCAGCTGTAGATAATTCGTGTCTGTGCTTCCAGATCACAGAAATTGGCGTTCACTTTAGAGATAGCAACTGTTTGTTTCTATTTGTTTTAATCTCACACCCAAGCTTTACTTGCTCCAATGTCATTTTAATATTGTTTCCTTGCCAAGGTCAGCAGTGAAAAACACCTGGTATTGGGATCAAAGGTTAATCACAGGCACAGCTTCCATCTACATAGAGGTGAACATGGATACTACTGAATCTGCAGGAATCTGCTGTTGAGCAAAAAGCACTGGTCTAGGCATTGGGTGTGTATTATTTGTCTTTTGCTGCCTAACAAATTATCCCAAAATCTTAGCAGCTTTATACAGAAATATTAATTATCTCACAGTCTGTGAATCAGGAACATGGGCAAGGCTTAGTTGAGTCTTATCTCTAAGAGTTTCTCAGTGGGTCACAAACAAGGTACTGACGGGGACTGTAGTCATCTCAAGGCTTGATGGCTTATAATTTCACTCACATGATTGTTGACAGGATTCAGTTCTTCATGGGCTGTTGGACTGAGGGCTTCAGTTTCTCTCTGGCTGTTGACCAGAGGCAGCCCTCAGTTTCTTGCCACGTGAGCTTTTCCATAGGGCAGCTCACAACATGGCAACTGGCTTCATCAAAGTGAGCAAGCAAGAAGAACCAAAGAGAGAGTGCAAGCAAGATAGAAGTCACAGTATCACTTTTGCCATGTTCTACTCATTAGGAGCAAGTCACTAGGTCTAGCCCACACGTAAGGAGAGGGGATTACATGAAGGCGTGAATAGTAGGAAGAAGAGATCACTAGGAGCCATTTTAGGAACAGCCACCAAAGAAGACTCATATTTCAGTCAAGTGACAGTAATTACCAGCACAATACTGGTTATATTATTTCACTGTTTTGCCCTCAGTTCTCCCATTTGCAAAATGGGGAGTTGGACTGAATTGCCATTGGTGTTTACAAGATGTTAAGTTTATCCTATCTCTGGGATTGAATTGTTAGACATAAATGCCATAGGGTATTAAACATTTTTCATTATGTTAGCTAAGCATTTTGGCCTCAAAGAATAAGGTCTTTCTCAAGTTATCACAAGGAAAGTGCTCGTCTATAGTTAGGATCCAGGTGGTTTGAACTGAAATGACAGGTAAAAGGTGATTCTAGGAATTCACTTCTTTCATTATATCTGAGGAGGCCTTTCTCATGGCATTTTTTGCATTGCTCTGGAAATATACTCCATTCTCCTCTGCCTTCTGTCTGACTTCTCCTTAACACATGTCTTTTACTTACTCAGTTTCTACTTTCTTGCTATTTTAATTTGCCATGGTCCATCATGACCTGAATCCTATAATCTGACATTTCCTATATGCATCCTTTCAATAACTAATGTATTCCATATCTCCCAGGGTAAATTACTTAGAAAGACAATCTTAACGTTCTATGTCATCTTTTCATGTCAGGCTTTTTGGGAGATATGGAAGGTCAATACAGGCTCACTGTAAGTTATTGTACACTGTAAGTTATTGTACACCATATTTATTTTTTAAAAGAAATGCAATTGTCTTAGGAACCCTTCCTTGGGAATCTTGTCAAATAACCAGGAATGATTAATCATTGGAGAAGAGAAGAGACTAAAAGTCATCACCACACCTGGATAGACTTTTCATCTGTGCTTCTGAGGGCAGTTTTGAGAGATTACCTGGGAGACTTTATCTACATAAGAAGACAGTCTTTGTTCACAGTACAGTTCCACCCATCACCTTCCCATAGCTTCCCATTTAGTTTCCTAAGAATATAATTTAAAAGATAGTGTCTGTATCCCAGGCCCATTTATTTTCCCTAAAAATCGTGAACTGCCTTTCTAAAATTGCCTACAGCACCCCACTTCACTCTCCCTATGAAGAGAATAATTAAGCCTCAACCATCTGGCCCTTTTTGTCTCATATTTGCTGGACTCCTGTGTCCACGTGTATGTTAATAAATTTGTATTGTTAACAGAGAAAACAAACTCTGCAAAATATTTTAAACAGGTTTATTCTGAGCCAATATGAGTGATCATGGCCCAGGGAACACAGTCTCAAGAGGTCCTGAGAAAGTGCACCTACAGCAGTCATGTTACAGTTTAGTTTTGTACATTTTAGGAAGGCAGAAGTTACAGGCAAATATATAAATCAATACATGGGAGGTATATATCGATTTGGCCCCAAAAGGCGGGACATCTCTAAGTGCGGGCTTATAAGTCATAGGTAGGTTTCAGGTATTCTTTAGTTGACAGCTGGTTGAGAGTTAAGCTATTGTCTAAAGACTTGAAGTCAGTAGAAAGGAATGCTTGAGTTAAGATGAGGGAGTTTGGGGAGCAAGGCCCTTGTTAATGTGGATGAAGCCTCATAGGTAGCAGCCCTTAGACAGAATAGATGGTAAATGTTTCTTTCCAGTCCTTAAAGGTGTCAGACTCTCAGTTCATCTCTCCTAGATCCAGGAAAGACCTGGCTGTATTAATGGACATTCTCTACAGAAGCAAATTTCTCCCATAAAAGACAGATTTGCAGGGTCATTTCAAAATATGTCAAAAAATATATTTTGGCTATTTCTCATCTTGCAAGATGGAGGTGAAAAAGTTGAGAAGCCAGTTACTAAAGACAAGAAACCCGAAGCCAAGAAGGCTGATGCTGGTGGCAAGGTGAAAAGGGTAGTTACCTCAAGGCTAAAATGCCAAGCAGGGGAAGTGCCATTGCAGCCGCTATCCTGTCCTTGACAGAAGAATTGGCAGATATTCCCGATCTGCTATGTATTCCAGAAAGGCCATGTACAAGCGGAAGTACTCAGCTGCTAAATCCAAATTTGAAAAGAAAAAGGAGAAGGTTCTTGCAACTGTTACAAAATCGGTAGTGACAAGAATGGTGGTACCCGGGTGCTTAAACTTCTCAAAATGACTAGATATTATCCTACTGAAGATGTGCCTCAAAAGCTGTTGAGCCATGGCTTCAGTCCGCATGGGAGAAAACTGCAAGCCAGCATTACCCCCGGAGTGTTGTAATCATCTTCACTGGATGCCATAGAGGCAAGACGGTGGTTTTCCTGAAGCAGCTGGGTAGTGGTTTGTTACTTGTGACTAGACCTCTGGTCCTCAATCGAGTTCCGCTACGAAGAACACACCAGAAATTTGTCATTGCCACCTCAACCAAAATTCATATCAGCAATGTAAAAATTCCTAAACATCTTACTGACATTTACAGCTGTGGAGGCCCAGACACCAGGAAAGTGAGATCTTTGACAAAGAAAAAGAGAAATGTGAGATAACAGAGCAACGCAAGATCAATCAGAAAGCTGGGGACTCACAAACTTTACCAAAAATCAAAGCTATTTCTCAGCTCCAGGGCTACCTGCAATCTGTATTTGCCCTGATGAATGGAATTTATCCTCAGAAATTCGTGTCCTAAATTTCTTAAGGAGAACTTAACTAATTGATAACTCTCTCTCTCTATATATATATAGTTATATATACATATATGGGTAAAATATTTTTATTTCCCTCAGGTCTGCTATCTGTCATGTGATGCTATACCAGAGTCAGTTTGGAAATTAAACCACATATACCTGATTGGCTCAGTGGTTCATTTTACAGTTGAAAGTAGCAAACTTCTGATTGGCTCAGTGGTTCATTTTACAGTTGAAAGTAGCAAACTATGTCCTTGTTCCAGTGGAGATGTTGTTAGAGATAGGCGATGACTCAGCAGAAGGCTTCATGGGCCATGACTGAAAATCAGATGGTCATTCTAAGCCCTCCTCACCCCTGCCTCCAGTCAACATTTTGATACAACATTGACGAGAAGGTGGGGCACCACAGGAAGTACAGAGGCTTAGTAATCCATTAGCCTGTTGAAATGGGTATTTTGAGTCAGAAATTAAGTTAAAGTACAAAAAAATATAAAAGTGATAGTCTGTGTACCCATGAAACTGTGGATGGAAGTGTATTTCTGCTTTGTACTTTAGTGTAACATTCCCGTCTGCCTTAGTTCATTTTGTATTACTATCAAGGAATACCTGAGGCTAGGAAATTTAGGAAGAAAAAAGGTTTACTAGCTCACAATTCTGCTGGTTGGAAAGTTCATGATTGAGCATTTCCATCTGTTGAGGGCTTCAGAAAGCTTCCTTTCATGGCAAAAGGCAAAGAGGAGCCAGCATGTGCAGAGACCTCATGGTGAGAGAGGAAGCAAGAGAGAGAGAGAGGGGAAAGGTGCCAGGCTCTTTTAACAACCAGGTCTCTTAGGAGCTAATGGAGTGAGAAATCATTCAGTCCCAAGGGAGGGCATTCATCTATGCATGAGGGATCTACCCTCGTGACCCAAATGCCTCCCACTAGGCACTACCTCCCAATACCATCAAACTGGGGGCTGAATTTCAACATGAGATTTAGTGGGGACAAGCAAACCGTATCCAGATCATAGCTTCATCTAACAAAATGTTCCCTTTGGGCATCTCAGATAATTAATACAAATTTCTCCATTTGTAAGCTGAACAATGTATAGTATAAAAAATATTATTAAAAACTTTAAAAATATTATTAAAAACTTTTGGTTTTGGACAATATGTAACATGTCACTATACTCCGATGTCCCACAATGCCCTCAACAAATGTTCCTTCAAGTATGTCTTGAGAATCTGTCACCAAAACAATCAAGGCAAAGAATTAAAGCAATTTAAAAATTTGCTAAAAGCAAAACATGTTCTAAAATCAAACTTAATCATTTCACAATAAATGGTGAAGGCCTGCCTAGGGAGGAACCTTCCCTCGATTAGTTGTCACATTCTTTTTGTGGCTTTGAGGGATGTTCTGTGATACATGGATATTTTTTCTTTGAGGTACTGTGATACAGGGTTTTTTGTTCCCTGTAAATACCCCACTTTTGGACATTTTTGCAAATAAATATATAACCCACCTGTTTAAAATCAGTGATTTTAAATCAAGTCAATTTTTCTCTCCTGCTGAGTGGCAGCCTCACTTTTATGCATTACACCAGATATGTGAGGGTTCACTCAGCATGTCCATAGCAGAGTAACCAAAATTGGGACCTATTGTGCACGGCTAGCTATCCCATCTGGAAAGCCTGGGACATGGATGTGATTCCTGTGGAATAAAATTTGCCATTTTAAATTTGCACCCCAGCCAGTCATATCAGCACTGTCTTCCTCAGTCAGGAATCCCCAGGAAAAAAGTGCTATAGGTTCACTCTCAAAAGTCAAAGAAGAACATATTTATCAAATGGAGGAAGAATTGTTCCTACCAAATAAATATTTCATCACTAGAGCTTACATTACCCAATACAGTAAGAACTTATCAAGTATGTTCAGAAACTGCTTTGCTTACTGTCACATGTATTCCAAAGGAAGGATTTACATGGTAAACTTGAGTGAGCACTCTAAGTGCTCATGAGCAGAATTGGCCGTCACAGTGACAAAAAAGGAAAATTTACGTTCTTATAAAGGCATTTTGAAATTTCATTATTCATGTGGTTTATTTTGCCCTTAGTCTTTCCTCTATGGAAAAATGAAACTTATACAGTTTCATGTTGATACTATGGTTGAGTTGCTAAATATGAGTATTATTATAATTTATAAATCATAATCTCTTTGTTGTCATTTTAGTCCCTCAAAAGGGCTTCTTGCTATTCCAATAAGATTTTTGTTCTTGCTTCTTCCCCCTACTGTTCCACCCTCCAATCAGTGTGTTTCTTTTGCATTGGCATTAATGTAACTTAAGGGAAAGTGTGGGAAATGATATCTAAAAAAATTGAGTAAAGTTTTAAATATTGTTTTTGCTCCTATTTAGACCTAAGACAACAGGAACAAAAATATTTTTTAAATTGCAAAACATTGGTTATAAAAGGAAAGTAAACCAGACTACAGAAACACACACACACACACACACACACACACACACACACACACATACGTAAACCTGGATGAACATCATACCATGGTGCTGCAAACCGTATTTTCTGGCCAGGATGCTTGAGTATGTTACCATTTTCTTGCAGGCTTGGCATCTCAATATTAGGGTTATAGCTCATAAGCATGGTTTATAATGTAATTTTCTCCAAATTTATATTGGTGAAACCAAGTGACCAGAAAAAATATGAGTTAATTTGAAGGCTGTAATCCAATATTAAAATGTTAATGGCATTGAAGAGCTTCTAATCCTTCCAAATGAGGTCATGACATATCAGAGATAATAAGCCATCTTGAAAAGATCCTAAGAACCAGGTCTCTGGGCAATGGTTTACAAACTAGACTGCAACCATTCAGAATATTTTCCATCCCAATTTAGAAAGCAAATAAATAATTACTATTTTGAGGGGAGAATTGTAACACTTAAATATTCCGAGGTTACATATTTAAGGGACTAATTCCTTACTGCCTGATTTTAAATTCTCAATATATCTACTTTAATCTTTGCTAGTTTAAAAAAATTTTAAGTATTCAATAAAGTGCACTAATATACATGTATAACTTGATGAATTTTTATGACTCAGATCAAAATATAGAACATTTTCAGTACTCTGGAAGGCTGCTTCATGTCCCTTTCCAGTCAATACCCCCTTTATTTATTTATTTATTTATTTATTTATTTATTTGAGATGGAGTCTCACTTTGTTGCCCAGGTTGGAGTGCAGTGGTGTGATCTCGTCTCACTGCAACCTCCGCCTCCGAGGTTCAAGCGATTCTCCTGCCTCAGCCTCCTGAGTAGCTGGGATTACAGGTGTCCACCACCATGCCCGGCTACTTTCTTTTTGTATTTTTAGTAGAGGTGGGGTTTCACCATGTTGGCCAGGCTGGTCTCGAACTCCTGACCTCAGGTGATCCACCCACCTTGGCCTCCCAAAGTGCTGGAATTACAGGTGTGATCCACCGTGCCCGGCCCAATACCCTCTTTTTAGAGATAAAAAGTATTCTGACAGCTAAGCAATATTAATTAACTTTGCTTGTGCATGAATTTCATACAAAGAAAATTATATAGTATATGTCATTTTGGGTCTGGCTTCTTTCACTCATCAAGTCTGTGAGAGCTATCCATGTCACTGTATGTTTTTTGTAGTTCACTTTTATTGTTGTGTATTTTTCTGTTCTATGAATATATTACAATTGATATATCTTTCTCCTATTGACAGGCATTAATGTTGTTTTCAGTTTAAGTTATTATGAATAAGGCTACTATGGGCAAGTTCGTTTATGTCTTTGGAATACTTATGCATTCATTTTTCTTGGTTATTTCCTAGGAGTTAATAGCTAGGTCATGTTTATCTTAAGTAGATGCTTATTTAGCTTAAGTAGTTACCATCAGTGTTTTAAAGTGGCTTTACCAATTTACAGTGCTACTAATAATGCATATGAAAGGTCCAATTGCTTCACATCCTTGCCATCACTTGGTATTATCAATCTTATTAATTTTGGACCTTCTATTCAGTGTGCAGTAATATCTTATTGTGATTTAAGTTTGACTTTTCCTGAGAATTAAATAAGTTGTACACCTTTTTATGAACTAATGGACCATATGGATATTCTCTTTGTAAAGTGCCTGTTCAAGTCTTGCCTGCTTCTAAATTTGGCTATTTGTCTTTTTATATTTATTTGTAGAGGTTCTTTATATATTCTGGATATGAGCCATTTTTTGGTAGATCTAAAAATGTTTCTCCATTTGTGGCTTGCCTTTTTACTACCGTAAAAGTATCTTTTGATGAACAGGAGTTCCTAATTTTAGTTAAGTTCAATTTATCAATCTTTTTTATGGTTAGTGTTTTTAGTGCAATTTTAAAGAAAAATTTGTACCTTTTCTAGTTTTGCTTACCGGCCAACAAAAAAATAAAAGAATTGAATCTAGCATTCTTACTTATGTGTACAATCAGAAAACTTTAAAATGCTATAAAACGCCACTGGAATAGCTAGAATTTTAAAGACTTTCAGAAAAAAAAAGTTGATGAGGATGTGAAGCAACCAGAAGTCCCATTGCTGGTGTGAATGTAAAATAATATACTCACTTTGGAAATTCATTTGTCAGTTTCCTATAAAGTTAAACGGTACACCCACTCTATGACCCAAAATGTCTACTTCTAGGTATTTACTTAAGAGAAATGAGGCCGGGCGCGGTGGCTCAAGCCTGTAATCCCAGCACTTTGGGAGGCCGAGACGGGCGAATCACGAGGTCAGGAGATCGAGACCATCCTGGCTAATACGGTGAAACCCCGTCTCTACTTAAAAATACAAAAAACTAGCCGGGCGACGAGGCGGGCGCCTGTAGTCCCAGCTACTCGGGAGGCTGAGGCAGGAGAATGGCGTAAACCCGGGAGGCGGAGCTTGCAGTGAGCTGAGATCCGGCCACTGCACTCCAGTCTGGGTGGCAGAGCAAGACTCCGTCTCAAAAAAAAAAAAAAAAAAAACAAACAAAAAAAAAAGAGAGAAATGAAAACATGTCCACAAAAAGCCATGTGTAAGAATGTTTAAAACAATTTCATCTTTAATAACCGCAAATTGGAAATAAATGAAATATCTATCTACAGATCAGATAAGCAAACTGTGGTATATTCATACAATAGAACAATACTTAGTGATAAAAAAGAATTACTGATACAAACAATAATATGAATAAGTCTCACAGACATGCTCAGGGAAAGATACCAGACACAGAGACTACATATTGCATAATTTCATTTATATGAAGTTGTAGAACTTGCAAATTAATATGTGGTAATAGAAATCAGAACAAGCTGACAACTTTCAGTTCTAGAAAATATTTTTCTTGCAGAGAAAACACACTCAAGAGTTGATGAACAATGCAGGGAGAAAAACTGTATTGTCTGAAAGACAAACACAAATGGCAGATAGTTTCAGTTTCTATTTGAGGACATCAAGATGGCAACTTTTATCATTAGCAGCCCAGGAAACAGAAACAATGTGTGTCTGTGTCAAATGCTTTCTTTATTTTCCAGCACTGAAGGACATTTGGAAGCTTTGGTTCATAGGAAGCCAGCCAGTGTGGCTATTAGGGAGGTGACAGTGAAGAGGATGGAAGGACTGGAGGGGAGGCAGAGCCCAAGACAAAAGGAAAGAGGAAGGTCCCCTCTGCTACCCAAGAGAGAGGTCAGTTATTAAAGAGCTTCCAAAGACAGAATGCCAATTCTGAGACATGTCCTAAGCAGATTTTTTTCATTCTCACCACTTGGTTATAATCATTACTGTGACACAGATTATACATGCACTTGGTTGCTTATTGTTAGTATGTGCCATTGTGTGACCTTTGGACTGTTGAATTTCAGGTTTCAGCTTGCATTGATGCTTACTTCTCTTTTCTTAGTCTACTTTAATTAGGCCACAAGCAATGGGGCACCGTAATTTTGTCTATTCTAGGTATAGCTACAGATGGAATTATTTCCATGTTATGAGGAAATGAAAACTAAAGCAGAGAAAATGTTGTGTCTGTGTTTTCCACTCCAATGTGGAGATCTTTTGGAAGGCCTAAGGTTCACTGTTAGCATATTTGAGATACTTTGTCTTTTTCTATGAGTTCTACATGTAGGAGAGGTGGGCATGATGAAACTTATTCAAGAGGTGAGGCTCAATAACATCCGCTGAAGGATAAGAAAACTGAGTAAGTGCATACAGGAGTGTAAATTAGTATAACCACTCTGGAAAACGTATGTAGGTTCCTCAAAAAACTAAAGATAGAACTACCATATGATCCAGCAACCCCATTGCTAGGTAGATACCCAAAAGAAAGAAAATCAGCATATTGAAGAAATGTCTGCACTTCCATGTTTATTGTAGTCCTATTCACAATAGTCTAGATATTGAATCAACCTAAGTGCCTATCAGCAGATGAAAGGATAAGGAAAATATGGTATGCATACACAATAGAATACTATTCAGCCACAAAAAGAATGAAATCCAGTCATTTGTGGCAACATGGATGGAACTGGAAAACATTATGTTAAGTGAAATAAGCCAGGCACAGAATATAAAGATTCCATGGTCTCACTCATATGTGGGAACTTAAAAATTAATTGGAGTTGGTGAATAGAATGGCGGTGACAAGGCTGAGAAGAAAGGGGGAAGGAGAGCATGAAGAAAGATTGGTCAATCAGTACAAAAATACAGTTCAATTGTTTTATTTTATTTTAAATTTTTTTTTAAAAATTTATTTTATTTTTTTTAAAGACATCACTCTGTTGCCCAGTCTGGAGTGCAGTGGCATGATCATAGCTCACTGCAGCCTCAGACTCCTGAACTCAAGTGATACTCCCACCTCAGCCTCCTGTGTAGCTAGGACTATAGATATGTAGCTAGGACTATCACGCCTGGCTAATTTTTTAGTTTTTTGTAGGGATGGGGTCTTGTTGTGTTGCCCAGACTGATCTCAAACTCCTGGCCTCAAGTGATCCTCCTGTGTCAGCTCCAGAGCACTGGGATTACAGGAGTGAGCCAGTGTGCCTGGTCCAAGAATATAGTCAGATAGAAGGAATAAGTTCAATAGCACAGTAAGGGGACTATAGTTAATAATTTCTTGTATATTTGAAAATGATTAGAAGAGAAGATATAAAATGTTCCCAACATAAAGAAATAAAAAATGTTTGAGATGATGGATATCCCAATTATCCTGATTTGGTCATTACACATTGCATGCATATATTATAATATCACATGTACCCCATAAATATGTACATTTATTATGGATCCATTTTTTTAAAAAACTACAATAACTAGAAAATATAAAAGAAAACAGCAAATTTAAAGCATCTCTAATACTCAAGAGTTGGCCTGGTCCTGTTAGCTAATCCTTGCTGTTGCTAAGAGCTTAAGAGCTAGCGTGGCACTTACAGCTAAACCATGGTGTTTTCTTGTTAAGCGTAAACAATCTCACAGAGCACCAGATTCAGATAAGCCCACTCTGTGACCACGATGGATCAGAGAAAATAAGACCACCTTGTATCATGTCTGAACACAAACAAAATCATGAACATTGTTCAAACCACAAAAATGATCAAACGGCTTTCTATCTTGGCTAATATAAGTAACGGATGCTGCCTTATCAATGACAATGTTAGCCTCATACTAGTCTTCCTTCCTTTAGATAAGATTTATTATGATACTCAATAATAGAATTATCATTTCTTAACAGCATGTAATCTGGAATAAAGTCCTTCTTCCTGAACCTTCCTCCAAATCACGCACTACAAGTCCAAATACTGTGATAAGTCCTAACACCTCTACTGAGATGCCCTATGGCTCCCCATGGTGTTCATTCACTCTCATTGTAATAAGTCAAAAAAGTCAACTTTCACTGGCTCTAAGTATGCTCCTGAAGGTCTTTAGCTGAAGGACATTAACAGAAGCATAAAGAAATTGAGTGGAATTTCTAAGACAATGTGAATACCAAGAAAATTCACACCTTGAGGACCATCTGCATATAGCTCAGTACCAAAACTCAATTATGTGCCATTTGAGAGGTTTCTTGTACCTCAATCATTTTTAGCCTGGCCTCTTGGCTACTAGAAGCAGAAAGAAACAAAACTTGTATGTCTCATATGGAAACCTTGTATTGAATATGTGCCTCACTTAGATAAAGACGCCCAGGGAAGAGGTGTATGGTGTCAATATTTAGTGGGTCAGAGATGATAGACACCTTTGTCAGAAAATGGGGCTCATGGAATCTGGAGAAAAACAGGTGGAATCATCACTGGGGTGACTGACGTAACGGAAAAGCATTAAGAGAAAGAGTGAGAGACTGAGTCCTGGAGTCCTTTCCATAACATTTACACCAGGAGAAAATGCTCTCTGTGCCTGAACCCTGGCCCCAGCCCAGACATACAAATGCCAGTTTCCTACAATGACTCTTGGTGAACAAATTCATTCCCAAGGCTCTAGGTTGTTTTGTGAAGACATTGTCCTTTTGACAGGACATTTACAGTTAAAGTGACTATGTGGTACTTAAAAATCAGGTTCTGGAGTCAAAAATACCTGGGTTTAAATCCTAGCTGCATCACTTACAAGTTATTGTTCTTGGGAAAGTTCCTAACCTCTTAGTGCTTCAATTTCTTTACCCAAATAACAGAGACAATAATAACTGTAACAACTGTACCTACTTTGTAGGATTTTGTGTAGTGCTTGCATAATGTTTGGCACATGGTAAGCTTTCAATGAACGATAGCGATTGTTTGTATAATTGGTCTATATTTGGAAGTACGATGATGTTACTTTTTCCTAGTATTTGAATATTTGTTTTAAGAGAGTTTTACATAGATGTCAAACATCCTTATGTAGTTACATGTGTACATATACACTCAAATACATATGTATACATATCCATACACAGATGAACACTTGCATTCATGGGTTTTTCATGAATACTGGGCTGGTCCTTAGGTGGGTAAATGTTGTGAAATTATGGGGCTCAGGTTAGCTCAGGAATGAATACAAACCTGCAAAAGGCTAAAGGTGACTCTGTAAATTTCCAAATCTTAGTGCTGGTAAATTTTACTTGGCTTTTCCTGAGCTGTTTCCTAAACTTAGAAGTTTGCTTCCTTAAATAATTTGACAGCCCCTCTTGTCATTTTACATTCTCCCACTAGTTCTTATCCCAGAAGTTATCGTGACTGTTACTATCAGCCCTCTCCAACAGCGTTTTGGCCACAAAGGCGGCAAAGAGCCATGGCGAATAATTACTTAACTATTGTTAATTCTTGTCCCTTAAAAGGGAGCCTGTCTGAAAGAAGTCCCAATAGACCATAACTCCAAAGTCCACACAGTGATAATGTTTTCTATTAAAAAGAGTTTGGAATGACTGCTCATAGAATCGGGGAAACCCTCTCACACAAGGGAAGTGTGATGGAGGATAAGTCAGAGTGGAAAAAGACAGGGGCCTTACTCAATTATGCTTTAAAATAGCTTGTATTTGTGAATTTGACAAAAATATATGACCATATGAATCACTGCTAGGGCCCCTTCCAGGGCCTTGGAAGGATTCAGTACAAGCGTGGGGCCCTGAGGTTAAGCTGTTTTAGTAATGCTGCCTATGCCTCCAACTCTCCCAGGCACCGATAGAGTTTCAGTTGCAGCTGTCACTTGTTCATCCAAAGGAATGGCTATTTTGTGCAGACTGGTGGGAGAACAGGTTTAGGATTGCCATTCTAGGTGTTGGGCATGGACTATGTCTGTCTTACTAGCACTGAAGCCCCGGGGCCAGCCTAATGCCTTCCACAGAACAGGTGCTCAGTAAACATGTGCCATATGAAGGAAGAAACCAAGAATTCCAACCCCAGGATGACAGGGATAGTGAATTCCAATGATTTATTGAGTGAGGGATAAATGATACAGAGAATGTGCATAGCATTAAAGTTTACAAAAGTCTTTCATGGACATAAGAGGTTGGCAAAACACAGCTCATGGATTGGTAGGTCAAATTTAGCCTGCTGACTTATCTTGTAAATCAAGTTTTATTGGAATACAGCCATGCTCATTTGTTTACCTCTTGTCTAGACTGTTTTCCTGCTGAAATAGCAGAGGGGAGTAGCTATTGAGATCACATGGCTTGCAAAGGCTAAGATGTTTACTATCTGGACCTTTAGAAAAGTTTGTTGACACCTCATGCATATTATCATATTTTGATTTTGAGCCTCATTTCATGCCTGTGAGGGAGGTCAGAACTTAATATCTCTTCCTGACAGATGAAAAAAATTGAGATTCAGGTTAAATGTCTTTGACTGGAGAGTTGACATTGAACCTAAGTGCTGGGACTAATTCAGGTGTGCCACAAATGTAGGTTGCTAAACTACTTGTAAATGAGCTCATGCTGTGAACCTTTAGAAATGGAAAGCGGTTTTCAGAGGAGCTCAGTAAATGAAGCAAGATTCAGTGTTTCACTAAGGCATTTGGGCAAGTTTTCACAAGTGCCGCGTATTCCTCAGGCCTTAACACTTAAGTCTACCCCAGCCAACTTTCAACTGCAAATGTCTACTTTTAATGTTTAAGTGGAAGGCCACTCGGCTTATATGTAAGGCAGGCTGGAACTTCCATGAAACAATTCCTCCCGAGAGAGGTTAATTCCTGCCAGAAGTTGGTGTATAAATACCCCAGCTCCCTTTCTCCTTGGGCTAAAAACCCTCAAGGCATAGGTTTCACACCGCTTCTCAGAGTTGCCCTGTGGGATTATGCTCCAGTTTCCCAGAGTGGAAGCTGGCTTGATAATGCATCCTTTATTGGCTGCCTTCTCTGTTTTGTCACATTTCCCCCACTCTCCTACCGGTGTTATCTGCACCTCCCAAATAAACTACCTGCACTTGTATCCTTCTCTCAGATTCTGCATTTGGGGAAACCCAAGCAAAGACAGCTTTGGATAAATGGAGAGAGTCTTACAGAGGAGCAAATATTTGGCCTCATTAAGATAGTTCACTGTGATGTTTCAAAGGCAAGGATCAGTTATTAGGATGGGCTTCATCTTTTGTAGTTCATTCTATTAACCCAACTACTAGTTTGCCGGTGAGGGCTCACTTTTCCTGCAGTCACTGATCCTGGAATATGCTCACCTGCTTGGGGAGGAAAGTCTGCATCAGCCAAGACACACATGGCTGCTGCTGCTGATGTGGAAAAATACTGCAGTGTCATCAATCAATGCCTTCCACATGCTCTCGGCAGAAGGGCAATTAGTGTTACTCAGGATGAAAACCAATATAAGGCTGTGGATGAATGGGTTATTGAAGAGACTGTCGAATCAGCCCGGTTGTTAGAAGTGGCCAGGGGCAGTGGGAAGGCTCCTTGTCTGTGCTGGGCAACAGCTAGTGTAGAGCAGCCTTCTGTCTCAGGCTTGGAAGGGGTCATTCAACCGACAGAGAGATTAGTCATTTTTACCAGATTAGTCATTTTTACCACTTCCTCCCTTCTGGGTTATCCTCTCAAAAGACTCAGCAAGTAGGGTACATCTACTCACAGGGCTGTGGCCATATTTTCTTTTATAAAAGCCAGAAAATTGAATCCCTTCAGTGTAGTGACATTATTTTTTGCAAGCTTTTCCTTTTTATCCCTGCCTTTGGCTGTCTCTCACTGTCTATATTTCTCCCTTTGGCTCTTTCTGCCCCTAACCTGTCTCTCTATTTCTGCTTCTGTCTCTCTTCCCTTCCTTTCTCCGTACCTAGTTTTCCTGTCTGCTTCTCTTTCCTTTTCCGAGTTTCTCTCTTTCTCTCCCCACCTTCCTCTGCTCTGGTCCTTCTTTTGGTCTTTGGAATATTTTCTCATGTTCTGACATTCTTTAAGGTAGATTCATTTATTGAATCCTTGATATATCTCCAAAGAAAGACAGTTATAATTAAAATCTTTCTGTTACTTGTGGGCAAATAACCCCATATAAAATCGGATTCATTTTCAAGTAAAATTCCCTCTTGGGCTTTAAAATCCTGACTCCTAAGTTCCCCAGCTGGATAGACTGTCTGCTTCTCTGTCTTTAAACATTACCCAGGCACGCTGGGCACGGTGGCTCATGCCTATAATCCCAGCACTTTGGGAGGCTGAGGCGGGCAGATCATGAGTTCAGGAGTTCAAGACCAGCCTGACCAATATGGTGAAATCTCATCTCTACTAAAAATACAAAAATTAGCCGGGCGTGGTGGTGCATGCCTGTAATCTCAGCTACTCGGGAGGTTGAGGCAGGAGAATTGCTTGAACCTGGGAGGCGGAGGTTGCAGTGAGCCAAGATCATGCCACTGCACTCCAGCTTGGATGACAGAGCAAGAGTCCATCTCAAAAACAAACAAACAAACATTACCCAGGCAGCAGGGTGCACAAAGTTTAGCCACCTTTTAGAAATAGGTGCCAAGTATTGTGTCCTGCTCTGTTTGCCTAGAGAGGCAGGAGAAAAAGTGGTAAAAGGTGAGAGGCAGCTATAAAGATCTGCTGCTCACTGCCACCAGGGGCTGTGGTGTGTTGGCTGTAGCTCCCAGGTGGGCCTCTAACAGAGGAGAAGACATAAGCAGCTTTCACACCAGAATGGAGCCAAGATGTCCACAGGCTTAGTGACTGGATCTGAGACATCCCTGATACCATCACAGGGTTGAGACCTGAAACTTTCAAAAAACTCTTGGCTCTTTATTATCAGTCCAGAGGCAGAAGTACTAAAAACCTGCTGGAAAGCAGCAACAGGAGGAGAGAGAGGGAGAGAGCTCTGTCTCAAAGACTCAAAATGGTCTTATAAACCAAAATTCCAAAGAAAGTAAAGAAATTGTGTGTTAAGAAAGACGGCTGACAAAATCACCACTCAAACACGAATTCACTCAGGATGAAAGTAACATAATTTTTAAAAGTTTAGAAAAGACTTGATCATAAGTATGCCTAAGATATGTTGAAAAACTACATTTTCATAAAAATAACAAAAATTATAAAACAAAGCAGACTTGAAAGAACAAGAGTGGATAGATATGAAAGGAAGCAAAACAAAACAGAATGAAACATATAGTTAATTGTGCTAAAGACTCAATAGATAAAATGAACTGCAATCCGGATACATTTGAATAGAGAACTTGTGAATCAGAAAATAGTGTTGAAGAATTTAAGCTGAATATTACACAGATACTGATATCAACTATAAAAGAACAATCACAATAAGGTTGAGGAATAAACAGGCATAATGTGAATTATGTGAGAAAAAAGAGAGTGGGAAGTTGAAGAGGCAATATTTAAGAAAATACTGAACATTTTCCATAATTGACAAAAGACATGAGTCTTTAAACCGAAGCACACTTTGAGACTGAGCAAGAGAAGTAAAATTATACTCACCTTTAGACATATTGCAGTGGAAACGAAGAGCGGCAAGAATAAAGAGAAAATATCTTAAAAGAGACAAATAAAAAAGACAGATATAACAAAACAATTAGAAAGCAGACTTCTGATTAACAATAGTTGCAAGGAGACAATGGAGTAACGTATTCAAGCTAGAAATTTATGTACATATAAATTATTATTCAAGAGTGAAGGAAAACTTAAAATATTTTCACATTTACAAAGGCTATATTTATGATTCAGACTCTTGTTGAAAGAAATATTACACTATGTACATTATCAAGAAGAGAAGTGAACACAGAGGGAATGCTTAAGATGTGTGAAATCACAATGAACAAATAAATTGGTAAAATATGCCAGTAAGTTTAATTAATGACTGAAAAAAGTAATTGTTTTGTATAAACAAAAGTATAACTAAATTTCAAAGCAACAATAAAATGATTGAGTTGTTCAGTGGATAGTTAGAGCATGCTAAAATCTTTGCCTTTGGAAGGAAGATAAATAAAACTGATTAACATTGTATTGCTTAGAAAAGTTATATGTAAATATGTTTTTAAAAGTTGATGAGTTCTTAAAAAACAATAAAATAAATATAAATTAGTTAAATTCACCCAGTGAAAGACATAGACTATCAGATTAGAGTAAAAATGAAAACCAAATCTGCCACCTTAATTTATAAGACAAACTCCTAAAACAAAACTATACATAAAGGGTTAAAATAAAGACCTGAAAAAAGTACATCAGATCAATATTAACCAAATTAAAACTTGGATAGCAATGGCAATATATAAACTGAAATTTAATTAAAAGTATTGCTAGAAATGAAGAGAAACATCATATTAATAAAAGGAAAAATCCACCAGAAATAAGAGAAAGAAAAGGAACTTTTTTTTTTTTTTTTTTGAGACGGAGTCTCGCTCTGCCGCCCAGGCTGGAGTGCAGTGGCCGGATCTCAGCTCACTGCAAGCTCCGCCTCCCGGGTTTATGCCATTCTCCTGCCTCAGCCTCCCGAGTAGCTGGGACTACAGGCGCCCGCCACATCGCCCGGCTAGTTTTTTGTATTTTTAGTAGAGACGGGGTTTCACCATGTTAGCCAGGATGGTCTCGATCTCCTGACCTCGTGATCCGCCCGTCTCGGCCTCCCAAAGTGCTGGGATTACAGGCTTGAGCCACCGCGCCCGGCTGAAAAAGGAACTTCTTAATGCGATAAAAGCTCTGTTAAAAACTTACAATAAGATGGGCACAGTGGCTCACAACTGTAATCCCAGCACTTTGGGAGACCAAGATGGGAAGATCACTTGAGACCAGGAGTTTCAAGACCAGCCTGGGCAATATAGCAAGACCCAGTCTCTAAAAAAAAAATTTAAAAATTACCTGGGTATGATGGTGCATGCATGTAGTCCCAGCTACTCAGGAGGATCACTTGAGCCCAGGAGTTCAAGGCTGTAGTGATCTATGATTGTGAAAAATTGTGTATAAACATACATATAAATTAAACAATGTAAAATATGTACAAATTAAAGAACGTATTTTTAAAAGAGAATTTAACATCATTCTTAAACAGAATTCTGCTTTTTGTCAAAGTCATACAATTTGCATATATGATTATTTGACTCATTGCACTTTACAGAAGTGTTTGCATCCAGATAAGGTGTTTGATTTTCAAAAAACCTGAAAAGTAGCTCAAAATTAGTTTAAGGAAACATAGACTGAGCTTTTTAACCTTGAACATCTCAACATCACACTCTTTCCATATGATTTTCTACCAGTAAATGAATTTTTCCAATTATTTAAAAAATTAATTATTGTCTAATTGACAGCTAAGTATTGCTTGTTTGCATCAACACTAAGGCGTTTTGGAATGAAAGATATCACATACAAAATTAATAAGTGAGTGACTTAATAGGAAATTTGTGTAACATCAAAAACTAAAGTCAAAGGACTAATACTGCAATATACAAGGAAATCAAGCAAATCAACAAGAAAAAGAAAGGAGAAATAGGAAAATGGGCAATTTGTATGAAAAAGAAAGACACAGAAAGAGAATTCTAAATGGGCAAACAAGAATAAGAAGACATGCTCAACCTCAGATAATGCAAAGTAAAACAGCAATACACCTTTATTCTCATTTTATTGTCAAAAAATACGTCTGAAAATTCCAAGTATTTGTGAAAAGGTGAGGAAATAGAAACGCATGCACTACTGGCATGTAGTAGACTGGTGCAGTTATTGTTGGCAAAAGCATTGGTATCCTAAGAGAAATTATGCAAATTCCCAATGAGCTGGCAATCCCACTCCTCTATATATGTGAAAACACCCTCACACAGACTTGTAATTGCATATGAATAAACTTATTCATTGGAGCATTGTTGCCATCCATCAATAGGAAATGGATAAATGAAATGCATACTATTCAGGAATTAGGAGCAATTGCATTGTGGAAAGGTCTTAAAAATGCACTCTCAAGTTAAAAAAAAAAAAAATATGATATCCACAAGACAATATCATTATATGAATTTAAATACATACATTTTATAGTTTGCAAAAATGTATATATGTCAAAGGAGATATAACAAATATGTTCAAGTGGGTTTCTGGTTTGAGTGGAAATGGAGCCACAGGGCTGCTGACTGGTGATGAATGAAAATAAAAGTAAGCAAAACAAGAGAGTGACTATGTACCACCCTGTGGTGACAGTATTCCCCCCCAGTCTAGGGAAAGAAAGGACTCAAATTCTGTATCTGGAATTACATAAAAAGTGATTAATTTTTGTCTGTTTTTGTTATCAGCCTTCATTCTTATTGAACTCTTTTATTAGTACCTGTAATTATTCATTATAATGTCTTAACTTTTTAAGATAACATGCATGTTAATTGGGGCTAACTTTATTTCCATTCCCCCTTTTCATATATAACTTACTTTCCCTGTCTCATTAAATAGCCTTGCACTTTGATAATGTTTTAAAATATTTACATTGTGAGGGAACAAAAATTCTGTGCTAAAGAATTTTTTTTGTGTGTGCTGCCATTAACCTTTTCAGTATAAATTCTACTATCACAGGCTACATAGGAGATGACAGAGTTTTAACTTAAAACCCATTGTAAGCACATTGTATTGATGACATAGACTTCACACTATGTGTGTCTATTAAATGAGTCCATAAACTTCACTAATAGAGTTGCAGGATGGTTAAGTTTGAAGATTCTGCTTGATCCATGGTTTCACAGAGAAAGAAGCTGAGGTTCAGAGGAGGTCATTGGCCTGCTTGACGACATACAGCTCTAGTTTTAGAGCTCGGACTAGAGCCATCTAGTGCTCTTTACATCTAACTTCCTTAGAGATGCATTTACCGTGAAGCCACTAAAGCTTAAGCTTCAGGCCCCTCAATTGCAGCGGCCTCTTCCATGCCCCTGGCAGAACACGAGCAATGTGTTGTCATGGCCATATAGGTTTTGTAAAATCTGAAAAAGAAAGATATTTTAAACAGGATCAGTTAAGAACACTCTCTTTCCATTCTGACTTCTCCATCACACTTCCCCCTCATGTAAAGGAGCACTGGAGTGGCCAAGGATATTGAACGTGTATAATTTCCTATTATTTTTCCAAAAGAAGCCCCTACAAAACCTGGATCCACCTCACCTGCATTTATAATGTTAATAATACATGTTATTGATTATTCCATGACCATCCATGAACCTGCTATTTAATGCAGGAATTTGAACATACCAAAAACTTACTTTAACTCTGTATTCTGCCCCTCTCCCATCCTGCCTCTCCCTCAGAGATAGCCACTATATTAATATTGTGTTTATTGTCCCATTGTCTTTTTGTTTTGTTTGGACACATGTCATAAGCTTTAATATAAATACATGTTTTGACTTGCACTGAACTTTGTGAAAGAATATTGTACTTGGTCTTCACTCAACATATTGTTGCAAGTAGTTGTGGTTCCATCATTTTCACTGCTGTTTAATATTCCATTGTGTGAATGTATCATAATTAGTTTACCCATTCTTCTGTCATGGTCATTGGGGTTGTTTCAAAAAGTTTTGCTATTTTGAAAGGTGCTGATATAAACATTTTTGTATATATTTTTGAATAACCATGTGCAACAGTTTCCTTTGGGTATATACCTGGCAGTAGAATTGCTGTTTCACAGAGTTTAAAAATGTTCAACTTTATGATATAATGTTCTGTTGTTTTACAAATCATTTGGAACAATATACAATGTATGAGCGATACATTACATAAGAGACCTATTGCTTCATCTCCTTTTCAATACTTGATATTGTCAGGCTTCCTATTTTCCCAATTGTATGGGTGTAGAATGGTATCGCTTTGCAGTCTGGCTTTCTGTTTCTTTAATTACTAGTTAAGTTGTGCATCTCCTCATGTCATTTGCAATTCTTACAACACTCTTGTAAGTTAGGGATTATCATCACAGTGTGATAGATATAGAAAATACGACACAGAGAGGTTAAGTAACATATCCAAAGTCACCCAGCTAGTAAGTGGTAGAGCAAGGATTCATACCTAGTGTAAGCAAAGTTCTCACAACAATTCTGTTACATTAACCACCTTATTTCTTTGCTACATATGGTATGGAATAAAGCATCTTGGAGAAGTTGCTGGTCCAGGTCTTGCAAGATTGAAAACCTAATCATTGGTAAGGCTTTCTTTCCACAAGATTGAATTAGTAGCCATTAATCCACCAAGGCTAATGTCCATGCCCTTTGGGTATTTGGATTTATCAAAACAAGTCTCTGCAGAAGTGAAATGACCTAAGGGGTTTGTGAAGTGGGAACATTATTCTGTTTGCTTCATGATGAATTCTTGAACTAATACTTAAATCATTCCGTAAATATAGAGTGAGGCTGAGGAACCAGGAGACACAGAGCTAAGAAAAAGTTGGCTTTTAATATCATTCTCTGAACCATTAATCTGTCAGGAAAGACGAAAAGATGTCATATTTTATTACAAAGAAGCCTGGAATATTCGATTAATCAAATTACTACAGTTATTATTATTTTTTTTAAAAATCAGTGCTTCCTATGCCCTGGGCTCCATAATCCCTCCAGCCCATGAAGTGACTTAACTGGGGAGAGTGGTGTTGGGTCACCAGCCCTATCTGTTTCTACCCTGGGCTGTTCCCAAGAAGCCACAGTCCAATCAAGGTGTCTGAAAGAAAGGGAGCTGTATGGAACTACCAATTTTTATTTGTCTGTCTCTCCGCTCTGCCTCAGGAATATAGGAACAGAATAAACAAATGCTATAAATTCCTGCCCTAGGCACTGATTTTTGAAGGAATTGAAAAGACAAACAGCAACTGCAACCCTGTAATTTTGGATGCAAAACAGTCATAGCTTCAAGGTGTCCTGCATATCCTCAGTCCAGATGCTTTCAATAACTAGCTAAGAGATAAAGAATGGGTTCCTTTGTGGGAAGTTTGAAAATAAATATGTCTGCATCTTCACTTTGTGATCTCTGGAAAGGGATGCTCACAGGTATTTAAACAAGCTGGCTCTGGGCATCTGAAAAGGCAGGGAGAAAAGCCCACTTCATTTTTTAAAAAAATAGCTTTAATGATAATTCATATGCTATAAAATTTACCTTTTGGAAATATACCTGTGATTTTTAGTATATTCACAGAAGTGTGCAACCAGCATCACTATCTAATTTTATTTTATTTTATTTTATTTTATTTTATTTTTTTTTTTTTTGAGACGGAGTCTTGCTCTGCCGCCCAGGCTGGAGTGCAGTGGCCAGCTCTCAGCTCACTGCAAGCTCCGCCTCCCGGGTTCACGCCATTCTCCTGTCTCAGCCTCCCGAGTAGCTGGGACTACAGGCGCCCGCCTCGTCGCCCGGCTAGTTTTTTGTATTTTTTAGTAGAGACAGGGTTTCGCCGTATTAGCCAGGATGGTCTCGATCTCCTGACCTCGTGATCCGCCCGTCTCGGCCTCCCAAAGTGCTGGGATTACAGGCTTGAGCCACCGCGCCCGGCCCACTATCTAATTTTAAAACATCCTAATCACCTCAAAAAGAAACCTTGTACTGGTTAGCAGTCCAGTATATTTTACATGGAAGTCCCTTGTCAGATAAATGATTTGCAAATATTTTCCCCATTCTGTGGATTGTCTTTTCACTTTCTTGGTATTATCTTTGAAGCACAAAAGTTTTTAATTTTGATAAGGTTCAATTTGTCTCTTTTTTCTATTGTCACTTATGCTTTTGGTGTCATATCTAATAAACCGTCATCTAATCATAGGTCATGATTTACTTCTACGTTTTCTTTTAAGAGTTTTATAGTTTTATCTCTTATTTTTAGGTCTATAATCCATTTTGAGTTATTTCTGTATATGATGTGAGTTAGGACTCCAAATTTAGTCTTTTGCGTGTAGATATCCAGTTGACCCAGCACCATTTGTTGAAAAGACTATTATTTCCCCATTTAATTTTCTTGGTATTCTTCTTGAAATGAATTGACCACAAATATAATGGTTAATTTCTAGACTCTCAATTCTGCTCCATTGATCTATATGTCTATTCATATGTGAATATTATACCATTTTGACTACTGTAGCTTTGTAGTAAGTTTTGAGATCAAGAAATATTACTTTTCCATCTTTATTCTTTTTCAGGTTTTTTTTTCTATTCTGAGTCCCTCGTACTTAAGGAAAATTGGCAATTGCCTTCAAACAGGCAGTTTGGATTTTGATAGGGATTGCATTGAATCTGTAAGATCAATTTGGGGAGTATCGCCATCTTAACAATATGAAGCCTTTCGATCCATAAACATGGTCTGTCTTTTATTTACATTCTTTCAGTGATGTTCTATAGTTTTCGGCATACAAGTCTTGTGTTTCCTTTGTTACATTTATTCCCAAGTATTTTATTCTTTTTGATGCTATTATAAATGGAGTGGTATTCTTAATTTCCTTTTTGGATTGTTTATAGCTAGTGTATAGAAATAAAGTTGACTGCTGCATATTGATCTTGTATCCTGATCAAGTATCCTAATTACTGAACTCATGTATTAGTTCTAATAATTCTTTGTGGATCCCTTCGGATTTTCTATATACAAGATTATATCATCTGCTAATAGAGATAGCTTTACATCTTCCTTTTCAAACCGATGCCTTTATTTCTTTTCTTTGCCTAACTGCTCTGGCTAGAATCTCCACTGCAAGGTTGACTAGAAGTAGCAAGAGCAGATATTCTTGTATTGCTTCTCATCTTAAGCAGAAACTTTCACCATCAAATATGATTTAACTGTCAGTTTTTTATAAGCGCCCTTCATTTGCTTGAGGAAGTTCTCTTCTATTCCTGGTTTGTTAAGTGTGTTTATTATTTTTAAAAAGTGTTAGATTTTGTCATGCTTTTTCTTTTGTTTGTTTGTTTGTTTGTTTGTTTGTTTTGAGACGAGTTTTCACTCTGTCGCCCAGGCTGGAGTGCAGTGGTGCAATCTTGGCTCACTTCAACCTCTGCTTCCCAGGTTCAGGTGATTCTCCTGTCTCAGCCTCCTGAGTAACTGGGATTACAGACACGCGCCACCACACCCGGCTAATTTTTGTATTTCTAGTAGAGATGGAGTTTTGCCATTTTGGCAGGGCTTGTCTCAAACTCATGAATCAAGTGATCTACCCGCTCGGCCTCCCAAAGTGCTGGGATTACGGGCATGAGCCACCACGCCCAGCTTTTTTTAAAAAAATTATTTTTTATTTTTTTACTTTAAGTTCTGGGATACATGTGCAGAACATGCAGGTTTTGTTACATAGGTATACGTGTGCCATGGTGGTTTGCTGCATCTATCAACTAGTCATCTAGGTTTTAAGGCCTGCGTGCATTAGCTATTGATGCTGATGCTCTCCCTCCCCTCACCCCCCTCCCGCTGACAGGCCCTGGTGTGTGTTGTTCCCCTCCCTGTGTCCATGTGTTCTCATTGTTCAACTCCCACTGATGAGTGAGAACAAGTAGGAACGCTTTTACACTGTTGGTGGAGTGTAAATTAGTTCAAGCATTATGGAAGGCAGTGTGGCGATTCCTCAAGGATCTAGAACCAGAAATACCATTTGACCCAGTAATTCAATTACTGGGTATATACCCAAAAGAATATAAATCATTCTACTATTAAGACACATGCACTCGTACGTTTATTGCAGAACTATTTACAATAGCAAAGACATGGGACCAACCCAAATGCCCATCAATGATAGACTGGATAAAGCAAATGTGGTACATATACACCATGGAATATTATACAACCATAAAAAGGAATGAGATCATGTCTTTTGCAGGGGCATGAACGAAACTGGAAGCCATCATCCTCAGCAAACTAACACGGGAACAGAAAGTCAAATGCTTTATATGCATCTATGAAGATGATCATGTGGATTTTGTCCTTCAGTCTATGAATATAATGTCTTAAATTAATGTACACATGTTAAGCCAAGTTTGCATTCCTGGAATAGGTTAGATTTGGTCATGGTGTATAGTCCTTTTTGTATGTTGCTGGATTTAGTTTGCTAGTATTTTGTTGGGATTTTTTTTGTGTCTATATTCATTTGGGATATGGGTCTATAGTTTTATTTTTCTTTTCTTGTGATATCTTGTTTGGGTTTTAGTATCAGGACCTCTTAGAATGAGTTGTGAAGTGTTCCTTCTTCTGTTTTGTTTTGTTTTGTTTTGTTTGAGGAGTTTATGAATAATTGGCATTACTTTTTCTTCAAATGTTTGGTAGTATTTACCAGTGAAGACATTTGAGCTTGAGCTTTTTCTTTGTAGACAGTTTTTATTATTATTATTTCAATCTCTTTACTTGCTATAGGTCTATTAAGTTTTCAGTCATTTCTGGAGTTAGTTATGACAGTTTTTGTCTTTGGCACATAATTGTTCATAGAATATCCTTATAATTTTTTTTATTTCTGTAAGGTTAGTGATGATGTCCCTTTTTTTCATTCCTGGTTTTAGAGTATTCTCCTTAGTTCTCTTGGTCTGTATAGCTAAAGGTTTGTCAGTTTCATTGATCTTCTTAAATAACCCTCTTTTGGTTTCATTGATTTTCTTTATTGTTTTTCTATTCTCTCTCTCATCTATTTCTGTTCTAATCTTTATTATTTCCTTCCTTCTGCTTGCTTTGGGATTAGCTTGCTCTTCTTTTGATAATTTTTGAGGTGGAAGATTAGGTTATTAACTTGAGATTGTCCTTTGTTAATATAAGCATTTGCAACTGTAAATTTCTGAGTACTGCTTTAGCTGTATCTCATAAGTTTTGGTATGTTGTATTTCCGTTCTCACGCACCTCAAAATATTTTCTAATTTCTATTGTGATTGTTTTCTTTGACCTACTGGTTATTTAGGAGTATGTTATTTAGTTCTTACAAGTTTGTGAATTTCCTAAATGTCCTTCTGTTATTGATTTCTAATTTCCTTTCACTGTGTTTGGAGAATGTACTTTGTATAATTTTTACTTTTAAAAAATTTATTGAGATGTGTTCTTGTGGCCCAACATATGGTCTGTTTTTGACAATGCTCCATGTGCACTTGACATGAACATGTATTCTGATTTCGTTGGATGAGGTATGTTAGGTCTAGTTTGTTATAGTGTTGCTTGAACTTAGAAGTGAATTTTCAGATGTTCTTATACCACCATTTTGGAAGTGGTTTTTCACTACAGTTAACAGAAAATAGCTTTAGTGTGATGTCCTTAAATAAAGAACAAGGATTTTCCTTAGGTTGACAGTGTAGGCAATAATAAAATAACTTACTTAGCTTGCACTTATCAGTTGTTCAGGAAGTGCCTGGTCAAGATGTAACCTTGTTGCTGATCACTTCTGTTAAATGCTGTGGTATTTTCTTTGACAACTTCTCAAACTATACTTATTCGTTGAAGAAGTCAAATTATTTTCCTGGCAGTATCTAATGCCAAAAGCTATGATCAAATCTTTAAGAAACCCCTGAATATAAAAAAACAAAGAATGAACGTGTGATTTTGCCACCCATAATGCATTTGGCAATGTCTGGAGATATTTTTGGTTATCAGAACTGGAGAGTGGTACAAGCATCTAATCAGTAGAGGCCAGGGATGCTGCTGAACAACCTATGATGCACAGGGCAGTCCCCCATGACAAAGAATGATCTGGTTCAAAATATCAATAGTGGCAAGATTGAGAAACCTTGGTCAAAGATTAAATCTAATCTGTGAGATCAAAATGAAAGAAATTTTAAAATTTTATTACCAAAACCATCAAGCATATACTATGTGTCTTTATTTTGTTTCATTGAGGAAAGGAATTCAGAGGCACAAGATAGAAATATGTTTTTGAAGGTTGTCCGGAGCCGTGTAGCCCGGATATTGCTGTGGCCTCTGTTGCTTAAGCTCCACATTGCGGAGACAAGATGGCGCACTTCCTGGTTCTTCATCATCAAACCTTCCCGCGCGCGCGAACTTTTCCCGCCGGCGGGTAAATTACCTCCCGCGCCCGGGAGAGACTAAGCCTACCGAGCATGCGCCCGGTGACGTCTTTCATTCCCCGCCTGCTCCTAGCCCTTCCCCCTATTGTCAGCCTATATAAGGCGTTGCTTTTCCACATTAAACGAGACTTGATCAGAGCACTGTCTTGTCTCCATTTCTTGTGTCTCTTGTCTCTTTCCATTCCCACCCCCTCCTCCAGGTCTGCGTTGTTCATCCGCGGGTCGGGACACGTGGCGCCCAACGTGGGGCTCGAACAACCCAGAGAGGTTGAGTGATAATCCTAACATAGAAAGGGCGAAGTAACCACTGAGCCAAAGCCAGCCCCAGGCCCCGAAACAAGCTTATGGGGCGGTCAGTTTTGTTCCAGCCATCAGCAACAATCCATTTCAAAACTTAATAGAGCAACCCCAGGAAGTGCAGGACTGGACCTCTGTGCCACCTCCCACACAGTATTAACGCCTGAGATGGGGCCCCAGGCTTTAGGCACTGGAATATATGGGCCTTTACCTCCTAATACCTTTGGGTTAATATTAGGAAGAAGTAGTGTTACTATGAAAGGTCTACAAGTTTTTCCAGGAGTAATTGATAACGACTATACTGGAGAAATTAAAATAATGGCCAGAGCTGTTGACAATATCATTACTGTTCCTCAAGGAAATAGAATCGCACAATTAGTCCTCCTGCCTTTAATTGAAACAGCTCATAAAGTACAACATTCTAACAGAGGAGAGGGAAGTTTCGGGTCCTCAGACATATATGGGTACAGCCAATCACTAATCAAAAGCCCTCCCTGACTTTGTGGCTAGATGGTAAGTCGTTCACAGGATTAATAGATACGGGGGCTGATGTAACCATTATCAAACAAGAGGACTGGCCCTCTCATTGGCCTACCACAGAAACTTTAACTAATTTAAGAGGAATTGGGCAAAGCAATAATCCCAGACAAAGCTCTAAATACCTTACTTGGAAAGACAAAGAAAATAATTCGGGCCTCATTAAACCGTTTGTTATCCCCAAATTGCCTGTTAATCTTTGGGGCCGAGACCTGCTCTCCCAGATGAAAATCATAATGTGCAGCCCTAACGATATAGTTGCTGCACAAATGCTAACCCAAGGGTATAGCCCCGGAAAAGGACTAGGAAAAAGAGAAAATGGTATTCTACAGCCTATTCCAACTCTAGGACAATCTGACACAAAGGGGTTTGGAAATTTTTAGTGTTGGCCACTGACATGCCTGCACCCCAAAGGTGCGCTGACCCCATAACATGGAAGTCAGATGAGCCCATTTGGGTTGATCAGTGGCCATTAACCCATGAAAAACTTACTGCCGCCCAACAGTTAGTGCAGGAACAATTAGAGGCAGGACACATTACAGAAAGTAACTCTCCCTGGAATACACCCATATTTGTCATTAGGAAAAAGTCCGGTAAGTGGAGACTATTACAAGATTTAAGGGCAGTAAACGCTACTATGGTCCTCATGGGTGCCTTACAGCCCGGGCTACCTTCTCCGGTAGCGATCCCTCAAGGATATTTTAAAATTATCATAGACCTGAAAGATTGCTTTTTTACAATTCCCCTTCACCCTGCCGACCAAAAACGATTTGCCTTTAGCTTACCATCTATCAATTTTAAAGAACCAATGAAGCGTTACCAATGGAAAGTGTTGCCTCAAGGTATGGCTAACAGTCCCACCCTGTGTCAAAAGTATGTCGCCACAGCCAT
Organism: Trachypithecus francoisi; assembly: GCF_009764315.1. NCBI lineage: Eukaryota > Metazoa > Chordata > Mammalia > Primates > Cercopithecidae > Trachypithecus > Trachypithecus francoisi. The sequence continues at coordinate 119,124,095 of NW_022681471.1, forward strand.
AAATTTAGTTAGAGAAACATGGAAACAGATATACATTATACATTACATGGATGATATTCTCATAGCAGGAAAAATAGGAGAACAAGTCTTACAGTGTTTTGCTCAACTCAAGCAAGAACTAACTACGGCAGGGTTACAATAGCTCCCGAAAAAATACAATTACAAGACCCCTACACTTATTTAGGCTTCCAAATAAACGGACCAAAAATTACTAATCAAAGAGCAGTCATCCGTAAAGATAGGTTACATACCCTCAATGATTTCCAAAAACTCCTTGGAGACATTAATTGGCTCCGGCCATACTTAAAACTTACCACGGGAGAGTTAAAACCTTTATTCGACACCCTAAAAGGTGACCCCAACCCTAAGTCCTTTAGGTCGTTGTCAAAAGAGGCGCTTTTATCGCTCCATAAAGTAGAGGCGGCTATTGCTGAACAATTTGTCACCAGCATAGACTATTCACAGCCATTAACCTTTTTAATATTTCACACAACACTAACACCTACTGGTTTATTTTGGCAAGATAACCCTATTATGTGGGTCCACTTGCCTTCATCTCCCAAAAAGGTATTACTCCCCTATTATGATGCCATAGCAGACTTAATTATTCTAGGAAGAGACAATAGCAAAAAATACTTTGGAATTGAACCTTCTACGATCATACAACCTTATTCTAAGCCACAAATCCATTGGCTAATGCAAAACACTGAGACGTGGCTGATTGCTTGCGCTTCTTACGCTGGTAACTTGGATAACCATTACCCACCAAATAAGCTTATCCAATTTTGTAAGCTGCATGCTTTTGTCTTCCCTCATATCACCAGTAAAACACCCTTAGACAATGCCTTATTAGTATTCACTGATGGGTCCTCCACAGGGACTGCTGCATATACCTTTGCAGACACCACTGTTAACTTCAAAACCAGTCATACTTCAGCTCAACTAGTGGAGTTGCAGGCCCTAATCGCAGTGCTGTCAGCCTTCCCTAATCAGGCCCTTAATATTTATACTGACAGTGCATATTTAGCTCACTCAATACCTTTACTTGAAACCGTAGCACAAATCAAACATGTGTCAGACACAGCCAAACTATTTTTACAATGCCAGCGAGTAATACATAACAGATCAACACCTTTTTTCATTGGACATATTAGAGCTCATTCAGGATTGCCAGGACCTCTATCCCAAGGCAACCAAATGGCTGACTTTGCAACCAAGACTGTAGCTACAACTATAGATACAAATTTGAATCAAGCACAGACCGCTCACGCTTTACACCACCTTAATGCTCAAACCCTAAGATTAATGTTTAAAATAACTAGGGAACAAGCTAGACAAATTGTTAAACAATGCCAGACATGTATAACTTATCTGCCAGTCCCTCACTTAGGAGTAAACCCAAGAGGGCTAGTTCCCAATATGATCTGGCAAATGGATGTCACCCATTATTCAGAGTTTGGTAATTTAAAATACATCCATGTATGTATAGATACATTTAGTGGATTTATATTAGCCACCCTACAAACAGGTGAAGCTACCAAACATGTAATAGCCCATTTACTACACTGTTTTTCTGTAATTGGAAAACCTAAACAATTAAAAACAGATAATGGTCCTGGCTATACATCTAAAGGTTTCCAAGACTTTTGCCTAAAATTACAAATAAAACATACTACTGGTATCCCATATAATCCTCAAGGACAAGGAATCGTTGAAAGAGCTCACTTATCCTTAAAAACTACCATTGAAAAGATAAAGAAGGGGGAATGGTACCCTACTAAGGGCACCCCTAGAAATATTCTTAATCACACACTCTTTATTTTGAATTTTTTAAATCTAGACGATTTAAACAAATCAGCAGCTGATCGATTTTGGCATTCTGACTCCAAAAAACAATTTGCCATGGTCAAATGGAGAGACCCATTAGACAACACATGGCATGGTCCTGACCCAGTGTTAATCTGGGGCAGAGGCTCAGTTTGTGTTTTTTCCCAAACTCATGATGCAGCCAGATGGCTACCAGAACGGCTGGTGAGACAGGTGCCTAACAATAGTCAATCCAGGGAGTAATTTTCTCCCTGAGAATATTCTTTTCTCTATTTGCAGAGATGAACCCCAATTACAAATTCCTCTGGATCCTAGTGCTGACTTACCAAGCATTCCAGGCATTCCAAGTTCATGCCGGCTTTGGCGATCCACGTGAAGCCATTACAATAATACAACAGCGACATGGTAAGCCTTGTGATTGCGCTGGGGGATATTTTGCCAGCCCACCTGAAACCTATATCACAACTGTATCCTGTTCCTCTCACACTGCATACCAGCCAATTAACTCCCTTAAGTGGCAGTGTGTATCAACCCCAACAATATCTAGTGGAGAAAATATTGGGCCCTGCCCTTGCACCTATTTTTGGGATTCTATACACAGCTCCTGTTACACCGCCTATCAAGAATGTACCTCTGGCGGTAAAACATATTATACTGCTATCCTAACTAGATCTAGAACCCCTACTTTAGGGGCCAGTAATGTCCCTTCAGTTCTAGGAAATACCAATAACCTTGTAGCAGCTGGCTGTACTGGTATTGTAGGGCAGCCTATATGCTGGAATACTCGCCCTCCTCTTCATATCTCTGATGGAGGAGGACCACAAGACAAGGCCCGAGAAATCATGGTACATAAAAAACTTGAAGAATTACAAAAGTCCCTGTTCCCAGAACTCCACTACCACCCTTTGGCCTTGCCCAAAGCCCGTGGTAAAGAAAAAATTGATGCACAGACTTTTGATCTCCTCACCGTTACACATAGTCTACTCAATAATTCCAACTCTGATCTAGCCAATGATTGCTGGCTATGTTTACCATCAGGAAATCCTGTTCCTCTTGCCATACCCAGTAATGACTCATATTCCACATCCAATCCTTCCTGCCCCATCATTCCCCCCCTTTTAGTGCAGCCCTTCGAGTTTGCTAACTCCTCTTGCATCTATTCCCCGTTTCGTAATGACTCATATGATATTGATGTAGGCATAGTTGAATTTACTAATTGCTCTATTGTCTCTAATGCTTCCCATTCCCTGTGTGCCCCAAATAGTTCAGTTTTTGTATGTGGCAATAATAAAGCATACACATACTTGCCCACAAACTGGACGGGACTTTGTGTCCTAGCCACCCTTCTGCCAGATATAGACATTATTCCTGGAGATGAACCTATACCTATTCCAGCCATAGATCACTTTTTAGGAAGACCCAAAAGAGCAATACAATTTATCCCTTTACTTGTAGGATTAGGCATAACTACTGCCGTAACGACTGGGGCTACTAGCCTAGGGGTTTCTGTTACTCAATACACCAAATTATCTCGCCAATTGATCTCAGATGTACAGGCCATTTCAAGTACTATACAAGATCTACAAGATCAGGTAGACTCTCTGGCAGAAGTAGTGCTTCAAAATAGAAGAGGCCTAGATTTACTAACTGCAGAACAGGGAGGTATCTGCTTAGCTCTACAGGAAGGTGTTGTTTTTACGCCAACAAGTCCGGGATCGTCAGAGACAAAATCAAACGACTGCAAGAAGATTTGGAAAAACGACGGAAAGAAATGATTGAAAACCCATTTTGGACTGGTTTCCATGGACTCCTCCCCTATATTTTACCCTTGTTAGGCCCTTTGCTTTGTTTATTGCTGTTACTTTCTTTAGGACCTATAATCTTCAATAAGCTCATGACATTCATTAAGCAACAAATCGAGGCAATCCAAGCCAAACCCATACAGGTCCATTATCATCGCCTTGAACAAGAAGATCACGGTGGTCCATACTTACACTTGCTATAAACCACCTTCCTTGTGCGCTGAACTGGACAGCCAATGACGGGTAAGAGAGTGTCATCCCTCACTAACCTAAGACAGGAGGGCCGTCATAGCTACTGCCTAATCCCATGACGGGTACCAGTGAAGAGATGTGTCACTCCAACCTAAGACAGGCGCAGTTCCCGAGGGAATATCTTCTAGTCGTTTAATAATATAATAAAAAAGGGGGACCTGTCCGGAGCCGTGTAGCCCGGATATTGCTGTGGCCTCTGTTGCTTAAGCTCCACATTGCGGAGACAAGATGGCGCACTTCCTGGTTCTTCATCATCAAACCTTCCCGCGCGCGCGAACTTTTCCCGCCGGCGGGTAAATTACCTCCCGCGCCCGGGAGAGACTAAGCCTACCGAGCATGCGCCCGGTGACGTCTTTCATTCCCCGCCTGCTCCTAGCCCTTCCCCCTATTGTCAGCCTATATAAGGCGTTGCTTTTCCACCATTAAACGAGACTTGATCAGAGCACTGTCTTGTCTCCATTTCTTGTGTCTCTTGTCTCTTTCCATTCCCACCCCCTCCTCCAGGGTCTGCGTTGTTCATCCCGCGGGTCGGGACAGAAGGTGATAGATGACAAACTTGAGATTCAGGATGTATTACCAAAATCAGCAAGAGATTAGCATAGGACAAACAGTATTAATAGAAATAGTCTCTCTCTTTTTTTTTTAGTGGTCACCATAATTTTATTTCTTTTTTAAAAAATATAATTTCAACTTTTACTTCACCTTCAGGGGGTACATGTGCAGGTTTATTACATGGGTATGTTGCATGATGCTGAAGTTTGGGGTATGAATAATCCCATCACCCAGGTGGTGAGCGTAGTACCCAACAGGTAGTTTTTCAGCCTTTGCTCGCTGCTCCTCCCGCCCCACCCCGGCAGTAGTTCCTGGTATCTATTGATCCCATCTTTATGTCCATGTGTATTCAGTGCTTAGCTCCCACTTACAAGTGAGAACATGTGGTATTTGCTTTTCTTTCCCTGCATTAGTTCGCTAGGATAATGGCCTTCAGCTGCATCCATATTGCTGCAAAAGACATGATTTTGTTCTTTTATATGGCTGCTTAGTATTCCATAGTGTATATGTACCACATTTTCTTTATCCAATCCACTGTTGATGGGCACCTAGGCTGATTCCATATCTTTTCTACTGTGAATAGTGCTGTGATGAACATATAAGTGCATGTATCTTTTTTGTAGAATGATTTGTTTTCCTTTGGGTGTATATTCAGTAATGGGATTGCTGGGTCGAATGGTAGTTCTGTTTTAAGTTCTTTGAGAAATTTCAAAACTGCTTTCCACAGTGACTGAACTAATTTGCATTCCCACTAACAGTGTGAAAGTGTTCCCTTTTCTCCACAGCCTTGCCAGCATCTGTTATTTTTTGACTTTTTAATAATCGCCATTCTGACTAGTATGAGAAGGTATCTCGTAATGGTTTTGATTTGCATTTCTCTGATGATTAGTGATGAAGAGCATTTTTTTCATGTTTCTTGGCCACTTGTATGTCTTTTTTTGAGAAACATCTGTTCACATCCTTTGCCCATTTTTAATAATTATTTTTATTTTATTTTATTTTAAGTTCTGGAGTGCATGTGCAAGAGATGCAGGTTTGTTACATAGGTAAATGTGTGCCATGGTGGTTTGCTGCACCCATCAACCCATCATCTAAGTATTAAGCCCCACGTGCATTAGCTATTGATCCTAATACTCTCCCTCCCCCCACCCCCTGACAGTCCCCAGTATGTGGTGTTCCCTTCCCTGTGTCCACGTGTTCTCATTGTTCAGCTCCCTCTTATAAGTGAGAACATGTGGTGTTTGGTTTTCTGCTCCTTTGTTAGCTTGCTGAGGATAATGGCTTCCAGTTCCATCCATATCCCTACAAAGGACATGATCTTGTTCCTGTTTTATGGTCACATAGTATTCCGTGGTGTATATGTACCACATTTGCTGTCTTTTTTTTTTTTTTTGAGACGGAGTCTCACTCTGTCGCCCAGGCTGGAGTGCAATGGCATGATCTCGACTCACTACAACCTCCACCTCCCAGGTTCAAGCGATTCTAACCATCTCAGTCTCCCAATAAACTGGGATTACGGCATGCACCACCATGCCTGGCTAATTTTTGTATTATTAGTAGAGATGGGGTTTCACCACGTTGGCCAGGCTGGTCTCAAACTGCTCACCTCAAGTGTTCCACCCACCTCAGCCTCCCAAAGTGCTGGGATTACAGGCATGAGCCACCATGCCATTTTCTTTATCTGATCTATCATTGATGGGCATTTGGGTTGGTTCCATGTCTTTGCTATTGTGAATAGTGCTACAGTGAACATACGAGTGCATGTATCTTTATGATAGAGTGATTTATATTCCTTTGGGTATGTACCCAGTAATGGGATTGCTGGGTCAAATGGTATTTCTGGTTCTGTGTCTTTGAGGAATTGCCACACTACCTTCCACAATGGTTGAACTAATTTACATTCCCATCAACAGTGTAAAAAGCGTTCCTATTTCTCCACAGCCTCACCAGCATCTGTTGTTTTTTGACTTTTTAATAATCGCCATTCTGACTGGCATGAGATGGTATCTCACTGGGGTTTTGATTTGCATTTCTGTAATGATCAGTGATGTTGAGCTTTTTTTTCATATATTTGTTGGCCGCATGAATGTATTCTTTTGAGAAGTGTCCTTTCATGTCCTTTGCCCATTTTTAATGGGGTTATTTGCTTTTTTCTTTTAAATTTGTTTAAGCTTCTGTGGATTCTGGGTATTAGACCTTTGTCAGATGGATAGGTTGCAAAATATTCTCCCATTCTGTAGGTTGCCTGTTCACTCTGATGATAGCTTCTTTTGCTGTGCAGAATCTCTTTAGTTTAATTAGATCCCATTTGTCAATTTTTGCTTTTGTTGCAATTGTTTTTGACGTTTTCATCATGAAATCTTTGCCTATGCCTCCTGAATGGTATTGCCTAGATTTTCTTCTAGGGTTTTTATAGTTTTGGGTTTTACATATAAGTCTTTAATCCATCTTGAGTTAACTTTTGTATAAGGTGTAAAGAAGGGGTCCAGTTTCAATTCTCTGCATATGGCTAGCCAATTTTCCCAGCACCATTTATTAAATGGGGAATCATTTCCCCATTGCTTGTTTTGTCATATTTGTCAAAGATCAGATGGTTGTAGATGTGAAGTCTTATTTCTGAGATCTCTATTCTGTTCCATTGGTCTATGTGTCTGTTTTTATACCAGTTCCATGCTATTTTGGTTACTGTAGCCTTGTAGAATAGTTTGAAGTCAGGTAGCGTGATGCCTCCAGCTTTGTTCTTTTTTTTTTTTTTTTTTTTGAGGCGGAGTCTCGCTCTGTTGCCCGGACTGGAGTGCAGTGGCCGGATCTCAGCTCACTGCAAGCTCCCCCTCCCGGGTTTACGCCATTCTCCAGCCTCAGCCTCCCGAGTAGCTGGGACTACAGGCGCCCGCCATCTCGCCCGGCTAGTTTTTGTATTTTTAGTAGAGACGGGGTTTCACCGTGTTAGCCAGGATGGTCTCGATCTCCTGACCTCGCGATCCGCCCGTCTCGGCCTCCCAAAGTGCTGGGATTACAGGCTTGAGCCACCGCGCCCGGCCAGCTTTGTTCTTTTTGCTTAGGATTGTCTTGGCTGTATGCTTTGCCCATTTTTTAATGGGGTTGTTTATTGCTTGTTGATTTAAGTTCCTTATAGATTCTAGATATTAGATCTTTGTCTGATGCGTATTTTGTGAATATTTTCTCCCATTCTGTAGGTTGCCTGCTTACTCTGCTGATCATTTCTTATGCTGTGCAGAAGCTCTTTTGTTTAATTAGGTCCTACTTGTCAATTTTTGGTTTTGTTGCAATTGCTTTTGGGGACTTAGCCATAAATTATTTGCCAAAGCCTATATCAAGAAGGTATTTCCTAGGTTTTCTTCTAGGATTTTTGTAGTTTGAGGTATTGCATTCAAATCTTTAGTTCATCTTAAGTTAATTTTTGCATATGGTAAAAGGTAGGGGTCTAGTTTCATTCTTCTGCATATCGCTAGCCAGTTATGCTAGCACCATTTATTGACTAGGTAGTCCTTTCCCCATGGCTTGTTTCTGTTAGCATTGTCAAAGATCAGATGATAGTAGCTGTGCAGCTTTATATCTGAGTTTTCTATTATTTATCTTGGTCTTCTTGTCTGTTTTTGTACCAATACCATGCTGTTTTGGTTACTGTGGCCTTATAGTGTAGTTTGAAGTCAGGTAATGTGATGCCTCTGGCTTTGTTTCATTTACTTAGGATTGCTTTGACTATTCAGGTTATTTTTTAGTTCTATATGAATTTTAAAATAGTTTTTTCTAATTCTGTGAAAAATGACATTGATATTTTGATAAGAATACTGTTGAATGTGTATAATGCTTTGAACATTGTGTCCATTTTAATGATATTGATTCTTCCAATCCATGAGCATGGAATGTTTTTCTATTTGTTTGTGTCATCTATGCTTTCTTTCAGCAGTGTTTTGTAATCCTCCTTGTTGGGAGCTTTCACTTCCTTGGTTAGATGTATTTCTAGGTATTTTATTTGTGTGTGTGTTTGTGTGTGTGGCTATTGTAAATGGGATTGTGTTCTGCAGGGACTACAGACATGAGCCACCATGCCCAGCTAATTTTTGTATTTTTAGTAGAGACGGGATTTTGCCATGTTGGCCGAGTTGGTCTGGAACTCCTGTCCTGCAGTGATCTGCCTGCCTCAGCCTCCCAGAGTGCTGGGATTACAGGCGTGAGCCACCATGCGCAGCCTATAATGCTTATTTTTTTATGCCACTGAGTTTTTTTTTTTTTTTTTTTTTTTTTGAGACGGAGTCTTGCTCTGTCGCCCGGTCTGGAGTGCAGTGGCCGGATCTCAGCTCACTGCAAGCTCTGCCTCCCGGGTTCACGCCATTCTCCTGCCTCAGCCTCCCGAGTAGCTGGGACCACAGGCGCCCGCCACCGCGCCCGGCTAGTTTTTTTTGTATTTTTAGTAGAGACGGGGTTTCACCGTGTTAGCCAGGATGGTCTCGATCTCCTGACCTCGTGATCCGCCCGTCTCGGCCTCCCAAAGTGCTGGGATTACAGGCTTGAGCCACCGCGCCCGGCCCATATGCCACTGAGTTTAAGGATGGGTTGTTACTCAGCATTATCATGGCAATAGCTAACTGATATTCTTTCTTCATCTTTTACAGTGATTTTATCTTTTTGTTCTTGTCATCTAGAAGATATATTGAGAGACGTTGTCTTTGAACATTATAAAAGTTAAAATTATCCTTTGGTCTCTTGATTTTGCTTGTGGCATTTTGTTGCCGTGAAAATATTTTTGCATGTATTTATCTTTTTAATGTGGTGCATTACTTATAATGGCTTTATGCACTATATATATTTTTTAAAGGACTCTGTTTTTTTCTATTATTTTTGTAGTACCAAGCTTTTTGTTTAAAAGTTTAATGCATGTTTATATTTATTTATATTTGCATGTTGCATGGCATTTATTTACATACATGTTCTGTCATATTTTTTATGTTTGAATAGTGCACATTCATATTTACTTATATTTGTGAGAGATGCTGTAAAGAACCAAAATATCTTTTTTTTTTTTTTTTTTTTTTTTGAGATAGAGTCTCACCCTGTCGCCCAGGCTGGAGTACATTGGTGTGATCTCGGATCACTACAACCTCCGCCTCCTGGGTTCAAGTGATTCTCCTGCCTCAGCCTCCTGAGTAGCTGGGATTATGGGTGCGTGCCACCATGCCTGGCTGTACAGACGGGGTTTCACCATGTTGGCCAGGCTGGTCTCGAACTCCTGACCTTGTGATCCGCCCATCTTGGCCTCTCAAAGTGCTGGGATTACAGGCGTGAACCACGGCACCCGGCCCTAAAATACATTTTTAAAGATACCATCCTGTTGTTCCAGCATCTTTTATTAGTCAATCCATCTTTTCCACACTGATTTGAAATGTTGTCTTTATCATATACTAAATTATCATGTGTACTTAGATCTATTTCTGAAATTTCTCATGTGTTCAACTGATCCCTATACTCATGCATTACTTTTGATACTTTTATACTTTTACAACATTTTAATATCTGATAGAGCTAGTTCCCCCATTAGAACTTTTACATTTCAGAGATTTACTGGTTTTCTTGCTTGTTAATTTTTTCATAAAAACTTTAGATTCGACTTGTATATTTTCCCCAAAAGTCCATAGAATTTTTATTGAGAATCTGCTAAATTTATAGATTAATTTAGGGAGAACCAACATTTTTATTATATTGAGTCATTCTATCCAAGGATATAGTATATATTTCTTTTATCCCTCAAGATCCTTTAAACATTTTCTTTATATAAATTTTGTATATTTCTTATTATTTCCCGGCATTTCATTTTTTTGGCTATTGTGGCTATTGTAAGTAGGGTCTTCTCCAGTATATATATTTAGAGATGGGGTCTTGCTACATTGTTCAGGCTGGACTCAAACTCGTAGGATCAAGCAATTCTCCTGCCTCAGCCTCTGGAGTAGCTGGGACTACCATGTGTGCCACTGTGGCTGGCTTCACCAGTACATCTTGTGATTAGTTGTTGTTTATTTGTGTGAAAGCTATTGTTTTCTGTATATTAACTTTATACCTAGAAACATACTCAAATTTCCTATTATTTGTAACTTTTTTTAGTTCATTCTATTAGTTTTTTCTAGCAAAACAAATCTTTTATCCATAAGAAATGACAACTTGACCCACTCCTTTCCAGTTTTTATGACTTTTGATTTATTTTTCTGTCTAATTGAATGTCTATTTTCTGTCTAATTTGGCTAAAATTTGTTCTAAAAGTTAAACAGCAATGGTATAAAAACTATCCTTGTCGTGTCCTCGTTTTAATAGGGATGTTGCTAGCATTTTCTCATAAATCATAGTGCCGACTCTTTGGATATATTTCATTATGATAAGAAAGTAAATTCATCAATTCTTATTTTATTTATTTATTTATTTATTTATTTATTGAAACAGAGTCTCGTTCTGTCGTCCAGGCTGGAATGCAGTGTGTGATCTCAGCTCACTGCAGGTTCTGCTCCCCAATTCAAGTGATTCTTGTGCCTCAGCCACTCAAGTAGCTGGGATTACTCTCTAACGACAGTGAAGATTTTGTGTATTAACTCTCTCATTCCCCTGATGCAGGCTAACTTGAAATGCCCTCCTACTGTCGGACTGGCAGTGTCCCAAGTTCCTAGCCTGCCCTGTCCCAGGGCATTTATAGTAGGGGAGGGGCAATGGGGGGAGGATCCTATCTTGAATCTCCTCCCTCCTCTCCAGTCCCTTGATTGCCCCTTTGGTATTCCAACGTGTCTCTTCCGCCCCGCCCCGCAACCCCACCGTGTTCCTAATAGGAGAGCTGCTCTTGGATTCTAAAATATCATTGTGAGGGGCTGAGTCTTCTTTGTCTGTGCTTTCCCAGAACTAGCATGAAGACTCTCAAAGAGCAGATGTTCATGTTTGGTGAATGACATAATTCGGATGTTTGTCCCCTCCAATGTCATGTTGAGATGTAATTCCCAGTGTTGGAGGTGGGGCCTGGTGGGAGGTGTTTGGACCATTAAGGAGGGTCCCTCATGGCATGGTGGTGCCCTGGCCATAGTGAGTGACTTCTCACAAGATCTGGTCATTTGAAAGCATGTGGCACCTCCCATACCCGCTCTGCTTGGCTGTCTTCCGCCCACTGTTGCCACGTGACATGCCTGCACCTTCTTCCCCTCCTGGCATGAGAAAAAGCCCCCCAAGGCCTCCCCAGAAGCAGTTGCTGGTGCCATGCTCATACAGCCTGGTGAACCGTGAGCGAAGTCAACCTCTTTTCTTTAGAAATTACCCAGTCTCAGGTATGCCTTTAGAGCAACACAAGAACTGCCTAGCACAAGGAACAAAAGAGCCAGTGAACAAGTGTTCTCCTTTATGACGATTTAATTTCTCCAACATTCTTTTTTTTTTTTTTTTTTTTTTTTTTTTTTTTTTTGAGACGGAGTCTGGCTGTGTCGCTCAGGCCGGAGTGCAGTGGCTGGATCTCAGCTCACTGCAAGCTCCGCCTCCCGGGTTTACGCCGTTCTCCTGCCTCAGCCTCCCAAGTAGCTGGGACTACAGGCGCCTGCCACCACGCCCGGCTAATTTTTTGTATTTTTAGTAGAGACGGGGTTTCACCGTGTTGGCCAGGATGGTCTCTATCTCCTGACCTTGTGATCCGCCCGTCTCGGCCTCCCAAAGTCCTGGGATTACAGGCGTGAGCCACCGCGCCCGGCCAGCTCCAACATTCTTGAATACACATAGCAACTGTGAGTATATAGCTTTTTATTTGATCACAACAAAAGACTTAAAGAAATAAGATTTTTAAATGTCAAAGGTTGCCAATCAAGTGACACTTTCCCCCCCCCATCTCTAATCCCAACTGATGCAGTGTTTGGTTGTTTCACAGTTTAAAGCCAATCCCTATTCCATTGCTATTTCTTCTTGCACTAGATCACAATCTAATAAGTAAAAATTTCCAATTCGTTTTACAGAATACAAGAACATCACTCTTCAATGTGATAAACAGCAATAATTTTGTGCGGCACCTAATTCATGAACTTAGATTCTGAATCAAAGTCAATCTCTTTCAAAGGAACACACGGTAGACACAGAAGAAAAAGAGGGAATCTACAAGTGGCTTGCAAATAACCAGAACACGAGAAAGACACATGTCTTGGGCTCTCTCTAGCCCCGCCTCACCCCCAAATACTGAGATGGTGGACAGCCCTTTTCAATCTCTTAGTGAGGATTGCCTGAGACTTCACTACGGCTGAGAGGACCTGCTAACCCTGGCCCTGGCGCTAGCCCTGGCTGCTGCTCTGGCTCTGGCTTGTTCTTCCTCCTCTCTCAGAGCCTCCTCATACTGGGACTTATAGGTACTGACAACGGTATCATTGAGCTTGGCCACAAACTCCAGGACTTTCATTTTGCTGGTTTCAGCATGGGCCCTGGGACCCCACAGGAACTCAGAGCGTGGAGGATCACTGCTGGGCACCTGCCGGTACTCCAGGTACCCCTCTCGCACCAAATCTTTGGTGACAAGCTCCTGGGGCTCCCCATAGATGAAGTGCTTCCTACCCTTATACATCCCCAATGCATTCAGGCACTCCCACATCTCTTCCTCAGTGGCACGGTTGCCATGCATGAAGATGGTGCTCAGGAGAACCATCAGGAGCCCGCTCCGGGGAACACCCCCGTCATCACCTAAGCTTCCTTGATTGGGAAAGTCCAGCTTGCTGACAAGCACGTAGGACTGACGGCTGGGGTCCATTTCCTTCAGGTAGAGGCCAAAGACCACCTCTACGTTCTCAGCGCTTCTCCGGAGGATCTCAGGGAAGTGCTGCTTGTATTTTCTGTTGATAACCTTCAGCATGGCTTCCCTTGTAATGGGCTCTTTCCTTACATACTTGTTGAGCAGGAACTGCACCAATTCGCCCGTCTTCCTGTTCAGAAGATCTATTCCTGTGCTCTCAGAGGAGGACGGGCCATGGAAGGAGTTGGGACTTTCCCCCTTTTGGCCCTTGGCACCTTCATCAGAACTTGTGAGTGACACAGCTGCAGCAGGAGAGCTGGGGTAGCTGGCTCTCTGGGACTTCAGAGGAAGGCCTGCAGCGGGGAAGCTCTGGGGAGCACTCTGGCATGCAGGAGAGGAGGAGGATGGCAGCTTTTCCTTCTCTGCTGCAGTGGCTTGAGCACCCCTGAGACATCGGTCTTCACCTCGAGCCTGGCGGCGTTTTTCACGGGCACGGCGCTTACTCTCCTGACCGCGAGGCATGATGACTGTGCTCAGGCGCAGCAGGCAAGAGGGTGCAGGAGGTGGGCACCTGGAGCAGGAGGAACAGAGGGCGTGAGCCCCTCAGTGGGGAGATATCACCTTAAGGAGGCCCCCATACAGGTGCCCTTGAGGACCCTGCTCCACAGCCCCACCTGGCTCCTGTTCTCCAGGGCAGCCTGTCCCCTGGGGACCCTGGGGAAGAAGTTACAGTGCTCCTTGCCCTGCAGCCTGCCAGCCCTGCCTGGGACCAAGATCCTCACCTCTCTGTTTCCTCTGAGGGGAAACTGAGGCATCTGGGCTTGACATCCCTGTCTGGGGCCTCAAACCTCTGACACAGGGAGGGATCCTGAGGTCCTCTACTAATTTGGGCCGTGGCTCCACACTCCTCAGGGTCCTCACTATCTGAGGCCCTTCCCTTTAGGTCAAGGCCCTCACCTTCCTGAGACCCCGCCCCCACCCCAAGGGAAAAGAAAGCATGAGTCCCCTCCAGCCACCCCTGTTCGTGGCCTTTTTGGACTGGTAGCAGGGTCTGGACTCTCAGAGCCTCTGATGTTCTGGGTTTGGTGGCCCTGTTAGTCCTCACTTAGGCAGGATATGGGACATGTCCCTCATCCCACCAGATTCCTCCAGCCTCAGCCCCCGGCCCTGTCTACCCTGAGCCCCCATGGGCTAGAAGTGAAGGGCCCTCTATTCGACTCCCTCTCCCGGGGTTTCCCAGGCCTGAGAGGGAAGCCAGACTTTGTGGCGCTCCCAGATCCAGGTGAGTGCTCTCCTCAGCCTTCACTCAGAGTCTTAACCCTGACTCCCATCACTACTTAGAAAACACTCCTGTCTTAACCTGAGACTTATTCCCTCATACCAGCCCCTCCATTCTGAAATACCCCTAGGAAGTAGTGACGGTCACCTCAGCTGGCCACAAATGCTCATCATTTCCCAAGACTGGGAGCAGCGGAGATTTTCTGTGTTGGCCCCACAGTTACACATGGGTGGTCCCCTCGGTCCTCAGGGTCCTCACCTTGACTCCTGGCAACAGCTTAACAACCTCCAGCAGCTGTCTTGAGGCTGTCCCTTTTACCCAGGCTCTTCACCTCCCTGAGATGCCCTGGGAGGAAATGCCACTCACCACACCAACGTGCCTGGGTCTCCCAGGGGTGATGGTAGGGGTGGTGCTCTATGTGGTCTACTTCTCCCTGGGCGGGGCTCCCTCTTCTCCTTCAGTGTTCTCTCCTTGACTCCCACCAGGGAATAAGTCCTCCTTCCTATCCCGCCATGAATGGGGCCTCGCCCATTGGTGCAAAAGAGCCACTTCTCTGAGACACCACCCCGACCCCTTCAGGACACCAGGGATCACCAAATGCTAATGGCTCTGCCCATGGTTTCCCAGGGCGCACAGCAGAGCTGAGACTTTATGTCGTCTCCTGTGTTTTGGAGTGGTCATTTTCCTCCCTCCTCATGCAGGATTTTTTTTTTTTTTACCTTCACTCCCCACAGAGCCTGGGACTCCTTTCTCTGCTGACCTGGGGCAGCCAGTCTTGCAACCAAAGCCCTCCTCTGCTGAAACCCTCTGTGCAGCCCTGTCTACTGAGGGCTCAGGATCTTCACCTTGCTACTTGACCAGTCGTGGGATTCCATCCTCAGCTCATCACAGGCAGCCCCCTTCACAGCAAGGTCCTTGCTTCAATGGGACCTCAGATTTGTACATTCAGGGTAAGCCACATCCTCTCAAGGCTGTTTAGGGCCTTCAAGGCATGACAGCTGGGGTGGGACTCTAGGGGACCCCACTGCTCTACCTCAGGGTTCTGAACTTGGCTCAGCGTGGGACCTCCGACTCTTTGGGACGCGACTCAGGTCACTTGACTGACCTAAGTCAGCCAGGTCCAGGCCCAAGCTCTCACGTCCCAAAGCTGCTAAAGGGAAAAGTCAGGGCATTCCCCGTCTGGCTATGTCTGCACGGGGTCTCCCAGAGCTGAGAACAGGGCAACAGAAACCTTGCTCTCGGGCTCTCCCTGGCTCTCTTGCTTTTTTCTTTTTTTCTTTGTGACAGACACGGGTCTCTCTCTGTCGTCACGCTCATGGCGTGACCATGGCTCACTGCAGCTTCGATCTGCTAGGCTCACGCGATCCTCCCGCCTCAGCCTCCCGAGCCGCTGGGACCACAGGCGCCGGCCACCATGTCCCGCTGGTTTTTGTTCTTTTCTTTCTTGGAGAAAGAGGGTCTTGCTTTGTTGCTCAGGCTGGTCTGGAACTGCTAAGCTAAGGTAATCCTCCCGCCTCAGCTTCCCAAAGCACTGGAATCACAGCTGTGCGCTATCACGCCCACCTCGTGGGCCTCCTGTGTTTAGGAGAGGTCTCCTTATCAGCATCAGGGACCTCATTTCGATTAGGGCCTAGGTGTCCATCCCTCTGCAGAATCGGAGCCTCACCCTCACACCAAACCCTCCCCTCCCTGGTACCCTCTCAGAAATCAGCGCCATAGCCTGACTGGAGCCTCCCGCGGCTGAGGGAGGTGGGTGCCCGGGGGCAGAGGTTGAGGGACACAGGGTGGTCACCTTGGCTGCGTGCGGGTGGGCCTTTCAGTCCACGATCGTGGTCCTTACCTTGATACCCAACCAGTCCTGGGGTTCTGGTAGCCTGAGGTGGCGTCCCTCAGATGAAGATCTTCACCTTCCGGCAGCTTCCCTGGCGGGCGGAAGTCGGAGTGAGCCACATCCAACCAAGTCCCTGCGGGCTCTCCCAGGGGCGGGGCTCTGCTTAGGGCCCCTTTTTGCATAGAAGTCCTCTCCAGTGTACTCAGTGTCCTCTCCGGGACTCCAGTGAGTGTCCAGGTCTCCTCCCTCAGCTGAACTGTGCTTTTGCCTTTAGACAGAGTCACTACCCTCGTTAGAGCATCTAAGCGGAAAAAAGGGGATCCTCAGCTGAGGTCTTTGTTATGGCTGACAAGATGAAGCATTTTTTTTTATTTTTGTTTTTATTTTTTGCTGATAACCATTCCCTTATGTCACTCAGGGTCCTCACCTTGATTCGAGTCAGTTTCTGGGGCTCCACTATGCACAGCTGGGGCTGCCCCCACCAGACCAAGATTCTCCCTTCCCTGAGACCCTCCAGGCCGAAATGACAGCCACCTAAACCTGACAGCTATTCCTGGGCATCCCAAGTCACAGGAGAGGTAAGGATGGGGTGGCAGGAGTGGGGATGGAATGGTGTGGCAGTGGCAGTGCGGGGAAGGGGAGATGTGAGTTGGTGGAGGTAAGAGTTTTTGTGTCTTCTCTGTTCTAGTGTGGATGTGTGGTTTTCTAATTCCTCCCTGAAATTCCTCACCTTGACACCTGACTAGTCCTGGAACTTGATCCTCATGGGACTTGAGGCTACTCCCCTCTGATCAAGGTTCTCACCTTCCTGGGACTACAGAGTTGTAATCAGGATGAGCCAAATCCATCAATGACTATTCCAGAATGACAAAGGCTGTCAACCAGGGCAGGACTCTATGGGACCCCACTGTTCTGGCTTGTTCCTTCCTTTATTCTTCATTCGGGGTCATCACCTTGGTATCTATCAGAAGCTCACAGTCCTTCTTCTACTAACCTGAGTTTGTCTTCCTGAAGTCTCTCAGGCTCCTGAGAACGTTGAAGGATAATTGTGGAGATGCTCAGTCTCAGCCCTGCCTGTGGCCCTCTAAGTCTGAGAGTAGCCACAGGCTGGTCTCTGTTGGACCTCCAATATTCTGGGATGATGGTATCCTCAGCCCTCCTACATGGGGCTTCACATCTTGGTTCCTGTCTCGTTAATTCAAGGCTTCCTGGGAAATGCCAAAATCCCTGCAATCTCTTGAACAGTTTTTCTTCCGCGGACTTTGTAGAGAATGGCTCGTTGCCCTGAAGTGATGAGAGATCAGGAAGCTGTAGCTCAAGGCAAGGGGCCCAGGACAAGTGGGGGCGTCAAAATAAAGCCAGTTGGTCTATTCCATTTCTTCACCAGCTGGACTTAGCCTCTGCTGTAACTTCAGTTCTAATAGATTGGCTTTTTCCAAGGAAGGGTAGGGCCACATGATTTTGTGAGTCCCTGATCTTTTCAGGTGATCTGACATCACATATGTAGATGATTGTGTGGTCACTGAGTATTGTCTCTTTCTTGTCCTTATTCTTAGCTCTCATTTATTTTTGTATTCTTATTGCTCTGGCTATGTATTCCAAACCAGTAGTTTGTACACAATATTTTTCTTCTTATTACTTGATATACAATTTGGAGTAGGGAGAAGAAAAGTGAATTAAGATACACAAGGTCTGTCTCAGGCTGAGATGAGTGTGACAGCCTGGGAATAGTTTTATTTTAAGTAAGCAATACTTGCTGGTTGTAGTGTCTCAAGCCTGTAATCCCAACACTTTGGGAGGCTGAGGTGGGTCGATCACCTGAGGTCAGGAGTTCGAGACCAGCTTGGTCAACGTGGCGAAACCCTGTCTCTACTGAAAAAATACAAAATTAGCTGGACATGGTGATGGGTGCCTGTAATCCAGCTTCTTGGGAGGTTGAGGCAGGAGAATTGCTTGAACCCAGGAGGTGGAGGTTGCAGTGAGCCGAGATTGCGCCATTGCACTCCAGAATGGGCGATAGAGTGAGACTCCCTTTCAAGAAAAAAAAAAAAAAAGCAATACTTGCAGATGGTTAGCAAGAAAGTTTATTTTTTTCTTTCCATGGCATTCCCCAACATGTTTCCTAATTAATATGAGCCCCTATGACAAGTTTGACCACTCACAGTGATGTACATTAAGGAGTTCTCAGAACGTTCCCCTGCCTTTGACTACAGGCCAGAGAGTCATGGTTCCTTTACTTCTTGTCTGGAGTGGGCATTGAAAGAGATCAAATGAAGAGACTAAGAGGCAGAAATGAAGTCCACAGGCAAATAGCCCGGGCGGCGCCCTGACAGCCCGGGCGGCGCCCTGAGCCTAGTTAAAGACCCCGGACCTAACGGATTAGGTTATCTATAGACTCCAGACATTCTAAGGACAAACACATTAAGAAAAACAACACCTGGGGAAGCTCCAAGAAGGTTACAACCATTTGTAAAAGCGCAGGAACCGATAAGAAGGCTGCTAAAAGCATAACTTCACATTAACATGTAAACCAATTGTAATGCTGTAGCCTAGAGAAATGCCTTGTTCCTCTGTAACCTGACAAGTCCTGTTTACCTCGAGCTATAAAAAGCAAGCGCACGCATTGTTTGGGGCCCTCTTGTATGTTGTAGAACGGAGGGACCAAGTTCGAACTTGCATTAAAGATCCTTGCCGCTTGCCTTTGACTCTGGACTCTGGTGGTCTTCTTCGGGGAACAAACGGTCTGGGCATAACAGCATCATTTTTAATAATGGTGAATTAAGTCAGTGTTAGTTGGTGCTGCTAATCTGTGTACCACAAATGACAGTTGTTTATTTGATGGTCCTATTGGGCATGACAAGTAAGGTAAATACTAATAGTTGCCTAAAAGGCAGAATTTATTAACTCTGACACTTCCCCCCTCACTTTGGCTATTCATGCTCTGGGTCTGTGGTTGTGAGAAACTGATCACATAGAACTCTACAAAGGGAATTTTGTGATTTTCTCTAATTGGTTCAGACAATGCAATAGACATGAGGGATGGCAAGACAGAGAGAGAGAGAGAAAGAAAGAGAGGGAGACAGAGAGAGAGGGAGGGAGGGAGGGAGCGGGAGGGAGAGAGAGAGAGAAAGAAGGAAAGTAGAAAGACAGAAAAGAAAGAAAGAAAGAAGGAAAGAAAGAAGAGAGAGGGGTAGGGGAAGAGGAAAGAAAAGAAAAGAAGGAAACAGAAAGAAGAGAGAGATAGAAAGAGATGAAGGAGAGAGGGGTGGAGGAAGAGGAAGGAAGGAGAGAAGAAAGAAAGGAAGAAAGGAAAGAAAGGAGAGAAAGAGAAAGAAAGAAAAGAAAAGGAGGGAGGGAGGGCAGGAAGGAAGGGAGAGAGAAAGAAAGGGGGAGGGAAAAGAAAAGGAAGAAATGAAGGAAAGAAGGAAGGAAGGGATGGAGGGAGGGAGAAAGGAAGGAAGAAGGAAGGAAGGAAAGAAAGCTTTATAGAGAAGAAAAGGTCCCTGGCCCTAAGAAGCTTTATTAGTCCAATGTAGGAGTCAGCAAATGACAGCTTTCAGGCCAAATCTAGCTCACTATCTGTTTTCGCAAATGCAGATTTATTAGAACACAATCACACTCACTCATTTACATGTTATCTGTGACCGCTTTCATACTACAAAGGCAGAATCTAGTAATCGTGACAGATACTGTATGTCATGCAATGCCTAAAATATTTATTCTCTGGCCCTTTACAGAAAACGTTTGTCAATTCCTGATTTAGTGGGATAGATCAGCATTTACACAAGTAAGTATAATTCAAAGCAGGATATGATAAAAAAAAAAAAATAGGACGCATGTAGAAAGTACTGTGTGAGTACAGGAGCATGGGAGGGCTTCATGGAGACAGAACACTGCAGCTGGGCTTTGATTCAGGCCAGCTGAGAGACAAGAGGACATTTTAGGTGAGGTGGTCCTCAACCCTGTCTGCTTATTGCAATCGCTTGGAGAGTTTTGAAATAGAGATGTCTGGGTTCCCCCTCCTTGAGATTCTGACTCTGCTGTTCAGGGGCAGGGCCTGGGCGTCAGGATTTTTGTTTTTTATTTTTATTTTTTTAGACAGAGTCTTGCTCTGGAATGCAGTGGCCCGATCTCAGTTCACTGCAGCCTCTGCCTCCCAGATTCAAGTGATCCTCCCACCTGAGTCCCCAGAGTAACTGGGACTACAGGTGCGTACCACCATGCCTGACTAATTTTTGTATTTTTTTTTATAGGGATGAGGGTTTCACCAGGTTGCTTAGGCTGGTCTCAAACTCCTAGGCTCAAGTGATCTTCCTGCCTTGGCCTCCCAAAGTGCTGGGCTTATAGGTGTGAACCACTGCACCTGGTGGGCATCAGGATTTTTAAAAACTCCACAGGTTATTCTAAGGGCAGCCCAGGTTGAAAAACACTGGGCCAAAGAAGTGTCAGGGAACAATTAGGAGCAAGGTGTGAATGGAGGGAGTCTCTGGGTGCAGAGGGAAGGGATAGTGCAGTGGGAGATAAGCCTGGGAAGTAGGGAGTCAAATCAAGGTCAGAGAAATTAGATTTTGTCCTGGGAAATGGGGACAATAACAAAATGGGGACAATGTGGGCATGACAGCAACATGATCAGAGGCATGTATAAGGAAGCATAATCTAGAAAAAAACATAAAGAATAAAAAATAAGAGCCTGTTAGGGGTTTTTTGCAAGAGTTTAAGCAAAACAAGGAGCATATCTTGTTTAGGGCAGTGACGTGGTATGATTTGGCTGTGTCCCCACCCAAATCTCATCTTGAATTGTAGTTCCCATAATCCCCACGTGTCGTGGGAAGGACCCAGTTGAAGGTAATTGAATCAAGGGGGTGGCTACCCTCTTGCTGCCCTCATGATAGTGAGTTCTTATGAGATCTGATGTTTTTATAAGGGGCTTTTCCCCCTTCGGCACTTCTCCTTCCTGCCATCACGTGGAGGATGTGTTTGCTTCCCCTTCCACCATAATTGTGAGTTTCCTGAGGCCTCCCCAGACCTGCAGAATTGTGAGTCAATTAAACTTCTTTTCTTTACAAATTACCCAGTCTTGGGTATGTCTTTATTAGCAGCACGAGAACAGACTAATACAGTAAATTGGTACCCGCAGAGACTGGGGTGCTACTATAAAGATACTTGAAAATGTGGAAGTGGATTTGGCTTCCAGGCAGAGGTTGGAACAGTTTGGAGGGCTCAGAAGGCAGGAAGCTGTGGGAAAGTTTGGAACTTCCTAGAGACTTGTTGAATGGCTTTGATCAAAATGCTGATAGTGATATGGACAATGAAATCCAGGCTGAGGTGGTCTCAGATGGAGATGAGGAACTTTTTGGGAACTTGAATAAAGGTGACTCTTGCTACGCAAAGAGACTGGTGGCATTTGGCCCCTGCCCTAGAGATCTGTGGAACTTTGAACTTGAAAGAGATGATTTAAGGTATCTGGCTGAATAAATTTCTAAACAGCAAAGTGTTAAAGAGGAAGCAAAGCATAAAAGTTTGGAAAATTTGCAGCTTGAGGATACAAGAAAAACCCATTTTCTGGGGAGAAATTCAAGCCTTCTGCAGAAATTTGCATAAGTAACAAAGAACCAAATGTTAATCACCAAGACAATGGGGAAAATGTCTCCAGGGCATGTCAGAGACCTTTGCAGTAGCCTCTCCCATCACAGGACCCCCCCTGCTGTGTGCAGCCTAGGGACTTGGTGCCCTGTGTCCCAGCAACTCCAGCCATCGCTAAAAGGGACCAAGGTACAGCTCAGGCCCTGGCTTCAGAGGGTGCAAGCCCCAAGGCTTGGCAGCTTCTACATGATGTTAAGCCTGCGGGTGCACAGAAGTCAAGAATTGAAGTTTGAGAACCTCTGCCTAGATTTCAAAAGCTGTATGGAAACCCCTAGATGTCCAGGCAGGAGTTTTCTGCAGGGGCAGGGCCCTCATGGAGAACCTCTGCTACTGAAAAGGGAGGAGAATTCCCTCATCCCCCTCACAGGGGGCATGCAACCAGGGATGTGGCTCACTTCTTCAGTGCCCTGCTACTCAAACCCCTAGGAGGAGCATGCAGATGGGCAGGTCATGGGGAGTGTTTTGGAGCTCCAATCCCATGGCAGTGTCTAGGGTTGTTTACAGTTCCTGAAATCCCAGTGGGCATGTGTTACAGTATGCTCTTTCAGTTGTGTGTTAATCAGCTCAATTAGACCCTCTGCCTTATCAAAAGGATAGAGGGCTTTCTGTATCCTGGGTTCTTGCCCTGCTGTACCAGAAAAATCAGATCACATGTGGGCTTGCAGAATGAGTGCAGGGTTTTATTGAGTGGTGGAAATAGCTCTCAGTAGATGGATGGGGAGCCAGAAGGGGGATGGAGTGGGAAGGTGGTCTTCCCCTGGAGTCAGGCCATCCAGTAGCCAGATCCTCCTCTGACTGCCCTGGTCGAGTTCCCCTTGGTGTCCACATTGTTCCACCACTGATGGCCTGCTGGCATCTGCTGGTGTCTGTTGGTGTATTCTCCTGCTGGTGTGTTGCTCTTGACATCCAGCCACTTTGTGTCTCTCAAGTTTATATAGGCACGGGACGGGGGCGTAGTGGGCCAGAGTGATCTTGGAAAATGCAACATTTGGATCCAAAAACAGGAGTGCCTGTTCTCACTTAGGTCTGCGGGCACATGCCTGAGGGTGGAGCCCTTAGCAGGGACCATGGCCTTCTCTACCCAGCACTTCCCTGCCTTGCTCCCATATTACTAGGGCAGTGCAGAAGGGAAATGTGGAGTTGGATCCCCCACACAGAATCCCCACTGGGGCACTGCCTAGTGGAGCTGTGAGAAGAGGGCCATAGTCCTCCAGACCCCAGAATGGTATATCCACCGACAGCTTGCACTGTGCACCTGGAAAAGCCAGCGCCCCTCAACAGCAGCCTGTGAAAGCAGCCAGGAGGGGGCTGTACCCTGCAAAGCCACAGAGGCAGAGCTGTGGGAGCCCACCTCTTGCATCAGTGTGACCTGGATGTAAGACATGAAGTCAAAGGAGATCATTTTGGAACTTTAAGATGTAATGACTGCCCTATTAGATTTCAGACTTGCCTGGAGCCTGTAGCCCCTTTGTTTTGGCCAATTTCTCCCATTTGGAACCGGTGTATTTTTACCCAATGCCTCCAGCCCCAGTGTATCTAAGAAGTAATTAACTTGCTTTTGATTTTACAGGCTCATAGGCAGAAGAGACTTGCCTTGTCTCAGATGACACTTTGAACTTGGACTTTTGGGTTAATGCTAGAAAGAGTTAAGACTTTGGAGGACTGTTGGGAAGGCATTATTGTGTTTTCAAATGTGAGGACATGAGATTTGGGAGGGTCCAGGGGTGGAATGATATGGTTTGGCTGTGTCCCGACCCAAGCCTCATCCTGAATTGTAGTTCCCATAATCCCCAAGTGTTGTGGGAGGGACCTGGTGGGAGGTAATTGAATCATGGGGTTGGCTACCTCCATGCTGTTCTCATGATAGTGAGTTCTCATGAGATCTGATGGTTTTATAAGGGGCTTTTCCCCACTTCGCTCTGCACTTCTCCTTGCTGCCACCATGTGAAGAAGGATGTGTTGCTTCCCCTGTCACCATGATTGTAAGTTTCCTGAGGCCTCCCTAGCCATGCTGAACTGCGAGTCAATTAAACCTCTTTCCTTTATAAATTACCCAGTCTCAGGTATGTCTTTATTAGCAGCATGCGAATGGACTAATACAACATGTGACTTCGCAGATTCAGGAGTGAGGGTTAAAGTTACAACAATTTAGGCATGGTATGGGCACCAATCCATGAGAATGGCCCCTACTATCCAGTCCTGGAGGTCCCTGCTCTGGAGGCGTTACCCTTTTGTTTCTGAATAATGGAGAAATATGGAGTCCTGGAGGAAAAGTTGAGGCTACAGGGAGGCACTTGGCCACTTGCATTAGCAGCTATTTCCTGAATACAGCCCTTGAGAGATGGTCTCTTATACCCAAGACATTTTGGAAAGACTTTTATAGACCTTGGGGTCTAGTTGGAAGTGAGTGAGCTGAGTAGAAGGAGCCAGAGATGATGGTAAGGTTTTGAATTTAGACAATTGAGGGAATTTTTACAGCCATTAGAAGGCAAGAGGGACACAAAAAGATCTTGGGAAAGAATTGATCTCCTCCCTCTGATGAATGGGGCCTCACCCATTAGTGCAAGGAATCCACCTCCCTGAGACAGCACTCCCGCTTCAGGAAATGACTTCTGCTCCAAGAAAGGGGGTATGATTTTAGAAATTCATTTGTTTTATGTGAAAAAAAGCTCAACATCATTATCATTAGAGAAATGCAAATCAAACCACAATGAGATACCATCTCATGCCAGTTAGAATAGTGATCATTAAAAAGTCAGGAAGCAACAGATGCTGGTGAGGCTGTGGAGAAATAGAAACACTTTTACACTGTTGATGGGAGTGTAAATTGGTTCAACCATTGTGGAAGACAGTGTGGTGATTCCTCAAAGATCTAGAGGCGGAAATACCATTTTACCTGGCATTCCCATTACTGGGTATATGCCCAAAGGAATATAAATCACTCTATTGTAAAGATACATGCACTCACATGTTCATTGCAGCACTATTCACAATAGCAAAGACATGGAATCAACCCAAATGCCAATGAATGATAGACTGGATAAAGAAAATGTGGTATATATACACCGTGGAATACTATGCAATCATAAAAAGGAATGAGATCATGTCCTTTGCAGGGACATGGATGGAGTTGGAAGCTGTTATCCTCAGCAAACTAATACAGGAACAGAATACCAAACACGACATGTTCTCTCACTTATGAGTGGGAGCTGAATGATGAGAACACATGGGCACGTTATGGGGAACAACACACACTGGGGCCTGTTGAGGGGATGTGTGGAGGGAGAGCATCAGGAAGAATAGCCAACGAATTCTTGGCTTAATACCTAGGTGATGGGATGATATGTGCAGCAAACCACCATGGCACACTTTTACCTATGTAACAAACCTGCACATCCTGCACATGTACCCTGGAACTTAAAAGTTGAAGAAAAAAAAAAATTCATTTGTTTTCATGTTGAACATGAATTCAGTCCATATTCAAGGGACAGGAGTCCTGCTTTTATGTCATTTTCTTGACAAGATGTTAGCTTATTTCTTTTGTATTAGACTCATTGCTTATCAGTGTTGAGCCCAATGAACGGAATGATCTCATGCCTGTTGTGTTACAACATAGTTCTGCATGGATTTGCCTTCCCTCTGGTGGAAGTGACTGATGAATCTGCTCACCTTATCCACATCTTCTCCAAGTCACTAAGTTTTCATTTCTTCAAACTCCTATGACTGTGTGGAGATACAGATCATAGCACTTTTCTTTAACTTCCTTATTTGTGAAATGAGGAGGTGTGTCTGGGCATTCTCTGCAATGGCTTCCAAATCCAATAATTCATGCTTTTAAGAGAATATGAAATTCTCTATATTATAGTGTTTGCATTAATAAAGCTTTCTTTTCTGACGTGGTAGGCAGCATGCTTACAAAGAGAGAATCCAGGCTTTCTTTTTTTTTTTTTTCGAGATGGAGTCTCGCTCTGTCACCCAGGCTAGAGTGCAGTGGCATGATCTCGGCTCACTGAAACTTCCGCCCCTCCAGGTTTAAGCAGTTCTCTGCCTCAGCCTCTGGAGTCGCTGGGATTACAGGCGCGTGCCACCACGCCCAGCTAATTTTCTGTATTTTTAATAGAGACGGGGTTTCACCATCTTGGCCAGGCTGGTCTTGAACTCCTGACCTTGTGATCAACCCGCCTCTGCCTCCCAAAGTGCTGGGATTACAGGCTTGAGCCACCGAGCCCAGCTGAATCCAGGCTTTCTAACAGTAAAAAGTCATCTGGACTTTGGGTAGTAGAGCTCTGAGCAATTAACCTTGACCAACCTTAATTGTCAATTTGGCCTTTTATGGCTTGAATATCTCAAAGATTTTTGTCTACCTATCTTCCCATCTAATCCAGGAAAGCTAGAGATACAGGGTCTACGTCAGACACAATTGTGAATGATCTCCTTTATCTATTTGAAGCGTTGACACTTTCAGAAAGCATTTACAATTTAATCATGGGCTGTATATGCCACACTTCGAGAGGGTGGGGTACATGGCAGAAGTGGTAAGATATCTGGGAAACAGAGGGCCTTCTCCCAAGATGATTTCATGGTGGTGACTGCACGCTCAGGAGCTCCATTGGCATGGCTGTCAGTGTGCCTCTCAAGGGGTTTTGTGACTGCATCTAATGGACATCTCTGGTGTTACCTCTTCTCACCTGGAGTACAGGGAACTTGGATAGCCCTAATTTGCATCCACTGTAGCTATGTCATTCCTTTGTCATCAGCTTATTTTGTTCACAGCTTTGAGATTGTGGTATTTCTCGGGCTGCCTTATGTTTGCTGTTGAGTATTTTAAATATTCCCAGAGACTTGATCACTGGCTTAGTCATTGGGCAGACTTCAAATAAGTGGAATTGGTGACAAAGGGAGAAAGAATTTGCTTCCTGACAACTGATCCTGCAGGAATGGATAAATGAACTAAATGCCAACTCTCCTCACTGTCCCTGGAAAGCTAACCTTATAATCAATTACTCTTTCTTCACAATAAGCAGGATCCAAGATGGAAAGAAAAGTAGGCTTCAGGTAGGCAGTAGGCTAAACATCTGGAACTTTCAGCTAGACTTCCTCACTTTGATTTATAATTTGTACAAGCTTTCCTGCTCTCTGATGCC
Source organism: Trachypithecus francoisi (assembly GCF_009764315.1). Taxonomy (NCBI): domain Eukaryota; kingdom Metazoa; phylum Chordata; class Mammalia; order Primates; family Cercopithecidae; genus Trachypithecus; species Trachypithecus francoisi. The sequence goes on from NW_022681471.1 coordinate 119,151,174, forward strand.
TACGATTATCCCAGGAAACAGACACTCCCAAACTTTAGTGTTCAAGTCCTCAAGAGAGCAATTTAGAATAACTGTCAATATTATAAAAGCATATGCTCTTTGTTTCTGCAGTTCTACATTTAGGAATTTTTCCTACAGCAACACTTGCTCATGCATGAAATTGTGTATGTTATTCATTGCAAGCTGGTTGATAATACCCAAATATTGGAAACAACCTGAAAGTTCATCAGTGGGGGACTAGGTAAATAAATTAGGGGCTACTATGCAGGTGTAAGAAATAGTCAGGAAGTGCTTTATACAGTAGTCCCCTTATCTGTGGAGGATAATGTTCCAAGACCCCAGTGGACGCCTGAAACCACAAATAGTACTGAGCCTTATAGATACTGTCTTTGTTTCCTAAACATACATATTTATGATGTTTAATTTATAAATTAGGAAGGTAGCAAAATAACAACAAAAACTAACAAGAAAATCAAACAATTACAACAACATACTGTAGTAAAAGTTACGTGAATGTGGTCTCTTTCTCTTAAAATATCTTATTGTACTAGACTTACCTTTTTTCGGACTGCAGTTGTCTGTGGGTAGCTGACATGGCAGAAAGTGAAACTGTGGATAAGGGGAGACTACTGTTTACTGATATGGAAAGATCTCTAAGATATGGTATTTAGTGAAGTAAACAAGGGGCAAACAATGTATATGCTACCATTTCTGTAAAACGGTGGTGGGCTTCAGGAAAACACAGATTTGTATTTATTTGCATATGTGTAAAAAGTGTCCAGTAGTATACACAAGTAAGAAACTAATAACAGCGTAACAATGGTCACTCCTTGGAAGGGTTTGGTAATGGGTGCAAAAACCGTACAGAGGGGACAATGGTAGCTGAGTAAGTTTTCACTGGATTCCTTTCTAGGCTTTTGGTTTTGGACCATGAGAATGGCTTACATATTCAAAAGGTAAATACATATTTTAAAAATTTAATGAAACACCACACACCCAGCCTAAACACTGACATTGTTCCAAGTCAATAGAGGGTTGGGGAATCTTCATTTTGCAACAAGCAGCCTGGCCGATGCTGATGTAGACGGTCCAAGGAACCAAGGAACTGTGGGACACATAGCCACAGACTACATTCATGCAACAACTATTTTTTATTGAACGTTGGATACATGTATCTGTCCATTTCACAAATTATGTTTTATTATATTAAAGAATAAATCTCATTTCTTCTACAACTTGAACATCCAGCTTACTATACACGGGATTTGACTTAATGTCATACAGACCACTTACAACGTGATAGAAGCATTGGAAGCATTTCTTGAAAAATAACAATTTCACTCAAAGCACACTTTATAGATAGAGTTTTACATGGTCACAGAGTTAAGTTTGCACGTTTAAAGGGAGCTGAATCATTCACATTACTATTGTGACTTTCTTATAAATAATTCATTTGTTCAAGGAGTCCAGGCAAAGCTAAGCCATGACATTATTTACACTAAGTACCACACCTGGAACTTGTTCTGAGTTATTTAACACAGAGTACATTTTTCAATGCAATAAATATTTACAGTTAATAGTAGCAAGTACAATTATAATTTATGAAATATGAGTCTAATATTTAAAACAAAACATAAAATTACATTAAAGAAGTTTGTGCCATTTATTTTTACAACTCACTGAATTGACTGTTTTATGAATTTTATTACCCAAAACCCTACCTACCGACTTGAATGCAAGAAATATCATGTTTAAATCAGTAAAGCCCAGATTGCAGGAAAAAAAAAACTTTTTAGAAGATAATGACTTTTACTTTCTTAATGTTGTGCATGTATTATTAATGTCATTAGCTAAAATGGAAGCAAAGTGATGAAAATCTGGATTCACAAGAGGCTCAAATTATATAGTGTACCTTCAACATTGAAGTTCTGAGTTATGCCAACATTTTTAAGCTTGTCTGGGAGTTAATGAGGCCTTGAATGTATGAGGTTTTACTGTCCGTTAAAATGATTCTTTTAAAATGTCATAAAATATGTGAGTCCTTTCATGTCATTATATGACTGTGAGTGAATTTTAAATTTGGGGGAAAAAGGCAAATAATCTTATCTTCTAGAAATGTGAGTTCAGAGAGGGCAGAGAGGCAGTGGTGTCTGTATTTAGAACAGGGCACCAGGGCTAGGCACTCAGATACCTAAGTCCATATCTGAGTTTCTTATCTGTCCCCTTAGTCCAGGAGATGCTTTTGTGTTAGAGGCTATTTGTGTAGCCTGGGTCCCCAGACTCTAGGAAACCAACCATTGTCATATCTTACTCTATTTGGGGAAAGTGGGGGCGTAGGTGGTTCTACCTCTACCTGACACTTTTTCTCCAGTGAATTCTGATTCAGAGAAGGATGGCTAGATTCGCTGTTCTCATTTGGGTCTTCTCTCTAACTTGGTCCTCAGCAAGTTTTTTTCTCTCAGACACAGAACCAGGTGGGAAATTCTTCCCAGGGCTTCCAGTTGCAACTGAATTGTGTCTCTGAGTAGGGGAGAAGGAGGATGCAAACAACTGACCTAACGGACTTCCCTACTCACCCACTTTGTGCTGCATTTCAGCCTCTGCCCTCAACAATTCCTTAAACTATGTGCCTCAATGCTCTTTGCATACATTCTTTGACGCTATCATTAGTTCAGGTCTCTGGACAAAACCTAGAATAGGGAGTGGAGTTTGCTACTAAGTACTGTGAACTTAATTTTTCACACAGGTGGGATTTGGGAAGCAATGCTAAGCAGTGGAATGGACATTGACATAGAGAGATCAGCTCCACACTTATACTCTGCCACTCCACTTCCCCATGTGACTTGAGGATCGGTAAGTAATCTCCCTGCCACTGCTTCATGTGCCCAGCACTGGACTTGGCACATTGTCATGTTTGGTGAAGATGAGCCCCTTCCTTTCCAGCACTTACAGAGCCACAACACTCCATTCAGGTTTTGGTCAAATTTGATGTGTTTCTTGGCCAGTGTCTTTGCTCCCAAGAATCTCACCCTTCTTTGTCTTAGCCTTCCATTTCATTGCGGCATTGAATGTTGTGCCCACCAATATGTCTCTCCTGAGGCAGCCAACAATGACCCTGTCCACTCCCTTGTGCCAAATTGAACAGATTCACTTTGGGGACAAGAGAATATCCTGTAAAGTGGGGAAGTGGTGATCAGCACTGCTCTTCAATATCACAGAATGGCCCATGGGAATGAAGCACAGTTAGTTCACCTCGAAACAATATGAAATCAGATTAAGCCGAACCAGATTAAATTGCCTTTTTGTAGTTCGAAAATGGCCCAATCTTAACAGTTTCATGTTTCAGCCTCATAGTTCCATGGGCCTTTTAATGTAGTGGTAGATGGTCACATTTCCACAGTAAAGGATGTAAAGCAGCTCTTTGGCCAGCAGGGAAGGCTTGGATGAAATGAGGTAATGAGTATAAAAGCACTTTATAGACCATGAACACTAGGTAAATGCAAAGTTTTTAAAAAATTAGTCATGGACATGATTCCACAGTAATATTCTAACCCAGGGGTCCTTAAATTTAACATATGTGCAACACTGAAGCTTTTTAAAAATTTAGATAAATTCTACTGAGTGAATTTCTAATGTGAAGTCACATAAGAGAAAAGTCTGTTCTCAGTGTGTTATTTGTTGATTGCTCTGAATATATTCAGCTTTACTTTAAGGCTTGGCCCCCTGCAACCTAACAAAGGGTGTCTCTGAAGGCCAAAGTTACAGTAAGAGATTGTGAGATAGTGAAACTGTTGTGTGTGTTTGGGAAGTGTGTGTCTGGGTGTGGGCTAGGAGAAATGACCATCCAGATAAAGAATAAAGTAGAGCTTGGTAAGCCTTGGTTTCATCGAACAGTGTGCACAAAACCTAGGCCCATGAAAGCCTAGGCCCAAGAAAGATTCTTTAATCCCTTTGTTTTCAGCTGTTAATCCATTTCATGAAAATATAGCCAAAAATTAGACAAATGTACAAAAGGTGCTCCATCCCCCCAGAAACCCAGAGGTAATTCTAAGCTACTCTCTAACAATAGCTACCTCCTGTTGTGAATGTGAAGAGCACAAATGGCAAGAAAGTTTGCACCCTTCCCATCTCACCACGATACAAGTGGATGGCTCTTCCTTCAGCTCCCATACAGTCAGCTTCCCAGGGCGATGGTTTCTAGCTGGCTTCCAGGAACAGTGACTTAGCCACCTTTTAGTCCACAGATGATGCCATTCAATGTGTACTCCCCAAACAAAGTTAATTTCTATTACCAGAAGCTACTTGATGCATGAAGACACTCTGAAACCAATAACCAACTGCTACTTTTGACATAAATGAAGACTTTACAATGCAAAGATGTTCATGTGCTATCGTCAAGTTCATTTATTTCTGTTCAGTGTTCATTTTCATAACAAGATGAGCTTGGTTCATCTGCAGCAGCCCCTAAACAGTTTATTTACCTAAGGGTTCTCCATCCTTCCAGATGAAACCAAATTCTTTGTGGACAAAGAGGGAAATCCAGAGCTTGTTAATGAGGCAGAAGGCAGGTTCAGTGCCAGAGTGAAGGCAGTCCAAAAAACAGGGTTTAGCCATCCACATTTATGGAGAATCATCAAATCAACAACAGGGAGGGGCCCTGTCTCCACTAAGCAGGGAGTATCATCTTGCTAAAGATATCACTCCCAATAGCAGCTGCACCTTCCCTGCCAGCAGCAGCCGTTGGTGGGAAGACTGCTTTGTTTATTGCTTAATCTATCACTGTTGAGCTGCCTGCCTCAGGGAGGCTCAATTTAAGATAGATTGAAAGGTAGTGTCTGTCAATTGAATAAACACAGATGGTTTTCTACAGCAAAAATTGATTTTTTTTTTCTTGCCAAAGACATAAGTGCTAAACGTGATTATCTTTGGAAGCCAGGCGTGAAATGTCTCAGCTCCAGCCCCTGCCACACTCTGCTTTGGCAGAGACGTGATACACGTGGGGACTTGCGTCTCTCTCACGTAATTTTAGGTTCTTGAGGTGGAATAAAATAATAAAATTTTGACTTCCCTAGAGAAGGCCCAACTATGTCCTTCCTGGTAAGAAGGTCTAAATCAATCCATTAGTTGATTCACAAAATTGTTTTACCAGTTCTTGGTCACTGGCTGGCAAAGGCCTCCCTCAATCCTTTCATTTAAGAGTCTCAAAGAAGTAGTAAGATTCGGCCGGGTACGGTGCCTGTAATCCCAGCACTTTGGGAAGCCAAGGCAGGCAGATCACCTGAGGTCAGGAATTCGAGACCAGCCTGACCAACATGGAGAAACCCCATCTCTACTAAAAAAATACAAAATTAGCCGGGTGTGGTGGCGCATGCCTGAAATCCCAGCTACTCAGGAGGCTGAGGCAGGAGAATCCCTTGAACCCAGAAGGTGGAGGTTGCGGTGAGCCCAAATAGTGCCATTGCACTCCAGTCTGGGCAACAAGAGCAAAACTCCATCTCAAAAAAAAATAAAAAGTAATAAGATTCACCTAAGGACACACAGCTACACCTAGACCTCCATCTCCTCACTCTTTGTCCAGAAGCTAGGAAGGAGAGCACACACAATCTATGCCATGATGTTAACTGAAGGAGACATGAAGATGAGCTCTACTCCCAAAATGTCCCTGGAAGCAGGTAGATCAGAGATGCCTGAACAAGTTATGCTAGGTATTCAAAAGGCTATACATGTTAGCAACTAACTAAGTGTAGAGTCATTTATAATCAAGGGTTTTGAAGAAAGCCAAGGGCAAATTGTGGAACACTAGTTCAAGATAATAGGCCGGGCGCGGTGGCTCAAGCCTGTAATCCCAGCACTTTGGGAGGCCGAGACGGGCGGATCACGAGGTCAGGAGATCGAGACCATCCTGGCTACACGGTGAAACCCCGTCTCTACTAAAAATACAAAAAACTAGCCGGGCGAGGTGGTGGCGCCTGTAGTCCCAGCTACTCGGGAGGCTGAGGCCGGAGAATGGCGTAAACCCGGGAGGCGGAGCTTGCAGTGAGCTGAGATCCGGCCACTGCACTCCAGCCTGGGCGACAGAGCAAGACTCCGTCTCAAAAAAAAAAAAAAAAACAAGATAATAGATGCATGGAGATTGAAGAAGGGTGAATAGGAAGAGTACCCTTTGTATAATGAGAAGACTCAGCAATATGTGTTCTTATGTCTCTTTCGGCTCTAACTCCAAAACATAGCAAGCTTGCAGAACATCATTCATGCAAAGTATTCCAAGGGGCCCCTTGAAGCAACAGAATGGTCTGTCTCCTTTCATACCACTAATGTGAACACGAATAGAGAATAGTGGTTGAAGGATTTCCAAAGAGTTGTTGTTGCAAGGGTAGCAGAAGTGAGGCTACTGTGACTAAGTGGGCTACAGAAATGCTGCAGAGACAGAACTGGAGACCATGAAGAGACTCAGAATTTTAGCGATAGACAAGACCTTAGCACTGTCGTCTCAGTCTAGAGATGAAAACATGAGTCTAGACAAGTGAAATTGATAGCCAGAGTGATATAGCTAGAGGCAGAGTTGGACCATCAAGCTAGAAATCTTGGTTCTTTAAGCTGTACTATCTGTCTTGCTTTCCAAACTGTTCTATGTAATTATGGACTACCAGGAAAGCAGGTGTGTACAATACAGAAGAGCACGTAGCAAGCAGAATTGAAGAAGTTTCACCCTGTCTTGGTCCTAACTCCTAAAGCTCAAATAGGCAGTGGGCACTTCTTCATATCAAGAGACACGAATCTTTTCATATGTGCCATGTGAAAATGAGAGCCAACTGTTTGTGTCTCATCTGGATAGAGAAAACCTAAATTAAAATTGTCTTAGGATTTTAATGTGTAAGGGCATATTTGTAAAATTTGAATTTATTTGAAAGTGGGTTAATATGTTTGCAACCTGTCAAAATTCCCCTCTCTTGAGTGAAGAAAAACTCCATTCAGGGTTTCTAAAGTAAGAGAATCAAATCTTTTTAGAGCCAACTACATTCACTTAGAAAAAGAAAAATATTTCAGCCAAGTCTTTTTCTGCACATGGGCTCTTTCATAATACTCTTCTTAAGTAGAAACAAGTCTGTAGCTGTTTTTCAATCAGTTCCTAAAGTTAAGACCCCTGTGACTTTCTTATACCTATTCAGACAAAAAATACTTATTACTGAAATTTTATTCACTTCCTCCCACAAACGTTAGCAGAAGCATACACTAAATATAAACGTGTTCCTATTTCTACTCAGACACAATCCCTTCTTTCTTTTTATTTTATTTTTTATTATTTATTTATTTATTTATTTTTGAGACGGAGTCTCACTCTGTCGCCCAGGCTGGAGTGCAGTGGCTCTATCTCAGCTCACTGCAAGCTCTGCCTCCCGGGTTCATGCCATTCTCTTGCCTCAGCCTCCCGAGTAGCTGGGACTACAGGTGGCCCGCCACCACGCCCGGCTATTTTTTGTATTTTTAGTAGAGACAGGGTTTCACTGTGTTAGCCAGGATGGTCTCGATCTCCTGACCTCATGATCTGCCCAATCCCTTCTTTCTTATAGTGAAACTACTGATTCAGTATAGCAGTCAAAGACAAATCTAAGTAAATACACTTGACTCAAAACCTATGTATCAAGAATAAATACTGTACTTTATGCATTTATAGATATTTGATTAATTAATAGCATGATGAATTTTTTTCCTAAAAGGATTCTCTTCTATGGTGGAATGGCACCCTGGATGATTAAAACTGTAGCAGCAAACAAGACCTCCACCAGGTAAGAATGCAGAGTGTGAAATATCATGCATAGCCACACGTGGATCTTTATATACGTGTCCATGTGTTTGGTTGTATTTTTGCTTTAAAAGTATGTATTTAGCATTTCTCCTAGGTCCTCAGTAACATCTTTTTTTAAAAAAATAAATGCGCCGGGCGCGGTGGCTCAAGCCTGTAATCCCAGCACTTTGGGAGGCCGAGACGGGTGGATCACGAGGTCAGGAGATCGAGACCATCCTGGCTAACACGGTGAAACCCCGTCTCTACTAAAAAAATACAAAAAATTAGCCGGGCAAGATGACGGGCGCCTGTAGTCCCAGCTACTCGGGAGGCTGAGGCAGGAGAATGGCGTAAACCCGGGAGGCGGAGCTTGCAGTGAGCCGAGATCGCGCCACTGCACTCCAGCCTGGGTGACAGAGCGAGACTCCGTCTCAAAAAAAAATAAAAATAAAAAAAAAAATAAATGCTTAGAGATTGTTTTATATCAAACTAGCTTCCATTGCTAACAACTTGGAGAATGTCCCTCATACATGGAGCTCTTTCACAGGATTGACTTTTCATATTAGGAGTGTAAATAAAAGTTATTCCTTGGTTTGTGTATTACAGATATTCCTGAAAACAAAGTCAAGTCATATTTCTAAAGTACTAGCGTCGGCTTAAAGAAATGACAAGGTGAGGTCTTTCACAAAGTAAGAATTCAATGTATGATTTCTCCGCTATATAAATCTGGTTGATCATATAGTTTCTATGACATAATTGGTCACAACCATTTAACAGGGCTTGATGCTTAAAAAATAATTTTCTACTTGTTCCCTTTTCTAAAAAGGAAGGTTTGCTTTGTTATGCCCAGACCGTTTGTTCCCCGAAGAAGACCACCAGAGTCCAGAGTCAAAGGCAAGCGGCAAGGATCTTTAATGCAAGTTCGAACTTGGTCCCTCCGTTCTACAACATACAAGAGGGCCCCAAACAATGCGTGCGCTTGCTTTTTATAGCTCGAGGTAAACAGGACTTGTCAGGTTACAGAGGAACAAGGCATTTCTCTAGGCTACAGCATTACAATTGGTTTACATGTTAATGTGAAGTTATGCTTTTAGCAGCCTTCTTATCGGTTCCTGCGCTTTTACAAACGGTTGTAACCTTATTGGAGCTTCCCCAGGTGTTGTTTTTCTTAATGTGTTTGTGTCGGGCAGGCATATGGGGGGATGTGATGTGCTCAAGGCTGTGATGTGTTTGTGTCGGGCCCAGGAAGTAGAGGCATGTGGGGGGATGTGATGTGCTCAAGGCTGTGATGTGTTGAGGAATGTGTTCTTTCAGCTTCACATCAGAAGAAACGTTCACAAGTTGAAATGAAAAACTTAAGACTTGATGGCTTCTTTCAAAATATAATGGTGACCCATTACTTGGGTCTCCCCACCCCTGCCCCCAGCTACACCACTCACGAGCATTCTGAAGGGTCTTTGGAGAGCACAGACACAACAATGCATGCAAGGGTTCCTGTCTAGCCATAAAGCAAAACCGTCCTTCAGGGCGCAACGCCAAGGGTCCATCTAGACATACCGCTCGTGACAGATGTTGCCATTGATGAGGCTAAAGGTGGCCACGGAGGGGTTGGTACTCTTGAGGGAGGTCATGCAGGTTGTACTCCTTCCAGTGCTGTGAGACCGGATGACCAGGCCAGGCTGGCAACAGAGGAGCTGAGTGTTGAACTGTTTCCTGAAACTCTTGCTCAGCAGATAGAGGGCAAAGGGGTTCACGCAGGAGTTGGTGAAGGCCAGGAGGCGGGCACAGATGCTGGTGACAAAGTGGAGCATGGAGGTGTCCACCTCAGAGTAGTGGTAGGAGCGGTACAGGTAAATGACGTGATTGGGGAGCCAGCAGAAGGCAAACAGGCCCACAAACACCAGCACTGTCTTGGCAAGTCGCTTCCGGGATTCAATCTAAGGAGAGAGTCACATGGAGAGAGAAAGAAGAAGCAAGGGACAGTGTCAGAAGAATGCAGAGAGACAAAGATTCAGGCAGAGAAAAAGACAGGGAAAAACAATTAGGGCAATAGATGAGTTCACAAAGCCACAGAAAAAGAGTTCAATAGGAGAGGGCAAGAGAGAATCCAGTAAAACGAGAGAAAGGCAACAGAAACAGAAAAGGAAAAAAAAAAAAAAAAAGAGTCAGAAACACAGAAATGGATGAGCCAGGAAGCAGAAACCCATGAGGAAGAATAGAGTTAGAACATACCACTGAGAACAGATCTTTAAACAAAGTTGATTACATATTTGACTGGATTGCAACATGAAATTCTAATAAGTGCCCCCTTTTTCCTCAGGAGAGCATTGGTGCAGTTTATCAGCCATATGACTTCATGTCTTTCTTTTCTCCACGGTTAATAATTTTTTATTCCCTCTGATGCTCAAAAAGAGCAGCCAGCTTTGTTCTTCTTCATTGGCTAAACCAAGATAACTCTCTATTATTATGATTTTAAAATCTTGAGTTATCTCTGGACTATAATCTATAGAAAGGGACTGTGGCAAAGAGGGATGGGCATCTCCTTTTTCTCCCAACTCCATCCACTACCTCAAGGGGAAACATGTTTCTCCATAAAGAGTTTGGGGTACAATGGATGTTGGCTAATGAGAGGTTTTTCAAGTAGGAAGGTAGTTTCATTGGAAATTGCCACTCTTCCCCCACAATTGAGATAAATACATAAATAATGAACTTTAAAGGGTAAGGTCTTTAAGTGAGTCAGCTATTCACTGAAATGGAGTGGGGAGTGTTTCTACTTTTCCATCATGGATGCTACATGATCCACACCTGAGCTAGAAGGCAAGCACTGACCAAGAGGAGGGAGCCAGAGCCCTTGCTTTCTACCATTTGTTTGTACCTCAACGATGAAATTATGGGGTGTTATAGGGAATAAGAGAGAGAGTCTAATCATATGGAGGGCATCTTGCATGCTGGGCACTACAGGCCTTACATATACTCTCTCTTGTAATCTTCCAATAGTTTTACAATGTAGGGATTATAAGCCTATTTGATAGGTAAGAAAACTAAGTCTCAGAGAGGCTGAGTACATCATGAAGCTTGGACTTGCGCCCAAATCAGTGTGAGCCCATCCTAATCAAACTACTTCTTTTTCTTCAACTGGCCTCACTTTCCAGCCTCCTCTGCTTTGTCTCCATGTGGTAATCCTCTTTCTAGGCAAACAATGTGACTGGAGTTTAAAGAAGTCACATCCCATGAGCCTCAAAGCTTTATTTATTTATTTTTAAAATACAACTCTTTTTCAGATTATTTCTCAAAAAGAAACCCACACTGGAAATCTTTCAGGTTCACAACACCTCCCTAGCTTAGGTCTTTAACAGGAGAATAAGATTATAAAGAACACCTTGGGTTTCCATGGCCAGGCGTTTCCATTTAGCATCTGGCCGCACATCACCCACCTCATCTAATTGCAGATTCAAGTGTCATGGCTTGTCAGTGGGGTCCAAAAGAAATGCAAGGGATTATATCCCCAAGGAGGAAATGAATCAATCGTAAGCACCTACCTGCTTCTTGACATGTATATTCCCTTCCACGGGAAGATTGTAAGCACTCTGGATCAGATTTTTAGCAATGAAGTAGTAGTAAACAGAGATGATTGACAGTGGGATGACGTAGAAGACCAGAAAGGAAGCCATGGAGTGGATTTTGGGGTGAAGCTCATTAGAGTGTGGGTATGGGGCACAGCTAATGAAGGTCTGGTTGGTGCTTTCCTCATGGAAGGGATGGAGGTCAGAAAACACAGCCTCTGGAATGGCCAGCAGCATGGAGATGATCCAGATAAAGGCGGCTTTGAGGCAGATCTTCATCAGGGCATGAGAGGCCTGGATATCCATTGGCCGGACAATGGCTTTGTATCTAGGGCAGGAAAGAAGGATCCCTATCAGTTGCATAATATTCTGAATACCAGAGCCAGGACTAAGTTGAGGCAAGCGAGACACCCGGGGTACAATATTTAAGTAGGTGCTCACTTTCAGGTCCTGAGGGTGCCGACTCTGAGCTCTATGACCCTGAGAGTGAGTGCCTCCTTAAATTTTGTACTCCAAATAACCACTTGCTTCACTCTAAACTAGCCCTGAAGGATGCCTTCTCCTCTCTCCAGAAGTACCATTCCGCTGATACTCTCTTTTCATGTTAATTCAATTTTTAAAAATTAACATAAATATAAATTGTGTATATTGACTGTATATATACACAACATGATGTTTTAAAATATGTATACATTGTGGAATGACTAGATTGAGCTGATTAACATATACATTACCTCACATACTTATCTTTTAAAAATGAGAACAGTAAAGGCCGGGCGCGGTGGCTCAAGCCTGTAATCCCAGCACTTTGGGAGGCCGAGACGGGCGGATCACGAGGTCAGGAGTTCGAGACCATCCTGGCTAACACGGTGAAACCCTGTCTCTACTAAAAAATACAAAAAAAGCTAGCCGGGCGAGGTGGCTGGCGCCTGTAGTCCCAGCTACTTGGGAGGCTGAGGCAGGAGAATGGCGTAAACCCGGGAGGCGGAGCTTGCAGCGAGCTGAGATCCGGCCATTGCACTCAAGTGCGGGCGACAGAGCGAGACTCCGCCTCAAAAAATAAAAAAAATAAAAAATAAATAAAAATGAGAACAGTTAAAATCTACTCTTAGCAATTTTCGAGTGTGCAATACATTGTTATTAACTATAGTCACCATTTTGTACAATTCACACTCTCTCTTGATTTTAAGAATACCTCTTAGAAAAGCTGACGTTCCCTTTGTTTTTCTTATTAAATCATAGAAATTAATAACAAGGCATGTTGCTTAAAGGACACAGAGACAAGGAGGCTGGCTTTTTTTTTTTTTTTTTTTTTTTGGCAAAACCTTCATTTTGAGTACTCAGATCCACTTCAGGGAACCTTAAGTCATTGAGTATTTTAAATATGCCTCTTTCTTTTTCAAAGTATGCATAATAAATGGTCCCCTGAAAAAATAATACCCAGGAGAATCCCTGTAATTTTCACATTGATTTTTCCCTTGCCTTCCTAATCTCAACTTTATCTTCTCTTGAAGTATTTAGGTTCTTCCTGGTTTGTGAGCTATTTGTGCCCATGTCTTGGGTGGAGTATTCTGGGAAGCAGACACTGAGATGAAGTAAGAAATGAAAGTTTTATTGAGGAGCAGTACCTGTGAAAGGAAAAAGGGGAGGAAGTAGGATAGGAAGAGGGAGCTTGTCAGGTCTATACCAGCGAGGATGACTAAACATCTTGGTTTGCCTGGAAATTTTCCAGTTTTAGCATGGCAAATCCTATATCCTGGGAAATCTCTCAGTCCAAGCAAACTGGGATAGCCGGTCATTCTACGCCAGCCCAATAGGAAGCTTAGGAGCAAAGATTACCCAATGGGGAAGTCCTGCTTTGGGTGGAAATTGCGAGGCCCATGTATAATCACCTTACTTAGTCATTGCATGGGGTCACCCCAAGAAGAATGTGATCTCAGTTACTACCTGGCTCAGTCACTGGGCAGGAATCACTCAAGAGAACATGACCACAGCTTGAAAGCTGAAGTGGACCCTGAAAGAACAGGTAGTTGGAGGTTTCAGCTAACCGCAACCCCCGCAGCTGGGCAAGTCTCTTCTTCAAGGGAGGTCTGAGCAGCACATCTCCATGTCTGCCCACTCCCCATACGGTCTCTAGCACAGTGGGCGACAAGACAAGGGCACAGTTATCTTGTGTACACCTATCTGAGAACCCACTAGAGCATGAGCCTTTGGTGGGCAAAGAGTATGTCTTTTTCCATCTTGGAATCTGCCAGCACTGTGATTTGCAAGCTCCACACAAGTTTGTTCAATTGAACATGAGCTACTATAATGTGGAAGTTGATATGAGTTGAGACCAACTACATGTGAGGGTGTTTATTGCTGAAAATGCTGCGTTTAAACTGGGTTCTACCTACGATACTCTTTTATATCATGGACTTCAGGGAAAGGGAATACTTATTTCCACTTGTTTTCATGTTGATTAGACCTCCATTGGTTTACCACTCTTGGTTGCACCCTGACTCCTCACTCACTTTCCTCCTCCTACCAGGGAAGGGGGAATGAATTATTCAGTGGCGAGTTTGGGAAAAAGAACCTGGCTTGTGCATTGGGCTCAGGGAGGACTATGGTTGTTTTACTGGCCCTGTCTAGAGGAATGGCAAGTGTAATATAGAAGATAAGAGAGTGTCTGCAAGTTCATTATTGCTATAGACCTGAGTTACAGTCCCCAAACTGCTTTATCAGACATAGATGCAACTAGTTTTTATCATAGTCTCTCTGATTTCTTTATCTGGCTTTCTGTTCTCAAATTAGGTAAGGAAGAGAGGGCTATAATTTATTAGACACCCCAAACCCCAAAATTCCAGAACAGTACTACAGTACTGCTTCAATGTACCTGTGTTTGCTTTATTTTTAAACAAATACAAACACAAATAAGAATTTAAAAGAAAGTTCTATTTTCTTCTAATATCTTCTTTATTCATTAGCCATTTTAAACATTTTCCTAGCTTAGAATGTAGGCAAGAAATTGGTATCTTTAATTAAAGGTATGTGAACATCTTCAGCCAAAGATGCAGATGGCTAAAGATATCGCTAATAAATTTGTTAGAAATAAAATGATAACTAAGACTTCTGTCTGCATTTTCTGGCAGATAGTAGTCATAATTACCACTAACTCTCTGAGTAAAGGTGATTCACTCAGTCAGAAACCAGAGTAAATGGCTTACTTCCTTCTCTTTTAGGAATCTTGTCTTCCTAGATGCAAAGTACCATGGGAACTATGCTCTTTTAAATTCACAACCTTTAAAATATAAAACATTTATAGTTTTACCAGAAAATTAATTTGAATCTAAATCTAATTAAGCCTCTAGATTTATGTGCCAGTCTTCAGGAAATATGGTGATAGAAGAACCTGCTAAATGATGCTATAAGGATACAATCAGCCAAATTCTGAATTGGAAAATCCAGGAATAATTACCCCTTTTTTACCAACAAATATATGGCATAGAAAATGAGGGAGAATGGTTATAGACTGACTGAAATGTATAAGACATATCAACCAAATGCAACGTGTAGACTCCTTTTGGGTTTTGAATCAAACAAAACAATGATAAAAAGATATTTGTAAAATCAATATTGAAGAAAATCAAATATAAATGTATTTTTGGTGATATCAAGGAATTATTTTGAATGTATTGAGTGTGATAACGGTATTGTGGCTATATGTTTCTTAAAAGACCTTGTTTATAAAAGACACATGCTAAAATATTTACCAGTGAAATAATATAACATCTAGTATTTGCTTTAAAGTATTGACATATTCATATATCACTTGTGCAATTAAAAATAAGTTAAAATGCATTGCAAACAATTTTCTGTTACGGTATGTTCCGAATATAGCAAATAAATGAAAGAAATCCCATTTACTAAGCTCTTGCCTTTTTCCAAGCAGAGAATAGAATCTATATTATCTCATTTATATTCCAGACAACTCCAATAGGTAGACATTATTATCTCCATTCTGCAGATGGGAAATTGAAGCTCAGTTTAATAGGTGGTAGAGTCAACATTCAATTTAGAACCAATGTTTTTTAGAACCCATAGTTCTTTCAGAAGAGAGCTTTGGGTAAATTCTTCCTAGAGGGAGGGAAATAGACCAGATGTTTCTCAAATGTATATAGAACATACAAAATGTTTCCTGCAAGTCTAATGGTTCTGTATAGCATGAAGCATATCAGTCTATATCCTCTTCTGGCCTAGATTGCTCTGCCCAGAGCTCCCAATGCAGGGAGACACCACTGGGTAGTTCCTGTTTAGGAGAGATGGCTGGTTGGATTGGAGTGGATACCCAATCTAAACCAGTCAATGAACTGCCTGGCTAGCTACTAAAGAGTTTCTCTTTCTCTTAAGCATTTAAACAGAAAAATAGAATATAGTTAGTCAGTAATAGATGCTGGAAATACAAGATTTTGATGTCAAGGAAAAGATCAGGGCAGCCATATTTAAACATGTAGAAGATGAATAAGCTGAGTAAAGGGACTGAGAGAAAAAGAATGAAGCAGACATAAGAGGAGAAGCTGAGATAATGTGGCCCTAAGTCGTATAGAGGGTATGGTTTCTGGCTTATGTACTAGTTTTGAATGTACAAGAGATCTCCTATTATAATTTTACAATCCTACCATCCCCTTTTTACTTGAGTTAGTTTGAGTGGCTTCTGTTCTTTGCCAACAAAAGAGCCTTATCTAAAACAATTAGATGTGATAACCCTTTAAAGTTATCACCAGACTTAGTTCCGAGATCATTTTGCATAGATCATTCCCCATTTGCTACCCTCTGAAAGAACAAGCTGTCCACTTTCCATTGTACTCAAGAGATAGACTAGTCTATGCCTCATTCCTAAATTTTCCATTACTTTCCTGTTTCCCTCCTTCTGTCATGCCCAATTCCAGATTCTTGATTCATTTAAATCCAATCCTTCCAAATTTCAGTTTAGGTATCATCTTGATGAAGCTTGTGCTGACCAATCTAGACCTTAATAGTTCCCATCCTTTCTCCCAACCTGTCTGACTTGTATGACAAGATTATCAACTCCTCTCATTTTCTGCTTATTATGCACTATCTTGAATTGTTTGCTAGTTTTCTATGGGGATGTCTTTTCCTTCTTTTTTCATTTTTAATTTTTGTAGGTACGTGGTAGGAATATATACTTATGGGGTACATGAGATGTTTTGGTACAAGCATGCCATGCATAATAATCACATCCTGTAGAATGGGGTATCCATCCTCTCAAGCATTTATCCTTAGTGTTAAAAGCAATCCAATTATACTCTTTTAGTTATTTTAAAATGTACAATTAAGTTATTATTGACTATAGTCATCCTGTTGTGCTGACAAATAGTAGGTTTTATTCATTCTTTCTAACTACTTTTTGTACCCATTAACCACCACTGCCTCCCCCCATCCCACTACCCTTCCCAGCCTCTGGTAGCCATCCTTCTACTCTCTATGTCCATAATTCAATTGTTTTGATTTTTAGATCTCCCAAATAAGTGAGAGCATGCAATGTTTGTCTTTCTGTGTCTGATTTATTTCACTTAACATAATGATCTTCAGTTCCATCCATGTTGTTGCAAATGACAGGATGTCATTCTTTTTATGGCTGAATAGTACTCCACTGTGTATATGTACCACATTTTCTTTATCCAATCATCTGCTGATGGACATTTAGTGTGCTTCCTAATCTTGGCTATTGTGAACAGTGCTGCAACAAACACGGGAGTGCAGATATCTCTTAGATATACTGATTTCCTTTCTTTTGGATATATACCCAGCAGGATTGCTTGATCATATGTTAGCTCTATTTTTAGCTTTTTGAGGAACCTCCAAACCGTTCATGGTGATTACACTAATTTATATTCTATGGGTATGTCTTTTCTACCTGACTTTTTCTTAAGTTTCCTGAGGTCAGAAGCTTACATCTTCTCCTCTTCTCTCTTTCCTGTCTCCCTAAAAATGTTCCAGGTTCCTTGCTCTACAAATCACTTATTTCAAAGTAGGGACTCGGCAAATACTTGCTAATTAATTGATGAATAGTATGTGACTTGCCGATGTGTCTCTTATTTCCAACTTCTCACAAATGAGTGAGAGAAGTTTCCCTTTTACACATTAAGTCAGTAAAAATAATTCTTCAATAGACTGACAAATTTGCTCCTCTGACAATATGGGGCTCAAACAATTGTTTCCCACTTCTGAAAACATCTGTGCTTCATTTTTCTTATGCAAACATTGGAAAGGTCACAAACATTCTCTGTGGCAAGATTAATGTGTCAAAGAGATTCTTGGCAAGTAGAAGTAGCTGGCTCCCACACTCAGGGTTGGAAACCTTTGCCCACAGAAAGGTATGTCTTTTATTCAAATATGGGCAGTTCGTTTATTTTTAAGGATCCAGCATTTCAGCCCTTATTGTCCATAATTACCTACAGAAGTCTGTAGTTATTGTTGCATTACAATATTTTTAAGCCTCCACTTCAATCCTAATGTATACTATGTGGAGAATACTGAGGTAAAGAAGATAATTAAATGAACCAAATGGTCTCTAGGGTAACTGACACATTGCCTGCCTTAAAATTAGAATTCTACCTGATGAGATTTGACAAAACTATTAAACATCAACTTTATTTTCTCCTGAGAATAGCAGCAAGAATTTTTCTGAACAACTGAGGCAATTATCAGCTGGCGTGTATGATGATTATAACCCAGAGCAATGGAATCTTATCTCTCTCAGCTATTACTCCACAAATGGAGAACTTACTGGTCTTTGGTGCCCATCCAACTGTTATCTTTAAGTATGTAACAGATTGCAGTTATGCTTTTCTATTTTCTCCAGGATAAATATCTCCAATGCTCCTTTTCACCTCTTCTTAATATACTCTAGTTTCCTCTGGGTGCCAGTGCAGACCTAGGATCAAGAGATGTAGTTCCTAACGGTGATTCTACCAACTAGTTGTATGGTCTTGGATGAATCGTAGACTTTGCACTTCAGTATTCTCATCCTTGAACAGGAGATAATTATTTACTGACAGGGAGCTCATGGGGATATGTTAACAAAATAGCTAGAAAGAACCCTCCAGAAATTAGGTATTACATTCCCCATTACTTTAAGAACTGAGGTGCTACACTGAATGAACAAACAGAACTCATATCCCACTTCGCTATTCTACCCTCCACAAGGGACTTGCAATTCTTAGCCTCAAGCTTTTGATGAACCTATAAAGAAAGGAGTAAGGAGTCTTTGTGGTCATTTCAAGTAATATGGACAACATCGATGAGGGAAGACTGGGGAGAAGGGGAGTAAAGTCCCATCCTGTTAGAGAAGCTAAGGAAGAGTCAGAAGGTATTCCTCCAATAGGAACAACAAAGGAAGGAGACCAGGGAGGTTTTAGAACTTTGGGTGGCTTGTTGCATTTGGGGAGTATTAATGTTTGGGGATCTTCACGTTGATTGTTTACTCCGGCATTCCTCCATCTTTTGGCTCCTTTTCTTCATTGCTTTAATTTGTGCGTGAGCACCAACTTCTTGGAAAACCTCTATGATTCAGAGAGACTGAAGAAGCTAAGCTGGGGAAAAGAAATGTCTTGGGATTTGCTTTTGGCTCAACAGGGAGGGGTGAAGTGTTGGAGAGGGGTGAAACTCTAGTTTGTCCCACCAGGATGGGTAAAAAAGAGCAGTAATAGGGGCAGGAGAGAACTTCTGTCCCTGCGTGGAGGGAACAAGCTTAGTCAGCTTTGGAGCTCACAGGCCTGAATGTGTGATTAACAGGGCGTGGAGGGGTGAAGAGCTCCAGCAAAAGGGCAATTAAATAAATAATTCCTCAACTTTTCTGCTGTCAGACATGGGCAGGAATGCCTGATGGACTAAAAGGAAAAGAGCAGAATCACTGGGGAAATCAGGGGATGGAAGGAGGGGAAGAGGAAAAAAAGGAACAAGAGAAAAAGAAAGGAAATTGGAGGATAGGAGAGAAGGAGGCAAGAGAGAGGAGGAGAGGAGAGGAAAGGGGAGAAGACAGAAGAGATGGAGAAGAGAAGAAAAGAACAAAAGTTATATTCCATCTAGCAATGCAAATTGGGCCAGTTCCCTGCAGAAAACATTCATCTGGACCTTGTCAGTCTACTCTGATGCCCAAGAAGAAGCTGGAGTAAGGGTGGTGGGAGGTTGGAGGGGAAGTGGGGGCACTTAGGGAAGTATACCAACTCCCATTCTTTAAAAATCCTTTAAGAACAGAGCTTTAAGAAAGTAATAACAAATTGAACATACAACTACATTGTATGTATGTTAATGTATAAATTATATATATGTACTGCTGTACTAATATATTAGGTACAATTTCGTTCTACGTTACCAGGAATTATTGTTAATTTCATTCAATGTGATGGTGGCATTGGGTTGTGTAGAAGACTACCCTTGTTCTCAGGAAATATACACTGAAATATTTAGGGGTGAAAGGTGAGGATGTGTGCACCCTACTTTCCAAAGCTCAGCAAAACAAAACACAACAACATACACACAGAAAGAAAGAGAAAAAATCTAGAAAATGGTAATTGCTGAATGTGGGTGGGTATTATACAAGACTTCATAAACAAGTCAGGGAGAAAACATATGCTAAAATGTAGAATTTTTAAAAGATGAGCTAACAGTAAAATAAAATTTTAAAGACTACTTTAAATATTTTTTGTTAAATATTTTATCCTAGTTTATTGACAGTGAACCTGTTGCCATCAGAAAAGCTTATTATAACTATGATGTGACTGAATGTGTCATATCTGATTACAGCCTATACCAGGAATGAGGAAAGTGTCTTCTCTATTATATTCATATTATTCTCTTAGGCTTGCAATTTTAATATCATCTACAATCTGTGGGGTTTTGTTTTGTTCTGTTTTGTTTCAGCAGGAATATTTTTAAGCCACTTGCCCATCTGAGGAGGTTAGTTTAATTAAAACTAGATTATGCACAACACACATCAGTCGGCAATGCCTTCTCTTAAGCTAAAAGTGCAAAGAAGAGTAATGGTGTCCTATGTGAGCCTTCTAGATAGTGGGCCGCTCACTCCTGCTGCCTGAGCCACACATGGTAAGGAATCCTGCGATGTGGGTGAGCCTCAATTTGGATACTACATATTACTCATGTTTAATTCATCCTTATATTAAAATACAAATCAATATAAATAGAGGCTTTGGTACTTTCCCTTACCTGTCAGATCAGGCCACACCTTTCCAGGAGCATGTGAAGTTCACTTTGGGGTTCATTGTCCCAGAAGACACTTGCCAGAAAATTTGGCTAAGGCCTCAAGGGTTGTCTTTACCCCCATATACACGCCTTGCAGTTCCCTATGGCCTGAGGCCTGGAGTAGTGTCTGGGCTCTTTAAAATATTCAGAGGCCTCAAAGCCAGCAGGGTTCATCTGAGTGAGACCTTGATCTTAGAGCCAAGGTGAAAAATGGCACCAGTGAAGGACTAGAAACCAGAGGCTGGAACAAGGCTAGAGAAAGAGCTACTGACAGTGGGAAGGTACTGATCCTGGGATATGAGGGATGTAGAAGCTTAGGGATAAAATGGAAAGAGAGATGCAATTAGTTGTTGGACATCCTATGGCACTTTCTCATAAGGAGTTGGGCAACTATTGACCCTTGGGCCAAAAATGAGTTTCAGCAGAGTGATCCAATTTCAAAGCTCAATGCTAACCCTGTAAGGGAGCCCATCAGAAGGGTATATGAAGGATGAAATACTACAGTTGCCAGTGGATATGTTTAAAATGACAAAGGAAAGTAGTAATCCATTTAATTTCAGTTAGGTGTTCAAACATCCTGGCACACATTGTTCATTCCTCAAAAATGTTAGGGACAAACATACATTTATAACTTGTTAAAATTTTATGAGCCAAAATGTTTGAAAAACATTTCGAAATCCCATTTGCAAATTGTAGTTAGACAGAGCCTGCAATTACTCTACTGTGTAGCAAAGAAGATACACAGAGAACGGGAAAAAAAATCATAAAAAGAAAAATCAACCGTGCTCTAGGTGGAAGGGATAGTAGATTCAGGGTCATAAATTGCCTTTGTAAATTGTCATTCACCCCCAAACAGACCCCGAGACAAGGATTTCGGTGCAAGTAATTATTTGGAAGAAGATCCAGGAAGCACGGGGAGGTAGAAAAAGCCAGTAAAGGGTACCACGATGGGCAACTGGGGCACGTTCTTGCTGGGAATCCCCTGAGAGAGTAACTACTGTGCCACCAAAGGATGAGGTGGGTGGGGTCTTTACCCACCAGCTCTCCTCTCTGGTTGAGAATTGTCTGTTGGTGGTAATTCTGGGGCACTTCAGCCTACCTCAAACCTTTCCTTGGCCAGAGATCACCCTTGGTCAGAGAAACACAGGAAGCCTAGGCCTGTAAGTGACTTCTGAGTTGTGCCAGGGGATATGGATACCACCACTATGTACATTTTTTCTCCTGATCCGGTCAGTTTCTCAAACACATATATAGAAAATGAAATATCAGAGATAGTTTTCAGTTTTTAAATATATTTCAAATCATTAAGGATAAAAATAGAATTTCTAAATTATCATAATAAAATGCACTATCATGTTTTTCCAAAATAAGAATCATTACAGCTCAAAAATACCATCATGGCATATGAGTCACTGTGTCTAATTATAAAAATTTAACAGCACTAGATTTAAATAAATGTTTGGGAAAGGTTTTATAAATGGTGAAATAGTGACCCAGCTTTGTAGCTTACTGGGACCACTGGCCCGGGAGGTTGATCCTGGCAGTGTTGGGGAGGCATCTCCGTATGGTGCAGGAGTCCAAGACGGGGAGAGAGGGACTGGATGAAGACTGGGAACCGTGCACTCTAGTCCCACTTCTATGTTTAACTATTTTTGTGAAAGCATGTTGTCTCCGTTTCTTTTTATTTTTTGTTATTTAACAAAAACTTATATAGTACTCACTGTGTGCCTAGCACAAAGTTCTCAACACTTTCCAAGAATTAGAGGAAGCTGGCCGGGCGCGGTGGCTCACGCCTGTAATCTCAGCACTTTGGGAGGCCAAGACGGGCGGATCACAAGGTCAGGAGATCGAGACCACCCTGGCTAACACGGTGAAACCCCGTCTCTACTAAAAATACAAAAATTAGCCGGGCGGCGGGCGCCTGTAGTCCCAGCTACATGGGAGGCTGAGGCAGGAGAATGGCGTGAACCCGGGAGGCGGAGCTTACAGTGGAGTGGAGACCGCACCAATGCACTCCAGCCTGGGCGACAGAGCGATACTCCGTCTCAAAAAAAAAAGAATTAGAGGAAGCTTTTCCTCCTCCCCTACATAATAATACTAGAAGATAGGTATTACTATTGTCTTCTTTTTTTTTTTTTTTTTTTGTTTTTTAACACATAAAGAAACGAAGGCACTGAGAGGTTAAGTAACTTGTCCACGGTCACACAGCTAGCAAGTGAAAGAGCTGGGGTTTAAACAGAGACCGTCTAGCTTCTGAGTCCATACTTTAAACCACAAGATTTTGATGCCTCCATTTTCATGTGTGAAACAGAACTAAAGATACCGATCTTACTTACTATGATGAGGAGTTAAATGAGCTAAATTTTTCAAATGCACTTTGAAAAACAGCATTATTTAAATCGGGGTGCCCAATCTTTTAGCTTCCCTGAGCCACACTGGAAGAAGAATTGTCTTGGGCTACATATAAAATACACTAATGATAGCTGATAAGTTAAAAAAAAAAAATCTCATAATGTTTTAAGAAAGTTTACAGATTTGTGTTGGGCCATATTCAAAGCCGTCCTGGGCCGTAGGTGGTCCGCAGGCTGCGGGTTGGAAAAGTTTGATTTAATAAAAGGTTATTATTGTATTTCCTGAAAAGGAAAGAGAGTCCACTAGAATGTCAACTGGTCAAGATTTCTACGACAACCTCTTGGCTCCCTTATGAACATAAATAGCAGTCATGCTAATGGTGCGCTCACTCTTTTGACTAGGAATTGTAACATGTCATAAAGAAGTCAACATATTATTTAATGACAACATTACAAAAATTACAACAGTCCTATGATATATTAAACATAGATGATTCTCTCCCCATTTTAAAGATCAGGAAACTGAAGCTTAGAAAGTGATTTGCCCAAAGTCACATACATAGCTGACAACTGGAAGAACCAGGGCTCAAACTCAGACATTTCTTCAAATTTAATGCTTTTGAATTTATCTCCACTATGAATAATAGTGATGTACTAAATGTGATCCCCCAAAATTAATAAATAAAACAAAAGAAAGCAAACAAAAGAAAATGACAAAAATAAGGGGACTTATTGCTTAACGGGCATAGAGCTTCAGTTTGGGAAGATGAAGAAAGTTCTGGAGATGAATGACGGTGATAGTTGCACAGCACTATGAATGTCCTTACTGCCACTGAACTGTACACTTAAAAATGGTTAAAAGGGCAAATTTTGTTATGTATATTTTACCCCAATACAATTTTTAAAAGAAAAAAACGAAACAGCAAGAAAAGAAGAAAGGGAAGAAAGATGAAATAGTTTTTAAGCTTGTTATCATGCAACTTCAGGGGTATCTTAAGAACTAACTGAAATAGTTGCTTTGAGTCAGCAAAAGTATCAACAAGTAAGGCAGTTAAGAGACATTTTAGCTATTTTGAAGGACGTTTTTCATTCAAAAAAAGTTATTATCAAACTACAAAGAGCTTATTGTAAAAACTTAGGAGAGAATTATAAAAACAAAAATCATCTGTAAGTTTTGCATGTCATGTTTTGATATATTTCCTTCCAATTTTTCCTTTTGTCTTTTGTACAGAATTGAGAGTATACAATTCTGTATCTTTTCTTAATGATCTAGAGCATAAACATCTCCCAGTTTCACACAGATGCCCAAGACCCTGCTAGCCAACAGGCAGTGCTCTGCCCTTGCTTCTGGGCACCCTGACTTTTCAAAGAACCCTGGTGCTCACTAGAGGGCAATGTCCCTGCTTTCACAGGTTGTTCCTACAATTAGCTTCAGTGCAACACATCATGCTAAAATGACACAAAGCACCCCCTACTTCCCAAAAAGTAACACCTCTAGTATATACAAATCCAAATACAAAGCATATCTTAAGCAGCTACTTTTGCATGGTCCTGTACTAGGTACACGAGAGTTCAAACAAAAGCATAAGCCCTGGACACTCAGTGACACTTTTGCTCTTTCCATTTTGGAAATTAAGAAAGTTGATATACCCTGAGTAACAGGAGTATCAGTTTCTGAAGAGTAGGGTCTAGGTCTTGTTCATTTTCTGCCTACTTTATTTATGAATTAAATAAATGACTAAAACTAAAAATCTAGAACTATTCATCCAATTTGCCTGGCCTATAATGTCTTCCTTTCAGATAAGGAAATGGGTTCAAGATGCTCAAGATAACCCATTCCTCCCCTTGCATGCTCCTAGTCACACACACTCCTCTCAAGGCCTCTTACCCAAAATCATTCTGGATACCAACTTATTAGCCTTTTCCCAAGAGATCTCTAGAGCCAAAACACTTGATATTTCTCTAATCATTTCAAGACTAGAAAAATCACTGGGGGTAAACAAAGAAGTGATTCTCCCAAACTCAATTCCTCTTTTTGACAATTTTAAAGCAACTTGCTCACATGAGCCTATACTGAAAAGACCTTAGAGAAAGCAGCACTCTGCATGATGGAGAAACATTAAAAGGAGGTGGTGAGAAGCATCTGTTTACACCTTTACTTCCCCAGTGAACAATTTACAAGGCCCTGCCCTCATGGCCGCCACCCATGGAAATTGGAACCCAGCTAAATCTCCATTTAAAACCCCCTTATTTGTTTCATTTAAACAACTGTTAGCATCACACAGGACCCAGGTCATGCTGGAAAAAACACTTGGCTTAAAGATTTCGGCTTGCTTCTCAATTTCACTGTTTGCTAATCGTGTGATGTGGAACCCTCATTTCACCATCTAAAAACAGGGATAATGATAAGGATTCCAAATGATCTAAAAAGTTAATGTTCATGATATCATGGTGCCTCAAAACCCTGAAGCATCACACAGATGTATGCCTCTTCTTCACAATATTCCTTAGGAAGTTGTCCTGGCTAACTGGAAAGGGGTCGTGGATTCCCCGAGGTCCTACTCCATTCATCTAGGAAATTCTCACTGCTAAATAACCACCCCAGAAAGCATGCACACTCTATATCAGGGACAGTTAACTAAGACCCACTGACCAAGTCTGGTCTACTGCCTGTTTTTATATGGCCCGTGAGCTAAAAATGGTTTTTACATTTTAAATGGTTGAGAAAAAAAATCAAAAGAAGAACATTTTGAGATGTAAAAATTTCATAAAATTCAAATTTCAAGGTACATAAATAATGCTTTATTGTATCATCACCATGTGTATTTGTTTACACATTGTGGCAGATTCCACCCTACAAGGGTAGAATTGAGCAGTTGCAATGGAGACCGTATGGTTCACAAAGCCTAATATATTGCAGAAAAAGTTTGCCAAAAGTTTTACCGTTTCTGTTGTTCTCTGACTGTCCACACCAAAGCTGTTGGTTCCTTCTTTAAACAGAAGTAAGCTCATTTTCCATCTCACACAGCACTGTCTGTTAGACTTATTCATCTGTGATAATGAAGACAATAGGCCACTGACCCCTGTCGTTGGTCTTCCAGTACTAAGCACTCATCACTCAGGATGCTTAGTCTAACAGCACAGTTAAGCACTAATTTGGCATCTCAGGCTCTGCTTAGCACTATGGATATAATAGTTCCTGACCATTGAGGGTTTAAAATCTAATTGGGGAAGCAAGATACATCTAGGAAAAGCCCTTAATGAACCGTATAAGAATACTGACATATGCCTTTATGAAGAGCTCTTAGACTAGATGCTGCTATCTCAGCATATAAAGTGCTGCTATCCTGGTACAGACAAATGAGTCTATGTCTAATTACAAATCTGTTTTATATGTAACTATGGAATATAAAACTTAAAGGTCATAGAAGAGGAGACAGACCAGAGACTGAGGCCCAGAGAGGTCCCACAGCCAGTTAGCTGAGAACCAAGATTAGACCTGGGTCTCTTGATCCCCAGGTCAGCAGAGATTTTTATGTTTACCTATAGCACTTTAGATGCTCGGGTCTTTTTAAAGCACAAGTGAAGAATACTTAAAACTAAATATTGACTGTACTTGTCTTCATCCCACAGTACGTGTATTCCTTAAATCATCATTTTAAATTTCAATTTCACTTCTGCTCACAATCTAGGGAAGAAACGATGCCAAATTCTGATTTTTCTGTTTTTCTATGATGTTTCCAATCATTTAAAGTGTAAAGGGAGAAGAAAAGATAATAATGAAATTCTTAGAAATCTGTTCTGATCACCATTTATTTAAAAAGAAATAAGCATTTCCCATATGTACTCATGGGGTAACTACTGTGATTTTGTTTTTTACATAATTTTCTATTGTTTTAAGATCGTATTTAAAGTATTTCTCATAACAGAGGCCTGTGGCTAGTATGAAACGGCCTGACTCAATTAAAAAATAACCACCACCAATGGGAAAAAAAAACCTTGAAAATCTTAAAGTTGATCTGTAGTTATTCTATTTATATGTAGACAGCATGAAGAAAGAAGTGAGTCACATACTGTGACATTATTGTCACAGTAAATTCTCCTCACATTGGAAAATAAATTCTTTATGTGACAAATTTTGCATTTTCCCCCTACTTCTTTCCCATGTAATCTTTAGCTATCACCACTGGCCAGCTGGCCTGAGTACAATACAAAAACAATATTAAAAAAAAGAAATAAGACAAAGAAAGAAAGAAAAAGTAATAAAGATGTGGGAAGTTTAAAGAAATGTACCTTAGGAACATTCTGGCTCTTTCCTTCCCATGAAATTTTAGCTGTTATCAATCACTGAATAGCAAAATGTCATCTGTAGCTCCTGCTTATTGGGGCTAAAAGTCCTGGCTTAGTTTAAAGATCCCAGAGGCTTTGATGTACCTACATGCTTGGCAGTGTCCACTGCTGCAGGCATCAGTTGAGATTCCTGACTTACTCACTTTGAGGTTAGCCAGAACTCACTTCTCTCACTCAGAATTGCTGAGATAATTTGAGGCTGTAAATGTTGATCCCACAGGCCTGAATAGGTAGCTCTGAATGCCTCTTTAAAGAAACTGGGTTGTGTGTAGTTTTGAGGGCAGCAGATCAGGTCTTTAAGGGAGGTAGTAGTAGGGGATGGATGTTCTCTTTTTGATAAT
The DNA here is from genome assembly GCF_009764315.1 of Trachypithecus francoisi. NCBI lineage: Eukaryota > Metazoa > Chordata > Mammalia > Primates > Cercopithecidae > Trachypithecus > Trachypithecus francoisi. The sequence continues at coordinate 119,178,829 of NW_022681471.1, forward strand.
GGCAAACTGGTTTGTTGCTGACCAACTCTCCTGGAAGGAAAAGTTTTAAAAATCTATTTGAAAACATCAGAGAAATACCGAGGTAATAGGGATTTGACAGTCCAAAATCCTGGAGAGAAATGATGCGCAAAAACATGAAGTTGTTATTCAGCATCATTTCCCCCTTAAGGCATTAACCAAATGTCAAGCAGCGGCAGAGAAAGTGAGAGCTGAGCCCAGCTTCCAGGAGTTTTAGGATGAAGGGGGACAATAAGTAGAATCCAGGGCCCACCGAGGAGAGAAGCCCGGGATAACACCTCAGGCTTTTAGTTGAGATGCCCGAAAGGGTAAGCCTCAGTGACGGGGAAAAGTAGAAATAGATCAACTCTCACAAAGACCAAAGTCCACCCTCCAATCTGTTCAATCCCTGACTGCATCAAATGTAATGCCACTTCCTAATTACCTTCAAGAAGCAAGAGCTCATCTCTTCTGGAAGATAGCACCATCTAGAGCTTCAAATGATCTACAGTTCTTTATACATAAATTTATAGAGGTCCTACATGTTAACAGTTACCAGAAAGGTATTTTAAAATGTATTCGGACTAATTCGAGAAATTAGACTACAAGATGGAACGAAATGAAAATTTTCAAATTGCAATATATAATAACTGAAATGAAGAATTAAATGGACGCTTCAGAAGCAGCCTACACACAACTGAAGAAAGGATTAGAGAACTGAAAATGGCCAGACTGAAGTACAGTGAGAAACAAAAGATGGCAAATACAGAAAAGAGAGTAGGACATTTATGGGACATGGCAAAATGGTGAAATGAAATTGTGCTTAAAATACTTCTCAGTAACAGAGGTCTGACTCTAGTATGAAATTGCCTGCCTTAGTAAAAGCAAAGATAACCAAAGGGGAAAACACTTTAAAAGCTTAAAGTTAACCTGTAGTTATTCTACTTATGTGTAGCCAGGACAAAGAAGAAGAGGAAAGAGATAATAAGATAGAAGCAATATTTAAAGTTGTAATAGTTGAGAATTTTCCAAAACTAATTAAAATCTTTGGGCCACAGATTTAAGAAATGCTATGAACTCCAAGCAGCAGAAATAAAGGAAACTATGCCTAAGTGCATCATAGTAATACTGCTGAAAATCAGAAATAAAGAGAAAAATCTTAAAATTAGTCCAAGAGAAAAAATCAATACTGTTAAAGGAGCAACAATAAAACTGACATATGACTGTCAGATACAGTAAGAGGACAATGAATGGCAACTTCAATGTGCTGAAAGATAAGAACTGCCAACCTAGATTTCTATGCCCACTGAAAATATCCTCCAAAAGTACGTGAAACAAAGACACTTTCAGACAACAAAGACTGACAAAATGTGTACACTAAGTGAAATACTGAAGGGAGATTTTCGGGGAGAAGTAAAGTGATCTCAGATGAAGCCACAGAGATGCCAGAAAGAATGGAGAGCAACGGGAAAGGTAAATAAGTGGAATCTAAATCTAAATCTAAAGGTAAACGTGTGAGTATATGTAAAGTATGTACAGACAATAAAAATAATGTAGGTTTTTAAATCTAGAGAGAATTAAACTATAGAATCACAATAACCAACAAAAAGGCAAGAGGGAATTTTAAATGAAGTTAAAAGTGTCCTACTATTTTTGCATCATCCAGGAAGTAGGAAAGTTCCAATTTATAGTAGATTCTAATAAGTCAGGGATACATGCTGTTGTAAACTCTAGGGAAGCCCCTAAAAGAAATTAAGAAGAGTTGTATAATTAATTAACAACTCAGAGACAAGGGAAATAGAATAATTAAAATATCTAATTTAAAAGAAAGCAAGAAGGGAAGGAAAAAATATTATGAAACAGGTGGGACCAATGGAAATCAAACAATTAGATGGTAGATTTAAATCCAAATATATGAATACAATTGAATTTATGAGTGTCTGTGTTTATAGGGCAGAAACATGTAGCCAAATTACAAACAGCAAATATATTTGTGTAAAGTCACAGATGTGGCACATACTCACAAAATACTGCCATTGATGGAGATAGCACAAAACTCATAATGTGAAGACATCCATGATAAATAGGTTACTAGGAGTCATCAATTGAATAAGTATTTAAGATTACTCAAAACACAAGAAAACTTGAAATGCTTTGCGTTTTTACAGTCCAGATGAGAAAAAAAACTTGATAATGGCTTTTCCAAGTTTGATGTTAATCCTAAACATATATATGACACTACCAATAATGAGATATGAAGCTGAAAGAAAGTTTTTCTAATCTCTCGTTAATAAAAAGCCAATTTTAATAAACCATGCTAGAAGACTGACCACCTCCTTCTATTTTCTCTATAGAAATGGATTTTACCAAATAATGTCATTTTAAAGGGAGACAAATGAGGATGGAGCCAAAATATTTAAGAAAACAAGTATGACAGAGGTGTGTCAGGCGGTTATTAATAGATATTATGTTCTTTTTCTGGATTTTATGATGTTGGTGAAATTTACCAGCTTATTTAAACTTGTGATTTATTCTGATTTCTAAATCTAACATGTGATTTCTAAAGGTTTAAAAATGTCCACTTCTCTTCCTAATTTTGTAGTCATAATTTTGTTTGGTTTTTCTTTAAAACTGCCCCCACACCAAGAATCCCCATAAAATCTGGATAAACTCTCGTCATCTAGGGTTGGAACCATTGTTCTCCTGCGATCACTCTGTTAATCATGAAAAGAAAGGAGCAACGGTGTTTACAGACCATAATCCAGTATTCTGAGTTTACCCAGTAGGACCTACTAGAATTCATTCATTCCTTTATTCCTCTCTTCATGCATCCATCCATTCATCAATTCAACAAATGTTTATCAAGCACCTACTACAGGTTAGGGACTGTTCTAGTATCAGAGAATACACCAAAGAATGAGATGGCCTCCCACTTTTTCTGAGCTTATATTCCAGTGGTAGCAGACAGACAGTAAACAAACAAATGAACAAAATAATTCTCAAGAAAATAATAATGGATGATATTTACCCAAGAGAAATGAAGACATATATCCATATAAAAACTGTACAATAATGTTTATGGCAGATTTATTCATAATCACCCAAACGAAAAACACCCTAATGCTCATTAACTGGAGAATGGATAAACAAAATGTGGACTATCTATACAATGGAATCCTTCTCAGCAATAAAAAGGAATGGATCACTGATACATGCAAAAAAGTGAGTTAAAAGAAGTCAGACTTAAAACAGCTACATACTATGTGATATCATTCACATGACATTCTGGAAAAGACCAGTGGTTGCCAGGATCTGTAGGTGGAAGAAGGAGATAGATTACAAAGGGGCATGAGAGAATTGGGGGGTGACGAAAATATCCTCTATCTTGACTGTGCTGGTGGTGGTAGTGATGTGACTGTATGTTTGTCAAAATTCATACGAGTATAAAATATTTATTGTAGATAAACTACACCTCAGTAGACCTGAAAAAAGAAATTGGATTATGGGATAGTACTGGTGATTTCTTCAGATCGAGTGGCCAAGGAAGACCTCCTATAGGAAATGATGTGTAATATGTGAAATGAACTTCTTCAAAATCCCTTGTTATATTATTACTAGGAAATAAGAAGAAGAAATAGAGAATTTTTTTCTTTTATTCTGAAAAACATATGTTTTAATTGAGAGAGAATTTATGCAAACCCCACGCATAGGAGGACTTACAAGTTCAAAAATGTAAATTTAGCCTATTTTCAAAGGATGTTATTGACAGGCACAGTTCAAAAAACCTCAGCAGGGAGCCCTTTCCGGCCATACTCTATGTTTCATGATGAAGCTTGTGCTTTCCTTTTTGCCTCTATGCATATTAAGTTGCCAGAAATGATACTTAATTAGTCACATAAAAGCCTAACACTTTAAAAGATAACATGTGAGAGACAAGGTCAAAGTTCTTTGCTGCCCTTCTCTCCCGATCCACTTGAAAGAGCCTTGCTGGGAAACCTCACTTCAACAGCACCTGCCCTCTCATCACTCCCAGAGGCTGCTGGCAGCTGTAGTAGTTCCATTGCCATGGAGAGACATGAGTTGAGTTTCCTTCCAGAGAGGGGCAGCATGTGTTTCAGAAAAATCAAACTATACAGAAGTTATGAACTGGCAGCTCATGTAAACTGGTTCCAACAGAAGGACTTTCTTGTAAAGCATTTCTAGAAGGATGCTTTATAAGAAATGAAATGAAGTAAGTCTTCGCTTGTGAGAAAGGGGCCAATCTCCTTGAAATCAATGAAGCTGGGCCTCTAGAGTGGTAGAGGAGCCTTTAGAATTACTGGGGCGACTCCATTAGAAGGGGATTACCCTGGAGTCACTCAGGGTATTTTCCTTCAGAAGGGTAGGTTTTGGCATCAGTAGTTCCCACTGTCCAGAAAAGGGAAATCGAATCAGACTCTGTGTCTGATGGTTTCTGAAGAAAAGTTTCCAGTTCCCCTGAAGGAATTAAGACTTGGAATGAGGATGAAAGGGTTCTTTCTAATCTGACTCCATTCTGAATTTGTTGTGACAAAGTTAAATCCCATCACCTCTTTTGGGCTCTGTGTCAAACAAGGGTGTGAACTTCAAGATGACTTTTACTTCTAGCTGCTGGACTTTATCCTTTTGTCACTGCTGAAACATCAACCAAGGTGTGCTTATTGTACTCTTACTGAATGCAGAGTGGGCCTGGCTACTGTAGAAGACACAGATCCTATGAACTACCCCATATGATTAAGGAAGTATAAAACAAATCTCTAACAAAGACCTAGTAGTACAGGATAGACTAGGCATTTAATGAACAATACAGGCAGAAACATCTTGGGAAGGGAAAAAAATCAATGAAAGCAAAAGATCAGGGAATGCTTCATAGAAGAGAAAGGACTTGAACTATCCCTTGAAGGATTGATAGGATTTGGGTAGATGGAAAGCATAGGGTCCAGCCATCAGAGAAGGGGAAATGAAGTTAGAGAGGGGAGAAGTCTGGTGGCACATGTGGGAGGCAGGGAGAAGAGTTTGGCTAGAGCAGTGTTTGTTCTGGCAAGTCTTGGGACAGGAGGATATAAAAGAGAGACTGGCAGCTGGAAGAGGACCTACACGAAAGAATGGAAAGATCAGACACAAGTTCACAGGGGAGACCTGGAAAGCTGACCCCTCATGTCTTTGGAAAGCCTCAAAACCTCATCAGTGGGATGCCTACATTCCCCAACCCTGTGACTGCAGGTGATATGGGGCTGCTTCATTTCTTCCCTCTTCACTTGTGTGTGTCTTCCAACATAAGATATTTCACAGCCAGGAAGAACCTGTGCAGCTGGGAGGCGTTTGATATTTGCCTATCTGAGGAATTCCTGATACCCTCTGTGAGACAGAGGAGTAAACGTGTATCCTGGGGAAGAAAATTGGACCCCAAAGCATACAGCAAACTGTTTTCTAAACTGTCCAATAGAGCCCTCTGCAATGACTCAAATGTTCTGTATCTCCACTGTCCAATAGAGTAGCCACTAGCCACATGTGGCTACTGAGCACTTGATGTGTGGCTGGTGTGATGAGGAAATGAAATTTCCCATTTCATTTAAATTAAATGCAAATTTAAATAGCCACATGTGGTTAGTGGCTACCAAGTTAAACCATACAGCTCTAGATGTCGGGAAAGCTACAAACCATGTTATCACATACATTCCTTGCAGAAAATTCAAAGAATCTGTACTTCAAGAAGCTTGCAGAAAGATAACACCTTCCTGTTTCTTTCTACATTCCAAGTAACAAAGAAACTTATAACCAGTCTTTCCATAGAATCAAAGGAGAATCAGTTACAGTGGAACCGCCATATCCATCTGTCCTTAGAATCCATATTCTGCCAGCCGCCTTCTAGTAAAAATAACACTGAATAACAGCACTGAAGCAGGCTTAATATAAGTTGGGCATTGTATATGTTGTCAACATGAAATTCAGCTTTAAACCTTACACTTACTGGAAAAGAAAACACAAAACACTCTCACCCTTTTTCTGTTGAGGGTCCAATTCAGGTCTCAAATTTCATTTACATAATAATGAGGCACCTAGCGCAAAGTTGGACATCTAATAGGAAGGACTGGTATGTAAAAAATATCTCCATCTATCCAACCGTTCATCCATCTATCCACCCATCTGTCCACTCATACATGTAACCCACCCAACCAACCAGCCAGCCATCCATCCATCCATCCACCCACCCATCTATTTATCCCCTGAATCTATTTACTGACTCACAAAAAAGTAGTTTTTCTCTCATCTACCCAGATGAGAGCTTAATAGAGAACAGATGAGCAGATGACTATGTGATACATTATTATTATTATCATTATTATTATTATTATTTTGAGATGGAGTCTTGCTCTGCAACCAGGTTGCTCACTGCAACCTCTGCCTCCTGGGTTCAAGCAATTCTCTTGCCTCAGCCTCCCAAGTAACTGAGATTACAGGCACCTGCCACCACACCCGGCTAATTTTTGTATTTTTAGTAGAGACAGGGTTTCACCGTGTTGTCCAGGCTGGTCTCAAACTCCTATCCTCAGGTGATCCACCCACCTCAGCCACCCAAAGTGCTGGGATTACAGGCGTGAGCCACTGTGCCCGGCCAATACATTATTTTTAAGAGTATGCTTTCAGATTAATCCTCAAAATAGAATGAAGAATAAGAATGAGGAAAATGGTATGCATTAACTAAACATAATTGTAATTAGTCGTTATTTATTGATCACCCATTTGGTACAAGAAAACTTGTGGGGCACTATGGAAGATTTAAGAATATATTAAAAATCTCTGCCCTCAACATTCTTAATAATCTACCTAAAAATGTAAAGCAATGAATATGTGAGAGGCTAAAATAAACAGACAAAACAGTTCAAAACAGCAATATAAAAGGTGTCACAAGATAATTCATGTCTCAGATAATAAGTCTGATATTTCAAGAGGGTCAGGAAATTTGAGCTAGAATGGCTCAACTTAGGGTTTTAAGGAGGAGATTTGAATCAGATTCTGAATGATAGAGAAGAAGATAGAAAAAAAAAAAAAATCACAAGATTTTAGAACTTGAAGGGACCATAGAAATTGCCTAGCTCAACTCCATCATTTTATAGATGATTAAACTAAGGTCAGAGAGTTAAGTGACTTAGTCCCACTTTCTCATATGGGTAGTAATGGCAGGAAAATGCCTAAAATGCAGGTTTGTTGATACCCATTCCAAGCCCATACGCCACATGGGATGAGGAATACAGTCTGTATTTAGGAAAGGAGAAAGCATGCTGGAGAGTGGGTGGGACACAGCATAAGCCCAGAAACAAAGCCAGGAACACATCCGTGCAACCACTGTGTATGAGGATATCAGTGTGTGTGTAAGGACAGAAAGCATGGGAGGAGAGGGAGGATGGGGATCAATATTGAAGGTGCTTGAATGCAAACCTGCAACTGCTCAGCTGTGCAAATCCCCAGAATTCTGGTTTCTGGGACTGCCTTGAAGTCTCCCTTTTACCCGTGATGCCAGTGTAAACTTTTCTAGAAACTTGATATTCTTTTCATATTGACAAAGACTCGAATTCACCCGGTGAGGGGGGGAACTGCAGAAGGGAAGCTGGAATGAGGACTGGCAATGCTGGGCAATGTGTAGGGGGCAGGGATGGATGATTATCACTATGTGCTCCACTCATGCCCCAGAACCCTGAATTTAGTAGATTTAGGACAGGGCCTAGGAATCTGTATGTTTTTAAAGCTCCCCTGTGATTCTGGTGACCATCTGGTTTGGAGGGTCTTCCGGTTCATTCACTCTTTCACCAGTCTACCTAATACAGACTACCACCTTGAAAACTGGCAATATTTAGTAAATATAGGCCCTCTAACCCAGCAGTTTCACTCGCAGACATATACCCAAGAGAAATAAACACTTATGTTCCCCCGAAGACAAGAATAAGAATGTCCAGAGCAGGTTATCGCCATCCCCAAACTAAAAACACCCAGTGTCCATCGGTATTAGAACAAATAAATAAACCAAAGTATATTCATACAATGGAACACCACACACAATTAAAAAGAACAAACCACTGTTACACGTATCAATATGGGTGAGTATCACAGAGATAATGATAAGCATAAGAAGACAGATGCAAAGGAGTACTTGCTATATGATTCCATTTTATGAGATTAAAGAACTGGCAAAAATAACCTATGGTGATTGAAATCAGAATAGTGATTGCCTCTGTATGCCTAGGAAAGGGCATAAGAGAAACTCTGGAGGATGCTGGAACTGTTCTATAGCTCCATCTGGTTATGCAGTTCTATAGACATATGCAAAAATATATTGAGCTGTTACTTGTTCAGTTTACTGTGTATATAGATTACACCTTGTTGAGAAGAAAAAATGTAGAATTTATATTCACCCTGCCAACCTCATGAGATATAAGATAGAAGAATCCCATTGCTTTCAAAAATGAGATGAATAGAAAAGTATGGTCTTAATCATTTAGCTCAATACCTATTCTTTCTGTTGGAATTGGTTGGATGCACTGCCTGTGATTCAGGCAATCCATCAGCTTTTAAAAGACTTAGCAAAACACAGAAAGTTAGCTATATGGGAGCTTCTAGTAATTTCTGAACTTGGCAAAGACAGGCAGTAACTACAAACTTACTGGGAACACACCGGAGCTACGAAGGAGTGCAACCCGGCTTTTGAAAGAGCTTTCCCTTTCTGTTGATGGTGGACTTGGTCTGCTTTGAAACTCCAGAGAAGAGTTCCCTGCAGCTGCATCTTTACATTCCATGCCCTCACTTTCCTTTCTGTTTTTCTCTCCAAGAAGAGAGTAAACACCATCTGTACCACTGCACTCCCCAACCCGGAAACCAGAATCTCTCCTTCCCATTAAGAAAATTACCCTCATCCTGAAGAGCCCTCGGCCATTGGTAACAAGCCACAGACCTTCTGCCACCTCCAGAGTTTGCCAGCCATGAATCAATACATGAAACTGTCTGTGGTCGTTGGTATCTGTGGGCAGATGTGCAGGGTAGGAGCAAGCCAAAGGGGAATGGAGGGAATGGAGAAACCCTGTCGAGTCGGTACAATGTGAAAACCTTACATCTGTGCTATTACTTTTCAGTCGTTGAAAATGTCGCGTTCTGGGCAGCAGTGTGCTTCAGGTAGCTAAGCATAAACACATGTCCATAAATACTGATAACACTATCTTTATTTGTCCATTACTCAACAAAGCCAGATCACCTGAGGACTGTTTGTTCCTCTACAAAATGAAAAATCCAGCACCACATGTATTAAAATGTGGGACATTTTCTTCAGAGTATAAACTTTCAAGAGCAGCGTCTATGTCTTTTCCAGAACACTCTCAAATCCTTCTGTGTCATTAACACATGACATACAGTTGATTATAAGTGAAAAATTTATAGTCTCATGTTCATTGCAGCAGTTTTTCTGGGTTTGACCATATAGCCTATGCTGTGTCTGAAAGTCTATTCATTACTATGTCCAATTTCCAGAACACAGAAGTGCATAAAGTATGTTCAGTAATTTGTGTGAACAATCTGCAGCTATTTCTTGACTTGTTAATTCAGGCAAGTGTTTTTTTACATGCTAGACACTTGATAAATGTTCAAAGAATGAATATAAAGTTTTAAGACTGAATAAATGTAAACTTTTATGCAATGTGCTCACACAAGAAATGCAGTTTGCAAATATGTATATTTCCCAGAATAAAAAACTGTAGTGAACTCCCTCTTTCTCCCCACAATAAGCCCCAAAAACATGGTATATGGAAGTATTGTCAATAAAGATATAAAAATTAGAAATCAACCTTGAATGGAGTTTTCTCCCGAAAATTTTAAGAACTCAAATAATGCTTGATTTCATTTAAGAGAGACTTAGAAAAAACGGCACACAATTGTTCTATCACAGAGAGTCAAATACAAAACCAGCTGTGAGAAAAGTTAAACTGTCTGAGGAAAATGAATTTCAGAGAAATGAGGCTTATTTTCTCCTTTTGCTTATTTCTGAAAGAACGTTTTGAAGAAATCCAGTGGAACTTTCCTGTTCTCGGAGGGGTTTGAATTGCTTCGAAAAAACATTTGCCTGAGGTTTAAAGTCTGTTGGGTGTGATTGTCTTTCTCACTGGTCAATTGATTTTGCAAGGAGGGAGAAGTTAGGTAAAGGCAATGCTAAATAGACATGTCTCCAGAAAAAGACACCTCAGGTTTCTGCTTAGAGATTTTATTTTTCTCATCTGTCTCCTTCTGTCGCCATCATTCACTTACTTTTCTTTCTTAAACCAATGTTACACTCCAGAAGTCATCCCCAGAACAAAAACCTGCCTGGAAGGGAATCCGTGTTTGAGTAAAACTTGCCTTGTGCAATCAGCTCCCTGTCCCGACATGGTAGTTCATTTACCCAGGCGTCTGCCACCCTTGGAGAGCATGTAGCTTTCAGCCGGTACTTACCTGTCTGCCGAGAGCGCCGTGAGTGTGAAGACAGACACCCCAACAGAGGTAAGCTGTATAAAGGGGATCAGTTTGCAGCCAATCCTGCCAAATAGCCATCTGTCAGCCAGGTACCTGCTGGCATCCACTGGAGCACACGTTATTAGGAGGAGCAGGTCTCCCAAAGCCAGACTGGAAATGAACAGGTTTGGAACGTTTCGCATGGACTTGACCGTACAGAAGATCTTGATCAAAGTGATGTTGCCAATGAGGCCTATCAGAATGATAACCCCATAAACTGCAGGGATGACATAGAGGATCCCCGGGTGGGACCAGTCGTCGTTCACGGGGAGTTCCACACTGTGATTGGAGATGTTGCAGTGCACGAAATGGTCCACTTCCAAGTTCAGAAGGAAACAGTCATTTAGAGCCATCTCTAGGTTTTTTTCCCACCTAAAAGTTCCCTTAGATGCTATTTCTTAACTATTGATTTTGCAACCGAGTGAAGACGAAGACAAGATCTGTGCTGGGCTCTTTGTCTTCTTTAATAAAAATACTCTGAGTGCATATATACTAACTATGGTATTCAAAACTCTCTGTCACTATTTTGACACTGGTGCTGCTCTGGCTTTCACATGACCGGTGCAATACAACTCTAAATTCAGTAAGTTAACAACAACAAAAACTTAGCCACAGAAAGGCTTAGAATTAAACCCACTCTGCGTCAGTTATTTCTACCTCCATTCTAGTCTGAGTCTCCCTGGCTGCAGTTTACTAAGAACTTTTGGCCTGCTATTTTCCCACAGCATCTTTCCTGATATTTAGAATCTGGAGGTTTAAAGTGGGTAGAAAAAAACTGCACTGAGAAATACTCAAATCCTATAGGCAGGATGCTTTGCACGTCATGGGCTTCACCAGCAAACGGCAGCTCCGCTGAGCTGAGGCTTTGAAGAGGAACCAGTGTTACTTATAGACAGAGAATGCCAGCCCCCTGCTGGACACTTCAATCACTGCCCAGTTGCCTGCTTTCTCCAGATGAGAAGCAACCAGCCGACTGCAGTTCCTACCTAGCTTGACAAATACCTTTGGCTTCTCATGTAAGCACATAGCACCTAGGGTAGATATTTAATAAATGTTGCTAGCATTCTGCAAAGGCACTGGAAATCTTTCTGATACTATCCCCATGAATCCAGATGGGGATTTACATCTCATTTTCTCTAATTCATTAGAATGACATGTTAATATTGCTATCAAATGAGGTCTGTCTTTGAATTAAACGCACACCGATGCACAGGGTGTCCATGTGTGACTTATCCCACGCAGTCTTCCCACTGCCTCTTTGAACAGAGACTGCTCCTCAGAAACACATGCACAGACTCACACCTTAAACCTTCAGCAACTGACATCCGGAAAAGCCAGAAGCCCAATGCACACATGCTCTTTCCTGTAGATTTGCCAAGCCATTCCTATTCTGTTTACCAGGGAGAAATTAAATTGGGAACCAGCTGTATTGTTAACTCTCAAAGATCAATAGTCTTTTCCAGAAAAATGGGTCTTTTCTCATCTGATCTAAAAATTTTATGAATCGGCATTTTGATGCAGCTATTTGCATTTTTTTAATTGAATGTTTGCCATGTTTTATAGCAAATATCCTCTTTATAGCCCTGTGTGGAAAATAAAGAACTATAAAAGAGTGATAGATACAATACTGAGGAATTGAAGGGGTGGTAAAAGAGGTAAGTTATAGTTGAAGGAGTGCTAGAAAAAGCATCATTGAGGGAATACTATTAGAATCAGGCTTAGACCTTTAGCTAACAACTTCTAAATACGTTATTAGAGTGCATCTTTATGCCTTATGTGAAGCCAGCTCTTCCAGGTACATGGTGTGAAGCCAGTCACTAACAGGTAAAGTCTCGTTTTTCAGAACCCATAAGGAATAACAAAACTTGCACTTCCCATGCCAGGGCCCACAAAGAAAGTCCCCCAAGTGTGTTGTTGTGGACATTTCCAGTGGCAGGTTCCAACACTGAGGCTGCTGCCATGCTTCCTATGTAAATATGAAAGACTCAGCGCTCCTCTCTGCCAGCAGGAGGGAGACGGATGCTGCACGGCTAGAGGTGGAAGAGCTTCTCGGCAGAGATCAGTATCACCAGTAATGAGCCAATAGCCATGAGCCCAGTGGTGTTGATTAGTTGCTAGCAATGTAGCTTAATGATACAGTACACAGGCTCTGCTTCAATCCTGGCTCCCTCATTTATAATCATGGCAAGTTACTTAGTGTCTTAAGCTCATCTCCTCATCTGCAGTGAGGAGAACTTGTGAAGTTAGATGAAATGATTCATGTTAAGACTGCATAGTATTTGCCACATAGTAAGTGCTCAATTAGTGTTAGCACTTCTTATTATTATCATTATTAGATTGAGGGGGAAAGGCTTACTTTGGAAAAGCCCAATGAGTTCAGAACAGTGATTGACCTCAGATCACTAGGCAAGCACTCATACGAGTGAATTAGCAACTCCTCTATTCACTTGAAAAAAGTTTATCAAACATCTACCAGTTGCCAGGCACTGAGCAAGAGGCTGAGAAAAATAGCATGAAGATGTGTACTCTCACAGCTCTTTAGACCTCAACCCCTCTCTGGAGTGAAGCAACTACCTTTTCTCCAGAAAAGATGATACCTTTAAAGGTTAAGTGTTGACAGAGTCTTTTGAATGAAGAAAATCGTATGTGCCTAGGATCAAGGCATAAAGGAAAGAGCATGGCATTGAGTAGAGGGACATCTATAAATCCAGAGGGTCACCCAGATTGGAAGACAGGGGTGGAAAAAGAACAGCGTGAAATGCAGCTAGAAGCAGGTTTGGGTGAGATTGTGATGGATCTTGTATTCTTGCTAAGAAGTTTGGTCTAAAGGGCATATTTTTGGTTCACAAAGGTAACTTCTGGATGTTGTTTCCCTTTATTTCTTTAGACACCCCTGTGTGCTGAGTCAGCCTCACTACTTAAATCTAATTGGGTGGTTAGTGTTTCTTCCAATGTAAGTTAAGGGGATGTTGATAGATATTGATTTCTCATAGCTGGTGTTAGCATTATGTGTTCCACAGCACTATGGATTCTTCTAATGATATTTTAGGAGTAAAGATATGTTGAGGTTTGACATCTAATATTTTCTGGAATCAAGGATGCTTTAAAAAGCTAATTCTGGCCGGGCGCGGTGCCTCACGCCTGTAATCCCAGCACTTTGGGAGGCTGAGGCGGGCAGATCACGAGGTCAGGAGATCTAGACCATCCTGGCTAACACGGTGAAACTCCGTCTCTACTAAAAATACAAAAAATTAGCCAAGCATGGTGGCGGGCACCTGTAGTCCCAGCTACTGGGGAGGCTGAGGCAGGAGAATGGCGTGAACCCGGGAGGCGGAGCTTGCAGTGAGCCAAGATCGCGCCACTGCACTCCAGCCTGGGCCACAAAGCGAGACTCTGTCTCAAAAAAAAAAAAAAAAAAAAAAAAAAAGCGAATTCGACAATTTCTATGTCATTTCAACTAATTAACTATAATGACTCTTTCCATCCCTACCATTATGTGTCACCTTCTAGCAGAGCACCAAACATATTCAGACATTTGCTTAGCTTTTTATTTACTGGTCAGCATGAGATGCCTTTGACATGTGAACATGACATGGAACAAATGTAATATAAAATCTCTGTCCCCGGGGAGTCCAATTTCTGAATGGAATTGGAATATGACTCAGCATCTTTTCTTGTGTTGGGGCAGGGGTGTCACTTTGACATGTGAACATGACATGGAACAATGTAATATAAAATCTCTGTCCTCAGGGAGTCCAATTTCTGAATAGAATTGGAGTATGACTCAGCATCTTTTCTTATGTGTTGGGCCAGGGGTGTCACTTCTGTTTCTATTTCAGTCAATAGTCACCTTTTTCATCCTTCCAAAAGCTTGGATTTTCTGTAGGGCTTTATATGAGGTGGGCAACCATGACTTGATAGAATTTAGGAGAACAGGTAGATTCAATGGGCCCACAGAGTGTGGAGACAAAGCCTCTTCCCACTGGCTATGAGCAAGGTCAAAAGGGAAGCCACTCTGGAGGGAAAGGCTGAATTTGGCTTCAGGCATATTGAGTTTGCTAGATGAACAAGGGAATGTAAGAAAGCCAGTGGAAAATGAGAGGTGAAGTCTAAAAGCATAGAAGTAAATAGTTAAGAGGACTGACTGAGGACTAGAACCCTGAATGCCAAATAGTTTAAATGGACAGTAAAAGAATCACAGAGAATCAAGTGAAGTTAGGCTTTGAGAAGAAGATTATGTGGTAAAAGTCAGTGAAGACTAAGGGTGATTTCAATATTAGATTTGTGACAGCACCATGGAGAAGTTGCTCAAAAGATTGCAGCAACTATTGCTTGAGAAGAATCAGAGATGTCAAATTTTAGTACTGCAGCAGGAACAAAAAAAGAGGCAGATGACTCTATCCAGATCCTGTAATGCTGGGATCATTTCAAGTTCCCTTTTCTTTTCTCAACATTCTGTGACTTTTTATGGGGTTTAAAAACTTAGAAGAAAGATGAAGGGAGTCTTCTGGAAGGAAAAAAAGAATCGGGTTTCGTTTTGAGTCACATGAAACTGCAGAAGTAAATGTAGATGCCAAAAGAAAGCCTAAAGAGGAAGACGAAATTCTCAGATACATCTGAGGCTAGGAGAACACCTGGTGTGGTGGTTAAAATATATTCGCCAGTTCTCAGTACTCTTTACTTCAAGAGATGTAGATTAATTTAACCCCCACCTCCACCCCTTAAGTGTGAGCTTTACTTAGTGACTTGCTTCTAACAAATAGAATGACACAGCAGGAAGAGTGTATAACTTTCAAGACTAGATGATAAGGGACATTGCAGCTTCCTCTTTGCCCTCTCTCCTTGGATCACTTGCTCTGAAGGAAATCAGCAGCCATGTCATGAGGATACTCAAGTGACCCTACGGACAGATCCACATGGTGAGGAACTGAAACCTCCTGTCCATAGCTGTGTGAGTCAGTCATTTTGGAAATGGATCATCCATTCCCAGTCCAGCCTTCACATAACTGCAGCCCCAGCTGACTCTGCTGCTTCATGAGAGACCCTGAGCCAGAATCACCCAGCCAAGTCACTCTTAAATTCCTGATCCACAGAGACCATGAGTTAATAAATGTTTGTTGTTTTAACCCATTGTTTTATGGTAATTTGTTATGCACCCACAGGTAACATCTGGTAAGTAGAATGGATGGAGAAGAGGAAGAAAAGAAAATCACCCCGAAGACAAAAGAAAACCGAAAAGGAAGACCAGAAAAGGCAAGTGCTTTAAACCTGGAGTGGTTATACAGGGTGTAAGGGAAGGAAAGTCTAGTCAAATCTAGAAAGGTTATGCACACTGAAATTCATTTGTCATTCTGCAATACAAAGTTTCTTATCTGGATCAAAATATGTATTTTTAAAATATTGTAAATGAGCTGAACTTTCTTGCTCAGCCACTATGTACCTGGAAATTAGACCGTTTATATTTCATTTCTGCATCTGCTCAGTGAACTTGGACAAGTAAAATAAATTCAATGAACATGATTTGTCACTGAGCTGTTCTGTGCTATGGATTCTCCACTCATAAAGTACAGGAACATTTTCCCCTTGCCTATGCCCCAGGACAACTTGATGCATTAGCACCACCAGGAGCATGGAAGGCAAATGAGAGTGGTACTGTTTCTCTCCCCTCAGCCATCTATTTCTAGCCTTTTCTTCCTCTCCCCTGAGAGTGTTTGATCAGCACAGTCCTAGACTCCCTGAAATACATTCCTGCATTATTTCCACCTCCAATAACGGATGTCTGACAAGAAAACATGTTGCTGGCATGGATTCCTTTTTAAATGTTAGATTTTGAAATGTCTTTCAGTTTATGGAAAAGTCACAAAGACAGTACAAAGAGTTCCCGTATACCCCGATGTAACTTCCTCTATTATTAAAATGTTACAAAATGAGGAAATTAGCATTGATATAACACTATTATCTAAACTACAGATTTTATTCAAACTTTACCAGTCTTTCCATTACTGTCATTTTCTGTTCCAGGGTCCAATCCAAGATACTATATTGCATGATTCCTTAGCTCCTCCTAGCTGTGACAGTTTCTCAGACTTTTCTGTTTTTCCTGACCTTGATATTTTTGAAGAATATTGGTCAGGTATTTTGTAGAATGTCCCTTCATTGGGGTTTGCCTGGTATATTTCCATGATTTGACTAGGGATATAAATTTGGGGGAGAAAAACCGTAAGAGGTAAGGCACCCTTCTAATCACTTCCTATCAGGGAGTATGTATTAGTTGCTACTGTAACAAATTACCCCAAACTTAGTGTCTTAAAACAAGAAAAATGTATTCTCTTACAACTCTGGAGACCAGAAGTCAGAAATGAGCCTTACAGGGCTAAATTCAGAGTGTTGGCAGGGGCAGGCTCCTTCTGGAGGCCCTATGGAGAATTGTTCCTTGCTTCTTCCAGCTGCTGGTGGTTCCCAGCGTTCTTTGGCTTGCAGCCACATCACTCCAATCTCTTCTTCTGTTGCCAAATTGCCTTCTCTTCTGCAGTCAAATCTCCCACTGCCTCACACTTATAAGAGCCCTTGTGGTAAAACGGGCCCACCTGGATAATCAGGACAATCTTCCCATCTCCAGATCCTTAATTAATTGTGTCTGCAAAGTCCCTTTGGCCATATAAGGGAACATATTCCCAGGTTCTGGGGATTAGGGGGTGGATATATTTGGGAGCCATTGTTTAGCCTACTACAGGGTACATGATTATCCATATGATTTATCAGTGGTGAGGTTAACCTTGACCACTTGATTAAGGTGGTATCTGCTAGGATTTCTCCACTGTAAAGTTATATTTGGGGTGATAGATTTTTTTCATTGCTAAAAGTATGATTTTACTCACACCTAAATAAGTAATAATGTTGATGTTTTGTAGCCATTCGACAGCATTTTTTTTTTTTTTTGAGACAGAGTCTCGCTCTGTTGCCAGGCTAGAGTGCAGTGGCACAATCTCGGCTCACTGCAACCTGAGCGATTCCTCTGCCTCAGCCTCCGGAGTAGCTGGGACTACAGGTGTGCACCACCACACCCAGATAATTTCTTTCCTTCTTTCCTTCCTTCCTTCCTTCCTTCCTTCCTTCCTCCCTCCCTCCCTCCTTCCTTCCTTCCTTTTTCTTTCTTTTCTTTCTTTTCTTTCTCTCTCTCTCTCTTTCTTTCTTTCTCTCTTTCTTTCTTTCTTTGCATTTAAGTAGAGATGGGGTTTCACCACGTTGGCCAGGATGGTCTTGATCTCATGACCTCGTGATCCACCCGCCTTGGCCCCCAAAGTGCAGGGATTACAGGCGTGAGCCACCATGCCCAGCCATTTATATTAAGTTCCTTTCCCAGACAGTCCCAGCTCTAGGTCCCAGAAATACAAAAATTAGCAAACAGTGGTTCCTGCCCTCAAGTAGCTAATTGCCTAACTAGGACAACGTTTTCAATGTATTGAAAGAAAGCTATTTTGTAACAGAAACCAGCATTGTTTTTAAACAATGGAACCTACTCCAGTAGAATTTCACATACTGCAGAATTTAAGCTTCTGCTTTCCCCAACACAAGATATCAGAATCTGAATTATATTAAAACTGCTTCTTAGCTGCCTGCCTTTGATGAAGTTACTTTTAAACTCTATGCTTCCATTTTTTTCATATATAAAATCTGGAACCTGCTTCAGCAAGGACCTTTGTACAGTAGGTTTCAGGTCATATAAAAATGGAAACTAATGTTCTTAGGGTTTCCGAAGTATGATTGGACTTTCTGTGACTATTTTCCGCTTTTATATGCTCTCTTGGATTCTCTTCTCAAAGGTGTTACCATCTCACGGGCAAACCAATAAAAATGCCATCAGGTTTCTCATGAGAAAGTCTGGCTTTTATTTTGTTTCCAGCCAGCTTTATGGGACAAAATGGCCAGGATGCACCCCCAGACTCTGGGTGCTCATGCAACTAAAATGAATCCAAACCTCACATTTCACCTTTTGTCTTTGGCCTGTAAAATAATACACCACGTTCTTCTCTAAGGAAGATGCTAGAAAACAGGCTTATCCATAGATTTTTCTCCAAGCACCACCATGGCACTTCAAACTCAGAGTGGTTCCACGGGAACTCTCACTCAATATAAAAACCTGTTATTTTTACTGCTTGAAGGAGACTCACCTTAAATTAACTCCAAGCCATGTCTGAAATATATATCCCATACCAGGTTCTTCAAGTCAAATACTCTTAAAATGGAACAGCTGAGAAATACACAGGGACTTTATCATTCACATACTGCAGAATTTAAGCTTCTGATTGCCCCACAACAAGGTATCAGAGGCTGAATTCTATTCAAATTGCTTCTTAGCTGCCTGCCTTTGATGAAGTTACTTTTAAACTCTACGCTTCCATTTTTTCATATATAAAAGGGATTTAAATGACACTAAGGTTCTCCTTCTTAGCCCACAGAGACTGTTGCAAGATTCAAATGAGATAACAAATATGAAGGCATTTCAAAAGATGTAAAGTCCTAAACAATTTTAAGTGACTTTGTAGTAAATTATCACAATTTTTTTAGGTGTGATAATGGTATTGTAGTTGTGTTTTTAAAGGTGTTTTAAAAGCGTATCTTTTAAAGCACAGGTGAGCATGCTTTCTCTTAAGGGGCCAAAGAGGAAATATTTTGGGCTTTGTGGACCACAGGGTGCTGTCCCTGCTGGGAAAGCAGTCAATAGACAATAGGTAAATGAATGGGTGTGACTCTGTTCTAATACACTTTATTTGCAAAATAGGAGGTTAGCCCACAGGCCAGAGTTTGCTGATTCTGTTTCAGAAAAACTTGCTGAAATATTTATGGGTAAAATGACACGATAGCCAGGATTTGCTTCAAAATCATTTGAAAAGTAGAGAAGTGGGTAGGGGCAAAAATGAAACAGGATTGGCCCTGAGTTGATACTTGCTGAAGATAGGTGAAAAGTATGTGGGTGCCCATGTTATGCATCTATTTTTGTATATGTTTTAAATTCTCCACTATAAAAAGTTTTTACAATGTCTAATAAATGTAATTAATTATTAACATGGTA
Source organism: Trachypithecus francoisi (assembly GCF_009764315.1). Lineage (NCBI taxonomy): Eukaryota > Metazoa > Chordata > Mammalia > Primates > Cercopithecidae > Trachypithecus > Trachypithecus francoisi. The sequence goes on from NW_022681471.1 coordinate 119,198,447, forward strand.
AATAATGCCAACCAAGTAACTATTCACATATCTTTGAGGTCTTGGCTGCGTGGTGTAAAGTGAAACTGTCCGTGAAAGGTGGTGGTATCATTCCAGCCATTCAGATATGCATTTCCTCTCCTCCACATCAATCAACCTGGAGGTCCAAGACTGAAGTGCCATGAAATGCACATGACTTAAAATGGAATTGGCTTCAGAGTAGCTGGTGGCTTGTCAGCGCAGGAAAATGACTCTTGGACGCAGCAGGGAAGTAGACTGATTTGCCCTTTTTACTGACCACCCCAGTCTTTCCTCATTCCTCCCCATGGACATATTAGTGTATTTTAAACTCTGCTAGTGTCCGACAGAAATCAAATATATATCCAGATAGATGATGAGTATTACAGCATCTGTGGAAAGGGGTGAGGGCAGAGGATATGGTAATAGAGCCAATAGTGATTCCAGATGCTTTACGTGTGTTCTCTCATGGAAGCCTTACAACCGCCCTATGATATAGGACTATTTACATCCTTTTACAGGTGAGAAAATGAGGCATAGAAAGGGCAAACACCTCACCTGCACTACATGGTTAAGAAGTGTGTTTCTGTAATTGGGTGCGTAACCGCTGGACCACATCATCTCTCAGCGGACAAGGGAGAGAACCAGAGAGATATTTATGACTCAGAGTTCTCCTGAGAGGTGAAATGGACAAATAGGAAAATGAAGAAAAAAGTGCACTGAAACAAGAGTAAGTAGAAACTAGGGATAAAGAATTAGGGAGCTGAAAGACTGGTGGAAAAAAAACCAATAAGGAGAATCCAGCAGCTGTGGTTTCTATTTCTTTCTCGGCAATGGTATCTTGTGTTTTTTGTTTTTTGGGGTTTTTTTTTTTTTCACCTCTAGGGAAATAAACAGGATGCTCAGTTCCTGTCTCATGTCTACAGTCACATTTCTTTAATATCAAAGTAATTTAAGATGTGGCATAGAGAAAAGCAGAAACTCACTAGTTCCCAATGATGACAGGTCCTCAACTGTGCTTCCTCTTTCAATAAACAAGATGAAACATCCTCATGGAAACATGAAGCAAATTATGCAGTGTTTTACTGAAAACACTGCTAGGCTTCAGGGTAACTCTTAGCAATAATGAAAATGCCCCCATTTCTGATCCCAAGGCAAAGAGGCTTCTCATAGGATTAGAGCGAGGCTTGCTAAGTTGTATTTCATCTCCTTCTAGTGCAACCCTCTCCCAGTCCTAACTCCACTTCTACATCTCTTCACCAGCAGTGAAGTGCCACCTTTCAAAATGAAGAGCTAATGTGCTATGTTAGAATTACAGACTTCACTATAGTCATCTAAAAATGTTCACTCCTCTTCTTTCGCTTCTAAACTCTCCTTCTGATGATTATGATTGATAATAGTCTTCCTCTTTGCGTTTTGTACCATTAGAAGCACTTACCAACACACATTTTCTTTCTTTAATCAAAGACCTAAAAGTGTAGAAATGTTGCCTTTGAAAAGAGATTGACCAGACCCCTCAGGCTGTAAGGCTGACTTAAGAGTGAAGCCTCATGATGTCTATAGCAAAGAAAGCCTGGTTGCCAAGCATACAAAAAAATTTTTTTAAATAGAGAGTTAATAATTCTGAGTAGGTTACAGAAGGCTATGATGTTTATAGGTTTCTGAAGCACTTTGATTGAGATTCAGTGACTTCAACTGGTCGGGGAGGCAGAACTCAATAATTTTTGTTTTAACTTTCAATTAAATTGTTGAGGTAAAAACCATCAGAGCAGAAAAAGAATGAGAAGAGGCTTTTGTTACTAGGCAATCCAGAAGCAACACAAACTGTACTCTAAAAGAAACATGCTTTTTACCCTTTCTCAGAAACTAGGACACACGAAAAGTAGTACCAAAGTTTTTCCTTAGATATAGCTACTGCCAAACCTAACACGGACACATTCACCCCTTAAGTTCTCACTCCAAAACCCAGATTTATTTAAGAGTATTTGTATGTGGGAACACATATTTGTAGGAGGGTAGGAGTTAGAATTAGCATTTGCTGAGTATTCACTCTGTGCCAGGCACTATTGTAAATGCTTTATAGCTCTTTAGATTTTAAACCCTATTAGGAAGGTACTATTATTAATTCCATTTGAAGAATGAGGAAACTGAGCTCCAGCGAGGTTTTATAATTCACCCAAGATGACACAATTAGTCAATTCTAAAGCCTGGTTTCAAACTCAGGCAATCTGGCACAGATTTCATGTGCTTAATACCATTCTAGTTCCATGCAATTTCTGAATAAGAATTTTTGCCATCTGAAATCAGGTATTTTTAAAATTTCAAATAGATTCCCCCACCCCTTCATAGCTGAGAAAACTGAGATGCAGAGAGGTTAAAAGACTGTCACAGTACAGTATTTATTTTTATCTACATTCTTATTGTAGTTTTGTCATCCCAGTTTCTACGACATGCAACATCTTCTAATCATATTATAGAGCTTGTGGAATGCAAAGACCTTGTCTTATTTATCTTCACATAAACCTAATTTTAACACTTATCTTATAGAGTATAACAAATTGTGAAAATGTACACATATTCTTCATCACTGTATCCATACTTAGTTGAAATAAGACCTTGACGCTCTTCCCATTCAAATGTAGAGACTAACTCTCTATTTATTCCGGCCTTTATGACGTTTTTTCCCCAGCAAAATGTGCCAGAAATAGCCTTGTGCCAGCTATAACCTAGGTCTCAAGAATCCTAGCATGCTTAATTTTGTCACCACCTTGTGGCTGAAGACAGGCTGGCCTGCTGGAGGATGAGAAGCCACATGATGTAATGGCAAGTGATCACATCTGAGGTTATAAACACCAAACATCCCTCAGCTATCCCAATCACTAACTATAGATGCATGAATGGGTCCAACTGAGACTCAATGAGAACCACCACCTAAGTCCAACCCAAATATCTGACTCACGGAATTGGAAGCTAAATAAATCATTGTTGTGTCAAGCCACTGAAAAGAGAGAAAGAGACTGTTACAGTAAACTAATGTTGAGTGATGGTTGGAAACCAGGTCTCCTGATAGTTTACGTATTTAATCTCTCCTTCCACCCGCCCATCCACAATGCTCTCTCAGGAGACATTTCATCAGAGGAACTATGGCATCCACAGAGATGCACCACTCAGATCTCCCACCAAGAAAAAACATGTTGTTAGCAGCAAAGAGTACGGTTTGCTAAGAACCTCCAGCTAGTCAGTGCCTTTTTTTTTTTTTTTTTTTTTTTTTTGAGACGGAGTCTCGCTCTGTCACCCAGGCTGGAGTGCTGTGGCCGGATCTCAGCTCACTGCAAGCTCCACCTCCCAGGTTCACGCCATTCTCCTGCCTCAGCCTCCCGGGTAGCTGGGACTACAGGCGTCGCCACCTCGCCCGGCTAGTTTTTTGTAGTTTTTTTAAGTGGAGACGGGGTTTCACCGTGTTAGCCAGGATGGTCTCGATCTCCTGACCTCGTGATCCGCCCGTCTCAGCCTCCCAAAGTGCTGGGATTACAGGCTTGAGCCACCGCGCCCGGCCAGTCAGTGCCTTTAAAATCCACCTAAACTCTCTAGCTGAAGCCATGATCTTCCGAGGCAGCCCTCAGTCAAAGATTCAGCATGGCAGGAGACCTACAACCTGGTCATTTCTGCCCAATGGGAGACTCTTCTAATGGGCAATCTTTGCCACAGAGCTTCCCATTGGGTTGTTGGAGACTTTGTCAGAGCTGCTTCGTTGTCCAAGGTTCTCCCTAGCCAAATCTGCTTCATAACCCTTTTATCTTTCACAGGTATCACCTCTGCAACATACCTCTTTCTTATCTAATTCTAATTCAGTTTCTGCTTTCCAGGGAGGACCTACCTGGCAGAGGAATAAAATCTATTTCGCTGATACTTCTAACATTGAAGGTGGAGGAAAATAATCAAATTAGAGGCCAATCATTTGAACAAGGTCTTTGCTCCTCTCTCGCCTTTCTTGTATGTGAGGTCTCTCAGTCCAGATGATCCCTGACTTAAGATGGCTCGACTTAACAACTTTTTTACTTTACCATGCTGCAAAAGCAATATATGCGTTCAGTAGAAACCACACCTCCAGTACCTATACAGCCATTCTCTTTTTTTTTTTTTTTTTGAGGCGGAGTCTCGCTCTGTGGCTGAGGCTGGAGTGCAGTGGCCGGATCTCAGCTCACTGCAAGCTCCGCCTCCTGGGTTTACACCATTCTCCTGCCTCAGCCTCCCAAGTAGCTGGGACTACAGGCGCCCGCCACCTCGCCCGGCTAGTTTTTGTATTTTTAGTACAGATGCGGTTTCACCGTGTTAGCCAGGATGGTCTCGATCTCCTGACCTCGTGATCCGCCCGTCTCGGCCTCCCAAAGTGCTGGGATTACAGGCTTGAGCCACCGCGCCGGCCCCGCCATTCTCTTTTTAACTTTCAGCATGACATTCAATAAATTACAAGAGCTGTTCGGCACTTTGTTATAAAATAGGCTTTGTGTTAGATGATTTTTCCTAGCTATAGGCTAATGAAAGTGAGCACGTTCAAGATAGGCTAGACTAAAGCTATGATGTTCAGTAAGTTAGGTGTATTTAATGCATTTTTCACTTAATGATATTTTCAACTTAAGATGGGTTTATCGGCCGGGCGCGGTGGCTCAAGCCTGTAATCCCAGCACTTTGGGAGGCCGAGGCGGGTGGATCACGAGGTCAGGAGATCGAGACCCTCCTGGCTAACACGGTGAAACCCCGTCTCTACTAAAAATACAAAAAACTAGCCGGGCGCGGTGGCGGGCGCCTGTAGTCCCAGCTACTCGGAGGCTGAGGCGGGAGAATGGCGGGAACCCGGGAGGCGGAGCTTGCAGTGAGCCGAGATCGCGCCACTGCACTCCAGCCCGGGGGACAGAGCGAGACTCCGCTCTCAAAAAAAAAAAAAAAAAAAAGATGGGTTTATCAGGAAGTAACCCCATAGTAAGTTAAAGAGCATCTGTATTAAGATAAAACGTTCGTGTTTTCAGTAGCCTTTTCCATGAAGGTGATTCTCAACATTCCCCTTTAAGAAATTCCTAAGACAATCGGCCAGGCATGATGGCTCACACCTGTAAAATCCCAGCACTTTGAGAGGCCGAGGTGAGCGGATCACTTGAGGTCAGGGGTTCCAGACCAGCCTGGCCAACATAGTGAAACCCCGTGTCTACTAAAAATATAAAAGTTAGTGGGTGTGGTGGCACATGCCTGTAGTCCCAGTTACTTGGGAGACTGAGGCAGGAGAATCTCTTGAACCCAGGAGGCAGAGGTCACAGTGAGCCAAGATTGTGCCATTCTACTCCAGCCTGGACAACAGAGTGAGAGCCTGTTTCAAAAAAAAAAAAAAAAAAGAAAGACAATCAAAATGTAGTGAATGCAGCCACACAGAAGTGCTTGTTATTTTTAGGTAGGCTCTTTTACTGCCCTATAATTTTTTCTCACATGCTGCTTGAAATGCCCTAAATATTCTTCACTCTCTCCTTCAGCTGGCAAGCTTCTCATTGTTTTATGCCAAGCTGAAATGTCACTCTTCTACAAAGCCTTCCTAGAGTTCTTCAGACAAAATTGTCCCATCGCATCACAACCACCATCATGATCATTTATTTATTTATTTATTTATTTCATCATGATCATTATCATCACTATTGACATCTACTGAATATTAATGCCAGGTCTTGGCTTAAAGCTACATGTGAATTATTTATTTGATCCTTATAGCAACACAATGAAGTAGATAGTATCATTGCATCCATTTCACAGATGAGGCATCAGAGGTACAGAGAGGTTAAAAGTCACATATCTAAAAAGGAATAGGGCTAGGATTCAAACTCAGCCCATCTCTTAGGTACAATGCTATGGAATACACTGTACCTGAAAACAGCAGGCCATGTTCTATTGTTTTCCTAGACACCTCTTCTTAAGAAGTGAATAACCTGCAGTTAAATCTGATTAATAGTCAACGGGCCTGGCAGGATAAAGAGTGAGAAGGAGGGCCGGGCGCGGTGGCTCAAGCCTGTAATCCCAGCACTTTGGGAGGCCCAGACGGGCGGATCACGAGGTCAGGAGATCGAGACCATCCTGGCTAACACGGTGAAACCCCATCTCTACTAAAAATACAAAAACTAGCCGGGCGAAGTGGCGGGCGCCTGTAGTCCCAGCTACTCGGGAGGCTGAGGCAGGAGAATGGCGTGAACCCGGGAGGCGGAGCTTGCAGTGAGCTGAGATCCGGCCACTGCACTCCAGTCCGGGCGACAGAGCGAGACTCCGCCTCAAAAAAAAAAAAAAAAAAAAAAGAGTGAGAAGGAAAGACTCTGGTTTTGCCTTTGATAAGTTAATCCTGAGATTTCCAGAGCCTCTTCTCTTCCATTCCCTTTTTTTCCCTCACTCCTCAGTCTCCTCTCCTTTCTAGTCCCTGATTTGCAAAGTGGAAAACTGAGATAGTTATGACTCCTGGTTTCAAGCTGTTGATGTTATTAGGGCCTGTGGATTGGGGAGTGGGGACACACTTACTCCAACAATTTTTCTCTGTTTAAAGCTTTGGTGTAGGAACAACGTAATTATTTCCTAGTTCTTCCTCCTTGGTGGTGGCCATGTGTGCATCCCAAGATAAGGAGGAAAAAGCATGAGTCTGAACTATGTTGAACTGATAACAATACTGCAACTGTCAATCTTGGTTTCCCCATCTGTGACCTTGAGCAAGATTCAGAATCTCTATGTATTTACATTTCTTTATCTATAAATGATAACATCTTATTATTTATAAAGTAGAAATAATAATCTCTAACTCACAAAATAGTTGTGAAAATTAAATGACACGTAGAAATATTCAATAAACAGCAGCTCTTTTTCCCAAGATCATTGTCAAATTTTGCACTTGATATTCAGTCAACTCCATTGTGGTCTCTTGGGCCACATTTGTATAAAATTAGCTTTTTCCATCTTTTATGGGAAAGTTTGTTTTTTTTCTCTATAAGCACACTGTATTTATGTGACTAAATAATAAATAAATATAAAATATATAAATATATAAAATATATATAATAAAAAGTATATGCCTCATATAGTTTGAATATGTGTCCCCGCCCAAATCTCATGTTGAATTTTAATCCCCAGTATTGGAGGTGGGGACTGGTGGGAGGTAATTGGATCATGGAGGTGGATTTCTCATGAATGGTCTAGCACCATTCTCTTCACGCTGTGCTTGAGATAGTGAGTGACTTCTCATGAGATCTGGCTGTTTAAAAGTGTAGCACCTTAGGCCAGGCGCAGTGGCTCATGCTTGTAATCCCAGCTCTTTGGGAGGCCAAGTCGAGCGGATCACCTGAGGTCGGGAGTTCAAGACCAGCCTGACTAACATGGAGAAACCCTGTCTCTGCTAAAAATACACAGTTACCGGGTGTGGTGGCACATGTCTGTAATCCCAGCTACTCGGGAGGCTGAGGCAGGAGAATCTCTTGAACCCGGGAGGCGGAGGTTGCAGTGAGTCGAGATCGCACCATTGCACTCCAGCCTGGGCAACAAGAGCAAAACTCTGTCTAAAAAAAAAAAAAAGAAAACAAAACAAAAAAACAAAACAACAACAACAAAACAAGTGTAGCACCTCGCGCTTTCTCTCTTTCTTGCTCCTGCTTTTACCATGTGATGTGCCTGCTCCACCTTTGCCTTCTGCCATGATTGTAAGCTTGCTGAAGACTCCCCAGAAGCTGAGCAGATGTTGGCACCATGCTTCCTGTAAATCCTGCAGAACCATGAGCCAATTAAACCCCTTTTTTTAATAAATTACTCAGCCTCAGGTATTTCTTTATGGCAATGCAAGAACGACCTAATACAAAGCCATAATCAGTATTCTTTTTTGGACAGACAAAACAAATTATTTGATAAGGAGGTTTGTGTGTTTTAATAAATCTGACTGGGAGAAATACATCTTATTGGTGAATAGGAGAAATTTTGTTCTAATTCATGATATGATGAGAAGGGATGTTAAAGTTCTAATAAGGCATGGAATGGTAAAATGACTATTAATTGAATGTGACCCTTGGGTAATTTATGCCTGTAAGGAACTAAAGTGTCATGGAAAAATGACTTTTTAAACTGCTATTACATTTATTCACATATCCATTCACTCATCCATGTACTTCTTCATCTATTATTCATCTGTTCTCCATCCATGCATCCATCTTTCCACCCATTCATCAATTTATTATCCAGCTATTCATCTATGAATGCATCCATCCTTCCTTTCACCCACCCATTCCACTGACCCACTCAAGGTAATAACAATGCAGTGCATGTAAACATATACAAGAAATGGTCTTTACCATATGGAAACTTTCTATGTATTAGGGGAGAACAGAAGATAAGAGGAAACATTAGCTAAATCACCCCAAGAGTTGTATAATACATCTAGAGAGTTCCCAGGCATGAGAAATGATATCTTAAGGGCGAGAAAGAAAAACTTCTTGGATAGAAGAGACAAAATTTACTTTAGACATTGAAGATTTTTGAAGAATAGGTATAATACCTGTCCTAGTATTTTCAAGCTACTATACAAAATACCTTAAACTAGCTACTATACAAAATACACAACAGAAATTTATGTCCCACACTTCCGGAGGCTGGAAAGTTCAAGATCAAGGTGTCTACAGATTTGGCGTCTGGTGACAGCTCATTTTCTCATTCAGATAACCATCTTCTCACTGTAATGTCACATAGTGGAAGGGGTGAGCAAGTTCTCTGGAGTCTCTTTTAAAATGACACTAATCCCATTCATGAAGGCTCTGCCCTCATGACCCAATCACCTCTCCAAAGTCTCCATTCCTAATACCATCATGCTAGGGGTTAAAATGTCAACATATAAATTTGGGGTGGGGTACAAATATTCAGGCTATAGCATTCTGCTCCTGGCCCTCAAAATTCATTCCCTTCTCACATGCAAAATGCATTCATCCTATTCCAATAACCCCAAAGTATTAACTCATTACAGCATCAACTCACAAGCCTAAGTCCAAAGTCTTACCTAAAATAATCTAGGCTGGGCGCAGTGGCTCATACCTGTAATCCCAACACTTTGGGAAGCCGGGCAGGTGGATGACTTGAGGCCAGGAGTTTGAGACCAGCCTGGCCAACATGGCGAAACCCCATCTCTACTAAAAATGCAAAAATTATCCAGGCATGGTGGCACATGCCTGTAACCCCAGCGACTTGGGAAACTGAGACACGAGAATTGCCCCAGGAGGCAGAGGTTGCAGTGAACCAAGATCACACCACTGCCTGGGCTATAGAGTAAGACTCTGTCTCAAAACAAACAAACAAAATAAAAACAAACAAACAGGCCGGGCGCGGTGGCTCAAGCCTGTAATCCCAGCACTTTGGGAGGCCGAGACGGGCCGATCACGAGGTCAGGAGATCGAGACCATCCTGGCTAACATGGTGAAACCCCGTCTCTACTACAAAATACAAAAAACTAGCCGGGCGAGGTGGCGGGTGCTTGTAGTCCCAGCTCCTTGGGAGGCTGAGGCAGGAGAATGGCATAAACCTGGGAGGCGGAGCTTGCAATGAGCTGAGATCCAGCCACTGCACTCCAGCCTGGGCGACAGAGCGAGACTCTGTCTCAAAAAAACAAACAAACAAAAACCAACATAAATACATAAATGTAATCTAAATCAGATATGGATGAGATTTAAGGTAAATTCCTCTTCAACAGTGAGCCTGTGTTATCAAACAAGTTATATGCTTCCAAAATACAATGGTGAGATAGGCACAGGACAGACATTCCCATTCCAAAACAGGAATAGAAAAGAAGAAAGGAGTAACATATCCTGAGCGAGTCCAAAACCTTAAGGCTTGAGAATAATCTTCTTTGCCTCAATGCTTTGCCTTCCAGATCCACCAGGGTGAAGGTCCCAACTTACAGACACACTGGAGAAAAAGGCCCATTTTCCCGACACACTGGACTGGAGGTCCTGCCTCGGCAGCTTTGCTGGGCATCAGTTGGACCTGCAAGACTCCAGGAAGCCCTGTTTCCACGGCTTTTTTGGATGCAACACACTTTGTTGCATCCACTCAAGCCATACCTAGGGCAACTGAGGAAGACGGCAGTAGAGCGCAGGGAGCAGAGCTCACAGAGCAGAGCCCATAATGTAAGGCAGCAATGGGCAGTGGCAACTCCACGTTTGAAATCATTCTGCCCCACCCCAAGTTCTTGCACTCTGGGTCTGTGATGGAAGGCACAGCCCCAATGATCTCCGAAAGGCCTTCAGGTTATTTTTTCATTGTCTTGGATAACAGGTCATGGCTACTATTTAGATGACAGACTAATCTCCCCATTGTCTTGATGAATAATTCCTAGTTTCTGTTTAGACGGCTGATCCAATCTCCTTGTCAAATTTGGCCATATCCTTCGTGTTCTTTCCTGCACAAGTTTTTTCATTTCTTTTAATATGAATAGGCTGAGACATTTCCAAATTTTTAAAATCTACTTCCTTTTTGATTAATAATTCTGTCTTTAAGTTATTTCTCTCTTCTCATATTTTACTATAAGCAGTCAAGAGAAGGCAGGCCACTGCTTCATCACTTTGCTTGGAATTGCCTCAGTCACATATGCAATTTCATTGCTCACAAGTTCTACCTTCTACAAACACTACAACATGAATGCAATTCAGCTAAGGTGTTTACCACTTTATAACAAGGTTTGCCTTTTCTCCAGTTTCCAGTAACGTGTTCTGTATTTCCATCTGAAACCATATCAAAATAGCCTCTACTGTCCATATTTCTACCAATATTATGTTTATAACTGTTTAGGTATTTTCTAAGAAGATTGAGGCTCTCTCTACAGCTCTACTCTCTTTTTTTTTTCTGATCCCTCAGCAGAATTATCTTTAAAAGTTTAATATGGTTTGGCTGTGTCCCCACTAAAATCTCATCTTGAATTGTAGCTCCCATAATCTTCACATGTTGTGGCAGGGACCCAGTGGGAGGTCATTGAATCCTGGGGGTGGGTTTTTCCTGTACTATTCTTGACAGTGAATATGTCTCACGAGATCTGATGGTTTTATAAAGGGCAGTTCCCCTGCACATGCTCTCTTGCCTGCCACCATGTAAGACGTGACTTTGCTCATCCTTCATCTTCTGCCATGGTTGTGAGGCCTCCCCAACCATGTGGAACTGTGAGTCCATTAAACCTTTTTCTTTCTTTACAATTACCCAGTCTAAGGTATGTCTTTATTAGCAGTGTGAAAACAAGCTAATACAAAGTTCATTCATGGCAATGTTGGCTCTTTCTAGCATGTAGCTCAAAACTCTTCTAGCATCTACCCATTACCCAGTTCTAAAACTGCTTCCACATTTTTAGGTATTTATTATAGCAGCAGCCACTTCTTGGTATCAGGGCATGATGGTCTTCCTGATACCATTAATAAGTTTAGTTTCTAAAGAAGCTGACCTGAGACACAGATTTGACTGCAATAATTTATTTGGCAGATAATTTAGGATGTTCTGGTAGGTGAGTAGGGTAGTATGTCAGGGACGGGAAGGGGCCAATAAAGGCTATATTATCAAGAAAATTTCCCCTGTGAGTAACTAGATTCAGTCACACTGGGAAACTCTGGGAGTCAGTATAAAACAAACAAATGCCTGAGAATTATTCTACTGGAGAGAGAAGGGAGTGGGGGTGTTTATATGTCAGCTTTCATTGGATATTGTTTGAGAACTGTTCCTAGGCAGATGGTAATTTCTTGGCACTTTTGGCCTTCCTGTGCATGGATAGAGAGGGCTTCAGTGGCCACAGAAAATCCTCAGGAAAAGAGATGACATATTGGCAGTTAGAAATTAAGCCCTCCCACTAAAATGGTAAGGCCCAAATAGATATGGGCAGATACAGACAGTGGATGCTATATTAGTAGAATCTAGAAGAACAGCACTTACAAAAATGCCTGGGGGCAATGCTTTTGTACAAGGTAAATCAGAGTATCTGGGTGGCATGTATAGTTTTAAAAACCGTATTTAATATAACATAATTTTATGTTTATAAAATATCATACTTTGGGTTTTTGTCTCTTTGGTTGGTAAATATAGGAGAAGATAGTAAGTTTCAAAAGAGTTCAGCATAAAATTATAACGTTGAGACAGATGAGTTTCAGAAGGGTCATTTGAAATGCTCATGTTTGCTTTTGCTTAAAATGTTTGAGAGGGGTTAAGCCAGATCCCTCATTACAATGTGCTACCTAATGAGGAAAGTATTTGCTAAAGAGGTTCTTCCATTTTGTTTTTCTAACCAAGGGTAAATAAGGTACAGATATATAAACTGAAAAGAAAAGCTGAAATTGGGATCGCCATTTCATCCACATCTTTAGAGTCATGTTGAAAATGTATTTCAGCACAGAGAAAAAAATGGCCTTTGGCAGAAGCATTTAGCAGAAGATTCAGTTTCTAAATACATTCTCTGCAAAATTAAATGGATTTGCCATGTTCTAATTCAACTTAGTTACGCCCCATGAAATTAAGAAGTTTTCTATAAATTGCATTTTAGAAACCATTAAAAAATCCTCAAGTAATAATTTCTAAAAAAGAAAAACCAAAAGAGCTACAGAGAAAGTCACTAAAATCAGCTATTAATCATTAATTTTTCTTTCTTAATGAGAATGACTGACTAACTCATCTGCTGAATTCCATTTTGGGCAACAATATTTTTAATGTTAATCTAAGAGTTCATTCTTCAAGCAAAATATACTGATAAAGTCTTAGTTTAGGTGTAAACTTTGATGTGAATATCTCTAGTGAATTAATATCTATAAAGTAATTTGCATAAGCATCCTTGGCTGAAGGAAGAGGAAGTTTGTTCTAGCACCTGGGGAAGAGTCAAAAATAGTCTTTTGAATATAGGCCTCTAGCTTGATATCTGAGCTTTCTGGAGAGATGGGCTAATAAGAAAGTCTAAGGAACCCATGGCCAGGTGCAGTGGCTCATGCCTATAATCAGCACTTTGGGAGGCTGAGGCAGGAGGATCACCTGAGGTCAGGAGTTCGAGACCAGCCTGGCCAACATGGTGAAACACCATCTCTATTAAAAATACAAAAATTAGCCAGGCGTGGTGGCGGGTGCCTGTAATCCCAGCTACTCAGGAGGCTGAGGTAGAAGAACCACTTGAACCCGAGGGGCAGAGGCTGCAGTGAGCTGAGATCGCACCACTGCACTTCAGCCTGAGCAACAGAGCGAGACTCTGTCTCAAAAAAAAAAAAAAAAGAAAAGAAAGAAAGAAAGAAAATCTGAGGAATCCATTTTAGTGAGAAATCCTGAATACACAGGTCACAAGCAGCATTGTACTATATGTAGCTCTGCTGAGGACAGTGAATGAAGGCTGCAGGGAACATAATGTAACTTTGGTGACTTGAGAGTTCACAGTTCTGGAGTACCTGGGACATCAGCACTCTCCCAGAGGTGCTGGCTGCGGTGATCAGCAGTGCCAAGTAGCAGATACCCTTGAGGGATTTGAGGAGAAGACAATGGGAAGGCTTCTTACAAGCTGCCAGAAAGAGATTTTGCAAAACCAGTGAAATCTGGACTTTTCTTTTTAATATGACCACTTTAGTACTCACAGGCTGGAGAAACTTGGGTTGACAATGAATGAAAACAGTACCAAGTTTAACATGTATCAAAGTTTCATAAGCCTTTGCAGATCATAATTATAGAAATCTATGAATGGCTCTTAATCACATGGACAGAAAATAGTAAATCCAGATAATATAAATGCAATCTGTTGTGCAGTGTTGTGTCATCTTGATAAATTACCTTTTCCAAAGAGATATTTTCATATATCTATTGTTTGTTCCACTGAGTGCATGCCTGGTTAATGGGGAAACTGTGGATTTGGGGATTAGGAGCCCTGAATTCCAGTGTCCTAATTGGGTCAATGGCTTTATGACCTTAGGCAAATTTTGGGTGAAGGATTAATTGATTGCCTCCAATTCATCACCCCACCCCCAATCAACACCCTTGGCAGGACCTCACTGTGGGCAGAGAATATTTCCCTGCCCCTTAACTTTGGCTTTGGCCATATGATATACCTTGGCCAATGACATATGAGCAGAAATTACTTCAGTTCCAAGTGTAAGCTTTAAAAGTCCTTGTCCATGTCCACTTGCCCTCTTGTGCCTTCACCATCACCATCAACACCACCATCTATTTGGCCCACTGGTTCAAGGAAGATGAGAGTCATAGGCAGAAAACCACAGAACTCCCCTAGCCACAAAAGCCTAGATCAGCCAAAACTCAGCTAGTTCAGAGATGCATTAGCTAAATACATGCTTATTGTAAGCTGCTAAAATTGTCTGATTGTTTGTTGCACGGCAATAGCTAACTGATACATCTTGTTATCTTTCTGGACCTCAGTTTCTTTATCTGTAAACTGAACAAGTTTACCATTTAACTTCAGAACTCTTCTAGCTTTAATCTTTTTTTCTAAAACAAATTCCTCCTTATGTATATGTAGCTGAATTTTTAAAAAAGCTTTTCTTATAAACCTAAAGCACACTGATTTCAGGAAGTATTGTTCCTCTAGCTGGATACATCAGGTCTGTATTTAATGACACCCACTAGGTAGCAGGAAGTCTTTTAACCAAAGCTGAAGAGCAATATAAAATATGCAGAGGTTGAGCCTCAGATAAACAGTATACATTTAATTTGTAGCTTTCAAAGTAAAAGCTTCAGAGTGAACCCCTTATGTCTTTATTGAATGAAAACAAGTAGGTCTCCTAGACAGACAGGTGTGAGGGAAAGGAAGGACAGCATCTTCTAGACTTTTGGGAAGCATTTATATTTTGGCTTATAGAATTCAAGCCAAAAGTATCCAACCAGGTTTACCTTTGAGGACCAACAATGATTAGCCATCTCTCTGGCAAGATATCTCTATACTCATTTTATAACAGCTCCTTGACTAATCATATGATTTACATATGATTTTCTTTTTTTTTTTTTTTTTTTTTTTGAGACGGAGTCTCGCTCTGTCACCCAAGCTGGAGTGCACTGGCGGATCTCGGCTCACTGCAAGCTCCGCCTCCTGGGTTCACGCCATTCTCCTGCCTCAGCCTCCAGAGTAGCTGGGACTACAGGCGCCCGCCACCTCGCCGGCTAGTTTTTTGTATTTTTTAGTAGAGATGGGGTTTCACCGTGTTAGCCAGGATGGTCTCGATCTCCTGACCTTGTGATCCGCCCGCCTCGGCCTCCCAAAGTGCTGGGATTACAGGCTTGAGCCACCGCGCCCGGCCTACATATGATTTTCTATGTGAAGAATTTCTTCACATAGAAAATAAGAGTATTCAACCTCTTTCAATATGGAAAGTTAACATTCTCCTTGTTTTCTTCCTTGTCTTTGCTCCATGAGAAAGATCTACCAAAACCTACTTCACCACTAGCACCACCACTAGTGGAATGCAAACATAGCCCTCTCCTGCTGGAGTTTAGCTCTTCAGACTAATACCTTTTAAGATTTGGGGTCATCAAACTTTATTGAGGAAGAAAACGGGCTGGGGGAGGAGTGTGTGTGTGTGTGTGTGTGTGTGTGTGTGCGCGCGCACATGTGCAGATAAACCGGGTGTGGAGTTAAACCCTGGAAGGACTAGGGGAAGGCAGGGCAAGATACATTAGGCTGGAAAATGTCTCCCCCACCCCAAATATATAATGTTTGAATCCCTGGAACCTGTAAATGTTGTTACCCTATATAGAAATAGGATCTTTTCAAATGTGATTAAGCTAAGGATCTTGAGATGGGGAGATTATCCTGAATTATCATGGTGGGCGCTAAATGCAGTCATATGGATCCTTATAAGAAAGAGGTAGAGGAAGGTTTGACAGACACGCAGAGAAGGCAGTGTGGCCACAGAGGCAGAGATTGGAGTGATAAGGCCGCAAGCTAAGGAAGCAGGTAGCCCCTAGAAGCTGGAGGAGGCAAGGAATGGACCCCCTCTAGAGACTCCAGGCAGAGTCTGGCCCTGCTGACACCTTGTTTTCAGTCCAATGAAACTGTCAAGATTCTTAACTTAATCACATCTGCAAAGATCCTGTTTCCACTGAAAGTAACATTTCTCTCTCTCCTCTCTCTCTTCCTCTCTTTCTCTCTTTCATCTGTCTCTTTCTGTCTTATTTCTCTTTGTGTCTCTCTCTTATTTGCTGCCCAAGCACATGCCAAACTGGAGGGTGAGATAATGGATCCCCTACTTTTAGGTATGCTAATCTCTTTTAGGTATGCTAATAATTCCATCTCTAGGAATTATTTTATTCCTCTCCTCCCAACACTTCACATGGTTTCCCATGTGGAAAAAAGGAAAACGTTTTGTAGTTATTTCTTAAGTTTGTGGGGGGTTTTTGTTTTTGTTTTTTGTTTTGAGACAGAGTCTCACTCTGTCATCCAGGTTGGAGTGCAGTGGCTCAATCTCAGCTCACTGCAACTTCTGCCTCCCGGGTTCAAGCAGTTCTCGTGTCTCAGACTCCCAAGTAGCTGGGATTACAGGCATGTGCCACCACGCCAGGCTAATTTTTGTATTTTTAGTAGAGATGGGGTTTTGCCATGTTGGCCAGGCTGGTCTTGAACTCCTCACCTCAAGTGATCCACCACCTGCCTCTGCCTCCCAAAGTGCTGGGATTACAGGTGTGAGCCACCACACCCGGCTAAGTCTTGTTTTCTAAAACAAGATTGAGAATATAGGTATATGTATTCTTCAACTGGCCGAACTTACAATGCCAAGATACATTTACATTTTTTCTTTTTTTTTAAGAATCATTACTCACGTCCTAGCCTAGAGACACTCAGGAGGTATGGTCCAATCCAGCTTTTGTCCATTGTTCCAGTGGCTCTGAACATTGCCCAGAAGCCAATTCAGTTCTGCATGGTTTGTTCAAGGACAATTAGAGTTCAGGCTTATCTTTTTTATCTCCCTAATTGTTAGCAAGCACAAGGAGTCCTGAGGCTGTCCCCAAATCTGGCAGTCTGCTTAATCACTCCTCCTCAGCTTCTAAGCACTTTTGAGGGAGGAGGAGATCAGTCACTGGCAGAACCAGCTACTGTGTTCTGGATTTATTAACCCCTTCTGAGTGCTCAGATAAACTACAGATGCAAAGAAGACTTTTCAAGGGTTAGAGGAAAGCTCTATAAACTATACATTGTCAACAAAACTCAATCAAATTCACATTCTCATTCTTCTGCTTGTCTTTAAAATCCCAGATTGACTTTTGCAGAATTCACAGTGTCACCCAGGTAATGCTGTTTCTAGATACATTATTAAGGAGTCGTTAATAAAATAGCATAATGTGATGCCGCTTTGCAAATTCAGCAAGTCTATCACATAAAAGGGAAGCCCTCCCCCAAACACACATACAGCTGTTCTGGGGAAAGGGGTTTGTGTGTGTGTGGGTGGGTGTGTGTGTGTGTGTGTGTGTGGTGTGTGTGTGTGTATGTCTTGGCCCACTCATTTCTCCTGCCCACTCCCTTTTGGTCGTGCACCTGCAATTTGATCCTGCACTGTAATAACTCAATTTTGCTTAATCTGATTACACTTGACTAAAAATGAAAAGCAGAATCTATATGATATATTGAAGGATTTGTAAGGAAAAACTGTTTATCCTTCTAGCAGTTTGTAACAATGTAATGCAGGGTTTCTTAGCCTTGTCACTGTTGATATTGTGGCTGCATAATTCTTTGTTGTTGGGGGGAATGTCTTGTGTATTTTAGGATGTTTAGCATCATTCCTAACTTCTACCCACTAGATGCAGAAATGTGCCAGTAGTACCTCTTCCCCTCGTTTGGGACAGACATAAATGTCCCCAGATATTGGCAAATGTTTCTGGGGTGGGGTCTGGGCAGCGGAGAACCACTAGTTTAAATTGTAAATTCATTTTTTAAAAGATTCTCAGAGCAGTCCAAGAGAGACTGTGTTGAAAATGTGTATTAGAAAATTTGGCAGCCAGCCTCCAAGATAGCACTCAATGATCCTGCTCCTTGGTATTCATGCCTTTATATAAGCCTACCCACCAACTGAATAGGGCTGGCCTATTTAACCAATAGAACATTGTGGAACTGACACAATGTGATTTTCTTCAAGCTAGGTCATAATGCCACAACCTGATGGGTTCATCTTGACTGCTGATCCCCACCACCAAAAACAATGTGAACAGCAGGTGTTGTAGCAAACAAAGAGTTTAATAATCACAGAACTGGCCAACTGGGGAGAACGGGGAGAAATTTCTCAAACTTGTCTCCCTAAGAATTCAAAGGCAGGGTTTTTAAGTGTATTTTGGTGGGCAGCGGGGTGGGGAACTGGAACAACTGATTGGCTGGGGATGAAATCACAAGGGCATCTAAAATTGTCTTCATGCAGCTCATTCAGTTCCCGGGAGTAGAAGTTCAGGACCAAGTAGTGTCTCTTGGTGTATTGAAATGCTAAGTCTGAAAAATATCTCAAAGACCAGTTCTTTAGGTTTCACAATAGCGATGTTATCTGTAGGAGTAGTTGAGTAAATCACAAATCGTGCAACCCCTGGTTACATAACTCTGGGAAACATGCTAAATGATGGCAGGTCATTTTTTAACTATGTCTATTCTTTAGCAAAGTTTAAGCCTCTACTATAATTTTAACCTTGCCTTATGAATGGGTGTGTTAGGCCATTCTTGCATTGCTATAAAGAAATACCTGAGACTGGGTAATTTATGCTAAAAAGAGGTTTGATTGGCTCATGGTTCTGCAGGCTGTACAAGAAGCATAGCAGCATCTGCTTCTGAGGAGGCCCCTGGAAGCTTACAGTCATGGCACAAAGCCAAGCTGGAGCTTGTATGTCACATGGGGAAAGCAGAAGCAAAAGAGAAAGAGGGAGGAGTTGCCTCACACTTTTAAAAAACCAGATCTTGGCCAGGTGCAGTGGCTCATGCCTGTAATCCCAGCACTTTGGGAGGCCGAGACGGGTGGATCACCTGAAGTCAGGAGTTTGAGACCAGCCTGGCCAACATGTTGAAATCCCATCTCTACTAAAAATACAAAAATTAGCTGGGCATGGTAGCAGGTGCCTGTAATCACAGCTACTTGGGAGGCTGAGGCAGGAGAATTGCTTGAACCTGGGAGGTGGAGGTTGCAGTGAGCCAAGATCGTGCCATTGTACTTCACAGAAAAAAAAAAAAAACAAAAAAAGATCTCGTAAGAACTCACTCATTATCATGAGAACACCACCAACAGGATGGTACTACACCATTCATGAGGGATACACCCCATGATCCAGTCACCTCCCACAAGGTCCCACTTCCAACATTGGGGATCACAATTCAACATGGATTTGAGCAAGGACACAAATCCAAACTATATCAGTGTGGCTTCAAGCTCTGGACAAAGAGGGAGTCCATTTCCCTTGCCTCAATGTTTAACTATACACTAAATTCTTCTCATAATTATCTTGTCTGTGCTAGAATAAGCAAAACAACAATTTAGCTTGTGAGATTAGAAGCAAGATGAAGTCAGTCATGTTAGATTTCTCTCATTATGTACAATTCTGCAAAAGGGCTTCAATAAGACCACTGATCTTTTAGATTACTTACTCTAAGGGGAAACTAGCTGCCATATCATGAGGACACTCAAAAGCCCTGTGGATAGGTTCACATGGCAAGAGCCTCATAAGATCCATGTTGGATGTGGATCTTCCAGCTCCTGTCAAGCTATGAGATGACTATAGCCTGGATGACTTCTTGACTACAACTTCATCAGGGGCCCAAAGCCAGAAACACCCATCAAGCCACTCTTGAATTCCTGATATACTAAAATGCATATTGTTGTTATAGTTTACTGTTTTTTAAGCCTGTAAGTTTGGGGGTAATTTGTTATATAGCAATAGATAACTAATAGAACTTAGAACAAATATCAATTTTGAGCAAAGAAAACATTTGTCTATCCAATATTGTTTAATCAGAGAGACACCGTTTGTTACTTTTGTTATTAAAGTCTTAAGGGTAGAGTACTATGGATCATAGCATAACTAACCGAAGGAAGACAGAAGTAGGTCAAGAGATAAAGCTAGAGTTTTTGTTAGGAAGAAACAGAACGTTTCCTTTGATTGGCTAAGCATAGGGATATCCCTAATTCCTAAAATATTGGAATTAAGCAAATAAACACTTAATTTACTGGATAAATGCTTTAAGCAAATAAACACTTAATTTACTGGATAAATGCTTGTTTTATCTTTGTAAATGTTGGATTTCATTTATTAATAAATTGGGTTCCATTTAGAATATCTTTATAGGTCATTACAAGATTAGTCCTTGTTTAAAAATGTAAAATAATCACAGTTCATTTTGTGTGACATCTATATATGCAGTTTATATAACCATGCAATTGCCAGATATTTGTCCATTGACGTTTCTTAAAATGGTGCGTAAACTGGCCCTCTCACATAGGAATAAATTTGAGGGGTAGAATTTCCTTACTGCTAAAATTTCCTTGCCCACAAAATAATTTTCTCAAACCATTAAAGAATGATGAGCAATTAATGGATAAACAAATCATGGTATATTCATATGATGAAATACTACTCAGTGATAGACAGGAATGAACTGTTGCTACACATAAGATCTGTGAATATCAAAATAATTATGCTGAGTGAAAGAGGCCAGACAAAAAGAGTGCATACTTTATGATTTGATGGGCACAATTCTAGAAAATGGAAACCAATCTGTAATATCAGAAAGCAAGTCAATGGTTGCCTAGGAATGGGGGTAGAGAGGGGCAGGAGGGAGTCATTATAAGTAAGCATAAAAACACTTTTTGACGGTGATGGATATGTTCGTTATCTTAATTATAGTGATGACTTCATAGATGTATACATATGTCAAAACCTATCAACTTGTACGCTTTAAATATGTACAGTTTATTATATGTCAATGTTACCTTGAAAAACTGTTTTAAAAGTGATGGATGACATACCATGTCATAAAAAATGAATGGTGGCATAATCATACAGAAAAAGCAAAGAAATAGAACATAGACAAAAGTAGTTATCCTGTCATCTGAATTCCTAAAAATCTTATTCAGTTGCCCAAAACAAACAAAAAATGCTGGACGCCATGTGAGCTTAAGTTTGCTGTTCTGCAATTCAGCCATTCTATTCAAAGATATTGGGGAACAAGTAAGACTGTAGGGTTCCCAGACACAAGACAGATTGCTTTCACTGCAGGAGTGCTTGCACACCCCTCCCCCGACTCCAGGCAACACAGCTTGCAGCAATGAAAGTGACTTCTTTCTTCCTCTTGAGGAGAGGAGAGAGATGATTAAAGGGGACTTTGTCTTACATCTTGGATACCAGCTTAGTCACAACAGGATAGAGCACCAGGCAGATTCATGAGGCCCCCATCCCAGGTCCTGGCTCATGGAAAACATTTCTACACATACCCTGGGCCAAAAGGAAACATGCTACCTTGAAAGGAAGTACTCAGTCCTGGCAGTATTCATGACCTGCTGACTGAAGAGCGTGAATACCAACAGTACTACCCAAATAGTATGCCATGGGCCTTGGGTGAGAGACTCTCAGATGTGTTGACTTCAGGTACTACCTGAACTACAGTGGAGTAGAGCACCAAGAAGGCACTTGGGGTCCCTGAGTCTAGGCCTAGGCTCTTGCACAGCATTTTTAGACATGCCTGGGCCAGAGAGGAGCCTACTTCCTTGAAGGGTGAGTCCCAGGACCATATTCACCACAAGCTGACTGAGGAGCCCTTAAGTGAACATCAGTAGTGGCCTGACAGAACTCTCTGTGGGCTGGTGGTGGTAGCCATGGAGAGAGGATCCTCTGCCTATGGAAAGGGGAGGAAAGAATGGGAAGGACAATAGCCATACACACACACACACACACACACACACACACACACACAAAATACCTAGAAATTAGCCAAAGAAGTGAAATATCTCTATAATGAAAACGATAAAACACTGATGGAAGACATTGAAGAGGAAACCAAAAAATAGAAAGATATTTCATGTTCATGGATTGGAAGAATCAACATTGTTAAAATGTCCATACTATTCAAAGCAATCTACCAGATTCAATGCATACCCTGTCAAAATGCCAATGTCATTATTCACAGAAATAGAAAAAACAATCCTAAAATGTAAGTGGAATCACATAATTTTAGAATAGCCAAAGCTGGCTGGGCACAGTGGCTCATGCCTGTAATCCTAGCACTTTGGAGGCCGAAGTGGGAGGATCACGAGGTCAGGAAATCAAGACCATCCTGGCTAACACGGTGAAACCCTGTCTCCACTAAAAATACAAAAAATTAGCTGGGCATGGTGGCACGTGTCTGTAATCCCTACTACTTGGGAGGCTGAGAAGAGAATCACTTGAACCCGGGAAGCAGAGGTTGCAGTGAGCCAAGATCGCACCATTGCACTCCAGCCTGGTGAGAGAGTGAGACTGTCTCAAAAAAAAAAAAAAGAAAAGAAAAAAAGAATAGCCAAAGCTATTCTAAGCGAAAATAACAAACCTGGAGGAATCACATTGTCTGATTTCAAACTAGACTACAGAGCTACAGTAACCAAAACACATGGTACTGGCATAAAAACAGACACATAGACTAATGAAACAGAATAGAGAACCTGGAAGCAAATTCACACACCTACAATGAACTCATTTTTGACAAAGGTGCCAAGAACATACACTGGGAAAAGAAACAGTCTCTTCAATGAATTGTGCTGGGAAAACTGGATGTCCATATGCAGAAGAATGAAACTTGATCCCTTTCTCTCACCATATACAAAAATCAAATCAATATGGATTAAAAAATTAAATCACAGACCTCAAACTATGCAACTACTACAAAAGAATTGGGGAAACTCTCCAGGACATTTGTCTGGGCAAAAATTTCTTGTGCAATAGCCCACAAGCACAAGAAGCCAAAGCAAAAATGGACAAATGGGATAACATCAAATTAGAAAGCTTTTTCACAGCAAAGGAAACAGTCAACGAAGCCAAGAGACAACCACAAAATGGGAGAAAATATTTGCAAACTACCCATCTGACAAGGGATTAATAACCAGAATATATAAGAAGCTCAAACAACTCTAAAGGAAAAAAAAAATCTAATGATCCCATCAAAAAATGAGCAAAACATTTGAATAGACATTTCTCAAAAGAAGACATACAAATGGCAAACGAGTATATGGAAAGGTGCTCAACATCACTGATCATCAAAGAAATGCAAATCAAACCTACAATATCTCACCCCAGTTAAAATGGCTTATATCCAAAGACTGTCGATAACAAATGCTAGCAAGGATATGGATAAAAGGGAACACTTGCACACTGTTGTTGGGAATGTAAATTAGTAAAATCACCATGAAGAACAGTTTGGAGGTTCCTCAAGAAACTAAAAATAGAGCTACCATATGACCCAGCAATCCCACTGCTGGATATATACCCAAAAGAAAGGAAGCTCAGTATATAGAAGAGATATCTGCACTCCCATGTTTGTTGCAGCACTGTTCACAATAGGCAAGATTTGGAAGCAACCTAAGTGTCCATCAACAGATGAATGGATAAAGAAATTTTGGTACTTATACAAAATGGAGTACTATTAAGCCATAGAAAAGAATGAGATCCTGTCATTTGCAACAACATGGATGGAACTGAAGATTATTACGTTAAGTGAAATAAGCTAGGCACAGAAAGACAAACAGTGCATGTTATCACTTATTTGTGGAATCTAAAAATCAGAACAATTGACCTCAAGATAGAGAATAGAAGGATGGTTACCAGAGGCTGAGAATGGTAGTGAGGAGGGGGAAGGAGGCAGGGCTGGTTAATGGGTACAAAAAAAAATAGTTAGAAAGAATGAATAAGACCTAGATTTGACAGCACAACAGAGGGACTAGCATCAATAATAATTTAACTGTACAGTTTAAAATAACTAAAAGTATAACTGGATTGTTTGTAACACAAAGGATAAATACTTGAGGGGATGGATACCCCATTTTCTATGATGTGATTATTATGTATAAAGTATTTCATATATCCCATAAATATATACACCTACTATGTACCCCAAATTTTTTTGAAACACAGATTGCTTTCTTGATTTCTTTTTCAACTAATTTGTCAGTATATAGAAACACTACTGATTTTTGCTGATTTTGTGTCCTTCAACTTTACTGAATTTGTTTATCAGTTATAAGAGGATTTTGGTGGAATCTTCAGGTTTTTCTATCTATAAGATCATGTCATCTGCAACCAGGACAATTTGACTTCTTCCTTTCCAACTTGTATATCCTTTATTTCTTCCTTTTGCCTAATACCTCATACTTCAATTCTCAGCGCCTCAGTGAACTTTTCCTTCCTCTACTCTTACTACAATCTCTTGGTAATTCTCCACAAGACTAGCTGTGGAGTAGGAGCGGTCTTTCTTGCACCTCTCTTTCATTTTTCCCCTCAAAATAAGGACAAACACTTTTCTGCTGATTTCAAAGATTTTGCTACTACTCATATGGAGAAACAGGCAGAAAATAGCAAATATGAGAAAGTTATGAAGTTTCAGGGTCATGCTAAGCGCTTATAGTCATCACTCTGTGTTTCTTTTCCCAAATCTCTTCTGAGATGGTGGCTGAGAACCCCTTAGTATTTTCTCTGTTTTTATTGGTAAAGTCAGGACACCAATCCTCCTCCTATGCCCATTTATACCTTTTCCCAGTTCTCTCCAAAAACTGTATTGACTCTTTCCTGTATCAAGAACCCTCTTCAAAGCCTATAGGGATTAAAAACCAGTCAGGACAGTATAATTTTGTTAATTTGGGTCAGGGTTTCAGTGTGAATAGTGTAATTGGGCAGGACTATCTTCTGCTATTATGGTATCTCTCTCCATGAGATTATGCTGTCAGGGTTCTGCATCAGTTGGCTATTTGACATACTAATGCTACATAACATGCCACTTCAAAACCTACTGCTGTACAATAACATGTGTTTCTCCCTCATGTGGTATCCTGGGATTAGCTAGAGTTTGGCTGATCTCGCCTGGGCTTAGCTCCAATGTGTGGATTTAGTTCAACTTTGCTCCACACATCTCTCATCCTCCTTAGACCAGCAGCTTACCTTAGGTGCGCTCTTGTCATGGTGCTAGCAAAAATGCCATAGGTCAGAAGCACATTATATCTCTTAAGACCTAGACTCAGAACTGGTACCCTCTCACTTCTGCTCACGTCCCATTGGCCAAAGCAAGTCTTATGGCAAAGCCTAACATCAATGGGGAAGGTAGGTATACTCCTCCCAAGAAGTTTTTGGGAGGTGGAGTAGGAAGGAATGAATACATGCTGAACAATAGTCTGATCTACAGGTTGTTTTTCACTTTTCTTTTCATCTTTTCCTATACATTTATTATTCTCATACTGCTGTAGAAAAATATAAACTTGTGTTTCACAATTTGCAAGCATGACTTATGTTTCACTATTTACAAAGTTGATTTTGTGCACTACAAGACTTCACTCTCTATCACTTTTCTGACAGGTACACTATTTTTTCCTTGGGCTTATCAGGCTATTATAGCAAAACATTATGGGGTATGGGGTGAGGTTTATACCATGGAGGTGATGTCAGTTGGGAATGTATTCAACAGTAAATAACATGAAACTCAACTTACAGTTGCTGGAACAAATAGGAATTTATTTTTCTCACATGATGAGCAATTCAAAGGCAGACAATCTTGGGCTGGTAATATTATCAAAAGACTCAGTGGCCAGGCGCGGTGGCTCAAGCCTGTAATCCCAGCACTTTGGGAGGCCGAGACGGGCGGATCACGAGGTCAGGAGATCGAGACCATCCTGGCTAACACGGTGAAACCCCGTCTCTACTAAAAATACAAAAACTAGCCGGGCGAGGTGGCGGGCGCCTGTAGTCCCAGCTACTCGGGAGGCTGAGGCAGGAGAATGGCGTAAACCCGGGAGGCGGAGCTTGCAGTGAGCTGAGATCCGGCCACTGCACTCCAGCCCGGGCGACAGAGCGAGACTCTGCCTCAAAAAAAAAAAAAAAAAAAAAAGACTCAGTTATTTCTCTTCTTCTGATCCATGATTTTTAGTGTACTGGCTTTTGTCTTCATGGTTGTAAGATGGCTAGTGCAGCTTCATATGTCAAGTCTACATTCAAGACAAAAAAGGGCAGAGGACCATGACAGCTGACACAGTCTCCCCTTGTGTTCAGAAAGAAAACCTTTCCCAGAACCACCCTCTATAGATGTCCATTTGTATCTCATTAGAAAATAAGGTTTTCAGCATTATAGCCTTTAGAGCAAAAGGAGGGGTGAAGGCTGTTGGAAGGGAATGTTGAGACAACCTACAGTATGTACCACAGGGAACACACTCGTCCCTTGTACCCAACCCCTCTCCCTCTAAATAATGCTTACCTCTAAGTATCTATCTATTTGTAACAAGTACAAAATGTACAACCCATGGATCCTCTCTGACTAAAAGATAATCCTGTCCCTGGACCTCTTTTCCGCTTAGGAACATGCCTCTCTGTGTTTTTCATCAGGCCACATGGAAATTGATCTTGAGTTTTACGAATTGATTTACACATTTTATATTCTCAAGTAATGCTATAATGTTTACTGATTTGGAAAATATCAGGAAAGGCTATTATTTTAAGGTTGTGTCCTTGAGCAAGTTACTTAACTACTCTGGGCTTCAACTTCATTACCTAAAAAAAATGGACTTATAAAAAAAAAACTATCTTGCAAGGTTGCTGTGAAGATAAGAAATCATATTTGAAAAAAGCTTCATATTTTGTCTAGCATTTACGAGTTGAGTTTTGTTACTAGCGGCTGAATGCATTCCTAATTGGTGTACTCACTATGTATTAAGCTTCACTACCTCCCACAATCTTTCAGTGAATTACTCTGATGAACCAAAGGAGTAAAATGTACTAATCAGAAAAGGAATGCATTGTGAAGCCTTCTAATCAGTAGCTGACGTCATTACCATTATTGTTCTAAGGTACTTGAACTCATTCTGATGAAATAGTTCATCCTCCTTTTCTTTGCCGTTTCAGCGCATGATAAGGCTACCAGTAATATGTCAAGAATCTGCACCCAGCATTGCCTTTATCTGACTGCCAACTC
Organism: Trachypithecus francoisi; assembly: GCF_009764315.1. Taxonomy (NCBI): domain Eukaryota; kingdom Metazoa; phylum Chordata; class Mammalia; order Primates; family Cercopithecidae; genus Trachypithecus; species Trachypithecus francoisi. The sequence goes on from NW_022681471.1 coordinate 119,225,598, forward strand.
TGCATCACCATCATGTACCAGCCCTCTATAATGGTCAGATGGCAAGTGGAGGTGCGTGGGTAGGGGATTGGGGGGGCTACTTTTTTAAGTATGAAGAAGAAACATAGAGGAATATAAGAATGTCTTGCTTGAAACATAATCTCTAGGCCTGGGAGAAATTGCCTTCATCCTTCCTTCCTGTCCCCACATCCCCAAAGCTCCACCCTCCTCCTCCTTAGGGCAGGGATAGAGCATTAGAAGAAAGCAGGACAGTTTCCAGCTGTGCCACTCCTTTCTAGAGACAAAAGCATTTGCTTTTTTCTTCCTGTTTCTCAAATCCACTGGGTACAGCACTTACACATTTGTTATTCTCCACTCACTGCTCTAATTGAAATTCAGGTCCAACCACTCAACTGAAAAGTTAACTAGATTAAGAAATAATTAGACGATCCAGTCATTAATTGCACCTGACATTAACCCAGATGGATAGACACATGACCTGCTCCAAACTCATTGGTAGGTTGGTTGTTAATGTTGAATTTCTGTCAGTTTCACACACCAGAAGTAATCATAGGTTGTCTCCCTTTATCTACCAAAAATTAAACCCTGTGATTTGAGGGGTGAAGAGAAGGCAACCATCAACATTATAAAAAGGAAGTATTTCTTTCTTACGTTAATGCTTAGTGATTGCTTTAAATGCAACAGAGTTTAACTGTAATAACAATTCTTAAGTCAAAAGTATCATTTAAAATTTTTCATTCTGTATACAACTTCATGTTTACATTAATTTTCATAATCTCAATAGTGGGAATGTGGATACTTGTTTTGCTCTCTCGCCAACTGATGAGTATAAAGAAAAGGATGGTGGTTGTGGTGGCAGTGGGGTCTTTTAAGTGTCATTAGCACCTAAGTAGGAGAGAGGACAATTGCAACACTTCAGAAAGGTTTGCCTTGCCCCTGAATTTGCTTAAATCATTATAGAAGAGCAGGGCTGGAAGTTGCCTTAACAATCATCCCTCATTATACAGACAGTGGCTTGTTTCATTTGGTGTTTGTGTGTTTGTGTACAACATATGGCAGAAACTCCTTGATGTGTGTTGCACCTGCACCAACAGATCTTGTGCAATAGGGGTGCCTATATAGAGGTGATTTGCACAAATTGGCCCTAAAAAGTTAACATGGACATATGTCCCATTCCACAAGCAGGGATATGCTCTAATGACAATTACCTTGTAAAGGGTATAAAACATTGCTATAACATCATGCTAATATTTTATATAAAATCCTTTCCTGAGAGCAGTGTTGGATAGAGGAGGGTCAAGGGAGCATGAGAGTGTTGGGTACATAGTGAAATGGGAAGTGAAGAGAGGAGGAAAAGGATCGGAGACTAGAGACTGGGGAAAGATCAGGCCAAAGAAACCATGTTACCACTGAGCCTGGGAGTTCCTGAATCCTAATGAAGTATAAATATCCTTGAGATTAAACCAATGGCTCTCAAAATGTAGTTTTCATACCAGCAGTTAACAGCATCACCAAAGAGCTTGTCTGGGCCCCACCCCACAGCTACTGAATTATAAACAACCCCTGCAGGTGATGCTTATGTGTAGTCAAGTTTGTGTAAGTAAAGAAAAATAATTTTCTCCTGCACCCTTCATGAGTTCTTAGTTGGGACTCCTTGTAACAAAGGACAGATTGACAAGAGAAAAACAAAGATGTTTAATAACATGTATACCTTCTGTGTACATGGGAGAAAACCCAGAGAAATGAGTAAATCTCTAGAGTATATCTCAAGGAGTTGTCTTAGACTTCAGGCTTAAACATGATCCTGTGCTGAAACAAAGAAAAAAAAGTGTGGAGAAAGCCCTGTTATGAAAAGCATTTTAAACAAGGGTAAGGTTTGTTAACGCAAATGTTAAGTTGATGCTTTCTCCATGACAGGAGTCCCTAGTGATTTACTCATCCTTCTCTTCCTGGTGCAAAGGGAAACACCCTTACAAATGCTGATCTCCTTTATAGATGTAAATTTCTCTTTGGAAAGTGTAACTTCTACCCTGCTGTCAAAGCATCTCCTGTGTCCGCTGTTTCCAAAGACACGTATTTGGGGTGGCACATTCTGGTCTCCTACAGTCATATTTTGGGGTAGCATGTCCTGAACCCCATCATTTGACAGCCACCACTGCATTTAATATTATTGACGACGTCTACCTGGATGTGAATGAGTTCCCATTAGACCATGGTCATCTCAAAGGCAGTGAGCAGAGATCACCAAAGCATCTCCAGCCCCTAGAAGATTGGCAGAGAGCCACTAAGTATCTATTGCTTGAATCAATCCATTATTCTTGTTTGAGAACAGGGAAGTCTCTTTCCTGATAGCAAAGTTTAATATGGTGATACCAAGTTGTCGGGAATAAGGGAGAAGGAAGTACTAATAATGGGTGTGTAAGAAGAATACCAGTTTCACACTTTGGCCCAGCATTGTTCCTTCCTGTTTACAAAAAAAATCACACTCAGGTATATCACTTTAAAGGTAGATTCCAAGTTTTACAGAAATAATTTTAAGATCCTCTCTTCTTTCTGTTTTCCACTTGGGCGACAGGTAAAAACAGCAATCCATATGACTCATTATCTGTCATGAAGTTAGGGAGTAACATTTCAGATTTAATACCGTTTATATAGAAGGAATATTCTGGTCATAGTGTTGGAATGCAGAACAATACTCAGAAGTATGGTGCTTTGGAATGCTGGGCATTTTGAATTGAAATTGGAAGGCCTTAGAAGCTGCCTCAGAATTAAGGATATCTAGGTTACCTTGTTTCTTTCCCCTTCCAAGGGCATAAAGGGACTCTTTCTGGAATTTCTTTACCTGACTAAGGCAACTTTTTTCCAAAAGAAGTGTAATTATCTTAAGGACAGCACCCCAGTCTTCCCGCACCCCCACCCCCCACCACCCCAGGGATTTTATCAAATAACAAAGAAAGAAGGAAAGATTAACCACCGGAGAAGAGAAAAGACTAAAAGTCATCACCATACCCAGACAGACTTCATCTATTCTTCCAAAGGCTGCTCTAAGAGATTACCTGGGAGACTTTATCTACATAATAAGATGACTTTTGTTCACAGTGAAGTTCTGTCCCTCACCTTCCTGCAATTTATCTCCACTTCCCCTAAAGCTCAGTAGAACTTTGTCCCAGGGCAATTGTCTGTTCTTTGGTTTCACGCATTTCCCCTAAAAATCATTTACTATCCCTCAAAATTACATACATCCTGCATTTCCTCTCTCTGTTATGGAGAGAGTATTTAAGCCTCAACAATCTGGCCCTTCTTTGAGTTTCATATTTGTGGGACATCCATGCTTACACACATTATTAAATTTTGTATGCCTTTTTCTCCTATTAGCCTGCCTACTGTCAGTTCATTCCAGAAAACTTTCAGTGGATAGAGGGGAAGGCTGGCGTTCATCTCTACTACAGAAAACATTAAGTTATATGGGGGACAATAATTCTGCCTAACAGCTTTTTGAAGTAAGTATTTTCCCAAGAAAGTATTTGCTTTAGGCTGGGTGTGGTGGCTCATGCCTGTAATCCCAGCACTTTGGGAGGCTGAGGCAGGCAGATCACTTGAGGTCAGGAGTTTGAGACCAGCCTGACCAACATGGCAAAACCCTGTGTCTACTAAAAATACAAAATAATTAGCCAAGTGTGGTGGCACACACCTGTAATCCCAGCTACTAGGGAGGCTGAGGCAGGAGAAAGTGTCCTTGTGAGCATTATTTGCCTCTTTTCCTCCTACCCCAAGATCTTGCTCAAAGTGGGTGTTTATGTTTTTTAAATGGATGGATGGACGAACCACAGGGAACTTCCAGTTACCTCCTGTGTAGACAGAAATTGATGACCCCATGTTGCAGGCATCCCATAATAGTCTTGGAACTAAAGAATACTCAAGTTGAGAGGCCCCCTTCTTGCCTCCCCTCCCTTACTTTTACCTTCTTGAGTAAATTGTCAGTCCTTGCACAAGCCATGTAGCATTCCAAAACTTAACTGCTTGTCTGAGGCAGAAAAAATCAACCTGATGAAAGTTTATAGACAATGGGGACTGAAAGAAAGGAACTGCTGCACTCCCCACCCAGGACTATAATGAGCTGATGTCCACAAAAGAGTTTCTGAACTGTAAAATACCATGATCACAATAGTCATCATTATTAAAAGTATTTGTTCATTGGTATGAGATAACTATTTTAGAATTCTATTTTCTGAGCAGAGGAAATAAGGCTGGAAGATTAGAAACTTCTGCTCATTGACACTGATGATGCATGAAGTCTTTTCTGTGGCTCTGGGACTTTTGTGCATAGCCTTTCACAATACATTGTTTTCCTTGCATCTTCATTCTCCAAAGGTGAACTGAGAACTTTGTAGATTCTGGACACTGTGTCAAGTGCAAGGATTAAAATGTAACTAAGCCGGGGTCCCTGCCCTTCAAAAGTCATAGTCTTCAGAATTTAACTGCTGTATCACTTAACAGAAGTTTGAAAACCCATGTAACCTCTTTACCCATTTTTAAGTCGACATCTCAAGATTTTCATCATAAACTTAAATAATTATAAACAATAGAATTACCAATGCAGTATGAATATGGATGTTTGCAAATAAAACAGACACATCATTCATTTAAAAGTGTCCAATAGAATCTAAATACCATTTAGATATTTATCATTCATTTTCTTAAATATATAGAAAGAAACTTTATGTTTCTTCTCATCATCAATCTCATATTTCATTCCACTTCTCCCATAGAATTTTATCCTAATGAAATTGTTTTTTGTGCTTGAAGACTTGCTGGTCACCCTGTAACACCCATACACACACACACACCACACACACACACACACAACAACAACTTTTTTTCACATGACTATTCCGCTTTTCTTTTTTTTTTTTTTCTTTTGAGCTCTGTCGCCTGGGCTGGAGTGCAGTGGCCGGATCTCAGCTCACTGCAAGCTCCGCCTCCCGGGTTTACGCCATTCTCCTGCCTCAGCCTCCCGAGTAGCTGAGACTACAGGCGCCCCACCTCGCCCGGCTAGTTTTTTGTATTTTTAGTAGAGACGGGGTTTCACAGTGTTAGCCAGGATGGTCTCGATCTCCTGACCTCGTGATCCGCCCGTCTCGGCCTCCCAAAGTGCTGGGATTACAGGCTTGAGCCACCGTGCCCGGCCTCTGCTTAACTTTCTTAACAAAGTGTAGCTTGATCATGGACTGTTGGGTTCAAATCCTAGCTGTACTGTGTAATAGTTCTGTCCATGGGTTAACTTCATTTTCCTCTTCCATAATACTGGGAAATTTACATTACATATTTTGTAGGGTTGTTGCAAGGATTAAATGAATCAATATATGAAAATACTGACTCCAGTGCCTAGCATGTAGTAATCATTTAATAAATAATGGTAAATTATTAATCTACCATGCAAAATACCTCTTCATTCACAATATAAGAGAGTCACCTTGTATAACATTTTCTTCCATATATGATATATCCATGATATTTTGTCCAACCTTGCTTTTTTATGCCTAAAGCTGTGAAGGCCTAGGGAAAGCTTCTCCTCTGAACTCTAAAGGATCACTGAAAATGAACTGACAATATACAGATTAACAGGAGAAAAGGACATACAAATGTATTAATGTGTATAAGCACGAGGCACTTGCAAGGGAATGATTACCCAATAACTCAATGAAGTCCAGATGCCTATATACGCTTTTTTACGGGGAAAGGGAGATGGGAGGAATATGGCTATTTTGAGGGGTAGTAAGTAATTATTAGGGGGAATGAATGGACCAATTGCTCAGACAATGGTTAGTAAATAATTATCTTTGGAAATTGAATGGAACCTGAGAACAGACGATAGTTTCAGACAAAGTTTTCCTGGGCTTTAGGTGTGGTGTTTAATTTTCAGTCTCTTCCTGTGTGATTTGAGTTTAAAGTTCTCTGGTTAATGAAATTTCAGGCAGGAGATTGGGGTAATTGTGTTCCTCTTTGGCAGTCAGCTTTCCAGGTAGATAACAGAACTTCTGAGAACAGCTTCATCTTATGCTTTGAGAGAAACAGAGGATTGAGATGGGGGTGTGGGGAGCGGGGTGTCAGAGAGCAGAGAGATCTTGAGGCTGCTTTTGTAGTTCGCATGACAAAGTGCCATTTATGGGGAATTGTTTTCTGAGCCCCAAGAAGCCCTTAACACAGATTAGCAGTTTGCCAGGGATTCTTTTTCCAAAAGTACCTCAAATTGATGGACAAGTAATTTGTTACTTTCCTCCTATCTGCCCATTGCCAGAACAAACTTCCATAGTACTTCATGTAAAAACACTAGCAACTACAGCTTTCGGGTCATTCTAAGACACTATGAGGAAATGATAAACTAGCATACACATGTTTTTCCCCACATGGTTAGTTATAAATCACACTGTAGTTTTAATTTACCTTAAGATGATTAATAGTTAAACCTTACTCAAAAGTCACCTCCGGTATGATCAATGCATGCTATTTTCTGATCATCCTATCAGCTTAGGGTAACTTTTTTTCAACTTTTATTTTAGATTCAGGGGGTACATGTGCAGGTTTGTTACTGGGTATATTATGTGATGCTGAGGTTTGGGATATGAATGATCCTGTCACCCAGGTTCTGAGCATAATATCCACAGTAAGTTTTTCAACCTTCGCCCCTCTCCCCACCCCCCCTCTAGTCCTCAGTTTCTGTTGTTCCCGTCTTTATGTCCATGTGTACGTATTGTTTAGCTCCCACTTATAAGTGGGAATATGTGGTATTTGGTTTTCTGTTCATACATTAATTCACTTAAGATAATGGCCTCCACTTGCATCCATGTTGCCGCAAAGGACATGACCTTGTTATTTTTATGGCTGCGTAGTATTATATGGTGTATATAAACCACATTTTCTTTATCCAATCCACCATTAATGGGAACCTACTTGATTCCATGGCTTTGCTATTGTGAATAGTGCTGTGATGAAGATGGTAGTGCATGTGTCTTTTGGGTAGAAGAATTTGTTTTCTTTTAGATATATACCAGTAATAGGGTTTCCGTGACAAATGGTAGTTCTGTTGTAAGTTCTTTGAGAAATTTCCGAACTGCTTTTCATAGTAGCTGAACGAATTCACCTTCCCATCAACAGTGTATAGGCATTCTGTTGGTGTTTGACTTTTTAATAATAGTCATTCTGATTGGTGTGAGGTCGTACCTCATGGTGGTTTTGCTTTGTATTTCTCTGATGATGCATGCTGCAGAGCATTTTTTCATATGTTTGTTGACCGCTTGCATGTCTTCTTTTGAAGAATGTCTGTTTATGTCTTTTGCCCGTTTTTTTTAATGAGGTTATTTGTATTTCACTTGCTCAATTGTTTTAAGTTCCTTATAGACTCTGGATATTAGGCCTTTGTTGGATGTGTAGTTCATGAATATTTTCTCCATTCTGTACGTTGTCTGTTTACTCTGTTGAGTTTCTTTTGCTGAGCAGAAGCTCTTTATTTTAATTCGGTCTAGCTTACGGTAACTTTTCAAGGGAACTTTTGCTGGTAACAGTGGTCATCTCTCTGGTTTCCTTAGGAACACACCCAGAGGAAATGGATACACATGATGACAAGAAAACTGGAGTGGCCAGGATGTAGGACACCTGGACTCTCATTCATAGCTGGTGAAAATGTAAAATGATACGATTACTTTTGGAAAGTTTGGTAAGGAACTTTGCAGCTCCTTATAAAGTTAAATCCATCTACCCTATGACCCAGAAACTCCACTCCCAGGTATTTATCCAAGAGGGAAAAAAGTATGTCTACCTAAAGATTTGTACAATAATATTATTCTGCTTTATTCATAGTAGCCCAAAACTCAAATGTCTATCAACAGGAGATAAACAAATTTTGGTATACCCATACAATGGAATACAACTCAGCAATAAAACAGAATGAACCATGGTACATTTAACAACATGAATGAATCTCACAAACATTATGTTAAGTGAAAGAAGCCAGATATAAATAAGTACATATAGTCATGCACCACATAATGACATTTTGATCAATGACAGCATATATGACAGTGGTCCCATAAAATCGTAATACCATATTATTACTGCACCTTTTCAATGTTCAGATATGCTTAGATGCACACATACTTACCATTGTGTTGCAATTGCCTATAGTAGTACAGTAACATGCTGTACAGGTTTGTAGCCTAGGAGCAATAAGCTATACCATCTAGTCTAGGTGTGTAGGAGGATACACCATGTAGGTTTGTGTAAATACACTCTGTGATGTTCACACAATGACAAAATTGCCTAATGATGCATTTCTCAGAATGCAGCCCCATTGTTAAGCAATGCATGGCTGTACTATTATAGTTCCATTTACATAAAGTTCGAGAATCTGTGTTAATAGGAATCATAACAGTGATTACCTATGGGGAGGGGACATTGATGGTAGATGGCCACAACGAACGTTATGGGGTGATGAAAATGTTCTATATATTGATTGAGGAGGGGTTACACGGGTGTATACCTTTGTCTGACCTTATCAAACATTACATTTAATATCTGTACACTTTGTTAAAGATAAATTATACTTTATTATTTTAAAAATTGGAGAAAGAAACAAAGCAGCATACAATTTTACAGTTTTAAGGGACCTCAAGGATCATTTTACCTTAATCTCTTCCATTTTGATGCCAGAAAATTTCATACAACAGCCCAAGTGAATGACCGCTAAGCTCCAACTTGCACTTTGTAGTAGGGAAAACACAAAATTATAGCCCAGTCTACTCTCTCTTCTGACATCCTCAGCTGAACTATGCTACTGACCCATGTTGGGCTGGCAGTTAACCAAAATTCTTACCTCCACCAGCTAGGACTTCTCATATGAATTCTTGTCAACCCTGAATGCCCCTGTCCAGTTGTGCACCTTATCATGATTAATATTTGCACTAAGCACTCACACTTCTGATATCTTTAGAATTCCTCCTTCATACACTGTCCAAGGCCCCTGGCATTGTCATATAAGTAGATTATCTCAGACAACGTTAGGAAATTTGGGGGTGAAATTTTCCAGTCTCTTGAAGGATTAGTCTCAAATAAACACGTTCTATGAACATGCTAGAAAAGGACTGCATTACAACACAAGAGACCCACATCAGGACAAGAAGATCTTGGTTGCCTACATTAACTCGTGTAGGAAGCCTTATAATTAGGCTGTCACACTTGGTAAAACCAGGGCTGGGAACGCAGCTTAAATCATGACTGATGTGGATGTTTCTTCCTTCTCAAGTAAAGTTACAGCATTAGGTTACTCCCAGACTGCCACTGTAGGAATGAAGAGAGAGCAGTGACCTACTCCCCACAACTGGGCTAGAAGTTTCAGCAAATGTCAAATAATCCTATGGGATTGGGGAGAGGACATTGTGGTCCACAAAGAAAAAATTAGTGGTACGCTTATGGGAAAGAATGTAACAATAAATTCTTTACTTCAGAAATAGGAGATACTTAACTTTTGCGATATTTGTTTTGTTTTGCTTTCAAATAAGATAGAGCAACAATGTTATTAGATAAACATTAATGGGTACTAAAATCCTATTGATTTTTCACTTTGGCCCTAATGGGTAAGGGGGAGAAAGAGGAGAAATGGTTAAAGAGACACCCAAAAAGTAAGCCATATACAAAATGGGAAAAATTTGCACATTCACATGTTACTTACCAGTAAGTAATAATAGCACCCTCTTATTGAATGCTTGCCATTTGCCAGTCACTATGCCAAGCTCCCCAGAAGGACTCTGAGAAGTTCTATTATTATCCTCATTTAACAGGAGAAGAAACTAAAGCTTAGAGAGGTTAAAGAATTGGCTTATAATTAGAAAGTAGTAGGCCCTGGGTTTGAACCAGACAATTTAACTGGTGAACCTGAACTTTTTACCACCACCTCACGCTGCCTCCGGTCCCCAAACCCCAACACATCTCCATTATGGGAGCACCAATGTCTCTTCCAGAAGTTTATGAGGAAAAATACACCTGAAACCCGTCAAATATCTCAGAACAGAAGATAGATAGTAGTATCTCCAAGTAAGTTTCTTAACCTTTACACATACCCATGGCTACATGGCAAACAATGAAAAGAATTGAGAGGATTGTTGAAAATTACATGTTCAACCAAAAGAATACAATACATTTTCATCTCAATTCATCTTTATGGGTTTCTGTTAGGTAGGAAGAAGAACTGTCAAGTAATAGTTTATCTTACATTCAAAACTGACACAGATTTTAAAGTTAACTGAATCCAATTTTCTTTTTTTTTTTTTTTCAAAAAAGTCAAACACTCACCTGGCAAATTATTCAGCTCAGCTCTTTGTTATGCACTACCTCACTCCTAATACTTTTTTTCTGATAATCACATTCGCAGCATTCAGAACAGTGCTGTCTGGATTCACTGTCTATCATTAGCAACTAAGCGTTCTGGCTGTTTACCTCTCATCTGACTGTTCCAAATTTGCTAGAAGAAAAACTTTCACACTGAGTTTTATTTCTAAAATTCTTTCTCAGAGGCATTAATACTTCTCTGTAAAACTTCTAACTTTCAGACCAGCATTTATCAAAGCATGATACTTTAAACATTGACAACATGACTCTCATATGAATGTAAAGTAAGCACATATTGATTTATTTATCTCATTAATCAGATAATAACAGGATAGTAAAGCTGGTTCAAAGCAGAATTTGAGAGACCAAGTATACACAGGCACTGAAAGAGGGAATGCAGGAATAAGATTACTAAATTACGAATTCCTAATACAGGGAAAAAGAAAAAAATACTTCTTACTTAGATACAAAAGTAGCTAATATCCTACAGAGCAACAAAAATATCTTTTGGGGCTATTTATTTTACGGGACAGAAATTATTTACATCTCAACCAGACAAGAAATGGTTCAAGTTATATAACCTCTCAGAGTCTGGGTCTTAATCAAGAGTAAACAGTAAATTAGGCCAGGTGCAGTGGCTCATGTCTGTAATACCAGCACTTTGGGAGGCCAAGGCAGGAGGATTGTTTGAGATCAGGAGGTGGAGACCAACCTAGGCAACATAGCAAGACTCCATGTCTACAGAAAATTTAAAAAATTAGCCAGGCGTGGCGGCACATGCTTGTAGTCCCAGCTACTAGGGAGGCTGAGGTGGGAGGATTGCTTGAGGCCAGAAGATCAAGGCTGCAGTGAGCCACGATTACGTTTCTGCACTCCAGCCTGGGCAACAAAGTGAGACCCTGTCTCTCAAAAAGAAAAAAAAAAAAAGGAGTAAATAGTAAATCGAGTGAAAGTACATTTCCCTCTAAAATTAAGTAATCCTTGGATGGACCTGTTAGGAGGAGCTCCCGTGTGTCACTGAAAGAACATACAGTCATCCCTTTGCCCCATTTCCAAGGTTTTAGATAATTTTTATATCTAAATTTTCTATCTAAAAAGTATTTTTGATTAGCAATAGGCATGGCATTTCACAGTTTCACATCTTCAAAATTCTCATGAGCAAAAATATTATTTCCAGAATGGATTTTTGACTGTGGACCTCCAGCCTGATCCCTGACAGTCAACTTATTCTGGATGATGCCAGGTAAATGCTTTCTAATCCAGTGACTCTGCCACCCAGGCTCCCTCCCCATCTTCTCTGGCACTGGTTCCAAAACCTGAAGAACACTGTGAAAAACTACAGCCAAACATCTTCAGGGGGAGGATGTAATCAACTTTTGAGTCATCTTGCCTGAAGTTCTTCTGGGTTTACTGTTGATGTCTTGTCATTGTTCTGTCTGAAAGGACAGTTGACCTTGGGGTCTCTGGAAGGTCACACATTCAGTTCTTGCACACACAGTTCCTGCTCTCAGTTTCTCTTTACCTGTAAGTAAGCTCATGTGGCTCAGAAATGCTTCATGGAGGACACCATACTTGACTTGGTCCTTGGGGTACGTGTAGGACTTGGAAGCATGGAAAGACAGTTGAGGGTATTTAATGTAGGAATAAGGTAAATGAAGGCATAGAGAAAAGTAATGCAATGACTGTAACTTGATTAAATCCAAGGTTTGAGCATATGAAAAATAAGAGTGACAAGCAAGGTGTGGGTTATATAAGGTAAGAGTACCTACTATGTGTCAGGCCCTTTTGAGACTCATTTTGGCATGCCAGTTTCAACTACTATTTCTTACGCCCCCAAATCAGCATGTTGGAGAGTGAGACATTTCACAATTAGAATGTAGAAACAGAGCATTCTTTTTCCCAAGACTGTATGACTTCCACTTTCCTTCTCAATAAACCAACATCAGATGCCAACTTTCCCAGAGAATTTGGCCTGAGAGTGGCCTTAGCTGAAAAATAAACCCAATCTATTCTCTGATGCTTGGGTCTTATGTGATAAATCATGGTTAAAATTGATATAGCAATCACAATAATCATAATCTTGGCTAATGCTTGCTGAGCAATTATCATGTGCCAGGCACATATTAAGCATTTTATGCGTATTGTCCCCTTTAATCTCCATGACAATCTTACAACATAGGTACTATGATTAATTTCCATTTTGTAGATGAGGATTCTGTGAAATGAAGAGGTAAGCAATTAGCACAAGGCCACAGAATTTAGTGAGTGATGGCACCAGGATTTGAATCCAGGCCTCTGACTCCACATTGAAGAAAAATCTGTGGTAGAAAACCTGCTGCAATGACTACATGATAATCATGGCACTTCCAGGACTTACAGTTTAATGTGCACCTGTCTCACTGAAACCTCACACCATCTTACCGCCGCCTGCCCAGTCTAACTAGAAGCCAAGCACCAATATGCTAATGAAATTGCTCTAGCTGAATAATAAACTAATGACAGCAAAAAGCAGAACATCTCCATCAAGTGTAATGGTGAAAGGGAGTGTAAAGAAATGAGTGTAAAGAGAAGACAAGCAAAGGACAGTGGACATGGTGGTTTGGTTTGGATTCTAGAACTAGGTGTCCTGGGTTCAGTTCCTGACTTCATCACTTTCTAGTTGTATGACCTTAAGCAAGTTACTTAACCTCTCGGTACTTTAGTTTCTCCATCTGTAAAATGGAGATAATGATAGAACTTACCTCAAGGTCCTTGTAAGGATTAAATGAATCAATGTTTGTAACACATAGAACACTTCCCAGCATATAGTAAAATGTATAATAAAAAAACTGACTCAGGAAAATTGCAGGTAGGCCAATCACAGTCCTTGTTGATGGCTAGAACCACACTGAGATGTTTAAAAACAGCATATAAAATAGAGAAACAAATGAAAAAACTAGCTTGGCTGCTCCTTTACAGGCAAACTGATTGGGTTTCAAAAGGCAGTCAGTCAAATACTTTGTTCACAAATCTAAAGCAAAACTACACCAAGGGTAGCAAATGGCTTATGTTGGGGGCAGGCACAGTTAACTTGCTTTGGTTCTAGCACAGTAGCATTGATATGTATCGTAGTGTGTGTCTTTAAAGCTCAATAACAGAGAAGCTTTTGAATACAAGCATTCAATAAAGAGAGCTGAGTATCGCTCTAAAGTGACTCAATTTTCTTAGTACGTGATCCATTCATTCTGCTGACTGAAAATGGCCAGTCAATCACATAAGATAATATTTCTCGGGAATGAGAATTATCCCCATCTGTACGACGTCCCATCAGAACTTTTGGTGGGAGTTGTAAAATCACAGGATTGTGTATATTTCATTAGAAAATTGGAGAGAGGCAAGATTGGCTTGCCACCTTAGCCAGATTTTCCTATTTTTTCTCCTGAAGATTTCTGCTTTTTATGCCAACTAGATTCTTCCCTCTCCCTTTCAGGGCTCTTGCTTCATAAACCTCACTGTGGCATCATTTTAGCAAGGAAATAGACTTAATGAAACCTAATGACTTGCAAAGCTGAATCTCATGAGTCCTGAACTGTGTATTATGAAAGCACTAGTCCACAGACACCCTGCATAGTTGCTCTGTTGCTCCGCTATCATGATTTATATTTCATTTCCTATTCAGTTGTTGCTTCTACTGCTTTTCTTTAACTATTCCCTTCTTCCCAGATCATTGCTAAAAGCCGTGCTTCTACCTCATGTAACAAAATATGGTCTGACAGGAGTAGCTGTTATAGAACACTGGGAAAGTAGATGATAGAAATCGAATTAATTTTTAGTTCCGTGAAGTCCGTCTAGCTTCAATTTACCCTTTAATTGTTGTGCCAAACAAGCATATTCTAGCAAAATTTAAAGTTTGTAAAAATATTAGCAATATTTGATCAAGTTATTTTACCCTAAAACACAGATTTTCCTGTTAAATTATTCAAGATGATATTCTTATATCATAAAGCCTAAATCTTCTTCAGATACCTTGATTTTAAAATGTTACATCAATTGGTAAATGAAGGCAGATTCATTTTTCAGACTGGCTACCTATTAGAAATGCATCTATAGCTTCCTGAGGATCTATGTTCTTCCCCAGTTTTCTTTCCCCTTTCCCTTTACAGTTGGGATATTTCCATAGAAAGTCTTCCTTCTCGCTAAGGACCTTCACTTACTCTCAACACATAAAACACGAAGGCTCTAAAAAGACAGCATCTAATCTCATTACAAGCAAGGAATCCCAACAGGAAATTGTGTCTAATTTCATATATTACTACTGATAAGCACCAGGTGTTGCTTGTCTTTTGTTAATGGATTATTTGTATTGCATATTTTACCAAAATTATCCTATGTGAGGTTGTTTTGCTGCTACGTTTCTTCTTAATATTATGCCACAAATACCCAAGGCAGCTAACTATAGCCCCTACAAAAGATGCAATGCTTTGTTTTTAAATATCATGCTGCTGACTCACCATCAACACATGTATTGGTATTGTCCTGCCAAACAGTTGCTTGATCTCCCTTGAACTAAAGACACACAGGTGTGCCCGTTAGCTGGCTGGTGTCAGAGAAGCAGACTGCCCATTTACTATCTTCACGAAAAGCCGAGGGGTCTATAAAACTTTCTAACATAAACCTTTGCCTTATCTAATCCCTAGATTTAACCTAATGATTTTTAGTCCTGGATTTGAGAATCCTTCTAGGTTTCTCCAGTTGCCTCAAGGTATATCATGAAAGCTTTTATAAATTCACAAATGAAATAATGAAATAAATTTTGGTTCAACCTAAACTCGGATGTTTTCATTTTGAAGGTAGTGACATCCATTGACATAAATAAAAATACGGTGGAAAAAGTAAATGCCAAAAAAAATCCTGCTTTTTCCTCTGCAGTAGAAGTAGATACTAATCTATTAAAGATTTAGTGTACTCAAAATAAAAAACAAAGAAAACCATAAACAATAAACTTTCTCTACACACACACACACACACACACATAAATATATATATTCGGATGTTGAAAGTTCTAACCCTCAATGGACTACAGCTCTTTAAACTGAGGCATGATGTTGTAATCATATTGACAAAATGGAAGGAATGAATGTATAATGAGATTGCAGTTGTCAAAAATAATTAGAAATAGAAGAAGATTTTAAAATATTAAATAGTATTCCAAATGTTAAATATCTGAGCAACAGGTGGGCATGGTGAGTCTCCCTCAGTATCTCAGATTGTGATGTAAACAGCCTTCACTTCAAGCGATTTTTGCTTTTACCTAGAAATATAAAAAGGTCAATATTAAACAGTCTCTTTTATCTTGATTCTGTGCGATATGAAACCCCCTAAGGCTTACCTACAAGCCTAAGGTATATATTAAAATAACTCATAGCTGAAACAGACTTATCATAGCATTCCATTGTACCCCTGAGATATATACACATATATGTGCATGTATATGTGTAAGTGTGTAAAACATGTGGCCCAAGAAGAACCTGACTTCCACTGAATTTTGCTTCTTGCAAGATTTCATCACACTAATATCCTTAAATCAACATTTCTACTTAAATTGTCATTTTCCAGCCTTCTTCCAGAGAATATTTTGGTGTACTGGGAGAGGAAAAAAATTGTTTTTGCAAGATAAAAACATTGACATTTTCAACCACCAAATAAAAGGTTATATAATTTTCATTAGTTAATATTTTCAAAATGTTCAATATTTGTGTGAACTCAGTGAGGATGTTAAACCAGTATAAGATAATTACACAGCCAGAAGATCCAAGGTCAGCAGGACCTCATTACAGACTCATGAATAGCTCCAGATATGTGATTCAGGCCTCCCACATCCAAACAATAGCTGAAAGATGATGTGTCAAAGTAACAGTAGACAGACATTTTGTCCACTGTTTCCATTTAGAAATATAGTCTATTTCTCCACTCCCTTGGATCTGGGCTAGGCTGGAACTGCTTTAACAACAGAATGCAGAAGAAATGAAACTGTATCCATTCCAGACTTAACCCTTTAAGAGGCCTGGCAGTGTCTACTTTCTCTCTTGGAAACCAGCTGCCATGTAAGAAGTGTGACCACCGTGAGCCAAACATGCTCTGATAATCTCAAGCCATGTGGAAAGGCCCCAAAAGATCAGACATGTATGGAAAGAGCTCAGTGAGCCCCAAGACATCAGATATGTGAGTGAAGAAGCCATCTTGGAAGAAAACTCTGCTCTCCAACTCCAACTCCAATTCCCACCTGCTTTCTGCCTCAGCCAGGAACATACGGAGCAGAAAGGAGCTGTCCATCTAAGCCATCTGAATTCCTGACCTATTAAATCATAATCAAAATAAAATCGTTGTCTTAAACCTCTAAGTTTTAGAGTGGTTTACCAAAACAGATAGATAAACTAAGAGATGACTCATCTTTCGTGATTGAGGACTCATCTTTCGTGATTGAGAGCTCCTCTTAAAAATAACTTTTAAAATGAGGAAAAATTGCACACAAATTGGATTCTCCCCTTGTAGAGTAGTAAATGAATACCAGGAGAATTACTGCACTGTTAGCTAAACTTGACTTCATTTTTCCTTATCTAGTCTAATCTAGTATATGATGACACTAGATGTTAGCCCCTAGAACAGAACGTATTGCCAATGCTCTGCTATAGGGCAGCTGACAGCAGCACAGGAGAGGAAAGCAACAGCCCCAAGGGGGCACTTAAAGGTTTCATCTTCTAAAATGAAAAGGAAAAGCAACATGATATCTTACCTCCTTGTATACTTTTTTAAGTGATAAAAAGAAAAAGAGTATGTAGATAGTTTCAGAATTATGTCACTTTAGAGACTGCCTATGGAATCAGGGCAGGGGGACCCTGTGGATGACTGGAGCAAATGAAGTAATTGATTTTTTTAACAATATTTATTAAGCGTTGGCCTTGTACCAGAAATCTGCAGACACACAGAGAAAAGCCCTCACCCCTGCCTTCACAGAGTTTATCCACTAGGTGAAGAGATAGGCAGGTAAATAATTACATTACTATGTGAAAAATCCAGAAACCAAAGTGTGAACCTGGTGAAGCAAGTACAAAAAGAAGAGAGCCTAGTGTCAATTATATTAGGTTGAACTATATGAAGTTGCCAATGTTTGACTGACTTTGGTCTACATATCTGATAATTTCTTATGGTTTCATCTGCTAGTTTAGAATATGTAGGACATGATGTGAACAGGGAGAATGTTGGACCATGAGGTTGGAGAGAGAAACAGGGCCATTTCAGATTCTAAAACAAAAATGAAAACCAAGCCTCAGTGAATGCCAAATTAATGAGATTAACTTTTATACCGGAGAAGACATTAAATCTTTTAAGCAGAGGAATAATACTAGGAAATTTTTATCTTGGAAAGACAGCCCTTTATTGTAGTTCACTTAAAACAAAAAGAGTCTTTGTTTTTCAGAGATATATTCTGAAATGTTTATGGATGTAATGATACAATGTCTGTGATCAGCTTCAAAATAAGACAGTAGATAGGGGAAGTTGGTGGAAGTAGAGGTGAAACAAGATTGGTCATGAGTTGATAATTGTTGAAACCGGGGAAATAGGTACATGCAGGTTCATTATACATTCTGTCTTCTTTTGAATATGTTTTAAATATGTTTTGTCATAAAAAATAAAAACATATACACACATACACAAAAGAGAAAAGGAAGAAGAAAAAGAGAAAGAAGAAAGGAAAGAAGGAAGGAAGGAAGGAAGAAAGAAGGAAGGAAAGAAGGAAAGAAAGAAAAAGAAGAAAGAAAGAGAAAGAAGAAAGAAAAAGAAAGACAGAATTTTGCCGCAGTGTGGATCAATTGTGTGTGTGTGTTGCAGTCGTGTCAGTTTCCTTGGGCTGCCATAACAAATTACCACAAACTTGGTGGTTTAAAACAAATTTATTGTCTCACAGTTCTAAAGACCAAAAGTCCAAAACCAAGATGACAATAGGGCCACACTCACTCCAAAGGTTCTAGGAGAAAATCCTTCCTTGCCTCTTACAACTTTTGGTGGCTCCCAGCATTCCTTGGCTAGTAGACACATTACTTCAACCTCTGCCTCCATCTTCACATTATCTTCTCTGTGTTTCTAGATCCTCTTATAAAGACGCCAGTCATTGGACTTAAGACTCACCCAAAATCCAGTATAATATAATCTCATGATCCCAACTACTTACATGTGCAAGACCTCATTTCCAAATGAGTTCACATTCTGAAGTTGCAGGTGGATGTTAATTTTGGGGGGACACTATTCAACCCCTACAGTGGTATTGATTGGGAGTAAAAAAGAAAACTGAAGATGGGGAGAAAATGAGAAACAAAAACATAAAGTAATGAGGTTCAGAATGAAGAAAACCAAAACTAAGGTATTGCCTGGAAGGATTCAGTTGAGTTATATGTGTATTAGGTTGGTGCAAAAGTAATTGCGATTTTTGCCATTAAAAGTAATCCCAAAAACCTCAATTATATCCTCAAGAGAATGTAACAACTTAAAACGTATATGCACCTGACACTGGAACAACCAGATATATAAAGCAAATATTATTAGAGCTGAAGATAGAGACTCCGATACAATAATAGCTGGAGACTTCAACACTCCACTTTCAGCATTGGATTGATCTTCCAGACAGAAAATCAACAAATAAACAT
Source organism: Trachypithecus francoisi (assembly GCF_009764315.1). NCBI lineage: Eukaryota > Metazoa > Chordata > Mammalia > Primates > Cercopithecidae > Trachypithecus > Trachypithecus francoisi. The sequence goes on from NW_022681471.1 coordinate 119,244,659, forward strand.
TGGATTTAATCTGCACTATAGACCAAATGAACCTAATAAGTATTTATAAAACATTTCATCCAATGGCTGCAGAATTCACCTTCTTCTCCTCAGTACATGGATCATTCTCAAAGACAGATCATATGTTATGTCACAAAACAAGTCTTAAAATATTCAAAATAATTAAAAGAATATCAAACGTCTTCTCTGACCATAATGGAATAAAACTAGAAATTGATAACAAGAGGAATTTTGGAAACCACACAAATACATGGAAATTAAACAACATGCTGATGAATGACCAGTGGGTCAATGACAAAATTAATAATAAAATGGAAACATTTCTTGAAACAAATGATAACAGAAACACAACAGACAAAAACCTATGGTATGCAGCAAAAGCAGTACTAAGAGGGAAGTTTAGAGCTATAATTGCCTACATCGAAAAAGAAGAAAATATTCACATAAACAATATAATGATGCCTGCTAGGAACTAGAAAAGCAAGAGCAAACCAAATCCAATATTAGTAGAAGAAAATAAATAATAAATATCAAAACAGAAATGAATGAAATTGAAATGAAAACAATACAAAAGATCAATGAAACAAAAAGTTGCTTTTTTGAAAAATTAAACAAAATTGACAAACCTTTAGCCAGACTAATTAAGAAAAAAACTGAGAAGACCCAAATAAATAGAATCTCTGATCATCTAGATTTTCCAACTTGTTGGCATGTAGTTGCTCATAGTAGCTCCTAATGATCCTTTGCATTTCTGCTGTATCAGTTGCAATGTCTCCTTTTTTACAACCTATCAATCTCGAACCAGAAAGAAATCCAAAACTTGAACAGACCAATAGCAAGTGACAAGATCAAAGTCATAAAAAAAGGCTCCCAGTAAAGAAAAGCCCAGGATCCAATGGCTTCACTGCTGAATTCTACCAAACATTTAGAGAATAACTCATACCAATCCTACTCAAACCATTCTGAAAAATAGAGGAGGAGGGAATACTTCTAAACTCATTCTATAAGGCCAGATATCAAAACCAGACAGACACACGTATACAGAGATGTTAGCCTGTAGAAAACTACAGGCTAATATCTCTGATGAATACTGATACAAAAATCCTCAATAAAATACTAGCAAACCAAATTCAAAAATACACTAAAAAAATCATTCCTCATGACCAAGTTGGATTTATCCCAGGGACACAAGGATGGTTCAACATACACAAATCAATGTGATACATCATATCAACAGGATGAAGGACAAAAACCATATGATCATTTCAATTGATGCCAAAAAGATTTGATAAAATTCAACATCCTTTCCTAATAAAAACCCTCAAAAAACTGGGTAGGGAAGAAACACACCTCAACATAGTAAAGCCATATATAACAGACCCATATCTCGTATCATACTGAATGGAAGAAAACTGAAAGCTTTTCCTCTAAGATCTGGAACATGACAAAGATGCCCACTTTCACCACTGTTATTCAACATAGTACTGGAAGTTCTAGCTAGAGCAAAGAGATAAGAGAAAGAAATAAAGGGCATCCAAATTGGAAAAAAAAAAAGTCAAATTACCCTTGTTTGCCAATGATATGATCTTATATTTGGAAAAACCTAGACTCCACCAAAAAACTGTTAGAACTGCTAAACAAATTCAGTAAAGTTGCAGAATACAAAACCAACATATAAAAATCAGTAGCATTTCTATATGCCAACAGTGAGCAATCTGAAAAAGAAATTTTAAAAAGTAATCCCATTTACAATAGCCACAAATAAAATTAAATACATAGGAATTAACCTAAGATGTGAAAGTTCTCTATCATTAAAACTATAAAACACTGATGAAAGGAATTGAAGAAGAAACCAAAAATTGGAAATATGTTCCATGTTCATGGTTTGGAAGATTCAAAATTGTTAAAATGCCGGTACCACCCAAAGCAATCTACAGATTCAATGTTATCCCTATGAAAATACCAAAGATGTTCTTCATAGAAAGAAGAAACCATCCTAAAATTTATATGGAATCACAAAAGACCCAGAATGGCCAAAGCCATTGCAAGAAAAAAAAAAAAAAAAAAAAGAGGAGGGAATACAAAACAGCGTGCTACCGGACTGAAAACAGACACACAGGCCAGTGAAACAATAGAGAACCCAGAAACAAATCCACACACCTACAGTGAACAAATTTTGACAAAGATGCCAAGAACATACACCGGGTAAAAGATAGTCTCTTCAATATATGGTGCGGGAAAAGCTGGATATCCATATGCAGAAGAGTGAAACTAGACCCCTGTCTCTCACCATATACAAAAATCAAATAAAAATTGATTGAAGACTTAAATCTAAGACCTCAAACTATGAAACTACTACAAGTAAACATTGAGAAAACTCTCCAGAATACTGGTCTGGGCAGAAATTTCTTGAGTAACACCCCGTGAGCACAGGCAATTGAAAAGAAAGGACAAATAGGATCACATCAGATTAAAAAGCTCCTGCATGGCAAAGGAAACAATCAACAAAGTCAACGGACAACCCACAGAATGGGAGTCAATATCTGCAAAGTACCCATCTGACAAAGGATTAATAACCAGAATATATAAGGAGCTCAAACAACTCTATAGGAAAAAATCTAATAATCCCATCAAAAAATGGGCAAAACATTTGAATAGACATTTCAGAAGAATAGACTTCTCAAAAGAAGACACACAAATGGCAAACAGGCATATGAAAAGGTGCTCAACATTGATCATCAGAGAGATGCAAATCAAAACTACAATGAGATATCATTTCACCCAAGTTAAAATGGCTTACATCCATTGACAGGGAATAGCAAATGCTGGCAAGGATGTGGATAAAAGGGAACCCTCATACACTGTTGGTGGGAATGTAGATTAGTACAACCACTACAGAAAATAGTTTGGAGATTCCTCATAAAACTGAAAATAGACCTACTGTATGACCCAGCAATCCCACTGCTGGGTATATACCCCCAAAAAAGGATATCAGTATATTGAAGAGATATCTGCACTCCCACATTTGTTACGGCTCTGCTCACAATAGCCAAGATTTGGAAGCAACCTAAGTGACCTTCAACAGATAAATACATAAAGAAGATGTGGCGCTTATACACAATGGAGTAATATTTGCCCATAAAAAAGAATGTGATCCTGTCATTTGCAACAAAATGGATGGAACTGGAGATCAATATGTTAAGTGAAATAAGCCAGGCACAGAAAGACAAACATCACATGTTCTCACTTATTGTAGGATTTAAAAATCAAAACAACTGAACTCATGGACATAGAGAGTAGGATGGATACTAGAGGCTGGGAAGGGTAATGGGGAGTTGGGGGGAGGTGGCAATGGTTAATGGGTACAAAAAAATAGTTAGAAAATATGAATAAGACCTACTATTGACATCATAACAGGGTGACTATAGTCAATAGTAATTTAATTGTACATTTAAAAATAACTAAAAGAGTATAATTGGATTGCTTGTAACACTAAGGATAAATGCTTGAGGGGATGGATACCCTGTTCTACATAATGTGATGATTAGGCATTGCATGTCTGTATCAAAGTATCTCGTGTACCCCATAAATAAATACACCTAACTATGTAGCCACAAAAGTTAAAAATTTTTAAAAACTGCATGTTTTCACTTATAAGTGAGAGCTAAACAATGGATACACGGCCAGGCTCGGTGGCTCAAGCCCGTAATCTCAGCACTTTGGGAGGCTGAGACGGGCGGATCACGAGGTCAGGAGATCGAGACCATCCTGGCTAACACGGTGAAACCCCGTCTCTACTAAAAAATACAAAAAACCAGCCGGGTGAGGTGGCGGGCGCCTATAGTCCCAGCTACTCGGGAGGCTGAGGCAGGAGAATGGCGTGCACCCGGGAGGCGGAGCTTGCAGTGAGCTGAGATCCGGCCACAGCACTCCAGCCCGGGCGACAGAGCGAGACTCCGTCTCAAAAAAAAAAAAAAAGAAAAACAATGGATACACATGGACATACAGAGTGGAGTAATAGACACTGGAAACTCCAGAAGGTGAGAGTGTAGGAGAGGAGTGAGAAATGATAAATTACCAAATGGATATATTGTATACACTATTCAGGTGAATGTTACATTAAAAGCCCAGACTGCACCACTACACAGTATGTTCATGTAACAAAACTACACTTGTACCTCCCGAATTTATTTTTTTAAATACGGTTGGGCCTGAACCCAATAGGACTGGTGTCCTTATAAAAAGAAGGGGTCTGCATGCACAGAGGGATGACCATGTGAACAGGGTAGCCATCTATAAATCAAGTATAGAAGCCTCAGAGGAAACCAACCCTGCTGGCACCTTGATCTGGAACTTCCTGGAACCAAAACTGTGAGAAAATAAATTTCTGTTGTTGAAGCTAATAATAATCATAATTTTAAACAAAGGACTCTGCATTGCCATAATTTAGCCAGTCCCGCTCTTACATACCAGGAAGAAAAATTAACTTTCCATTTTACATTCATAACACCTTCAATCCACACATAATGTTTGACAGAAAGAAAACTTAAATGGCCTTTTTCCTATGTATAGTTCCACAGAAACCTTTCCTGTATTCTTTCATCTCTTGAGTTTGATTTGCTGGAAGAAAATTAAAAGGATGAAAGCTCTTTAAATTATGTTAGGTATCTGGAATCCCCAAATTGGTACAAAGAAAATAGTAGTATTACAGATACTCAAATATAATATGAAAGGGTATTTTTATCCTCTTACTGGAAATACAAAAATACTTGATTCATAAGGTTATCTTAATAAATGTTTTTAGTGTTATGAGAGTATTACAAATGTAAAACCAAGTCTCATCATATAATGTTTGCATAGTTATAAATCACTTATTTAGTGGTCAAAATGCAAATACATACTCTCAAAATACTAAATTAAACACTCCCTAGGAATCAATTGTGCTATTCACATAGAAGGCAAGTGTGTGCCAGTTTGAATGTTTCAGTACTCTGCTGATACTATTTGACACACAGGAGGATCGATCAGTTGATTGTGCTTGCCCAGCAAACAAGTGTGAACAACGATTGGCTCTATCTTAGAGGAAGAGGGAAAAGTTGCTGATGTGCCACAGGCATTGCCTAAGAGCAGAAGCAAGGTTTCAGTGGTCTGCCTTTGCTTTCTAAATCACATAAGCCAGTTTCCGGGACCTTACAATTAGATATTCAAAAGTAAGCAAACAACTGCATTGTTTAAAAAGAGAAAGGAGACTGCTGTCTTATTTACAATGGGGATAAAACACTGCTGTTTTGAAGAAAGCATATTTAGATACAGTGAACCAACCCACTTTTTTTTTCAATTTTTTTCAATTTCTTTTTTTATTATACTTTAAGTTCTAGGGTACATGTGCACAACGTGCATGTTTATTACATAGGTATACATGTGCCATATTGGTTTTCTGCACCCATCAACTCATCACTTACATTGGATGTTTCTCCTAATGCTATCCCTCCCCCAGCCTCCCAGCCCCCACACCCCCTGGCAGGCCCCAGTGTGTGATGTTCCCCGCCCTGTGTCCATGTGTTCTCGTTCTTCAACACCCACCTACGAGTGAGAGCATGTGAACCAACCCACTTTTACGTAAGTAGCTTACAAGTCAACGAAAGCCAAAACAACATGACTTCAATAGTGTTTTACTTTCTAATAACTATTACTAATACTAACAAAAGTTGTTTAAAGTCAAATTTCTGCAGTCAGGTATGCCAATATTGTTAGTGGTGTAGCTCCACAAATGTTATTCCAACATTCACCTGCTTATTTCTGTCCAAAAGAAAAGAATAGTCTAAGCTAATTACAGGCATTATATATAGAAATATACATATGTATTAATGCACAGATATATGCATATATATACATCCTCAGTACATAAAACATACATTCATATGTATGCACACACATAGTAGCCATGAATATTTTTGTTTTTCCTGACTATATTACATAGAAAACATTGCTTAGTCATGGCTGTAGTTTCTTCATAATTTTAATGTGCCACTATTTGTCATATGCATATCTGCTATGGTTTGAATGTTTGTACCCTCCAAACCCCATCTTGAGACTTAATCCCTAATGTAATAGTAGTAAGAGGTGGGGCCTTCAAGAGGTGATTAAGTCATTAAGAGGGATAAATATCACTCTCATGAGATTGGGTTAATTTTTGAGGGAGTGAGTTCTCACTCTCAGGATGGGATCGGTTACTGCAAGAGTGGGTTGTTATAAAGGGAGCCTGCCCTCATATTTTGTCTCTTTCACATACACTTGCTTGCCCTTTCACTTTTCCACCATGTTATGATGCAATATGAAAGCCCTTGCCAGAAACTGCCACCATGCCTTTTGTCTTCCCAGCCTCCAAAACTGTCCAAAATAATTTTCTTTTGTTTAAAAAAAAAAAAACCACTCAGTCTTAGATATTCAGTTATAGCAGCAGAAAACAGACTAAGACAATATCCGAGTAAAATTTCTAAAGCTTATGTGAGTGCTTCCCATCTTCCTATTTCAGGATTTTCACCACATACCTTAAAGACGTTAACTCTTTGTGAAACCACAAATAGTATCCCTTAACTGATGAAACCACAATAGTGTCCATTAACTGATAAAAAGCCTTTAGCTGAGACAGGATAAGGAGGAAGGACTTTCAGCAAATGGATTTGAATTGGTTAGTAAATATTTAAAACTTTAAAACATATTGGAGCACTTATGTCTTGATATGGATTCATCTCATCATTCATTTTAAAAATTCAATTTTCTCTTTATCTCGTGGCTGGCTATTCTGACTATAGGACTTTTAACTTCCAGGAATAAAATGGGTAAAAATGAGCACCTTCCAACCCAAGTAATTGTGGGGAGTATTTGTTTTCTGAAGTCATTTTTTATCTAGCCTTCATTCATCTAAATTTTCCATTAGCAGCTACAGTACATTGTGCTTATTATAATGACATGTATCTTCTGACTCTTAAAAAAATACATTTTACTTTACTGTTTTAGTCACTAGTATTTTATTAGGTTATAGGTTTTGAAAATTACTACTCCATGTGTGACATGCCAGGATTGCTTGATAAAGTAGCACACATTTGCTAATCATGTCAAATAAAGAAGCATTTTATTTCCATAAGAAATTACACAAGACAAACATTTATTTTTATCATTTATGATCAAGGATAAAGTTACATAGGCTAATTATTTATTTATTTATTTATTTATTTTGCTGCTTCTGGCTCAAAATTAATTTTAGTGGATTGGGAGTTATTCCACGTACAGGAGGAAAATACCTTTCCTTCTACCCACCTTAGGTTCATCGCTGGAGCCCCGTAACAACAACAACAAACAAGGTTAACAAGAGAAAAGCATACAAATGTATTTAATATAAGATTGATGCGACGCAGGAGCCCTCATAAGGAAATAAATATCTGAAGAAAGAGTTAAACCTGAGTGTTTTTATAGTAGATTCGATGAAGAATTAAGAGTCATGAAGAAACGTGATACAACAAAGGGCAGAGGGAGTGAGATAAATATTATAAATGGGGGAAAGCAGGCAAGGCCTGCTTGTTCAAATTCTTTTCTGGGTCCCTTGTGTCTTCAGAGATAAGGATGCTCCTTTCCTCTGAGTATAATGCAGGCGTCTCTCATCTGAGAGTCTTATGACCTGCTTCAAGGGAAGGTCAGAAAATCCTTCCTAGGTTTTATGACCTGCTATAATGGAGAAAGGCAGGAGAGAGTCAGAAAGCCCTTTCTATTTCTGCCATTTTCTCAAATTCCTTCAAATCAAAATATTCAATAAGACAAGGTACCATATTTTGGAGTGGCATGTCCTGAGCCCCATCATCCATTTCTTGAAAAATATTTTTGAAACTTACTTGTAGTTTCATAATCTATATGAAGAAAAAATTTAAAACTACAGAGCGCAAAAACTTGGAATCAACTTAAAGAAGTATCTGTTTTTTTAATGGAAAGAGTCAATACCTTAAAAATATCAATTTTCCCTACCATCAGAAATTAAAGCATTATAAAGTGACTGCAATGAAAACAGTTTGATTCTGGCACTTACTAGAAAGATAGATCAATGCAACAAAATATAATATAGAAACAGAGTCAAATGATTAGGAATTTAGTAAATCATAAGGGTAATATTTTATAGCAGAGAATATGGATTGTTCAATAAATGATACTAGAACAACAAAGCACCGGTTTGGGGAAAAATGAAATTAATTCATTTCTCACTCCCTGCAACAAAAATAAATTCAAGATGTATTAAAAAATTAAATGTAGTAAGAAGTAAAGCAGATATGCAGGAAAGCTGGAAGTTGTCTTTTATAAAAATATAATCTTGAGTAGGAATGGCTTTTGCAGTTAAGACACAAAACTCAGATGCTATAAAACACTGGCTCACAACCTTGGCTGTATGTTAGAATCATCTAAGGAACTTGCAAAAAGTTTCCATCCTTGGACTCCACTCTGAACTAAATAAATCAGAACCTCTGGGGATGGGGCCCAAGTCTCTGTTTTTGTTTTGGTTTTTTGTTCATTTGTTGGATTGATTGTTTTTTGTGTTTTATTTTTAATACTCTCTGGATGATTCTGATGCACAGTTAGGCTTGAGAACAATTACCATAAAATAAAACCTTCAGATTATCTCATATCATTCTGGAATCTGTCTCAGACATTCTTTGCCAAGAGTGGCCCAACTGCCATTTTTACTTTGTAGCTGCTACACTGCACCCTTCTCTGTCTGAGGCTTGCTGTCTTCTTGGCCCTCACCCTTAAATACAAGGCCCTCACTCTAAGAATGTCAAAATTCTTTTAAGGGTGCATCAATAGGTGGGCTTGCAAGAAACAGAGAGCATGCTCAAACTGGGTAATTTGAAAGGAGTTTAATAAAGAGATTGTATACAGATGGAACCATTGGTACCTTGATTGTGGTAGTGGTTTTGTGAATCTACACATGTGATAAAGGTTTATCTGACTATACTAGAAAAAAAAAAGAGTGCATGTGAAAACTGGTGAAGTCTGGGTAAGGTCTGTAATCTAGTCAATAGTATTGTGCCAATGTCAATTTCATTATTTTGACAAAGTACTCTTAGGTATATAAGATGTTATCATTGGAGGAAGCTGAGTGAAGGGTACATAGAACCTCTCTGTACTATTTTTGCAACTTGTTATGAGTCTATAATTATTTCAAAATAGAAACTTTTTTTTTTTAAGAGACTGTATATGAAGATGTGAGTGGAGAGCAGGAAAATTACACAAGGAATGATGTAGCAACCCGTGACTCAACAACTGAGCCCAGTTTCCCACTCCTAGCCTGAAATAACGAGAGGATGAAACCGTTATTAGGAGAGAGAGAGAACACAAACTATATGGAAAGGGTTATCTGACAGGTACTGTGACCTTCAGACAAGGGATGGCAAGGGATGTCAGTTGGGTAAAGACTCAAGACTTCAAGTTCATTGAATCTGTGTCCTAGTTCACTGTCTGAAATTGAACAAAATTAGTTTGGGAGCTTGAAAGAAGTTGTAAAGTTTGGAATCGCCACTGGAGGAGAATTTAGGAGGCAAGGAAACTGGCTCACATGATTGCAGAGGCTGAGAAATCCCAAGACCTGCAGTCACCAAGCTGGAGACCCAGGAGAGTCAATGTATAGTTCTAGTCTGAATCCGAAGGCCCAAGAACTGGATGAGTTAATACTGTAGTTCAAGTCTGAAAGCTGGGAGGCTCAACACCCAAGAAGAGCAAATATTCCAGTTCAAGTTGGAAGGCTAGGATAGACTGATATCCCAGCTCAAAGCAGTCAAGCAGGAAGAATTCCCTCTTATTAACAGGAAGATTAGCCCTTTTTATCTATTCAGTCCTTCAACTGACTGGATAAGGACCACTCACATTAGGGAGAGCAATTTGTTTTACTCAGTGTACCAATTCAAATGTCAATCTCATCCAAGAATATGCTTACAGACACATCTATGATAATGTTTGACTAGATATTTGAGCACCCAGTGACCCAGTCACATAAAATTAACCATCACAATCATGAACATATGAAATTTTCTTACCAAGGAGCAACTCATCAAAATAGATAGTCCAATGACCCATTACTTTGTCTCACTCATAGTGAGATACTATGAATAAGAAAACTCTTGGATATTGTCTTTAGAAGAGTCAGATGATACTTTATGTTTTTTTTTTTTTTTTTTTTTTTGCTCATACTGGCCATCCTTTCCACAAAAGGTAAAAGTTAACTGACTTCAAATATATTTTCCCTTGAGTAATAACGGAAATGTGCTCGCTGGCTTGAGAAGTTCGTCTATGCTTTGGGTTGGCCCCACTAAGACTGTACTCATACATGCACATCACGTTCAATCAACAATCAATCTGATACAAACCATATAGTGCTCTTAATCCAAGAACCAGTGACTCACAGAGGTCATACTCTGGGCACTTATATTGCCTATGCTTTTGTAAGCCAAATGTTACTTAATTTTTTAGAAGAATGAATAGCTGACCTGGAATCTCATTGTGCATGCCATAAACTACAGCTAAGTTACAGCTTTTGATGCTACTGTCACTTTTGTACTGAAGAGGCTGTTTGTTTCCTCTTGAATCCTCCATTGGCAGAGAAGGTAGACTGAGACCATACACTTAAGATATGCTCTTTGGTATAAAAAAGAAGTTCAGGTGTCTGCTGTATGCATAGAAAACACCCTTTTTCATGCATTTGTTCATTTAGTCAAACTACATTTATTGAGCACCTACTATGTGCCTGGAACCATGATGTGCTGATATCTGATATAAGAACCCTTTAGGCAGGCCGGGTGCGGTGGCTCAAGCCTGTAATCCCAGCACTTTGTGAGGCCGAGACGGGCGGATCACGAGGTCAGGAGATCGAGACCATCCTGGCTAACACGGTGAAACCTCGTCTCTACTAAAAATACATAAACTAGCTGGGCGAGGTGGTGGGCGCCTGTAGTCCCAGCTACTCGGGAGGCTGAGGCAGGAGAATGGTGTAAATCCGGGAGGCGGAGCTTGCAGTGAGCTGAGATCCGGCCACTGCACTCCAGCCCGGGCAACAGAGCGAGACTCCGCCTCACAAAAAAAAAAAAAAAAGAGCCTTTAGGCAGAGGGAACAGCAAGTACCAGGAAGCCAGACTATGTAGGACTCCCCAGTAGCCCATGAGTATTCAAAGTGAGATGAATAATCATATTCAATAATCTTTTTATCAAAAAAGAGTTTTTTATTTTAAAAGAAAAAAAAACCATTAAGCTATTTTTAAAGATAATACATATTTAAGGAAAGTTTCAAATGAGCCAAAGAAACAGATAGTTTCTATTTGTGTCAGACACATCCTAAGGTAACTCCCAATGAGTCACACCCTTGTATAAGTCCTGCTAACCCCTTGAGTGTGGGTGGGAATTGTGAATTGCTTTCAATCAACTAAATATGAAAAATGTGCCAAGATGTCGCTCTCATGACTGACTACCTTATATAAGATTCCTTATATAAGATGACCTTACCTTACATAAGATTCCGTCTTAGCAGACTGGGGAGAGACACTCTCCTGCTGGCCTTGAAGGTGCAAACAGTGGTGTTGCAAACTGCCTATGAAGAGGGCCATGTGGCAGGAAACTGTGGGAGGCCTCTAGAAACTGAAGGCAGTCTCCAGCTGACAGCCACTAAGAAGCTAAGGGACTCAGTCCTACAACCAGAAAGTCCTGAATTCTGCCAACAACTTACAAGAACTTGGAACAGGACCCCAAGTTCCAGATGAGACTGAAGCCCCAGCTGGCACCTATGCAGCCTAGTGAGATTCTGAGAAGAGAACTTAGCTAGATAGTACCTGGACTCCTGATCCACAGAAACTGGGAAATAATAAATGTGGGTTGTTTTAAGCCATTGTGATTGTAGTATTTTGTTATGCAGCAATGAAAAATTAATACACAATCTAACCCTAGTTTTCTCCTTAAAGAAAATCCTTTTCCCCCCCAACTTTCCTGGAGCCAGTTCCGTCTCGGGGCTTGTTAACAAGCCTCAGGAACACTGGCCAGTTCAACATCAAGAAACTCTCTTGGCTTCTTATAACCCCAAGTTACCTGGTGAACCTTCCTACCACCACAGAAATGTTTTCACCAGGAACATTGATGAGGAAAGCAGGAGATTCTGTTTCTAGGTTTCAGCATTCTTCTGTCAGAATTGTTTTTAATTTCCTGCCTTCATGCTCTCTGTTTTTATGGCTTTTTTGGTTTTCCTGGAGGCAAATCATGTCTGAAATAACGTATGCTAATGCTAAGTAAATAGACCTGTGCTATTTATTTTCATTGAAGACTGGCGTTTATCTAACACATTATTTGATATAGAACAGACACATAATAGCCCCACTGTGAAGCACAGAGTTTTCTAAGAGGTAAAAACACAGATAAATCGGGTTGTCCATAAATCATGTGCTGAAGTGACAGTCCAGCCAAAGGGAGGAACTGTGGAGGATCAAGACTGTAAAAACGAAACAGAACGTGAGGGGATGTAGTGGACACTGTTGGTGGCCTTCCCAGATGCCCTGAAACTGGATGGGGCATCAGTCCTCTAGCTGTAGTGATTATAAGCTGCTAGTAGGTCACAGCTGCCACCTTCCAGGATCATTTTTGGTCAGGAGGGAACTGACTCACCGAGGAGGTTTTTATACTCGAACACACACACACACACACACACACACACACACACACAGACATGAGCAAAGGAGGCAGCTCACAGCTGACAATTGTCTGTTGACTGACACGGATATAAAAACAATCAACCCTTTTGCCTCTGTATGGAGCCACACTGCGGTGCCTGCCATTCTTTCTCCATAGTTCACCATCGGATGAGGCTGAGGCTGCTCCTTAGCCATGACTACACTTAGCTTTTTCCTGCTTGTTTCACCCACCTTCTCCTGTGAATATTCCGTCACTAAACACCTTGCACAAGAATCACCAACTGAGTTTCAGCTTCCAGGGAACCCAATCTAAGACAGAGTAACTTTCTGGATGCTGGCAATGTACTATTATTTTTCTTTTAACAGCTTTATGATATATAATTCACATGCCATACAATTCATATATTCAAAGTGTACAATTCAGTATTTTTTAGCATATTCATAGGGTTGTGCAAATGTCATTACAACCTCACTTAATCTCACTTTAGAACATTTTCTTGGCTGGGTGCAATAGCTCATGCCTGTAATCTCAGCACTTTGAGAGGCTGAGGCAGGAAGATCCCTTGAGCTCAGGAGTTTGAGACCAACCTGGGTAACATAGCGAGACGTTGTCTCTACTGAATTCAAAAAAAAATAGCCAGGCTTGGTGGTGCACACTTGTAGTTCCAGCTACTTTGGGGGCTTAGGTGAAAGGACTGCTTGAGCCCAGGAAGTAGAGGCTGCAGTGACCCTTGATCTTGCCACTACACTCCCACCTGGACAACAAAGGAGACTCTGTCTCTAAATATATACATTTTTGTCCTCCCTAAAAGAACCCAGTACCCAGTAGCCGTCACTTCCTATTCCCCACCACTCCTCCCCAGCCAGCTCTAAGCAACTTTGTATTTGTATGCCTATTCTGGACATTTCACACAAATGGAATAATATAATATGTCACTTTTGGTGAGCTACTTCTTCCACTTAGCATAATATTGAGGTTTATCTATGTTGTGGCATATATCAGCACTTCATTTCTTTTTATTGTAGAATAATATTCTATTGTATGCATATGCCATATTTTATTGATCCATTCATCAGATGATAGACATTTGGATTATTTTCACTTTTTAGCTATTATGAATAATGCTGTTGTTACCAAACGCAGCCCGTTTTGCCCACCTTGAAGTATGGCCAACATTGAGATAATGAGTTTTGTAGCAAAGAAAGGGTTTATTCATGTGACAGTCAAGCAAGGAGATAGGAGAACAGGTCTTAAATCTGCCTCCTTGAAAATGGAGTTTAGGGATATTCATGGGATAAAAGAGCAAAATGGTCTGAGATATGGGGGAAGGTGATTGGGGTTAAGGAAAAGTAAGGTAATTAGCATTCTTCACAAGTACAGTCAAGTTCATGGCTCTTCATAGGACTCATGTTAAAAAACAAAACAAACAAAAAATACCACCATGGCATTAGCATGATCTGAGGGTGAAGCTCTCAGCCCTCTGCCATCAAATGATCACCCGTTGGACACTGGTCAGGGCCAGTTGAAGGGTCGGTGGTCTCACCCAGTTTGAACTGGACAAGAGCTGACTCCAAGTTCCTGAAAAAACAACTTTGTCACCCATTACCATTGTGACCTACACATCAGAGATGTTAACTATAAATAAACTGAAGGGTTTATTGTGATATATTGCTTAGCTATGTAACATTTAGAGTTAGTAATTTAAAAAAAAAAAGCTAAAAGCAAACAAAGCAGATTAAAGTTTGACAAGCTTAGTCAGGTTTGCCCTCAGCATCACTGTTATGGCCATTCATGTACAAGATTTTGTGTGGACACATGTTTTCATATCTTTTGAATTTATGACCCGGAGTGGAATTGCTGAATCATATGGTAACTTATGTGAAAGTTTTTGATAAACTGCCAAACATTTTTCCAAAGTGGCTGCATCATTTTATATTCCCACCAACAATGTATTAGGGCCAATTTCTCCACATCCTCACTTACACTTGTTTTTGTCCACTTTTTAAAAATTATAGCCATTCTAGTGGGAGTAAAGCGGTATTTCATCATGGTTTTACTTTTTGTTTTTGTTTGTTTTGTAGAGATGGGGGGGTCTCCCTATTTTGCCCAGGTTGGTTTCGAACTCTTGGGCTCAAGTGATCCTCCTACCTCAGCTGCCCAAAGTGCTGGGATTACAGGTGTGAGCCACTGTGCCCAGCCTCATTATGGTTTTGATTTGTACTTCCCTAATGACTAATGATGTTGAGCATCTTTTATTGGCTTATTTGCTATTTGTATATCTTCTTTGAAGAAACATTAATTTCTTTGCCCATATTTTAATTGAGTTCTCTTTTTATTATTTAGTTGTAAGACTTCTTTATATTAATATATTTGGGATACAAGTTTCTTATCAGATAAATTATTTGCAAATATTTTTTATTATTCTGTGGGTTGTCTTTTCAGTTTCTTGATGGTAGTGCTTAATGTTCTATTTCTTGACCTGGGTGTGGTTACAGGAATATATTCACTTTGTGACAATCTATAAAACTATGCACATTTTTGTATTGGTCATAATTGAATAATAATTCCATTTTTATTAATAAGGGAATTTATAAGGTGAAAGGGGAATTTTTATTCCCTTACCATCAATATAAGATTATAATTAGGCTGGGTGCGGTGGCTCACACCTGTAATCCCAGCACTTTGGGAGGCCGAGGCCGGGCGCGGTGGCTCAAGCCTGTAATCCCAGCACTTTGGGAGGCCGAGACGGGTGGATCACGAGGTCAGGAGATCGAGACCATCCTGGCTAACATGGTGAAACCCTGTCTCTACTAAAAATAAAAAAAAATTAGCCGGGCATGGTGGCAGGCACCTGTAGTCCCAGCTACTCGGGAGGCTGAGGCAGGAGAATGGCGTGAACCCGGGAGGTGGAGCTTGCAGTGAGCCGAGATCGCACCACTGCACTTCAGCCTGGGTGACTGAGTGAGACTCCGTCTCAAAAAAAAAAAAAAAAAAGATTATAATTAATTTCTACTCTGGTTCCCTTAACTCATGTCAAACAGATCAGTCAAAGATCATGGAAGACTCTTATAGATCAGCTAATTCATATCCTTCATTTTAGAGACAATAATTGTTAGAGTAATTAAGTCGTGGTTATATTACCCTCACCATATACTACATTTCAACTTTGCTTGATTTATCCCAAGTTACCCCAATATATTACTAAAACCCATTCCAATTCATTGTCAACATACTCGGATGACCAAATCCCATAAATCAGATGATTCACAGCTTTATTTTTGCAGGTCAGAAAGCAACTTCTTCAAAGACCTTACATTCTCTGTAGCCTTTTATATAATCTAGTCTTTTCTCTTTCTCTGATTCATTTGTTGAAAGGCTACTTACTTAGTATCTGTATGTGCTGAGCACTATACAAGGGACAAGATATTCAGTGGTAAGCAAAACAGACAGAGCCCCTGTCATTACGGAGCTTCCACTGTGATAATATTAAATGACCAATTGTACATTGAAAGCATTACGTCCAACTGTGGTAAGGGTTAGAAAGAAAATGTATAAGATCTTCTGAGAAAGTAGAACAGGATTCCTAAGTTAGATTTGCGAATCAGGGAAAGCCTCTCCAAGAAAATCCCATTTAAACTGTGTCCAGGGAGAGTTAAGAGTTAACCTAGGAGAGAAATGGGGAAATAATTTTCCAGAAGAAAAAAAAAAACTGTGTGAGAAGAATCTGAGGCAAGAAGAACCTGGAGCTTCAGATGAAGGAAAGATTAGTTCTAGAATCACATTGTTCAATACGGCCATTAGTCACATGTGGCTAATTGACACTCCAAATGTGGATACAAGAAAAAATTGAAAGAATACTTTATTGACATTGATGAATTTTGAATTGTTTTTTGCTTTACACAATACTCCTGTAAATTAAGTGCTAATATACTGAGTTGATACTAGAGTTAGCAAACTTACTTAACTGGGACAGACATACTTTTGTTTCTCATGGGGTTCAGGATACGCTACTCTAAAAAATGGCATCTTGAATATTTTAAATTAAACAAATTTGAGAAAATGGCAGAAGAAGAAAGGTCACTCTCACGTTCCCTCACCCTTCTCCCCTGATGTAGGTCATAAAACCTAGAAAGGATTTTCTGACTTTCCTCTGAAGCCTGTTATAAGACCCTCATGAGAGGTGCTCTCTCTATACTTGGAGGAAAGGAACATTTTTATCTCTGAAAATACTGGGACATAGAGAAGAATCTGAACAAACAGACCTTACTAGATTCTCCATCCCTACCCCAGTTTATTACCATTAGATCATACCCTTTGTGGAAAGTTGTCAGCCTCAAAATGGAATGGCTCATGTCAAGCCCAAAAAAAATGGAACAGGTAGGCCAAGAAAGAAGGGACCATATGGACATATGCCTATGATAAAAACTGTTACAGAGACTCTCTGAAAACCACAAAAATTTGGGATGTTTCTATGAAGCCATCTCCCCAGCAACAGCCAGTATCACCAATGAGTATTTGCCAATTCCTGCGGTAAACTTCTGTGGCCAATGAGGTTTATTTTAAAACAACTAACACGGACTTCCCCTTTTACTCTTAAAGGAAATTTGCCTCTCTCCATTTCTTTGAATGTCCACCATAGCATACATATCCCAAATTACAATTCCTTGCTATTTCTGAATAGACTCTTTGTCTGCTGTTTATTTTAGGTTGACACCTTTGTCATATCATATTTCTCCATGACTGTCCACTCTTCATTAAACCTGGCATAAAAATAGGCATATTTAACTATTTCTTTGAGTCTTTATTTCCTTAAGAAGACTCCTATGTCATTTAAAGCTAATATTAAACACATTTGTAGGCTTTTCTCTTGCTAGGAATCTGTCTTTTGTTATAGGGGCCTCAGCCATGAATCCAGGATGGGTTCTATGAACCTAGAACCCTACACTCTAAAGTCAAATCAAAATCAAATCTAAAACAGATGAACCAGTTTTGTCAAAGTGGATGTCAATATTAAAGGAAAATTATTTTTGTTACTTGATTCAGTTACTGGAAAACTTTCATGTGTCCTTGGAATAACTTGGTATATGAATATCCTTTTTCAACTGTAATTTTTATGACCTCTAAATACTGAAGAAATTAATAGCCCACCAGAGTGGTATGAAAATTACTTTAAACTGGCCGGGCGCGGTGGCTCAAGCCTGTAATCCCAGCACTTTGGGAGGCCGAGACGGGCGGATCACGAGGTCAGGAGATCGAGACCATCCTGGCTAACACAGTGAAACCTCGTCTCTACTAAAAATACAAAAAACTAGCGGGCGAGGTGGCGGGCGCCTGTAGTCCCAGCTACTCAGGAGGCTGAGGCAGGAGAATGGCGTGAACCCGGGAGGCAGAGCTTGCAGTGAGCTGAGATCCGGCCACTGTACTGCAGCCTGGGCGACAGAGCCAGACTCCGTCTCAAAAAAAAAAAAAAAAAAAAAAGAAAATTACTTTAAACTAAAAACATCTGAGAAATCAGCAGCCACAGAAAGCAACATTAGCTAAACTTAAGCAAAGCCTCCTGAAAATATAGCTGCCATTGACCTCTTCTCCAAGGAAGTTTCCTGATTGGAAAAGACTAACTCTTAGCCAGGAAATGTGAATTCAGCCATTCATTAGCATCAAAAAGCCCATAGAACCTTCCATACTTTTCCGCTGAAGTCCTAAATCACCACTACTCCCCTTTTTATTAAGTTGATGTATAAACCATGATCTCTGACTATTCAGAGACTTACTCATTACAGAGCATGAGCATGTTTAAATAAATTTTGTCTTCTGTTAATCTGTTTATTGTCAGTTACTTTGCAGACACTCAAGTTCAGGACCTAAGTTTGAAGAGGAAAAAGTATTTCCTCCCAACAATATAAATAAAATATAATAGGTGAAAAATTAGCATCTGAATTAAGATGAGCTTGCTGCAAATTTAAAATACCCCCTGGATTTTCAAGCCTTAGTATGAAAAAAGAATGTAAAACATCTCTTTAATAATTTTGTATATTGATTACATATTGCAATGAAAATATTTTGGATATATTGGGTTAAATAAAATATATTACTAAAATTAATTCCACTTGTTTCTTTTTATTTTTTTCATTGTGGCTACTGGAAAAGATAAAATGACATATATGGCTCATATTCTGTTTCCACTGGACAGCACTTGGGCTAGAATTTAGTAAAGTTGAGTACAAGTGAGTTGAAATGAAGATAGGGAGGAAAACAAGAACCAGATTCTCCTGGGCAGTGCTGAGCTTATTAAGAAGCTTGATTCGAACAGGGAAGTTACGTGATTGGCTTTGCATTTACCTCCAGTGAGATCTGTCTGGCTACACTTTGAATAATGGCCTGGAGGAAAGCAAAATGAGAGACCAGAGAGCAGGCTCTCTCTTCAATTCAGGACATGTCTCATCTCTGAGACATAAACTATGCCCAGGGCCTTGAGTCTTCAAGAAGGACCACACTCGAGATGGCTATCCAAGTTTGATTTGGTGAAAAATACCCCATTTCACCATGAGGTCTTTGAACCATCAAATACTTCAGTGACACCCACTTGTGTACACTTGTCACCACATTGCACCTTGTTGATCTAAACCAGTTGTATTCAAATTTTGTTTAACACTAGGCCCCAGTAAAACAGAACTGCTCCAGTTGGAGCTGAGGTAGGGATTCAGAGCCCCAACCACTCACTCCACCCCTTCTGGTGGAAGCCTTTGTAAGGGTCTTCAGAGACTAGTTTGAAAACCACTATAATATAATGAATATTTTAGCTACCTTGGCCATGATCTATTGCAGTGGACTATACAAAATTACTGTAGATAGTCACAAATATTATAGATAGAAGACATTGTCTAAAATATTTAGAGGCAAGATACAGGTAAGGAGTAGGGTTAGTTCTGTAGGACTGTCGAGGATGCTAGATCCCAACTTCCCCACCAGTTGGTCTGACGCCAGATTTCCTACTAAACATATTAGAACAGCAAAATATACAGACATCCAAAATGTCTAACAATGGGAATTTTAAAATATTGATTATAGATCTTGATATCATCTATGTATTATTTAAAATTTATAATAAAAGGTTAAGTGAAAAGGGCAGACATGCAAATTTCATGTGCTTTCTAAAGCATTGTATAAAATGTGTGTATGAATATGAACAAAGACATAAACGAAATTCATAAAATGTGAACCAAATTGTTTTGTTAATATGGTAATTTATGGAGAGTTATGTTTTATTTTTAATAATATTTCCCTTATATTATTTTTCAATCAAAAAAGCTTTGAAAATTCTGGAAGATAAATTATAAAAAGAAAATGTAAGAAATAATGTGTTACGAGAGTAAAAATGTTTTCTGAAGTGTCAAGGAGAGAAGAAGGTTCTTTCTCTTATTGTACTATCAGCATCATTAACATGGAAAATCAAAAGCTGCTCCAGAAACAACGACTGGAGCCATGGGGATCCCAAGTGGAAATTTCATAACTGCTTTCTCAAGCCATTGTACAGAGGAATTATGAGTATAAAAGACAAGTTATGTGTTCTGCATGTTTCAGAATACCCATAAAGTCAGTTCCTTAAATTACTACAATTTGTATAGAATTCTCCATACAAATATTCATGTTATTTTCTAACAGATTTATTTTAAACTTCATTTTGAAATATCTTTAATTGACTTAGTCATTCTCCTGAGTATCTCTTTTTAGAATTCTGTATATTACTTTATTACTTGCTGAAAATCTAGCTAACATTCAAGAAATTTGTATTTTATTTTTAATTTTTTTCTTAATGAGCAATATCCTTAAACTTCAGAGGAAGCTGGAAAGTGGGCAGCCCAGCAGGTTTCCAAAGATATAATATTCACAGCTGCCAGATGAACATGGTTCTGGTTAACTTAGGAAGAGGTAGGCGAGAGCCTTGGGGGGATTTGAAAAGATCAAAAGAACTAAAATGACAATCTCAAATTACTACACCCTCCTTTTTGAAAGTGCAAAGGCTATTTTTTTCATCAATGGATTAATCTGAACTAATATGGAGAATAAAGGAACCTCTGCACCTTTCTCTTCCACGTGGTTCTGTAGCTAATTTTATTTTGTTTTGTTTACCTCAGAGAAAACTGAAAGACCAATTTATGATCTTTCAACTCCGTTGAATGTGTGTGAGATTTTTTTCTTTTCTTTTTTTTCTTTTTTTGAGACAGTGTCTTGCTCTTGTTGCCCAGCCTGGAGTGCAGTGGCATGACCTCGGCTCACTGCAACTTCCACCTCCCTGGTTCAAGCGATTCTCCTGCCCCAGCCTCCCAAGCAGCTGGGATTACAGGTGCCCATCACCACGCCAGGCTAATTTTTTATATTTTTAGTAGAGATGGGGTTTGCCATATTGGCCAGGCTGGTCTCGAACTCCTGACCTTGTGATCCACCCACCTCGGCCTCCCAAAGTGCTGGGATTACGGGTGTGAGCCACCACACCCGGCCAAATGTGTGTGAGATCTTTTATTAAGTTTTTACGACTCCCTTAAATAATCCTCCTCATTGAGGAAAAATAAAAAATAAAAAATAAAAAATAAAACCTCACTAATTTGATATTGTGAGGTAATCAAGAGCCTCCCCTCTCTCCCTGAGTAAAGGGTACCATGTTTTGCATAAGAGCATTTTACAGACAGGCTGATTTTCCCTGTAATTTTTTCCTCACTGTTTGTCTCCCCACTTACCTGTCCATTTTTACTCTGTCCCTGAGTCAGGGCATTTATAGTCCAGAAATAAGGTCACTCTCAGCATGGGGAAGGAGAAGAAGGAGGAAAGGGAATAGAAGCCAAGCTAAGCTCTTGGGCAAAGAGAAAACAGAAGAGGATAGGTAAATGATCTCATGATACAATCTTAAGGATAACTTACTGTTCTCCAGAAGGTCAGAGAGAACTCCTAGATATGATAAGCAGTTTTGATTTAGGCCAATAAAATCCTGCCCAGTAAGATACCATCTTTTTGAAATCACCTTTGCAAAATTATGACAATAAAAGATGTCTGATATGGCTCCCTCCATCTTACGTCTAACCTGTAAGCTGTCTTCACTCATTCTTGGGCACAGTCCAAGCTAACCATGGGAGAAATTTACAGTTTAACTTAGAAGCAAGGATGATAATAGGTCCTCCCTAAAACTAACCCCCTCCTTGCTCAGGGACTGAAAACTGCCTTTGTAAGACTAATGAAAAGTCACAAGATTAGGATTATGGGAGGGACCTGAATTCTTCTAAAATGTAGGCATAGTTTCTATAATCCCTTACTGCTCAGGAGTCACATGGCCAGAGATCACAAGATTTGTGACTTCCCCAATTGCTCCTGCAGATAACATCACTATTACAGAACCTAAGATTGGTCTTTAGAGATTTTTTTCAGACTTTCTGGCAACCGACTGACCCCATCTGGACCAGTGACTCATGACTCAACCAGGCCTGTGGCCCTGCCCAGGTGTTTTCCACACCTCTATGATTTCATCCCCAACCAATTAGCAGCACCCATTCCTAAGGCCCCTGCTCACCAAATTGTCCATAAAAACCCTAACCTCTGAGCCTTCAGGGAGACTGATTTGAGCAATAACTCCGTCTCCAACATGGCCAGCCTCATGTCAGTTAAAATCTGTCTTTTTTTTTTTTTTTTGAGACGGAGTCTTGCTCTGTCACCTAGGCTGGAGTGCTGTGGCACAGTCTCAGCTCACTGCAAGCTCTGCCTCCCGGGTTCATGTCATTCTCCTGCCTCAGCCTCCTGAGTTACTGGGACGACAGGTACCCACCACCACACCGGGCTAATTTTTTTTGTATTTTTAGTAGAGACAGAGTTTCACCGTGTTAGCCAGGATGGTCTCGATCTCCTGACCTCATGATCCACCCACCTCAGCCTCCCAAAGTGCTGGGATTACAGGCATGAGCCACCGCACCCAGCCTAAAATCTTTCTTTACTGCAATGCCACAGTCTCAGTGAATTGATTTTGTCCGTGTAATGTGCAGGATGAACCTGTTGGGCAATTACATTTTACACTGCCAGATGTCATTTCCCTGGTGTGTTGATTAATGGAAAGGTGGATTCCCCTTATAGGCTAGGAGATGAGGAAAGTGTCAGCATCAGGATAGAGAAACATGTCCAAAATAGGTTATCAAAGCCAAGGAACCCAAAGCAAGAACTAAGGAACCTGGATGATGAAGATATGAGGAACAGGTCCTAATAGGCAAATAATAAGAGTCAAAAAGTCTAGAAAGAGGAGTATAGAGTTAAATCCTTCTGTTTGAATAGGTTATAGGGCTCCATTTGATAGATTAATAGAAAACCATATGAGGACTTTGGAAATCTAGGTAGATATTTGTTCATTATTGTTGTGTTGGGAAGATGACATGAAAAGATCATGAAATTTAAGCCATTAATGGTATCAACAACATCAATAGATACTTATCCATGAATCATTCCAAGAACAAGTTCCCCACCCCTCAACACACATACCCTTTATTTCCTAGACACAATGATGAGGTAATTTCATGAACACATGAGTAGCCATGTAGTGAGTGGTGGCTTTAAAAACTAGGCTTCTGGCCAGGCGCGGTGGCTGAAGCCTGTAATCCCAGCACTTTGGGAGGCCGAGACGGGCGGATCACGAGGTCAGGAGATCGAGACCATCCTGGCTAACAAGGTAAAACCCCGTCTCTACTAAAAAAAAAATACAAAAACCAAGCTGGGCGAGGTGGCGGGCGCCTGTAGTCCCAGCTACTCAGGAGGCTGAGGCAGGAGAATGGCATAAACCCGGTGATTTGTTTTTTCTAAAGACCACCAGAGCGGACACAAAAGAACCAGCGAGCAGGCAAGGGTAGGAGCAAAACTGCAAATTATTTTTGGTCACCTAAGGTGTGGGGGAGAGGTCTGTCGGCCTCCGGCAAAGGAGGCTGGCAGAGTCACCCCGTAGAGCTCTCGGACGGAGTTCCTGATGCAGTCCGACAGGAGTGAGGGACTGAGGAAGGCCACGCGTGGCGTCCGTCCGGAGCGGCTTTTCTAGGAGTGGGAGGGCAATAGGCGGGGCACGGGCATGTTGGGGGGCATTCCGCAGGTGTGACCAGGTAAATCTTAGTCTCTTCGGATTGACGTCACCTGGCGCATGCCCGGTTGGTCTGCACCTTCCCGGGCGCCGGCTGCATTTTCGCGCGCGCGGGAAAAGTTGGTGATGAAGAACCCAGAAGTGCACCATCTTGCCTCCGTTCGTCCAAACACTCGGGAGGCGGAGCTTGCAGTGAGCTGAGATCCGGCCACTGCACTCCAGCCTGGGCGACAGAGCGAGACTCCGTCTCAAAAAAAAAAACAAACAAACTAGGCTTCTAATTAGTGGCCTATAAAAATGTTTTTGTTTCACTCTCAGTTGTCTCAAGACCACTTGTGCATCATATTGAGTATTAGCCAAGACTCTTTCTACTGCAAAAAACTAAAATCCAAATCAAACTATCATAAACAAGAAAAGGGATTTATTAGTTCACCTAGCTAAGAAGATTCTGGGATAGCTCACAGAACTTAATGAGCAGATATAAAAAAGTCAACACCAAGGAGTTGTCAGAGCTAGGGCATATGAATTGTAGAAGATAAAAAATAATTTTCTTTCTAATATTCATAGTTCTTAGTTGGGGTAGACCCCTGTAACAAAAGACACATTAAGAAGAGAAAAACAAACAGAAGTTTTATTTTAACATGTGGACCTCATGTATACCAGGAGATACTCAGAAAAAATGGGTAAATTTCTAAGAGGTAGCTTTGAATTCAGGCTTAAATACAAACCTCCACTGAAACAACGAAGGATATAGAAAAGGCCGGTTTTGAGGAAATAATCAGGAAAAGTCTGGTAAACAAAAGCAAAGTTTGTTATGCAGATTTAAGTTAGTGCCTTCTCCATTGATAAGAGTATCTAGTGATTTAGTCATTCTTTTCTTTCTGGTAGAAAGAGGGAAACACCCTTACAAATGGATATTTCTTTTATAGATGTAAATTTCCCTTACAAATGTGTAACTTCTACTCCGTTTTCAGAGCTGCTCCTGTGTCTGCAGTTTCTCAAAATAATCAGCTCAAAATAATCCCTATGCCAAAGAGTCATATTTTGGGGTGACATATTCTGGTTTCCTACAGTCATATTTTCGGGAGGCATATTATTGGTATCCTACAAAAGTAAAGGTTGGGAATTACGAAGTCAAAGAACCAGGGATGATGAAACAAAGAGGAACAAATCTCAATAGGCAAATGGTAAGAGTCTAGAAGTTCAGAATCAGGGGCTATAACCAGGAACTTGGTGCCCTCTGGCTTTCCGTCTATCCTTCATCTTTGCTATCTCTGCTTCTCCTTGTGTATTGGTCCCATTCTCTACTACTAAAGACAAACTTCCTGTACATGGTAAATTAAAGACCTTTCAGCAATTTCTGGCATGCATCCTAGTGTAAAATTCAAGAGTCATCCCACACACACATAAACTTTGAATCTAAAAAATTCTACAGAAGACTCTAATTGGTCTACCTTGGGTCACAGGCCCACCCTTTAGACCAATCTCTGTGGCCACTGTGTCAAATGCCCATTTCTGTGGCAGGGCAGGACAATCCACTGTGATAAAAAAATTCTACTAGAATGCATGAAATGGAGGAGAAATTACCCCAGAAGAAAGAGAATGCTAAATCAGAGGGGGGGATATGAAAGGATCATGGGCAAATGAGAATAATAGCTATCTGAGTCCTTATACACCTTCCACCCTCCATATTATTGAAGAATGCATTGTTCCTGAGGGCAAGCCACATTCAACTACTGACAACAATGGTATGAAACCATTTTTCCAGTGACATCATTTATTTACAAACACAGCTAGACTAATTTTTTAAAGAAGCTGAGGATAGTAGTGAAAACATAATACAGCTTAATATTTTCATGTAATTTTCAGTGCTACAGTGGTGGTGCAGAAGTATAGAACAGAAAATTCAAAGCCAACTGAGACCTCTCTTTCAACCCTTCATATTATAGGTAAGAAATCTGGGGATCTGGGGAATTCTGTGTCTGGATAATTCCTAAGGCTTGCAAAGAAAAAGAACAAGATCAGAATACAGATCTTCTGTAATCCAGCCTGGCACTCTTTGGTGAGAAATACATCTAAATACAAATAACAGGACTATGTTTTCCACTTTTAAAATAGAGGAATGCAGAATGTTAGCTTTCTCCATGAAGAATATCTGCTTATCCACAGAAAATTTCATTTTCTCCCGAACAGATGACCACCAAAAAAATGTTGTTTTAAAAGAAGGAAAAAGATTACATGAAAGATAGAGGTTTACATAATTTAAAATTAGCTTGAATTATAAAATTTCCAAAAGAAATGTTTTATTTATATTTAATCTTTCTCAAGACTTTTTTGCAAGAGAAATACATAAAAAATTTAAATCATATGATGTCATCTACACATTGAAAAAGGAAAGTCTAATATAACAATTGCTCTTCTGTGACAAGGAAGAATAGATGAGAAAAAATATAGAAAACAATTTTTTTTTCTGAAAACTTGAGTAAGATTTACCTTTGGTCTATTTTATTTAATGTAATTTTTTAGATAGAGATTTTTGTTTTGTCTTTTGTTTTTTAAAGTGATGTTTTAATACTTCAGGCATGATTTCTGGCATAGTAGAATTAGTTTTGAGGGAAGAGTGAGACTCTCTCATATTGTTTTATACTCAAAAAAGGAAAGAGAAGTGAAACTAAAGGCAGGTAGCCCAGCACCTAGGAACCAGACCCGAAACCAAGCCTGGGCCTGCCTGACCTAAGCCTGGTTGTTAAAATTCAACCCCTGACCTAGCAACTGTTGTTATCTATAGATTCAGACATTGTATGGAAGAACATTGTGAAACCTCCCATTCTGTTCTGTTTCACTCTGACCACCGGTGCTCGCAGCCCCTGTCAAATACCCACTGGCTTGCTCAATCAATCATGACCCTCTCACGCGGACCCCCTTAGAGTTGTGAGCCCTTCAAAGGGACAGAAGTTGAGCACCTGAGGAGCTCGGATTTTAAGACGCTAGCCTGCCGATGCTCCCAGCTGATTAAAACCACTCCCTTCACTATCTCGGCGTCTGAGAGGTTTTTCCCGCAGCTCATCCTGCTACATTTCTTGGTCCCCTGACTGGGAAGCGAGGTGATTGGCGGACGGTCGAGGCAGCTCCTTAGGCGGCTTTATCCTGCCCTGTGGAACAACCCTGCGGGGGACTGCGACCAGCCCAAGCAATGCGGATCCTGAGCGCGCTCCCGGGTAGGCATTTGCCTCAGTGGGACACCTCGCCAGAGCAGTGTGTGGCAGGCCCCGTAGAGGATCAATGCAGTGGCTGAACACCAGGAAGGAACTGGCACTTGGAGTCTGGACATCTGAAACTTGGTAAGACTAGTCTTCGGAACGTGCCCACTCCATTTGAGTGGAAGCCTGGCCTGATCACCCATGGTGTGCCTTTATTGGCACTTTGGTTTTGGTTTTGGTTTTGACTTGGTTTGAATTGCTTGACAGGACCGGTCTTGGGAACTTGCCCACTCCATTTGAGTGGAAGTGTGGCCTGATCACCCACGGTGTGCCTTTACAGGCACTTTGGTTTTAGTTTTGACTTGGTTTGAATTGCTTGACAAGACTGGTTTTGGGAACTTGCCTACTCCATTTGAGTGGAAGTGTGGCCTGATCACCCACGGCGTGCCTGTATGGACACTTTGGTTTTTGTTTTTGACTTGACTTAGATTGCTTGATACTTTGGTTTTGGTTTTGACCTGGCTTGGATTTCTGGATACTCTAATTTTGGTTTTGATTTTGGTTTAGTGTAAACTGCAAAAGTGTGTATGTGCCCTTTTTACCTGTTCTTTGTTTTGTGGTGTGCGTGTGGTGTGAGCGTGGTGTTTGGTCTCGAAGAAGGATGGGTCAGGCACAAATAAGCCCACCCCACTAGGAACTATGTTGAAAAATTTCAAGAAAGGATTTAAGGGAGATTACGGTGTTACTATGACACCAGGAAAACTTAGAACTTTGTGTAAAATAGACTGGCCAGCATTAGAGGTAGGTTGGCCATCAGAAGGAAGCCTAGACAGGTCCCTTGTTTCGAAGGTATGGCACAAGGTAACCTGTAAGCCAAGGCACCCAGACCAGTTTCCGTACATAGACAGTTACAGCTGGTTTTAGACCCCCTTTCCCCCTACAGTAGTTAAGAGAACAGCAGCATAAGCGGCTGGCAGAGGAAAGGACAGAGAGGAAGAGACAGACAGACAGAAAGTCAGAGAGAAAGAAAAGAGAAAGAGAGAAATATACAAGTAGTTAAGAAAAAAACAATATACCCTATTCCTTTAAAAGCCAAGGCAAATTTAAAACCTATAATTGATAATTGAAGGTATTCTCCATAAACCTGTAACACTCCAATACCACTTTATTGTCGCTGTAAACAAGGGCGTATCCCGAAAGCTCTGAGGCCTTCCTATCAAACATCCTTCACCCAGTAACCCGCCGATGGCCCAGATGCATTCAATCTGTAGCAGCAGCTGCTTTGCTAACAGAAAAAAAAAGAAGAATGGTTATCTTCAAAAAAAAAAAAAAGAAAAAAAGGAAGCAGAATTTATGTAAAAACAGTGTTATATGGTAAATTATTGTCCTGAAATAAATTAATTGGTTGTTTAAAGAAAGAAATGTTTGTAACAAGTCAGAAAGTTGAGACATGTCAAAGAATTGTCTGTGAAAGTCATGAAAGAAAAAAAGTTATAAAAAACATTTTATGCAAAAAATGTTGCATAATTTAAAAGTAATAAGGCCTCCTGAATACTACTGAAGAAACAGTTTATGTGCAAGGTGTATAAGAAAAGTAAAATATACCTTTGGTTAAAGGATTATAAGGAGGCATAAGAATGTGGATTTTTACCTACATTAAAAGGTTAAAAAATTTATTGTTTTGAAAGTTTAAGCAAGTTTTAAAATGTTAATTGTAAAGAAAATTATGTATGTAAACATATTAGCTAAAGTTAAAAAGGTATCATCCAGTTTTTCTGTGAACTGGACATTAAAGTAAAAACGCAACAGGTTTAAACCTTAAAGCACCAACCTGCTCTTTAACAAAAATTATAAAAGGTTAAAAAGAGTCTGTAAAATCTTACCTTGTGGTCAAACATTAAAAATTAGATAAATGTGGCCGGGCGCGGTGGCTCAAGCCTGTAATCCCAGCACTTTGGGAGGCCGAGACGGGCGGATCATGAGGTCAGGAGATCGAGACCATCCTGGCTAACACGGTGAAACCCCCGTCTCTACTAAAAAATACAAAAAAAAAAAAAAAAACTAGCCGGGCGAGGTGGCGGGCGCCTGTAGTCCCAGTTACTCGGGAGGCTGAGGTAGGAGAATGGTGTAAACCCGGGAGGCGGAGCTTGCAGTGAGCTGAGATCCGGCCACTGCACTCCAGCCTGGGTGACAGAGCGAGACTCCGTCTCAAAAAAAAAAAAAAAAAATTAGATAAATATGTCTACAAGGTTTTATTAAAACTAAGTTTAACATTAATAACACATGAATATAAAGGTAAAATTTAGCTTAACTGGTATAAAAATCATACAAGAAGCATTATTAAATATAAAATGGTGTTTAGCTTTCTTTGGTCTAAAACCTAATAAAAATAGGTGCTAAAGGAAACATTCATTTTATTAGAGGATCATAGAAGTTAAAGACTTAAAACAAACTTTGGCAATCAAGACAGCATACCAAGATGCAAATGCCTGGTTGAAATGGATCAAATATTCCATCTGCACGTTAAACAAAAGCAATTGTTATGCTTGTGCACATGGCAGGCCAGAGGCCCTGATTGTTCCCCTTCCACTAAGGTCGTCCTCCAGTCCACCAGGCATGGGCTGCATAGTAGCTCTTTTCCAGGATTCTATAGCCTGGAGTAATAAGTCATGCCAAGCTCTCTCTACTATATCCCGAAGTCCGGCACCCTGAGGGTCAGCCCCCGAGGGACATCCGGCCTCCATCTCCCAACACTAAGTTCACTTATGCCTCTCACGGCAGGGAGGAAACTTAGCATTCCTTGGAGTCCTGAAGGGATGCAATGAGTTTAAGAATTTCAAGAGCTTATCAGTCCACCCTTGTTCATCCCTGAGAGGATGTATGGTGGTATTGTGGTGGACCCTTACTGGGCACTCTGCTGAATAACTAGAGTGGCACTTGTGCTTTAGTCCATTTGGCTATCCCTTTCACCCTGGCATTTCATCAACCAGAGGAGAAAAAAAAAAAAAGACATCGCAAAGCCAGAGAAGCTCCTTATAGGTCTTTCAGCTCTCACATCTATTTAGATGCAACTGGAGCCCCGCAAGAACTACCAGATCAATTTAAAGCTTGAAATCAAATAGTTACAGGATTTAAGTCAATATTTTGGTAGATGACAGTCAATAAAAATATAAATTAGATAAACTACATCTATTACAACCAACAGCAACAAGCTTTTCATGAGTTAAAAGAAAAACTCAGGTCGGCCCCAGCCCTACAGCTACCTGACCTGACAAAACTTTTTACACTCTATGTGTCAAAAAGAAAAAAAAAAAAAATGGCAGTTGGAGTTTTAACCCAGACTGTAGGGCCCTGGCCAAGGTCAGTGGCCTATCTCTCAAAATAACTAGACGGGGTTTCCAGAGGCTGGCCCCCATGTCTAAGGGCCCTGGCAGCAACAGCCCTGTTAGCACAAGAAGCAGATAAGCTAACTCTTAGGCAAAATCTAAACATAAAGTCCCCCCCATGCTGTGGTGACTTTAATGCATACCAAAGGACATCATTAGCAAATGAATGCTAGACTAACTAGATACCAAAGCTTGCTCTGTGAAAATCCCCGCATAACCACTGAAGTTTGCAATACCCTAAACCCCACCACCTTGCTCCTGGTATCAGAGAGCCCAGTTAAATATAGCTGTGTAGACATATTGGAATCAGTTTATTCTAGTGGGCCCAACCTCTGAGACCATCCTTAAACATCAGTAGACTGTATGCGGTACGTGGATGGGAGCAGCTTCGCCAGCCCCTGCAAAGTGACTCTGAAAAAGACGACAAGCCCTGCTCTAGTCATGCCCAGAAGCTGACTGGTCCACGCACAGCCGAAGCATGAGGAAACTCATCGCGGGACTCATTTTCCTTAAAATTTGGACTTGTACAGTAAGGACTTCAACTGGCCTTCCTCAGACTGAGGACTGTTCCCAGTATATACATCAAGTCACTCAGGTAGGACAAAAGATTGCTACAGTCCTATTATTTTATGGTTATTATAAGTGTACTGGGACTCTGAAAGAAACTTGTTTGTATAGTGCTATTCTATCCAAGGTATGTAGCCCAGGAAATAACCAACCTGATGCATGTTATGACCCATTTTAAGCCTCCCATGATCACAGTTTTAAAATAAAATGAAGGACTGGTCCTTTTCTAGGCAACACAAGTAAAGTAATAGCTAAGACAGAAAAAAGAGGGGTGTCCAAGCATATAACCCTAAAATTCAATGCTTGTGCCACTATCAATAGCAATCAGCGTAGACTAAGATGTGGTTCTTTAAATTTAAAAAAAAAAAAGTTACACAGCAGGAAATAAGTATATCTGCCATGAATTAAGCTCATGAGCAACTGCGTGTAATTACTGGTCTTGTGTCATCTAGACTACTTAGAAAACGGATGAAAAAGATCCTATTTAGCTCCAAAAAGGACAAGGCAGCCCCTCCTGTACGAGTGGAAGCTGCAACCCCTTGAAATTAGTAATTACAAATCCCTTAAATCCAAGGTAGAAAAAAGGAGAACACATATCTCTGGGCATCGATAGAAAAGGACTAGATCCTAGAGTAAATATCTTAGTAAAAGAGGAGGTTCGTAAACTCTCTCTGGAACCAGTATTTCAGACTTTCTTTTTTTTTTTTTTTTTTTTTTGAGGCGGAGTCTTGCTCTGTCGCCTGGACTGGAGTGCAGTGGCCAGATCTCAGCTCACTGCAAGCTCCGCCTCCCGGGTTTACGCCATTCTCCTGCCTCAGCCTCCCGAGTAGCTGGGACTACAGGCGCCCGCCACCTCGCCCGGCTAGTTTTTGTATTTTTAGTAGAGACGGGGTTTCACCGTGTTAGCCAGGATGGTCTCGATCTCCTGACCTCGTGATCCGCCCGTCTCGGCCTCCCAAACTGCTGGGATTACAGGCTTGAGCCACCGCGCCCGGCCCAGTATTTCAGACTTTCTATGATGAACTAAATGTGCCAGTACCACAGACTTCAGGAAAACCCAGAAATTTGTTTTTGCAACTAGCCGAGCATGTAGCCCAGTATCTAAATGTCACTTCATGTTATGTTTGTGGAGAAACTGTAATAGGCGATCAATGGCCATAAGAAGCCTGAGAATTAGTGCCTACAGACCCAGTTCCTGATGAATCCCCAGCCCGAAAGAATCACCCTGATCATTTCTAGGTTCTAAAAGTCTCAATTATTAGACAATATAGAATAGCTAAAAAAGGAAAGAATCCACTCATTCTGAGGATGACTTAGTTGCCTAGGACAAAAACTGCATAATGGTACCACAAAAACAGTTACATGGTGGAGTTCAAACCATACAGATAAAAATCCATTCAATAAATTTCCAAAGTTGCAGACTGTTTGGGCCTACCCAGAATCCCACCGGGACTGGACGGCCCCCATTGGACTATACTGGATATGTAGACATAGAGCCTATGCTAAGCTGCCTGACCAGTGGACAGGTAGTTGTGTTACTGGCACTATTAAACCATCTTTCTTCCTACTGCCCATAAAAACAGGTGAACTCCTGAGCTTCCCTGTCTATGCTTCCTGCGAAAAGCAAAACGTAGTCGTAGATAATTAAAAAGATGATGAATGGCCTCCTAAAAACATTATACAATACTATAGGCCTGCCACTTAGACACAAGATGGCTCATAGGGACACCGGACCCCCATTTACATGCTCACCTGAATCATACGGTTGCAAGCTGTTTTAGAAATCATCACTAATAAAACCGGTCAAGCCTTGACTATTCTGGCCCAGCAAGAAACTCAGATAAGAAATGCTATCTATCAAAATAGATTGGCTCTCAACTACTTGCTAACAGCTGAAAAAGAGGTCTATAAGAAATTTAACCTTACTAATTACTGTCTCCACATAGATAATCAAAGGCAAATAGTTAAAGACGTAGTTAGAAATATGACAAAACTGGCACATGCACCCGTACAAGTGTAGCACGGATTCGACCCTGAAACCATGTTTACAAGGTGGTTCCCAGCACGAGGATTTAAAACTCTTATAATAGGAGTTTCATAGTAATAGAAACCTGCTTACTGCTCCCTTGTTTGCTCCCTGTACTTCTTCAAATGATAAAAAGCTTCATTGCTACCTTAGTTCACCAAAATGCATCAGCACAAGTGTATTATATGAATCACTATCAATTTATTGCACAAGAAGACATAAGTAGCAAAAATAAGAGTGAGAACTCCCACTAATAAAAAGTGAGAGTCTCAAGGGGGGAAATGAGGGAAGACAGAGACCCTCTCATATTGTTTTATACTCAGAAAAGGAAAGAGAAGTGAAACTAAAGGCAGGTAGCCCGGCGCCTAGGAACCAGACCCGAAACCAGGCCTGGGCCTGCCTGACCTAAGCCTGGTTGTTAAAATTCGACCCCTGACCTAGCAACTGTTGTTATCTATAGATTCCAGACATTGTATGGAAAGACACTGTGAAACCTCCCATTCTGTTCTGTTTCACTCTGACCACCGGTGCTCGCAGCCCCTGTCACGTACCCCCTGCTTGCTCAATCAATCATGACCCTTTCGGCCGGGCGCGGTGGCTCAAGCCTGTAATGCCAGCACTTTGGGAGGCCGAGACGGGCGGATCACGAGGTCAGGAGATCGAGACCATCCTGGCTAACACGGTGAAACCCCGTCTCTTCTAAAAATACAA
Source organism: Trachypithecus francoisi (assembly GCF_009764315.1). Lineage (NCBI taxonomy): Eukaryota > Metazoa > Chordata > Mammalia > Primates > Cercopithecidae > Trachypithecus > Trachypithecus francoisi. The sequence continues at coordinate 119,278,358 of NW_022681471.1, forward strand.
AAACTAGCCGGGCGAGGTGGCAGGCGCCTGTAGTCCCAGCTACTTGGGAGGCTGAGGCAGGAGAATGGCGTAAACCCGGGAGGCGGAGCTTACAGTGAGCTGAGATCCGGCCACTGCACTCCAGTCCGGGCGACATAGCGAGACTCCGCCTCAAAAAAAAAAAAAAAAAAAAAAAAAAAAATCATGACCCTCTCACGCGGACCCCCTTAGAGCTGTGAGCCCTTCAAAGGGACAGAAGTTGAGCACCTGAGGAGCTCGGATTTTAAGACGCTAGCCTGCCGATGCTCCCAGCTGATGAAAGCCACTCCCTTCACTATCTCGGTGTCTGAGAGGTTTTGTCCACGGCTTGTCCTGCTACAGTTTGAAGTTAATAATGGTCCAATTTATACTCATGTCAACCACAAGGCCTCTTCAATTCAATGAATGATTTTAAAATTTTCATCTATGTGTGAGATCTTTTAATGGATAAAAAAGATGAAATACCCACACATGCATCCAATCAACATATATTAACTGTCAGCTCTGTGTTGGGCACTGAGATAGGAACGGGGGTAAAAACAATGAGTAAGTGTAATAGACCTTCAAGAACCTGATAGTCAAATATAAGGGGTAGACAAGGGACCAAAACAGTGAAATACACTTAAGAGCACAGGAAGGCAGAGAAAAGAGATCCTAACACTGCCTCCGTGTATACACTTCCCAAGGTTTGAGGTAAATGTTGTGGTGCCCCACCCACATTTCTTGGCCATCATTCTGTGCAGATGATCTTTTTGTGCAAGCACCCAGACTTTCTGCTTTAGGGCTTTCTCTATCCACAGACACAAGCTTGGTCCTCACACCAGATAGGTAGGGAATACAAGGGAGTTACAGCTGTGAGACGTGGACAAGTTACAGCCAATGGAGAATGGCAGCGAGTCAATAAATATCCCAACCTCTTTACCCTTCGGGTGGGATAGTGCCTTGGAAGCTCTCCGAGGGATCGAACCCAGTTGTTCACAGGAATAGTCTGCTCATTAATACACCTCATATTAGCTGCCTTTCTTTCCTATCTCACTTCCTTATGCTTTCCTTTCTGAAATCCTTGCCTTATAGCCTTCTTCTGGGGAGCCTAACCTAGGAAAATATACAAAGCAATGGGGAAACTTATTGATTAAAGAAATGGTGGTGGTTGTAAGTCACTAGGTTTTGGGGTGAATTGTTATACAGCAATAACTAACTGAAAGAGACAAAAAATTAAAAGGAACTATAATTGAAGTAGGAGGAAAATTAGTAGAGCAGTGGTTCTCAAATTTTGTCTTGGATTAGAATCACCTGGAGGACTTATGCAACACAGCTTTCTGGGCCCTACCCACAGCGTTTCTGATTCAGTTGACAGGGGTTAAGGTTCAATAACTTTCATTTCTACCAAGTTCCCAGGTGATGCTATTGCTGCTGGCCCAGGAACCACACTTTGAGAATCACTGCAGTTAAGTGTAAAGCCACAGAAGCCAAAAGAGAAGGTTTTTTTTTGTTTTGTTTTTTAATAGAAAAGTACTAACCTCTTTATAATGCTGAGAGATTTAGTAAAATAAAGATCAAACAGTGATAATTGGATTTCAAAAATTATGACCAATAATGACACTAACAACTACAGTTTCAGTGGGGTGGTGTGGTTTGAAGCCAGTTTGGCATAAGCTGAGGTCAGAATGGGAGTTGAGGAAGTAAAGACAACACATAGATACAGCTCTTACAACAAAATTGCCAGGAACAAGGAGTAAAGGGAGATATAGAGTTGAAAAGGTTTTAATTGGGGCCAGCAGGAATACTAAAGTGTATTTCTATGCTCATGATAGAAATACTGTGGAGAAGAAAAAAGTGATGTAGGAAAAAGAAAAGCTAATGGCGGAAGCAAAATCCTTGGGGACAGAGCCAGAGCATCTTTGATAAAAGAAAGCATACAACTTTCATTGTAGCACGACAAAAGATGACAAATATAGAAAAGACAGTTTCCTGTCTAGTGACTTCAGCTTTCTCAACTAAGTATGAGATGTCATCAGCTGAGAGTGAGGGTGGGGAAAGGCGTACAGAGGTGCTAGAGGAAAAGATATTAGATTGCCATGTCTTAAATGAGAAACAAACCTACTTTCTTTTTGAGGTGAATGTGTCCATCAACACAAATTTCACTTAGAGATAAAGATATAAGACATTGACATGGGACATTTACTCAATGCATACCATTTGCACACCTTGTGTCCAGGTGAAAATGGAATTCAGTATATATGTTAGTATATTGGCACTCAATAATTTTCCAGTTTGCTTTGCTTTGCTTTTTTTTTTTTTTTTTGAGACGGAGTCTTGCTCTGCCACCCAGGCTGGAGTACAGTGGCCGGATCTCAGCTCACTGCAAGCTCCGCCTCCGGGTTTACGCCATTCTCCTGCCTCAGCCTCCGAGTAGCTGGGACTACAGGCGCCCGCCTCGTCGCCCGGCTAGTTTTTTTGTATTTTTAAGTAGAGACAGGGTTTCACCGTATTAGGCAGGATGGTCTCGATCTCCTGACCTCGTGATCCGCCCGTCTCGGCCTCCCAAAGTGCTGGGATTACAGGCTTGAGCCACCGTGCCCGGCCCGCTTTGCTTTGCTTTGAAAAAATTCTGGATGTTTGCTTTGAAAATATTCTGGCTAGAAATGCATAGGAATTATTTACAAATGAGGATGGCTGAGAATTGTTTGGGATGCCACAGGGGAGAAAAAGTAATATATTTTTCCTCACCCATAGCAAGGTTCATGGCTGAGATCCCTATAACAAAAGACAGATTAACAAGAGACCAGTATACAAATTTAATAAATATAAGCTCTATGTGATGCAGGAGCCTTCAGAAATGAAGACCAAGAAAACAAAAACAAAAACAGGGAAACCTGTGTATTTCTATGAACAGTCATGTAGAAGTATGAATGGAGGAAAAAAGGGTGTGTGGTCTAATGGTAAAAAACAAAACAAAACAAAACTGGGGCGAACTTAGCAAGGCCTGTTTGTTCAGATTTTTTTGGCATCCCTGTGTGTATAGGGCAGGATACCTGTCACATAAGGGCCTTCAGAAAGAAGAGAGGGAGGTCAGAGAGCGACCTTCCTAGGTTTTATGATCTATTTCAGGGAAGAAAGATGAGGGGAAGGTAAGAATGACCTTCCTGCTTCTCCTGTTTTTTTCAAATGCCAAAATGCCATATTTTGGAGTAGCATGTCAAGAATCCCATCAATGATATGGAATGATTCTGGAATATCATCTGAAAGTGGAATTGCAGTCTACTGTGTCTGGTGGACTATACTAGCACCCAGATTACAACCACACCACAAATTTTCATTCTAGAAAGTACAAGCTTTCAGTTTGGACTTGAACAGAATTTTAAGATTTCTTGGTGATCCGTGAAATATGACTATTATAAAGATCGTCTTATACACATTGTTCACCGAAAACAGTTTGTGTGAGAACTGCCTAAATGTAATGTCTGGTATGTTTTCACTGGTTGATTTTTTTATAGTTGCTTTGGTTTTATTTTATTACTTGGAGAAGAGTGTGTTTTCTGGTTATCTCTGATTTACTATTTTAGTTTGCTGAAGATTTTGAGAGTGCTAGGTGAAGTATTATTGTGTGTGTGTGTATGTATATATATATTTTGTTGTTGTTGTTTGTTTGTTTGTTTTTTGAGACAGAGTCTTGCTCTGTCGCCCAGCCTGGAGTGCAGTGGTGTGATCTCGGCTCACTGCAAGCTCTGCCTCCCGGGTTCATGCTATTCTGCCTCAGCCTCCTGAGTAGCTGGGACTACAGGCGCCTGCCACCGTGCCCAGGTAATTTCTGTATTTTTAGTAGAGATGGGGTTTCACCATGCTAGCCAGGATGGTCTCGATCTCTTGACCTTGTGATCCGCCCACCTCAGCCTCCCAAAGTGCTGGGATTACAGGCGTGAGCCACCACGCCCAGCCAAATTATTGTATATTTTTAAAGCCAGCGATGGGATTAAAATTAAATTAGAAGTTAATAAATGTGTACTCAGATCTACGAAAAAGTTTCTTTTGTCACTAGTCTGATCTAACAATGAGTTGGATAGAGGTCTGTCCTTTTGCACTGGAGAATTCTTATGAATTCTCCATGCTTTTTTGTGCTTTTCTAATGCTCCATTAGATAATTTAGTGCCTTTACATCTTGCCTCCCAAAACCAATCCAGGGCTTCTTTGTGGTAAGGTGGTACCAAATTTTGTGTGGTGCAGTAGATGGAGAGTATAGATAGAGAGAAATCAGATGAGCCAGAAAGTTTCCCATTACAGAAGCTCAAGTTTCTAAATGAATTTTCTAAGGAGGTATAAAAGAAAACTATAGAATCAATCATTTGAAAATGCAAGAATAAAAGTAAGAGTTAGGTATGCTCTCACAACTTCTTCTTAGAAGCATTTACTACAATTGTAATCAATTAAGTGATTATCTAATCATTTGCTTAATGTCCATCATGTACCTTTAGACTGAAAGTTCTATGATGGCAGTATAATATCTGTTTTGCCCACCACAATATCTTCATACCTTAGGATGGTAGCTGGCATATAGATACACAATAAATTTGATGAAATAATGAGCAGTGAAGCTATTCTGATATAAAGAAGGCTCTGGTTCTGATGTAAAGATATCTGATATTCTCATATAAAGATGGCTAAGCAGACCACTGAATGAAAGACAAACAGTTGTGCTTGGAAGGAGAAGGCTAGGAATTTACAAATTGTCTTAAGTCATTTGTCTTACTCCATTTTGTGCTACTAAAGCAGAATGCCACAGACTATATAACTTATAAAGAATAGAAGTTTATTTGGGTCACAATTCTGGAGGCTGGGAAGTCCAAAAGCATGGTGCTGGCATCTGGCGAGAGCCTTTGTGCTGTACCATTCTATGGGGGAAAGCAGAAGAGCAAGAGAGAAAGAGAGAGCCGAACTAGCTTTTATAACAAATTCATTTTTTGCAATAACAAACTCACTCCTTCAATACAGGCATTAACCAATTCATGAGAGGAGAGCAGAGCCGTCATGACCTAATCACCTCTTAAAGGTTTCACTCTCAATACTGTTGCACTGGGGATTAAGTTCCCAACACATAAACTTTGGCAGACGCATTCAAACCATGCATGACATCATTCAAAATTCAAATATTTAGAGCAGGATTTTTACAATCCCCAAAACTAATATTTTCCCCAACTATCATTATTATCATCCTCTATTCATTTATGAGGATTTTTTTCTGTTTCTCAGAGTAATTTGGCCCAAGGTTTTAAATGAGAGAATGACCTGATCAGATTTGGATTGTTAAAAACACACCTAGATAATACATGGAGTATGTGAGAGAAACTTGGAACCAAAAATTCTTATTCTTTTAAAAATCTGGCCTCCATTTTTCCTATTTCTAAGCTTTTGCTCACATTATTTTTAACTAAAATGCCTGTATTAGTTTGTCAATAGGTTTGGCTACATGCAGTGGCTTACACAATGAGAGTTTCTTTCTTTCTCATGAAATAGTCCAGTGGTAAAAGGTCCAAGGACGATGTAACAGATCTACTTCATGAAGCCACCCAAGAGCCAGGCCTCTTCTGATTATCTTCTGTGATACCCTATGCTGTCATTATCTTCATGGTCTAAGATGGTTTGACACTACAATCACATTCTAATCAATAAGATGGAGGAAGATGAGGAAGGAGATGAATGAGAGTGCATAAGTTTCCGTCTTTCTGGCCAGCATATTGGCCAGAACTTAACCACATGACCGCATATAGCAGCAAGGGAGGCTGGGAGAAATATAGTCTTCATTCTGGGAGGACATAGGACTGGTTGAATAAGAGGGGCTTATTCTGTTCATTTGAAAGGGTAGACTGAATATTGAGTGACAAGTAGCCATCTCTGCTATGCTATCTTCTTTTCCTTCTCAAACTGTCAAAATCCCTTCTATCATTCAGCGTCTGATCTAGCTCAAATTTCATCCTCCATGAAGCAAATGAGTGGGTAAGAAGGCAAAGAGTAGAGTGCCAGGGAATAATAAGCTTGTTTTCCCTGAAGCTGCGTTTAAGACATTGGCAAGCATGATTCAGAGATCTAAAATCAAGATTCTGGCGACAGCGAAATAAAAATAAAATGACAAATTTTGAACTCCTTTAAATATAATGTTGATCTTATGTTTTTCCAGATGCCTCTCCCCACTTCAAGTAATGGATGACAGCACAAAGGTATGGCTTTGCCTAACACATACTCTCAAAATTTCTTTCAGCTCCAAAATTCCATGAGCCTTGGTGTATGAAATAGGAAAACCTCAAAAAACTCTTACCTAACACAGATCCAAGTGTGTTGGTCATGACAGAAAAACAAAAGCCCAGGTTTTAAGCAACAATGCATTTTAAACAAAGTGTTTTCATAGAGAATCCAATCCCACCATCCCTAGATGCCACTTGTTCTGTCCTCTTGCCCAGAGTTGGGAACAAGTCCTTCAACTTTCTCCCACTTGTGGGTTGTTGTTGTTGTTGTTGTTGTTGTTCCTAAGACTGGAAACCAGCTGTTAACTCCCCTCTGTCTTTGGTTCCCATGTTTCCTTTGTCAGTCCGCTAGAAGTGCCTTGGGGAAGCCAAGCAACTTCCTGGGTATTTGTGAATTTTAGGTGGATACACAGACCAACCACATGGTAAACTTGACCAGCTCCTGTAAGTATACTTATTTAGGGCTGATCTGAAATACTATTAAAATACCTTTACAGTTAATCAACACTATAAAAAATAGTCATCATCAGGATCAAATAATATTTAGTGAATTTGTTAGATAGGGTATTAAAAAAAACAAACTAAAATACTCCCCATGTTTCTTCCAAATCAAATATGAATTAATAATTGAGTATTCTCACAAAATTTATATTATTTTAAACATACACTCATTTTTAAAATGAATACTTGGGTTTTTTTTTTTTTTTTTTTTTCAAGCAAAGCCCAAGTGAAGGGAGACAGAGCATTGTGTGAACTGCAAAAGGTGATCCAATTGAGCCTATAAAGTGAAATTGCAGAGATAAAGGGATTGAGTATTTTAAAAAATCCCAGTTTGTGTATGAGCAATCAGAGGCTATGGTAGCAGATTTTAATATAAAGATAGGACCATGGTAAAATGCCTCCTTAAGCCTATCCCCAAAACATATCAAATGCTGACCCTTTATTCCTATGTTGATAGTGCTTTCTCTAGAGTCTAGATAACAGCCTTGCTGGAATAAGGAAAAATGTTGACTGAAGCTTTGCAGGGTTGTGTGTGTGGAAGGGGTGAAGGAGCTATTGTGGATGAAGTTGTAGGCCAAGGATTACAAAAAAACAAAGAAGTACCAGACACAGTGGCTTATGCCTGTAATCCCAGCATTTCGAGAAGTCAAGGTGGAAGGATTACTTGAGCCCAGGAGTTCGAGACCAGCCTGGGAAACGTAGTTAGATGAGACCCTGTCTGTACAAAAAAATTAAAAAATTAGCCAGGTGTGGTGACACACACCTGGTCCCAGTTACTCAGGAGGCTGAGGCAGGAGGATTGCTTGAGCCCAGGAGGTTGAGGCTGCAGTGAGCCATGATCACATCACTGTACTCCACCCTGGGCAACAGAGCAAGACTCTGTCAAAAAAAAAAAAAAAAAGGCCAGAAGAATGAGATGATTAAAGTAGGGACAAGTGAAATATAAGTGGCTATCAGGCTCATGAAATAAGCGTTCTGAAAATTTTAAATAGCGAAACAGAGTCTTCTTATTGTTAAATAGATTTTTCTAAGAAATATACTTGTTGCAGATGTGGGCAACAAGAGTAATCATCTTCATTTAAGAACAGTGGGCACTAATTTTTGAACACTGACTGCAGGCTAATTTATTTAAAAAGATACCTCAGAAGAAAAGGTAGTTAACGTGGCACATTGATCTCCCTCTTTTAGAATTAAAGAGAACTTGCACAAATTTTTATATGTTGGTGGAGGTTCTTGAGATGATTGAGTTTTTACTAGACTTGCCAGTTTGGGGTATAGATGTGGGTAGCATATGTACAGCAGAGTGAAGGACTGGATAATCAAAAGAGTAACTCTCACAGCTGCTTAACTTGTCAAAGTGTCTTGTAAAGCAGACAAGTGACTAGAATCTTCTCTCAGCCACACTGCTCTAGAGAAATGTATCCAAGTTCTACTTTTTTATCCCGGTGGTTCTGGTCCTCTACGTTCCTAGACTTCATCCACCTCTGTATGGGAATCCCCTGTGTCCTAATTTCTCTCAGTTCCCAGCTGATTTCTGATTTTTCCAGCTGATTTCTCCCTACTTAGGACTAGGATCCCATTTGTCCCATTAGCAAATTCTAAGTCCTGATCAATGTATTAAAACTATGAATAACTGTGTTTTTCATTTGCACTTTGTCAACTTTAAATAATTCGATTCAGAAAATATGATTAAGTGTAGAGTTTATTCAAGTGCAAAGCTTAAGGATAGCCACCTGGGTAATACAGATTCTAAAGGAATGGGGTCAGTGCTCCAAAGTGAAGAAGTTAAGGTTTCGCTTACATAGGCAGTTAACAGGGTTGCAACATTTTCTATACAAGGTCGGGATAAGCATTATAACGATTTGATTGGTTACAGCTTGTTACATTCCTGGAAAGATTGCTTTAACACGCCGGAGGGGTGATGATCGGAGGGGGTACTTATCTCTAATTCCACAAGGCCTTTCCTAATCATTTACAGGAAAAAGCAGATGTTGCAGCTGCATGCTGTGTGACTCAGGCCACGCAGCCACATTATTCTCTACGCTCAAAATAATTTAAAGTCTCAACAGCTCTACATTTGAATCATTTAATTTCACAGTTTTTATCAGCCCAATTCACCACAAACCATAATATTCGTCGTTTTGGTGCTGAGTGAAAAGTAAGCATTAAGAGGTAGTTAACTTCAGCCGGGTGCAGTGGTTCACACCTATAATTCCAACACTTTGGGAGGCCAAGGCGGGAGGATCACTTGAGGTCAGGAGTTCAAGACCAGTCTGGCCAACATGGTGAAACCCCGTCTCTACTGAAAATACAAAAATTAGCCGGGCATGGTGGTGCATGCTTGTAATCCTAGTTACTCAGGAGGCTGAGGCATGAGAATAGCTTCAACCTGGGAGGTGGAGGCTGCAGTGAGCTGAGATTGCAGCACTGCACTCCAGCCTGGGCGACACAGTGAGACTCCATCTCAAAAAAAAAAAAAAAGAAAGAAAAAAAGAGGTAGTTAACTTCTTTATACAGCTCTTTCTTTCCACCAAACTCCCACCATTAGCTCCTCTTACTCCTAGAGAAATGAGAGTTGCATACTATACTTTAATTCAATTCAGTATAAATTAATTTGGGTAGGGGAGGGCATCTCCATAAAGGACACAATTAAACAATTAAAGACATAGAGGCTCATGAAAGGGTACGACATTTAAATTTTAGTGCCAAGTAATACTCCATCTAGTCTAGAAGGGTAACTCAAATGTCATAGAGATGAGATTCATAGTGCCTTCCAATGAGAAGGAATCTTGAAGATTTTTAATATAAACTTCACCACCAACACTGCCATTTTTCAACGTATTGCTTATTTGAACCACTAAGCTTTTTTTCATGATAGGAAACATTGTAAAGAGGTAGACTTTTCTAAGCTTTTATACAATTAATACACCTTACATCGAAGAACTTAGTAATACTAGAAATTCATGAGAAGAAAAACACCAGAAAAGACTGTTTGGTATTATAAGATGTGCTGAATGACAAGGAAGAGAATCGTTAATAAGACTGTACTATGCTCAGTTAAGAAAAAAATTCTCATAGTTTAAACTTCCTTCCTCCTTTCATCTCTGGGGGAAGAAAATTTAATATATTCAGGTACATTTTGTTCCATCTGTGTGCTGTAGATTATAAACTTAAGGCTAAAGGTATTCTGTAGAGGAGAAGTTTATATATATACATACATATATATATATATACACACACACATATATACACATATTTATGCAATTTTAAAGTAATTCAGTACATTATTTCCATATAGAATAACTAAAAGTAGAAGGGGAAGTGGAATTTAAACAAAGTAAGACTGATTGGATTTTATGCTTTTTTTTTTTTTTTTTTTTTGCAGGGGGGACAGGAAGTAAAATTGAATTACAGACATTTTAAAAAGTATGCATATATGTGATGGGGAACTTTTCAAACTACTAAGTCACTACTTTATTTTTATTTATTTATTTATTTAAGATGGAGTCTTGCTCTTGTTGCCCAGGCTGGAGTGCAGTGGCGCGATCTCGGCTCACTACAACCTCTGCCTCCCAGGTTCAAGCAATTCTCCTGCCTCAGCCTCCCGAGTAGCTGGGATTACAGGCATGCGCCACCATGCCCGGCTAATGTTGTATTTTTAGTAGAGATGGGGTTTCTTCATGTTGGTCAGGCTGGTCTTGAACTCCTGACCTCAGGTGATCTGCCCGCCTCAGTGTCCCAAGTGCTGGGATAACAGGCCCCGCCCTAAGTCACTACTTTAAAACTATTCCCAAGAGTGAATTTCTCATGCTGAGCTTCAAACTTTATTTTAAATAGATATAAGAATAAAATAATGCCTTTCATAAAAGGCAAGGTGATTTATACCCGAACTTGTAAAGAAAACACAAGCAGGGGATTCTACCACCTGTTTTGGCATACACTGACTGTGACCTAGTATCAACCTCTGAGCCCTTCTCTGGGTCTTCACTTCTTCACCCATGATAGGACGTAAACTTTTATTATGATTTTTGTTTTTGTATTATGCTTTAAACTCTGGGATACATGTGCAGAACGTGCAGGTTTGTTACATAGGTATACACGTGCCATGGTGGTTTGCTGCACCCATCAACCCATCATCTACATTAGGTATTTCTGATAGGAGGTAAAATTTAAAAAAAAAATCTAAGGGCTAACATTTTCTTTAGACACTTTTATTTCATAAAATAACAACCAGGTGGCACAAAGAAAATTTTACATTTATTGAAGAATTTATGTATAATATTATTTAAATTCTTTAATAAATGTTTTTCATTCAAGTCCATTGGGTCAATGACATGTGCGATAAATTTGTGTGTGCATGTGTATGTGTGTGTAAATAACTAGTTCATACACCCAGTCTGAATAACTTGACATGAACCCTTGCAGTCATGTGTGATTGGCCCCTCTATTTCCCTCATTCCCACAGTCAATTATTGAGCGAGTCCTAGCAGCTCTACTTTCAGACAGATCTCATGTCTGACCTCTTCTCACTGCTCCTATTGTCAACATAATCATCCGAGTCCACCAACTCTCTCCTCACTGCCAGAGTCGCCTCATTGGTTTTCTGCTTTCTTTTCCTATAACCGTGGTCTGTTTCCTGCAAAGCGAACTTAGAGAACTTTGTAAAACCAAGTCAAACCATGTCACACTCCTGCTCATAATCCTCAAGTGTCTGTCCCCATCATATTCAGAATAAAATCCAAACTCCTTCCCAGAGCTGAATAGTTTTATATAAATTGTCCCTTCCCTTCTCTTTGACATTCTGTTATTCTGCTCTAACCAGCACACACTCACCCCTCTGTTCATCCTGGTCTCTGCAAGTGCCAAGCATTATGTCTTCAGAGATGCTGTCCCTGACCACCTTACCAAACACCAGTTACACATTCAATGCCCATGTCATCTGGCTTTTTAAAACAATATTTATTACCTCACCTTATATAATTGATTGTTTCTCTTCTCGTGGAATTTCTTTTTTTTTTTTTTTTGAGACGGAGTCTCGCTCTGTCGCCCAGGCTGGAGTGCAGTGGCCGGATCTCAGCTCACTGCAAGCTCCGCCTTCCAGGTTTAGGCCATTCTCCTGCCTCAGCCTCCCAAGTACCTGGGACTACAGGCGGCCGCCACCTCGCCCGGCTAGTTTTTTGTATTTTTTAGTAGAGACGGGGTTTCACCGTGTTAGCCAGGATGGTCTCGATCTCCTGACCTCATGATCTGCCCATCTCGGCCTCCCAAAGTGCTGGGATTACAGGCTTGAGCCACCGCGCCCGGCCCTTCTCATGGAATTTCTAATATTACTATATCCTATATTGTAAATTTATTAATTATGTGACACCTTAGAAGAGTTTACCTCTTTACGATATGTTCTAACATGAATAAAAGTTTAATTGCTCTGAGTAGAGTTTAAAGTAGATAATTGGTCTCCATTTATTTCTCTCTTTTTTTTCTCTCTCTCTCTTTAGAAACAGGGTCTCGTTCTGTTGCCCAGGCTGGAGTGCAGTGGTGACATCATAGCGCACTGCAACCTTAAACTCCTGGAATGCAAATTCTGTGAGGACACAAACTTTGCCTGCCTTTTTCAATGCTCTATCAGCACATATAAGTGTCCAGTAGAAAGAGAATGCTTAATAAATATTGGTGGAATTAATTAATAAGCAAATATGTATATACTCACACATGCACTGACCGTGAGGCAGCTGAAAACCTGAGTTCACTACCTTTGGCCATGTCCATTTACCACATTCCATACAAACATCACCACTTTCTAGTTTTACGTGATGTGAAAATGGCCTCCTCTTGTTGTAAGACTTTTTCCTTAGTTCAGCTAAGAGCCAGGTTCTTGTTACACGGCCATGAGAGATTAGGCTCGCAGACACTTTGAAGGGTGAGAGAAAATGGAATTTACTGGACACAAACTGGAAAAAAGGGAAACAGGGACCCTCCACAAAGCCAGAGTCCTGCTAGTGTGCTTCCTGCCTTGCAGATTGAATCCCAGTTTCCACCCAGAAAGAGGAGGGGCCAGGCTCCTTCTCCTGCAAACACGCAAGCTTCTGTGGCTCCACCTGAGTGCGCGTTCTTCCCAGTGCACAGGCTGGTTGGAGTTTCTCTGGAGACCCTCTTGCACCTGGCTGTCTCACTACCGTGTAAAGAAACTATTAACACAAGTAATAGTTTATGTTAACACAGTGAATAGTTTAACATAATAGTAACATAGTAGCAGGGACTCTGTTATGAGAAGTATGCACCAGAGTCTATGGGAACATACATGGCACTTGATACCTAACACAATGTAAAGGCTCTGTAAATTGCTATGGTAGCAGAGAGCCGAGCAACCCTGAGTAACTGGCAGTGAATCTGTATGAGTCCACAGCAACTTCAGCCCTTATCTCCTCAGAAGAAAGAGTTCGACTGAGGGGCATAAAGCATAGAAAGACTGAGGCAAGTCGCAGAGCAGAAATGAAAGTTTATTTAAAAAGCTTTAGAACAGGAAAGCAAGGAAAATTCACTTGGAAGAGACCCAAGTAGGTGCCTTAAGGTCAAGGAAAGAAAAGAGACCCCTTTAACCTTGACCCTGGGACTTTATGGGCTCGCCTCTTTCCCATGATTCTTCCCTTAGGGTGGGCTTTCAGCGTGCACGGTGCCCTCCTTACCCTTAGGAACTGAGCATGCACAGTGTGTTTAGGGAGTTATACGCATGCCCATCTGAGGCCTTCTTCCTTTCTCCGGTGGCACGTGTCCCTGGAACGTCATACTTTGTCATTTTGTCTCTTAACACGCATGGCCAAGAAGCTGCTTCTCCCTGGGGCCTGCATTCAATTAACCCTTAATGTTAACAGGTGTGGACCATCAGGAGCTTGTCTTTCCCTGGCTGCCAAATTGTCATTTTTAGAGAGGCAAAGCAATAATTGCCAGACCATCACCCTACATTTCTAGTGGGTGGGGCGAGAGCCCTCTCCTGCCCCCTGCTCATGCCTGTCTAGCTATAACAATACTATATTGGATTTTTATTTGTATTATTTGTTATTGTATTATTATTTTTATTGTTTTTTTTTAATACTTTGCTTGAATCTATGGATGGAGAGCCCACAAATACAGAAGGCCAACTGCATATGCATGTTCACAGGCTTTTTGGTAAAGTTTTCATTAATTCTCAGTTGACGATTTAGTATCAGTTTTCTCTTCAACTCTTTATTAGAGGCCTCTAATAACATTCTGAGCTTCTCATGCTTCTACACATTCTTTCCTCCATGTCAACAAGGGCCTTCCATATTCATAAATAGAGATTTTTATATGAATACTTATTCTCTTCTGATTCAAATATGTGCCAAGTACAAAGATGTGGCTCTAGAACAGGGATATGTAAACCTTTTTCTGCAAAAGGCCATACAGTGTCTGTCAAAATTATTCAACTCTGTCATTGTAGCATAAAATCAGGCAGACAATACATAAACAAATGGGCATGGCCTTGTTCCAATAAAACTTTATTTTCGAAAACAGGGCCAGGTTGTGGTGGCTCACGCCTGTAATCCCAGCACTTTGGGAGGCCGAGGTGGGTGGATCACCCAAGGTCGGGAGTTCGAGACCAGCCTGGCCAACATGGTGAAACCTCGTCTCTACTAAAAATACAAAAATTAGCTGTCATGGTAGTACACACCTGTAATCCCTGCTACTCGGGAAGCTAAGGCACAAGAATCGCTTGAACCTCGGAGGTGGAGGTTGCAGTGAGCCGAGATCGCATCACTGCACTCCAGCCTGGGCAACAGAGCAAGACTCAGTCTCAAAAGAAAATAAAACAGGTGGTAGGCTGCATTCGGCCCTCAGGACATGGTTTGCCAACCAGTGCTGTAGAGTAATGTGAATACAAATAAATATATACATACATATCAATGCAATTAACGTATGGATACATATAAATTGTAAAATGGATCTTCAGCAATTTTGAAGAAGAAAAAATATTTAGATCATCTACTTACAAGATTGAAAGAAAACCTTTTCCAAACTGGACTACATTCATTTTTCTTTTACTAACATACTTAACAACATCAAATCCATAGCACATCCTGTGAGAAAAAGATCAGAGGAGGTCATTTCTGACCTTCCTCACTGCCAGCATTCTCTGATGTTATTGACAAGTGTTATCCTCTCAAAAGGCTGCAGCCTAAATAATTACTTTCATCTTCGTTTTCATGAACAAAGTTAATACCTAATTAAAATGCCAACCCAATTAAAGATGAAAATCTTGTATTTATACCATTGAAAAAAAGTAATCTCTCAGACTTGAGTGAATTGTATAGTTTTTAAAGAAACCAAAATCTAATATTGTTTGTGATGTCGCCCACCAACCCGGGAGAAGGGACTGAGTCACTTAGATCTGTTTCTGTCTGAGTCATAAAAAGGAGCTTAATGTTCTGGTCAGGAACCACTGAAATTTAGTATTGATTTTCCGTGCTCAATTTCTCTCCCAAGTCTTAGTCTTCCACCTGAAGGTAATTTCATTACTATCAGGAAGCTTGGGCAACTCAGAATGAACAGCAGGAAACTAAGTTCTGTAAATGGCTTCAACCTCTTACCTCCATTTTGTTAGATCAGCCAGGCTAGCTTCCTTAATTAGAAGCTGGTGCTCCCCCCTCCTTGAGAACAGTAAATATAGATAGTGGTTTGATGAATCGAAAATTATCTCTTATAGTGAATAATTAACTGAACGTCCATGGACAAAGTCATGACATTTTAGGTCTTTCTTTCCAGTTTTTCAACAGCCTTCTCTCTAAGTATTTGATTTGTTGATATCTGAGGCTCTTCCCAATTATTGGCAAAACCAAATTGGCTCAATGACAATTCAATCCTCTGTTTTTGTGTGTGTGTAGTAGAAACTCTTGAACAAACATGCTCTTGATCACATCTCTCCTATAAGAAGGTTGGAATTAGATTGGAAATTGTAGGGATGGTCCCAGCAGGATAGTAGGTTTTAGGAAAGCATTAGCAAAAACTCAGAAAGGAAAACCATATTTGCTCACTTTTCTCTGGGTTTTCAACATGACTGTTTTTTATTTTTGGTAGTAGCAAATGTGAATTCCCTGGTCATTAGACAAACTCATATTCAAATAAGAAATACAAAATTGAAAAGTTTATAATTAGTGATAATTTTAAAGATATATTCCTGATACTTTAAAAAATATGCAGTGTCAGTGAATGTTAACTATATGAATACTAAGCAGCAAATGATTCTCATACACTGTTGGGAGTGAATATTGATACAACTTTTTTGAGGAGTATTTGGACAATATAAATCAAGAGCGTTAAGATTATTCTGCTCTTTTGATCTGGTAACTAACTCACTTCTTGAAATTTATACTACATGGGCCAGGTGTGGTGGCTCACACCAGTAATCCCAACATTTTGGGAGGCCAACGTGGGAGGATCACTTGAGTCCAGGAGTTCAACACCAGCCTGGCCAATATCGTGAGACCCTGTCTCCACAAAAATAGAAAAACTTAGCTGGGCATGGTGGCACATACCTGTAGTCCCAGCTACTGGGGAGGCTGAGGTGGGAAGATCGCTTGAACCCAGGAGTTCGAGGTTTCAGTGAAACTGTGATCATACCACTGCACTCTAGCGTGGGTGACAGAGCAAGACCCTATGAAACCCTAACTCAAACAACAAACAAATGAAAAAAAAGAAAAAAGCAAAGGGATTTATTTGGCCCTAAATGTCAGTAGTGCTAAGGTTGAGACAGCCTGCTTATGCTGGGTCCAGAGCTATTGCCTGAAAGCATCTCTGAGACACAGAATCACCCAAAAACTGAAGTTTTCTGCTCACTTGTTCATGAAGAAACATAAAATCCATTCAGCCTCCTGGATTCTCACTACATTCCTACAAAGTTCTTAAATGGAGTGGGGTGACCATCTTCCCCTCCTCCCTCAGCACTGTGGAGTTTATACACACAAATGTCATAATATCCATCCATGGAAGCCTGGTGTAGACATGCAGCATTAGTCATAGAATCCCACAGAAGCTCATCAGTGCCTCCAGCTGAATCTCCCTCTTTGTTCTGATTTAAATAAGTCTTTCTTTAAGAGCTCTTCTCAAAGCAATCCGATGAAATGCTACAAAGTATACCAAATCCAATTACTTTCTGCATTCTTGCCTAGTATTTGGAAAAACCAATCCTCCCTAAGCCACTAAACTCATTCAAAAAGCATGCCAAGGTGACCACATTAAAGGAAGTGGAATTTTAATGAAAGTCTTGACACCCACAAAGTACTAATGAGAGGGCAGGGTTGGCCTCTCAGTCAAGAGTCTCAAGTGTGCCCAGAATATTAACAGACATTCTCTATTTTGAGGCAAATGGCTCTCTCACAATGACAGAGACGGTCTGCTAATGCATGATTCAGATGCTTTGTCACTGAATGAATCAGCAGGACGGTTAATAAGTACCACAGTAGTATACGATACGAGCATAACTGGTTTTCAGTATGTCCTCTATTTTATTCTGGCTCAGAAGCTAATATATGGTGCACTGCGGTGATGTTTTCTACCTCTCACCAAGACAAGTTCATTAGCCTGGGTGGGCAAATAGCATCAGGGATGCTATGGAAGCCACAGGTGAAAAGTGGAGGAGGGAGTCTCAAACAGATGGTGCTCTCTCCCTGTGCAGTCCAACTCTCTTACCCAAAACATGGACGGTAATGCTGAAGACAAGTACATTCATTTCCTATCATGCATAATAAATGAAAAACAAACTTAGTGGCTTAGAACAATGTACATTTATTAACTCACCGTTTTGTGGGGCTTTAGAGGGGTCCTCTGCAATCAAGGCAGGAGCAGTGGTCTCATCATAGGACTCAAGGACTTCTTCCAAACTCATTCAGGTTGTTGGCAGAGTTTAAGTTCCTTGCGGTTGGAGAACTGAGGCTGTCAACCTAGAGACCACCCATTCCATAGGTTGTTTACAGTATGGTTGTTTGCCTCTTCAAAATCATCAGAAGAGCCGGGCGCGGTGGCTCAAGCCTGTAATCCCAGCACTTTGGGAGGCCGAGACGGGCGGATCACGAGGTCAGGAGATCGAGACCATCCTGGCTAACACGGTGAAACCCCGTCTCTACTAAAAATACAAAAAACTAGCCGGGCGAGGTGGCGGGCGCCTGTAGTCCCAGCTACTCGGGAGGCTGAGGCAGGAGAATGGCGTAAACCTGGGAGACGGAGCTTGCAGTGAGCTGAGATCTGGCCACTGCACTCCAGTCCGGGCGACAGAGCGAGACTCCGCCTCAAAAAAAAAAAAAAAAAAAAATCATCAGAAGAGACATCCTGCTTCAGGTCTCTTCTTCCAGAAGGTCTGGACCCTTTTTTAAAGGGCTCCTCTGGGTAGGTCAAACCCACCCAGGATAATCTCCCTTTTGATTAGCTCAAAGACAACTGCTAAGGAACCTTCATTATATCTGCAAAATCCCTTCATGTTTGCCATACTTTATTATCTAGAAGCAAATCCCAGATTCCACCCCCACTCAAGGGGAAAGAACTACACCACAGTGTGGATACCAGGGGATGAAAATCATGGGCGTCATCTTAGAATTCTGCCTCCCACAACAGCATTGTGAATGTTGAAATTGATAGCACTGACTGGGAGAGAGTAAAATATACTGGATGTCAGAGTCCATTTCCTATCCAATAGGGCGACAGCTTGGAATAAGTCAAAACTAGCAAAGAGAAACTTGAGGCCCATGCTAAGCTTTTAACATGGAAGACCTGGTTAAAAAGCAGTTTCTGGAAAAAAGACTTGGGGGTCGTAATTATTTATAAGCACGTAAGAAATGTTTGTATAGTGTGACATTTTTAGGAAAAAGAAATTGCGTATAGTGTGACATTTTTAGGAAAAAAATAATTGCTCATAATTGCAATTATTGTGTAATACAAAATACATTATATTCAGATTAAGAAAGAAAACATAAACAGTGGGCTTGGTACTGCATATGCCAAACCACATCTGGAAAATTTTTTGACAGTTCCGGGCTTGACATTTTAAGCTGAACATTGCTCAAATGAAAGCTTGAGATCAAATCATATGAAAAATGTTTGAAGGAACTATGGATGTTTATAGAAGAAACTGAAGAGGAAACAGGATTGCAGCCATGTAAGAGCTGAGGAAGCAGAAATAAGACTAATAGATGAGAGCTACAAGGAAACATATTTCCCCTCAGTATAAGAAATATAGTTCTATTGTTTAGTCATCCACAAAGGAAATGACTCATGAGGAAGGGAACTCATATTCAAGACTAATCCCATCCATGATGCTCTTGATTCCTTTCCCATCTCCATTTATTATGCCCTTTCTCACCTTTATCTTCACCCAACCTCATTTTCTAGTTGGCAGTCATGCATAATTTTCTCCCATTATGTACATAAAACAAAATTCCTCAACCTCATATTCCACCAAGCTACTGGCTCTTTCTCTTATCCTCTTTGAAGACTGACTTTCTGAAAGAGTGGTGTGCACTTGTTATATGCCTCCATAGCCTTCACCCTCCTATCAGTCCATGCAGTCTGGCTTCTGCTCCCACCGAGTCACATAAACTGGTCTTTGTAAAGTCACTGTGGATAAGTTCAGTGATGCTCTTTGCAGTTTCTCTTACATGACACTGTTGACTAGACTGTCCTTTTTGAAATCGTGTCTCCTTGGTTTCTCTGATATCACATTCTCTTGAGCCCTCTCTGAGTCCTCTGGCTACTCTTTAAGCCTCCTTTGTGATCTCACTTTTATATGATGTACACTAATGCTCCACCAGCCTCTGTCTTGGGTCTACTCTATTCTCATTCTACATGGTATCTTTTCTACATGGTATCCTTTTAGTGACTCCCATTGCTCTAACTGCCATTTGTACACTGTGGGACCATACTTCTAGTATAGATCTCTGTCTTCTGAAATCCATGTCTCTTTCACCAAAGACCAACTGGACAGCTTCACTGGAAAACTCCCAAGTAACCTGAAACTCAATGAAGCCAAACCCTGATTTATAATCCCCCACTTTGGCCCACCTCCTATACCCTCCTCCTTAGTTTCCCTATGTCAGAGAATTGTTGGGAGGATGTAATTATGGTCCCCACCCTTATTCTTACCAGTTCTCGTTAGCCCATTAGTCTGCAAGTCCTGAAGATATTCCCTTCAGAGCCATCTAATTTTCTCTATTAGACACCACCTTGATTCAAGCCATCATCTTCTGCCGCGATTAATGTAATAGATTTGATTCTAACTGGTACCCTCTTGCGTCTCTCCAAAATTCTCTCTATGTTACAGCCAGAGTGTCTTTTCAAAACTTAAAAAAAAAAAAAAAAAAGACTGTATTCCTATTCTCATTCCTCTATCATTTATATATGTCCAGCCTCCTTAACTTGGCATTCAAGGTCTTTGATGATCTGTTCTCTCCACGCCTCTGTAGCCTTATCTCTTGTCATCCCCACATCCCCATTTCCCCATGTTCTGGCCTCCTGCTATATTATACCATTAATGGATCCCTGTGGCAGCAATTAGTCATCCCTCAAAATCCGTTCATTCTCCCCCACTTTATAGACACATGTCACCCAAAGAGAGCCAGGGAGCCTGGGTTCCTAAATGACCAATAGGAAGGACACTTATTTAATCACCTGATGAGACCATGATGTGATAAAGAAATAAGCATTTTGTTGTCTTCAGTCTCTCAGATTTGGGCATTGTTTGTTACAGGAGTCAGCCTACATTACTAACATAACTATTCACTTCAGAACTATTAGGTGAAAGAGAAATACACTCCTACAGTCTTTGTATCACTGTATTTGAGGTCTCTGTTACAGCAACTTTACACTAACTAATATGCCCTCTAGGACAAAACTGAACACCCTGTGTACCCACCCTGTCTCAGAACTTACTGCACTGAAATTGTCTCTTTGTCTATACTCCCCCATTAGCTACTGGATAGCAAAGGCTGTGCCTCTACGTAATTGTGCCCACAATACCCAGCATCCCTATTGCCGTCATTAGCATCATTATCAACTTCTACATTTATTGAATGATTATCTTATACCAGGGACTGTTCTAGTACTTTATATAGGTTTATTCATTTATTCCTTAAAGCAACTCTATGAGACTAAGTCTTATATACCCATTTTATAGAATGGGAAACTGTGGCCCAGAGAGTTTAAGAATCCTTTCCACATCCACACATTTAGGAAGTGAAAACCAAGATATGGGCCTGCAAGCTTAAGCAGTATAGTACATGTTGTAGGAGCTGAATAAGTCTTGCTTGAATTACTAAGCTAAACTGATTAAGTAAATTCTACTTGGTTGGCTGCAGAAAGGATTTTGCTGTGGTGACACATTACACTATTTCTGAACTGTCTTTGGTGAAGGACTTCTCAGAATTTCTAATCTATTATGGTCTGATATTTTTGTATGATATGAAATCATGTGTTTGGCTATAATGGCAATATCAAATACAATAAAAGTTTCTAAACACTTAACTCTCCATGTCTCTGCTCAATCATCATGGCCAATAAGAGGTTATAATCTGGCACCAGTCTGTGGACCACACTTTGTGTTCCACTGGACTAGAGAACCCATGGGGTCTGTTCCAACTCTAAGATGATATATTCATAATTGTAAAACAAAACCCAAAGAGGAAAAGTATTTGACTTTAAGATGTGTTAGTCCATTTTCATGCTGCTGATAAAGACATGCCCAGACTGGGCAATTTACAAAAGAAATAGATTTAATGGACTTACAGCTCCACGTGGCTGGGGAGGCCTCACAATTATGGCAGAAAATGAAAGGCACGTCTCATATGGCTAGACACAAGAGAAGAGAGCATGTGCAGGGAGACTCCCGTTTTTAAAACCATCAGAGACTTATCCACTATCATGAGAACAGCACGGGAAAGACTTGCCCCCATGATTCGATTACCTGCCACCAGGTCCCTCCCACAACATGTGGGAATTCAAGATGAGATTTGGGTGGGGACACAGCCAAACCATATCATAAGAGTTGACAAAGAGTCAGTGAGAGTCATCTACTCTAAATTTAGCAAACAACAGAGTGGTATATGCTAAATGCTCTGGTGAGAAAACACCACACACATTCAAAGAGATGCAGAGCACATGCTCCTCAATCTTAGCATGAATCTAGTAGAGTGGATTCAACTAATACCCTCAAAATGTGGAAGAGATGGGAGTATGGTTCAGAAGATGTCTTATAAGAATATACAAACAGAAACCCTCATTCAAGGGGCAGTTACTAGGGGATATTTCAAACATGGCACACACATTCTATAAAATACAGATGATTGCTAACTTAACAATGGTTTGACTCACAGTTTTTCAATTTTACAATGGTATGATACACATTCAGTAGAAATTATACTTCAAATTTTGAACTTTGATGTTTTCCTGGGGTAATGATACTCTTTCAAGATGCTGGGCAGTGCCAGCAAGCTGTAGCTCCCACTCAACCAGGTGATCATGATCAACAGGGTAAACAACTGATACTCTACAGTGTACTTTGTTGCCAGATGACGTTACCCAACTGTAGGCTAATGTAAGCATTTTGAGTACATTTAAGTTAGGCTAAAGTAGGTTATTATGTTCAGTAGGTTAGGTGAATTAAATGCATTTTCAAAATATTCAGCTTATAATAGGTTTTACAGGATGCAACTCCGTCATAAGTAGGGGAGTATCTGTACTTTTTGAAACAGTCCTTTTAAAATTGAGACTGGACCATACGTACTGAAATAGAAATATATCCAAGAAATTTTTAAGTGAAGAAAAGCAGCCGAATGATGGCCAACTTGTGTAAATTTCTATTGCAAATTATATATCCAGTAATGAACTTGTATCTATAATATATAAAGTCTTACAACTCACTTATAAAAAGATAAATAATCCAATTAAAAATTGGCAAAGGATCTAAATAGATGCTTCTCTAAAGAAGATATAAAAATGGCTGATAAGCATATGAAAAGATGCTCAACGTCATTAGTCATTAGGGAAATGCAAACCCAAATCACAATGAGATTCCACTTTACACTTGGTAGGATGGTTATAATAAAAAAGACAGACAATAACAAGTGGAGAAATTGAAAGCCTTGTTAAACATTGCTAGTGGGAATGTAAAATGATGCAGCCATGGTGGAAAACAGTCTGGCAGTTCCTCAAGATGTTAAACACAGAGTTATCACATGATCTGGCAATTCCACTCCTAGATATATATGCAAGGAAAAGTAAAACACATCCACACAGTGTTCATAGCAACATTATTCATAATTATGAATTACATAATTCATATATCCACATGATGAACTATTTGACAATAAAAAGAAATGAAGTCCTGATACACACTACATGAATTAGCCTTGAAAACATCATGCTAAATGAAAGAAGCCAGACACAAAGGACCACACAGTATATAATTCAGTTTATATGCGATGTCCAGAATAGGCTAATCCAGAGACACAGAAAGTAGGTTAGTGGTTGCCTAGGGCAAGGGGGAGCAGCAAATGAAGAATGACTGTTAATGGATACAGGATTTCTTTAGGGGAAAATGAAAATGTTCTAGATTTAGATTGTGGGGGTAGTTGCATCTCTGGGAATATGTTAAAAACTATTGAATTGTACACTTTAAATAGGTAAAATGTATGTATGTGAATTATATCTCAAAAAAGCTGTTAAAATAATTGCTATTGCCAGTTCCTTGGAGCAATTCACAGGTAGATAAGCAGGAGAGATTATAGGTCTTTTAAAATAATTTCTAGGTTTGTATGTTTCTCTAAACTTAAGCCATGCTCACTTGAGCCATTGTCCACAAACTCCATCAGCATTACAAAAAGAAAAGAATTAAAAGTGGGGGCAACCTTATCTGCATAGGCACAGCTTAGTGAAAAGCCCCTGAAAAGGAGCATTAGTACAACAGGTTGATGCAAGACAATGTTTTATTAAAACAATAACTTACCATTTAAAATACAAACTTTTCTCCTGCGTCTGTAAATTAATAGCTACTCAGCTGTTTGCATTTCTGAAACTGAAGTGTTTTGACAGTTAATTGTGAGATATATAAAATACCTCTGGAAAACCTATTGAAAAAGAACCATTCCTTAAAGTCCTGTAATCAGAACTCACCCCAAGAAGACAAGAGGTTGAACTACGTTCCACGTCCATCTCTTGAATGCGCTTCAATGCATGACTTATCCACTGCAGGTCTCTTTACAGTTGTGAAACCAAGATACGTACTTCTATGTTTTAATTCGAAGTAATTTAAATTTTAGAGAAAAGTTGCAAAAATAGCAAAAAGAATTTACTTGTACCTGTTATCCATGTCCATAGTCACTCATTTAAAATAGTCTGCCACATTCATGTTATAGTCCCTCTGTCTACACACACACATTCACACAGAGACAGATACATACTTTTTTCTGAACTATGTGCAGACATATTCATATTCATTTACTCCTTAATCCCTCAGTGTGTATTTTCTGTATTTCCTAACATAGCCTAAAATATTTCCAGCATATAATCTTGCATGACCATGGTGCAGTTATTGAAATTAGGAAATTTAGCATCGATACAGTATTTTTATCTAATCTATAGTCCATATTCCAATTTTATTGGTTATTCCAACAATGTACTTTATAGCAATTCTTTTCTAGTACAGGATCCAGTCCAGAATCACACACGACATTTAGTTGCCATGTATATTTAGTATCCTTTAATCTGAAACAGTTCCTAAGCCTCTTTCATCAGTATTTATATTTCATTCATTATATTAAAGTGTATAGGTGATTTATTTTACAGAATGTCCCTTCATACAGGTTTGTCTAATGTTTTCTCATGATTTGATCCAAGTAATGCACATCTAGCAAGAATACCACGTAAGTGATGTTGTATCTTTCCCAAGGTCTCATAGCCAGAGGCATGTGATGCCCATTTGGCCTTATTGGTGATGCTAATTTTGGTCATTTGGTTAAAGTTTGGTTCCTTCACCGTATAGATTTTCCTTTCATAACTAATAAGTGACTGGTGAGGAGATACTCTGAGACTATGTAAATATCCTATTCCTCTTTAAGCTTCCTTCCTATACAATTTAGCAAGAGAATTTAAGATAAGCCTCATAATAAAAAAAAAATACTGTTAAGACTCTTGATACATAAAGAGAATGTATTCTCAATATATATTTGTGTCAACATTATCTTAGATTATAGACCCAGGTGGGTAGGAACTGGTCCATGAAGCTTATTTGGTACAGAAGGCAGTTGTGATACGTGTTCATAATAACTATGAAAAATTCTTAGCAGCAGTGCAAGATGAGCTTAGATTGGATATTTCAAATATAATACATCCATTCTATAAATTTTATGCAACAAATTTTAAAATGGGAACAGTTTCATATATACTGAAATTGAAATATCTGCAAGAAACTTTCAAATGAAAAAAGGAGGGTATATAAAAGTATGCACAGAAGAATCCCATTTATGCTTTAAAAACTATATTTGTACTTTTACATATTAATGTATGTAAATTTATAGAAACTAGCCTGGAAGAGTATACACCAAACTGTTAACAGCAATTACTTCTCTGGAGGCAGATGGGAAATTGGAGAGGGGGTAGTGCTTGCTCTGTGGGGAATAAGACATTCACTTTTGAGTCTAGACACCTCTGTTTTTAGAACAGGAATGTATTTATGTTTTACTAAAGCATATATATTCTAAAGACATATATTTGCTGAAAACACTTACATTAGCATTATTTTCAAGATTTCCTTTTTTGACACTCTGATTACTGTTCGTGTGAATAAAAGGCCATGTACATAAATGAAGTCTCCTTTGCCTCCATCTCACTTATATACATATGATCACATTAATGTATGTGTTACATGTATATTGTGGTATATAGATTTATGTATATATAATATGTGCATTGTGCTCCCCAAACATTAGAAACTGAAGGGTCGTTTTCTACCATTCTCCAATGTTCCCAACTTTCACAGTTGGTTTTATTTAACCTATAGAGATTTGAATTAATCACACTGAATTTGTCAATACTCTAACAAACCAGCCTCCAAGAACATTTGCTGAATAGATCTCAGACATTTGTTCAGTGAGGTAGAGATGTGAGATGGTGAGTAATTAACACCATCTCACTGGGCATTTTTTATTGTGATTTAAATGGTGATATAGCTTGGATATTTGTCCCCATCCAAATTTCATGTTGAATTGTAATCCCCAGTGCTGGAGGTGGGGCCTGGTGAGAGGTGTTTGGGTCACGGGGGTGGATCCCTCATGGCTTGGTGCTGTCTTCATGCTAGTGAATGAGTTCTCTTGAGATCTGGTTATTTAAAAGTGTGTAGCACCTCCCCGCTCTCTCTTGCTCCTGCTTTTTCCATGTCATGTGCCTGTTCCCCCTTTTGCCTTTTACAATGATTGTAAGCTTCCTGAGGCCTCCCCAGAAGCAGATGATGGCATTATGCTTCCTATACAACCTGCAGAATCATGAGCCAATGAAATCTCTTTTCTTATAAATTACCCAGTCTCAGATATTTCTTTATAGCAATGCAAGAACAGCCTAAAAAAGAAAATTGGTACTGAGGAGTGGAGCATTTCTATAGGTACTTGATGTGGAAGTGACTTTGGAAATGAGTAACAGGCAGAGGTTGGAAGAATTTGGAGGACTCGGTAGAACACAGGAAGATGAGGGAAAGTTTGGAACTTTATAGAGACTGGCTAAATGGTTATGACCCTTTCTTTTGGCTGATTTCTCCCTTTTGGAATAGGAATGTTTACCAATGCAAATACCCTCATTATATCTTGGGAGTAATCAACTTGTTTTGATTTTTACAGGCTAATAGGTGGAAGAGACTTGATTTGTCTCAAATGAGACTTTGGACTTTGAACTTCTGAATCAATGCTGGAATGAGTTAAAACTTTGGGGGACTGTTGGGAAGGCATAATTGTATTTTTCAGTGTGAAAAGGACATGAGATTTTGGCAACCAGGGCAGAATGATATAGTTTGAATGTGTGTCTCCACCAAATCTTATGTTGAATTGTAATCCCCAATGTTTAAGGTGGGGCCTGGTGGGAGGTGTTTGGATCATGGGGCAGGTTGCTCGTGAATGGCTTGGGCCATCCCGTTCATGATAAATGATCTCTCACTCTGAGTTCTCATGAGATCTGGTCATGTGTAAGTGTGTGGCATCTTCCTCCTCAGTCTCTCTCTTGCCCCTGCTTTTGCCACATGATATGCATGCTCTCATTTCACCTTCCACCATGAGTCAAAGCTCCCTGAGGCTTCTCCAGAAGCCAAGCAGTGCCAGTGCCATGCTTGTGCAGCCTGCAGAACTGTAAGCCAATTGCATCTATTTTCTTATAAATTATCCAGTTTCAGGTATTTATTTATATCAATGCAAGAATGGCCTAATACATATGTATAGTATCGCATAGCACTTTACTTATAAAGCTGCCTTTTTTTTAAACTTATCTGTGGAAAACATCAAACATATACAAAAGTAGACTGTACTTCAATGTTCCCATCACCCAGTTTTAATAATTATCAAATCACAGCTAATCGTTTTTCATGTATTCCTCCCTACCATCATGATTGTTGGGAGACAAGTCTCCATGGGTCTCTTGTGTTTCCTCATGTCTTGTGAGCACAGATGTTCACTGACTTTGTTATAAACTCTTTTTAAGGATGTTTGTATAGCAAAGAGTCTTGGATGACAAAGATAGTGTCTGTCTTCAGAGTAGAGGGCATATTCGTTTACTGACCACTATGATAAAGACAATGTCTCCCTCCAAAGCAAAGTCAAGACAGTTTGCTAACTTCCCATTATAAAAGATCCATGTTCCCTAAGCTCAAGTTTCCCCAGCTGTGATGCAAACCTACTGCTTGCACAATATCCAACTAAGCCACTTTGCATTGCCTCCATGATACTTGAAAAGCAGGAGAGATCTGATGTGAACATAAAACTCATGCTGCTTTCTGTTCT
Organism: Trachypithecus francoisi; assembly: GCF_009764315.1. Classification (NCBI taxonomy): domain Eukaryota; kingdom Metazoa; phylum Chordata; class Mammalia; order Primates; family Cercopithecidae; genus Trachypithecus; species Trachypithecus francoisi. The sequence continues at coordinate 119,306,142 of NW_022681471.1, forward strand.
GTGAATAATAAAGTCCCTTTTCTCTAACTCAAGAGCCTTGTGTCTTTTGCCAGTATCCATAAAACTGGCAGAGTAACTTGTGAGCCTGGCAAGTAGGGTAAAATCTGAAAGTCTTCAAAATTCCTGACAACAACTTCCTCTTTCCCATATTATTTTGAACAAATCCCAGGCATTAAATTATTTCATCCATAAATACTTTGCTAGGTGGGAACTATTTTGAATATTCTTTGTAACTAATATAATCAAAGATGATGGAACTTAATTCCACACAAATGTTTATATACAATACCAACACCTAAGAGGTGAAGTTTGGTAACTATAGGTGGATGATCCCTAACCTTAAAGAAACTCTTGGGAGTAAATATGTTTCAAAACCTAGACTTTTCAGATTTTAGGAGGTTCGTAGAGAACATAGACTATATATTAAACAACATTTGCAATGAGGCCTGGGGCAGCACACAGTAATCAAACATTGATATTTTTCCATGAAACAAATATTCACACCAAGTAGGATAAAGAGAGACTATAAATAACCTCTTCAGTTCAGCTCAAATTTTATCACCAAGTAAGTTACAAACAAAACTTTAGCTTGTCAGTTTTGGGGGAATTTCAGAACTGCAGACAAGGGGCTATGGACCCGAATTCTTTAATCAAGTTAAAGATTTAGGCCCTCAGCATCCTGATTTTTTTTAAAAAAGCCATTTTAAAAAATTCACAGATCTTTTATTAATGTGTTTGGACATTTAAAAATAGACAGGGCCAAAATGAAGTACTTTAATGCATTAATAAGATTTCAAATCACACATACTAATTTGACTATATTTGTGACATGATATTTTATCATGTTTCTGTTTTGTAACCATTAAATATTTCTGAGCCTCTCTGATCAAAGTGGAACATGAACAACAGTCATTTGATTAACTCAAATGCATAAAAGGGCACGTACAACAATTAGAAAAGAGGATGTTTAATAAGGATAAATAAAAAAGGGGCTTGGAACAGAACAAATCATGTCTGGAAGGTTAGGGGTTACTTACAGCTATGTCCACCACAACAAGCAAGAGTAACAAGGCTTGCAGTCTGTACACGAATCATGTTCACGTAAGACAGAGAAAGCAGTACATCCCAGGAAGCCTTTTCCTTATGTTCCTTGGCCAAGGACAGGAATGTATAGGAGGGTAAACTTGAAGCTGATACACATGGGTCTAAAATGGATGAGAACAATGTCCCAGAATACTCAACTACTCTAAACAACATCTACTTCTTCAGGTTTGATGGATTGCATCTCTGAACCGGGAGAAGGAATGTCATATCATTTATTGAGTACCTACTATGTGTCTGACAATTTGCCAGGTGCTGTTTATACTGTTATTCTAATAAAAAGTAGGGAAAGTAAAATCCAGGGAGACTGAATAACGTGAATAAATGAATGAATGAATGAATGAATGAATTTATATGGAAAAACCATTTGTTAGCAGTTTCTTAGGTGCAGGCACTGTTATATGCATTTCAATATATAAATGAATGACAAACAACTCCAACCTTTAGGGAGTTCCCAATTTAGTGGGAGAGACAGATATATAAGCACATAATTATAGCATAATTTTATACATGCTGCTATTGTAGCTCAGAATTTAAAAATCAGACTTTGTCATCTATAAAAACTTTATTGCAGATAAAAAGAAGGGAAATTTTTACCAATCAGAGGCTAGGAATAACTCATTCTTGTTCCTGCAAACATTGACACTTAAGAATTTATTTTACATTCAAAAAAAAAGTAAGATGCCACCGGGAAACTGCCTTTTGGTCAACAAGGAAGAGAGTCTTTATGACCCTTAGGTTCAGGAGAGGAAGCTGGATCTTGTGTCATAAATAGACAAATTCCCAAAGCCACATAAAGGAGAGTTGTTACATGCCTTAGAAAGGAGTCATAATGGTGTTTTTTGTTTTGTATTCTTTCAGAAATATATGAAGAATCTGTCATTTTGTTGACACTTTGATTCTTTAATTATTAGTGATATCTTCTTATTCAGTGCTTCACTTCTCTCTCACTAGAGATATGAACCAGGAGCAGTGGTAGTATAGGGGATCAGAAAGTCAAACCATTCCATTGTATAAGCTCTCTTAGCTTATCCTATCCATCTTTTTATTCCAAGGATTGACAGCAAGCAAATCAACCTATAGTTTGAAGAATGCTCCTCCTTATTGGAAAAGAAAAAGATCATTTGCCCAGTTCTCACCACCCGGAAGCTCTCCTGACATTGCAGATTTCTCAAGATTCCAGACAGTAATTTCATCTACTGGATCTTTTGCTTGGACTTGGTGCAATGACACAGACTTTGGATTCAAATGTCAGATCTGTCACCATCTCTGAACTACAGTTTCTCCCTAGCATACATAATGCTTTTTATACAACCTAGCATTTAAAAAACAAAAACCTAAATAGGAGACAATGACTTGGCAGAATAGAGAACTCATCAGTCATTAGATAATGGCATCCCATAGTCATTATTTTGAAGAATGTGAAATTGAAGGATGCCAAAAATAATTAAACCCAGAAATAAATACATGCTGCTGTAATAAAAAGAGGAGGTATATTTGTGAGATTGTAATTGAGGTGACAGCAGAAGCAAAAAAAATAAGATAATTGAAAGAAAAATAATGCAATTCTAATCCACGGCCAAGCCCACACCCCACTCCCCACATCATTATGGGTAATACCTGCTGTCACCTTAGACTCTGGCTTTAAAATAAGGTGGCAGAAGGATCAGTTTCTCGGCTTGTCTGGATGCTCACCCCAGTACAGGAATATCCTCCTGTCCTCCCCTCCAAAGAGGAAACATGTTAAGTTGGCTGTTATGGGTAAGAGAGGAAGGAGATATCTCCAGGGGAGTCTGGGAGGAACAATGCCCATTATGATCAGCCTGGTGGAGCCTCCGGTAGCTAGAAACCACCAAAAACTGACCAGCTTCCTGGGGTTGTAGAGGTACCACAAGGGAGGACAGGAGCTTCGGCTACAATCCTAATGATACAATGTGCATGACTGAAAGTGTTATCAAAGACCTGTCATGGAATTCAGATAAATACACCCCACCCTACTCAACTAATCTTTAAGGAGACAAGAGCAGTTTCCAAAGATTATCTTGACTGTATCATCTTGGTGTGGGACTTGAAACCCCCTGCTTCCCTTTGTCATTGAGATTGAGACTTGGGGACAGTTAAAATCATTTCCTGATTTCAAAAATCCCTAATCAGTAACATTTCTTCCTTTACACAGGCTCTTTTTCCTCCCATCACTCTCTGCTTAGGGAATTATTTCTCGTTGCTCAATTCGCCACAAAACTTTCAGTAATTCAAAGTAAAATTTCCTGACATGCACTCTACTATTGTACTGAAAACATACTATTAATATACTTGTATTATGAAATTTACCAAACTGACTTTTTTCCATGCTTATTTTCTTCACTAATCTCTAAACTTTTTCAGTCACAAATAAAGTTTTATTCCTCTCTAGGGTACCCTGAGTGCATCATGATGCTTGGTACCAAATAGACAGCCAATGAATTCTTATGGATTGAGAATAAAGCATTAGCCAGGCATGGTGGCTCACTCCTGTAGTCCCAACTACTCGGAAGGCTGAGGCAGGAGGACCGCTTGATCCTAAAAGGTCAAGGCTGCAGTGAGTTATTATGATGATGCCACTGCACTCCAGCCTGTGTGACAGAGTGAGATCCCAATGCAAGAAGAAAGAAGAAAAAGACGGAGAAGAAAAAGAGGAAGAGGAAGAAAAAGAAGGAGGAAGAGGAGAATAATTTAGGCTTAAACTTTCTTGTCTCTCCTATATATCCATTCTGATAGTAGTTCAATCACAGTAGTATGTTTTATTTTGTACCATCAGATATTGTGCTATCTATTTTGTGTTTTTCTTAAATTCTTATTATTTGTTGTAGGCAGCTTCTGACATAACTCCCAATGATCTCCACACAACAGATCACTACTACATTATTTATCAATCAGCTAGGGATTACAGATGATAAAACCCAATTATGGCAAAATTCCCAGTTTGGTTATTAGATTTAGTCCATAAATGATTATCGATTTGCAACATGCATAACAAATTATACAGTCAGCGCTCCATATCTATGTGTTCCACATCTTCAGATTCAACCAAACACAGAAAATACACTATTCCACAGGACCAACTGTGGGACTTGAGCATCCAGGGATTTTGGTATCAGAGGTGGGTCCTAGAAACAATCTGCCTCAGATACCAAGGGACAACGACATTTCAGTCATCAAAACGGCTCATACTCCCACTTTATTATTGGGTGCATACCATCTGCCTTCAATTTGGGGCACAGTTTCTCCTTTGCATACGTAATTTTATTTGAGTATGAGAGTACACTGTTGAATAAAAAGTTACTGTCCTCAGAAAGCTCATATCTAGTGAGAAGACAGATCATCTGAACAGAGAATTGCTTGCTTTCATTTCAAGTGATGAAAACCAGAAAGAAATAGGTGCATAGTAGGCCTATGCCCACTGAAACAAGGTAACTTACTCAATTTGAGGAGTGGAGATATCCATCGGGACCTCGGTAGGGTCTTCAAGGATGCATGAGAGTCACAGAGAAGAACAGGAGGAAGATCCCAGGCCTAGAGAACAGAAGAAACCAAGAGATATCTTAATAAATTCCCCAGAACAGGACCTTTGGTCAAACTGCACTAAAGATGCTCTTAATAAATGAATTATCCTTTACAATAAATGTGTGTCCTGTTGTTTTTATGAGAAAAGCAAAAAATAGGAATAATTCACACAGTTGGATCAAGACAATTAGTAACTGGGCTTTGGCTAATTTCCTTAAGTGGCTGAAGCCAGTGCCTTAGTTCATAAAACTGGACCTGTCATCTCTCCTTTACTTATGATTCTGAAATGAACTTTAAACTCCCTGAATAAGAAGATGATCAATAATTTCATTTCTCAAACCTTAGGACTCTGACTTCTCTCAATTAACTTAATTACCACAAAGAAAAGCTCAAAGAAAAGCATCCAAAGTACTTTTAAAACCAAACAAACACCACCTTAATAATGAGTGAATAAAACAAACTTCTAGTGCTGGATATATAAATTAATTTTTGATTGGATTTGAAAGGATTAAGCAAATATATATATATATATATGTATGTATACACACACACACACACACACACACAATACAGTTGAACTCTAGCCTTGCAAGGTTCAGTTCCCCTGGGAAAATGCCTACCCTTCCTACACGTCTTGAAAAAAGCCTTCCTCATTCTCCAAATTTAGATCAAGGAGTCCTTGATTGATTCCCAACATGGTTTTACTTTTACAGTAATTCTATTTTATAGCCAATTAACAGAAAACAAGATACCTCCTATGTTTGAGTTCAGCTAACTTTATAAGCTTTGAAGGCTCAGCCACTTGGGCATGGTTAGAACCAAGGAAAATTCATAGCCTCTTGTATGATACGCTCAATTATTACTGAGCAGCTTGGTAGTTAGACATGCTTCCTTGTGGAGGACCAAAGGCAATATATGGCCACAAAAAGCCTCAGATGACAAAGAAGAAGCTGGAGGTGGAGAGGGACAGGACATTGTGAATTTCCCTCTCTCCAGCCAGGAGCAAGAGGAGCCTTGAGGGGATGCTGGGAATCATAAGACTGTTTACTCAGCACCCCTTCCACACACACACACAGGCACACATCTTCACACCCCACACTCTCCTGTCCCACAGGTCAGCCTTATATAGTCTACTATAAGGAGAATGATGTGTTTACCTATAATTTGCTTGCTTGGAATTCTAAACTCAGAATCCCTGTGGATGAACATAATATTTACCATTAAGGTACTCTTCTATGTGCCTGGTATGCACCATGTAAGAAGTACAGCTGCCTTTGCTACGGTTTGGATGTAGGTCCCCTCCAAATCTCATGTTTAAATGTGATCCCCAGTGTTGGAGGTGAGGTCTGATGGGAGGCACTGGATTGGTGGGGTGGATTCCTCATGAACGGCTTAGCGCCATCTCCTTGGTAATGAGTGAGTTCCTGCTCAGTTAGTTCACATGAGATCTGGTTATTTAAAAATCTGGGACCTCCTCCTTGCTCTCTCTCACTCCAACTCTCACCATGTGACATACCTGCTCTCCCTTTGCTTTCCACCATGATTGAAAGCTTCCCGAAGAGTCATGCTTGTATAGTCTGCGGAACCGTGAGCCAATTAAACCTCTTTTTAAAATAAATTACCCAATCTCAGGTATTTCTTTATAACAGCTCAAAAACATCCTAACACAGCCCTGTATGTGCCATGGTGGAGTGACTACATAGAGAAAGAGATGCCCAAGAAGCCCCATCTGTTCCAGCCCCTGGCTGTCCGGTTTTCCCCAACCCAGGCACCAGACATAAGAGTGAAGGAGCCTTGGCCGGGCGCGGTGGCTCAAGCCTGTAATCCCAGCACTTTGGGAGGCCGAGGCGGGCGGATCACGAGGTCAGGAGATCGAGACCCTCCTGGCTAACACGGTGAAACCCCGTCTCTACTAAAAAATACAAAAAACTAGCCGGCGCAGTGGCGGGCGCCTGTAGTCCCAGCTACTCGGAGGCTGAGGCGGGAGAATGGCGGGAACCCGGGAGGCGGAGCTTGCAGTGAGCCGAGATCGCGCCACTGCACTCCAGCCTGGGCGAGACAGCGAGACTCTGTCTCAAAAAAAAAAAAAAAAAAAAGAGTGAAGGAGCCTTTAAGATGGTTCCAGTTGGCCGGCGCGGTGGCTCAAGCCTGTAATCACAGCACTTTGGGAGGCCGAGAAGGGCGGATCACGAAGTCAGGAGATCGAGACCATCCTGGCTAACACAGTGAAACCACGTCTCTACTAAAAAATACAAAAAACTAGCCGGGCGAGGTGGCAGGCGCCTGTAGTCCCAGCTACTCGGGAGGCTGAGGCAGGAGAATGGCGTAAGCCCGGGAGGCGGAGCTTGCAGTGAGCTGAGATCCGGCCACTGCACTCTAGCCTGGGCGACAGAGCTAGACTCCGTCTCAAAAAAAAAAAAAAAAAAAAAAAAAAAAGATGGTTCCAGTCTCAGCCACTATCTGACTGAGAAACCCCAGGACAAACCGCCTACCTGAGTCCAGTCAACCCCCATATTGAACAACACACACTGGAGCCTGTTGTGGGGTGGAGTGGGGAGATGGAAAGCATTAGGAAAAATGCCAAAGCATGCTGGGCTCAATACCTAGGTGATGGGCTAATAGGTGCAGCAAACCACTATGGCACACGTTTACCTATATAACAAACCTGCACATCCTGCACCTGTACTGCAGAACTTAAAGTAAAAATTTAAAAAACAATTTTTTTTTTTGAGACGGAGTCTCGCTCTGTCACCCAGGCTGGATTACAGTGGCGTGATCTTGGCTCACTGCAAGCTCCGTCTCCCGAGTTCACGCCATTCTCCTGCCTCAGCCTCCCGAGTAGCTGGGACCACAGGCTCCCGCCGCCACGCCCGGCTAGTTTTGTTATATTTTTAGTAGAGATGGGGTTTCACTATGTTAGCCAGGATGGTCTCGATCTCCTGACCTCGTGATCCGCCTGCCTCAGCCTCCCAAAGTGCTGGGATTACAGGCGTGAGCCACCGTGCCCGGCCATAAAAATTAAATTTTAAGAAAAGATTGTTATTCCTTAAGCCCTTGTTATGTGGTGGTTTAACAACCAGCTGTAGAGACCGGAATAGTCTAAATAAGAAGAATATCTGACTGAGTCTTCTGTCATCACACCACTGTCCTGATCGTCTCAAAGATCTGAATTGTTTTCCAGTCACACTCCACTTCTCCACCTCTGGTCTTCACTGTCTGTTCCTACTTTAGCTGCACATTGAGCCAACCAGGAGAATCTTACCAGAGAGAGAAAGACTGTTCTCAAGTTGAAGATGAATGTAGTTGTACTCAGCCTGCCCAAATATATGAGTGCCTCTGTTTATCCAATATAGCATCACATGAGCAGTTTAGTCTGCATTTCACCTTGGATTCCGAGATTTACTCCCAGACATACAGCTGTTTTGAAATAGCCTCCAGTATAGCCCTCCCAGCCTCATGCCCCTAGTACAAACACATGCTTCCAAGCCTTTTCATCTGTTTCTTATAGCCTACTTGAACTATTGCCAGGTTTGAATTGACAATGCAATTTGGGAACACATTCTAAAATGATTACTTCACCCAAAAATGCAGAATATTTTGTCTTTTAAGAATATTACAAATTAAAAACTGTTTAGCAAGCTCAAGGAAGTGAATTTCTCAGATTCAAGAAAGTGTTCAGGCCGGGCGTGATGGCTCGCGCCTGTAATCCCAGCACTTTGGGAGTCTGAGGCAGGTGGATCACCTGAGGTCAGGAGTTTGAGACCAGCCTGACCAACATGGTGAAACCCCATCTCTACTAAAAAATACAAAAAGTTACCCGGGCGTGGTGGCAGGTGCCTGTAATCCCAGCTACTCGGGAGGTTAAGGCAGGAGAATCGCTTGAACCCGGGAGGTGGAAGTTGCAGTAAGTCAAGATCGTGCCATTGCACTCTGGCCTGGGCAACAAGAGTGAAACTCCGTCTCAAAAATAAAAAAAGGAAGGAAGAAAGAAAGTGTTCTTATATACTATGAGAGTTTAAGGTTGCATTGTATCCATAAAGAATTACTTTTCTTTCAACGAAGAATTTCTGTTATAAACTAGGGGATTAAACACACAAGCAGATGCACACACACACACACACACACACACACACACGTGGACAAAACTTAGCAAAAAACAAAACTTGCTTCCCTAGAAGGCAATCAGAAGCTGTGTCAAATTTCCCTCCAGTAGGCCACATAAACGAATAAGACACATATTTAACCAAATTGATAGATGGTAGGTTATCAGTGGAGCAATCAAGGCCTGATCAGTATATTTTCCCAGCAGGGCCAAGCCAATGTGACACAGCAGGAATCTTGCAAGCTCAAGGGAACATCGCAGAGTCACAAAGCTACCTGCTGTAGCTTTCTGGTTTTCTGTATAGATTTCTATGAGGAGATGGGAGAGAATGCTATAAAAAGAAGCACTGCAGCTCAAGAGGAAAGTCTTATTTCTCTGCTTGGCTTTATTTTTCTTTTCCAAAGCATTTTAAAATTAAATAAAAATTTTCCGCATTGGGGCGCAATCTCAACCTGCTAATGTCATGTTTATAAAGGCAATCTGGCACGTGGAGAAGAGCAGGCTTTGAAGACAGAAGGGCCTTGTTCAAATCCTAGCTTCTGCTACTCACTAGCTGTGTGAACTCATGCAAGTTACATGACCCCGCTTATCTTTGATTCTTTTAGTAAAGTGGCGGTCATAATGCACATGATGGTGTTAGAGGTTAAACAAGATAATATCTTAAGTTACCAGTTCTGTACCTAGAACACAGTAAGTATTCAATCACTAATTATATACATTAAAGATTAACATACTTAGTTACTAATATACTTCTTGTTAAATTTTATTATATTTTTTCATTTTAAAACATTACCTTTATGTCATTAGTAATATGTATTATTTAAAACAATTTTTTAAAACTCTCTGATCAGAAATAAGAGACTTGGTTCTGATACATACATTGCTCTTTAAATATTTGATTTAGGCAACTTGATTTCCATTCAGTTATGAGTCTCAGTTTTTTCATCATTGTTATTTTAAAAAATGAAGGAACTAGGTTTTCTGATGTCTCTCCTGACAAACATTTCAAGCAATTTGTTTACTTTGTCCAACGAGATGGTCTTGAACAAAACATTAGTGTTTATGGCCAAGGCATCTGGTCTTGGGATCGGGATATGCTGGTACATGTTTAACAATTGGATCTCTGGGTAAAAAAGCCCTGATTTGTGCTTGCCAATTATGGTGTAAATATTCCGACCATGGCCGATTTCTAGCTATCAATGAGATGTCACTAAAGCAGAGTTAGAAAGGTATATACACACAATTAGCTCTCATGGTGCTGACTCAAGCACATCATTGTGCCAGACTCACTCGGTAGATCACAGCACTCACTATGCAACTCACATTCAGTTCCTGAGCATTTCTTACATCATGTAGAAAAAGAGCTCTGGATATTAGGATACTTTCTATTTTCAGCTTCCTGTGAGGGAAGAGACATAAATAAGTCCCTGTTTACCACATAGAATGTACCACTGAATTCCTTGCCATTTTGGAAAAAGCAAACAAATGTTTCAGAGACCATGAAACACTGAGATGCAAACTTAATCTGCTTTTCTTACATTCCATTCTATTTCTTCACTACTTTAAAATCTTCCCTAATCTCAGACTGTAAAAACAACTATGAATTTTAAAGATTCTAAATCAGAAAATAGGCCAAAGAAAATTTGGTCTCTTCTTCAATTCTTTAACACCCGTAAGGATGATATTTGTCAGCTCAAATCTTTTTCTCATCTAAAAAGTCAATCATAAATTAATAGTGAATGGATTCTGAATACAGTGTTCCCACAGATGCTGCGTCTTAGAGTGTCCCAGGATGCATAGCAGGACCACAAATGAGAACACAATACAACATGTTTTAGCACCTGATACATCATGTGTTGATTGCCAAAACACTAAAGCCCAGTAATCCATTCTAGGATAAGCCCTCAGGACGTAACTCAGCAGCTTATTTTCTCACAAACCTGACATCTTTGATCATCAAACTTCTTAGACCTCAAAAATGTGAAGTTGAAGAAACTTGCAAGAAGTCAGTGTACTATTAAGAGCTGTGACGGTGTATATCTGACAGTCCAGCAGATGACTTGTTAGTCTGTTTTCATATTGCTGTAAAGAGCTGCCCGAGACTGGGTAATTTATAAAGAAAAGAAGTTTAATTGATGCACAGTTCCACATGGTTGGGAAGCCTCAGGAAACTTACAATCATGGTGGAAGGCAAAGAGGAAACAAGGCACCTTCTTCACAAAGCAGCAGGAAGGAGAAGTGCCAAGTGAAGGGGTAAGAGCCCCTTATAAAACTGTCAGATCTTGTGAAAACTCACTCACTATAATGAGAACAGCATGGGGGAAACCACCCCCATGATTATTCAGTTACCTTCACCTGGTCTCTCCGTTGACATGTGGAGATTATGGGGATATGGGGATTACAATTAAAGATGAGATTTAGGTGGGAACACAAAGCCTCACCATATCACCTTGTACAGTGGGTTCCAATATTCACCTAAAGATTTAGAAATAACAATCCTACTGATTTAATCAGCACCCCAGCAAAGTGTTTAAGATTTCTAAATTATCACCCTGAGTCATCATGAAAAAACGTCATTTTGATCTTATTATCTTCTATGTGGTGTGTAAGGACAATATATGATATCTTTCAGAAACATTTCCATCAAAAAGTATTTAAAAGTACAATCTTCAATACCTAGAAAATGTACCTAAATTAAATAATTTATTTCTTGGAAATGTGATATTGCTGCAGTTCTATATTTTAAGGCATTCACATGTAGAATGCCTATCAAGTATAAGACATTGAGGCGATAAAGATTCATAAAACAATATAGGAGATCTTGTTTTTCTGTTCAGATCCCTGTACTCAGTCCATGCATCCATCCTTTAGATGCTCTGTGTGCTGGCTGTTATCATTTATTACCAGGAGATGTGTCACTAAGGAGGTCATCTCCTGCAAGGGGCTGCTTGTTTCACTAACTTAGTGACAAGTATATACAAAAGTTCTTATATCCCCACCCTTGCCTAAAGGTAGAACAAACTTTGTAGTGCAGTTTGTGCTTCAGAGCTCCCATATAAAATCAGGCTGAGATGGTCTCCAGGGGAGATCATATCCTGGCTTGACTCTTTTCTGTTTTGCTTCCCTTAATCTCCTCTCCTGAGAACACTTCCTCAATAAGGCATTTGCAAAAGAATCCACACCTCACGGTCTATTTCTAAAGTACCCAATCTAAGACAGACTTAGACCCTTCTCTCAAGAATATAAGCTGTATATAAGAGTTGCACAGAAAAATAATCCTGGAGACCTGCAGTGTTCCTCTTGAGTATTCAGCTGAGTATGGGCCAGCACAAGCACACGAGGGAAGGAACACCAGAGAAGTTTAAAAGGAGAAATCCCTGGAGATTACACAGGGATAAGAATAGCATCCATTCCTAGCAGACTGAGTGGAAAACTTACAATTCACAGGGCACTGGATAGAATACTAAAAAGAGTTTTGCCTCAGTCATGGGGAAAAATATCATCAGACTATACAGTGCTCTGATCTCACATAACAACACTTAAAATCAAAACTCAAAAGTATCAAGATATTTCTAAGTAACTTAACTGTACCCCAGAACAAAGCTTTAGAATATTTATAGAAATTCAAAATTATACAACATCCTACAAGATAAGGTTCACAATGTCCGGCATCTAGTAAAACATTACCAGGCATTCAAAGAAAAATAGAAATGACCCAAAATGAAAAAAAAAAAAAATCCAATCAATGGAAATTCACATACAGCTGACACAAATGGAGAAATTTTTAAAAATTATAACTATTTCATTTGTTCAAAATATAGAGAAAAGATTGAAACTGATAAATAGAGACATGGAAGACCCAGCAGGTTAGATACTGCAAAAGAAAATGTTAGTAAACTTAAGCAATTTAGCAATAGGAACTATCCAAAATAAAACAAACATAAAATGGGGAAGAAGACAGCATCAGTGGGCTCTGAAACAATTTCAGGTGGACAAATACATATGCAATTATCATCTCTGAAGGAGAAGGGGGATGGAGAGGACAGAAAACATATTTAAAGAAATGGTTGACAAAATTTTGATATTTAATGAAAAACTATAAGCCCACAGATTCAAGAAGCTGAACAAATCTCAAGTGTAAGAAACATGGAGAAAAGCACAGCAAGACACTCTATAACCAAAATATTTAAAACAAGTAATAAAGAGGAAATATTAAAAGCAGCCAGAAGAAAAAAGTACGTATCAAGTACAGAAAAACAAAGATAAGGATTACAGCAGATTCTGCATTGAAGCAATGTAAGCTAGAGGACAATGGGGCAACATCTTTAAAGTACTGGAAGGAAAAATGATCAACCTAGAATTCTGTACACAGAAAGAATATCTTTCAAAATGATGGCAAAAGACTTTTGAAGACCTTCAAAAATGAAAGAATTCATCCAAAGGAGACAAAAAAATTACAAAAAAATTACAGAAAATAAAAGATTAAAACATTGATATACACAAAAAAGAACACTAGAAATGATAATTATATGAATAAATGTAAAGAAATTTTCTCATTATGTAAGTCTCCTTAAAAGATATCAGCCCTCACGCCTGTAATCCCAGCACTTGGGAGGCTGAGGTGGGCAGATCACCTGAGGTCAGGAGTTCGAGACCAGCCTGACCAACATGGAGAAACACTGTCTCTACTAAAAGTACAAAATTAGCTGGGCGTTGTGGTGCAAGCCTGTAATCCCAGTTGCTCAGGAGGCTGAGGCAAGAGAATCACTTGAACCCAGGAGGTGGAGGTTGCCGTGAGCCGAGATCACGCCATTGCACTCCAGCCTGGGCAACAAGAGTGAAACCCCATCTCAAAAAAAAAAAAAAAAAACATGTAAGCCACTTAAAGCAAAAATAACAATGTATTGTGAAGTTTATAACACGTGAAGTAGAATGTGTGGCAACAATAACACAAGGACCAAGAGGTGAGAAATGATAGTGTTGTGAAGTCCTTATACTATGTAGGAAGTAGTGTAATATTACTTGAAGGTAGACCATGGTAAGTTAAAGATATGTACTATAAATTTTAAAGCTACCACTACAATAACATATACACACAAGTTATAGGTAAAACTCATATAGGAGATAAAATGGAGTCACAAAAATTACTCAATCTAAAAGATGAGAGCAAAAGAGGAAAAAGGAGCAAAAGAAAAATAGAAAATAAATAATAAAAGGTTAGCTATAATCTCAACCATATCTATAATAACATGTGTGGTGAACAGACTCTAAGATGGCCTGCAATTATTCCTGTCTCCTTCTTTTCATGGCCTTGTGTATATTCACGCGCTCCTCTTGAGTGCAGGTGGAACTTGTGACTTGATTCTAACTGATATAATATGGTTAAGGTAATGAGATGTCACCTCCATGATTGTTATTTAAGATTATACCTTCCATCTTTTGAGTAGACTTTCTCATTGACTGTCTCTCTTACTGGCTTTGATGAAGAAGCTGCCATATGAAGAAGTTCACATGGCAAGGAACTAAGAGTGACCCTCATTGTGACAGGATGCAAGGAATTGAATCCTGCTGGCAACCACATTAGCTTAGAAAGTGATTCTCCTTCAGCTGAGCCTCACATGAGACCCAGCCCTACCTAACTCTTTGATTTCAACATTGTGAAATATCCTAAAGCAGAGGACCCAGCTAAACTGTGCCTGAATTCCAGACCTACAGAAACAGTGAGATAAATGTGTTTATCTTATGTGTGTTGTTTTAAGCTGTTACATTTGTGGTAATACTCTTCTGCAGCAACAGATAATTAATTAAATATTAAATGTAAATAGTTTAAACACCCAATTAAAATGGAGATTGTCAGACGGGATTTAAAAAAACGAAGACCCAATTTTATGCTACTTTCAAGAAACCTACTTTAAATACAAGGCTATAAATAGGTTAAAAATAAAAATATAAGAAAAGTTATGCCATGCTAATTCTAATCTTTAAAAAAGAAGCAGGAGTTGCTCTAATGATATAAGACAAAGTAGATTTAATTGGAGATAATATGAATAAGAGTAAAGAGGGTCATTTCATAAAGAGTCCAATTCAGCAAGAGGATATGACAATCCTAAAGTTGTATGCAGCTAATAACAGAATTATTACATCAATTAAAAACAGATAGAAGTATAAGAAGAAATAGAAAAATCCATCATTATACTAAGAGACTAACAGATCTAACACAGACTAACACAGATCAGACTAACACAGATCAATAATTGAAAGAACAAATTAACAGAAAATCAATAAGGCTATAGAAGACCTGAACAACACTTTAAACAAATTCACCTAATTAGCATTTATGCAACACAAAAAATGCAAAATACACATCCTTTTCAAGTACACAGAGAACATTTACCAAAACAGAGCATTTTCTGGCCCATAAAAATCTTTTGTCTCATTTTCCCTGTGGTATTCTTAAACTAAAAGTGCTAAAATCTCAATCTCTACCGTTAACCTCACTGATATTGTCAATGGGATTTCACAAGGAGGAAGGATAAGCAGGGAAACCCTCTAATACAAAGTGTGCCAAATGCTTACTTTGGGAAAGAAGATTTCAATGAAGCAGAAGACATAAGAGAAGGGAGATTCTAGTTCACCTTCTCTAGAGCTCCAAGAGACAGCCAAGTTATAGGCTTTAAACATGGCGTATTCTAAATGGCACTTATGGGGCTGGATTAATAGATGCTGATACAATTTGGATGTTTGTCCCCTCCAAATCTCATGTTGAAATGTAATCCCCAATGTTGGAGGTGGGCCTGGTGAGAGGTGTTTGAATCATGGTAGCAGATTCCTCATGAATGGCTTGGTGCCATCCCCGTGATAATGAGTGAGTTCTTGCTCTATGAGTTCACGCAAGATCTGTGTTGTTTAAAGGAGGCTGGAACTTCCTGCTCTCTCTCTTACTCTCCCTCTCACCATATGACATGTTTTCTCCCCCTTTGCCTCTGCCATGATTAGAAGCTTCCTCAGCCCCTCATCAGGAGCAGATGCTGGTACCATGCTTCCAGTACAGCCTGCAGAACCATAAGCCAAAATGAATATATTTTCTTTAAAAATTACCCAACCTCAGGTATTTCTTTATAGCAATGCAAACAGACTAACACAGATGCTCAACACATTGTCTTTTGTTATCAAAAAGGTTGAGGTTCAGTTATTTTTGGCTCAAAGACATTAAGTATATTATCAAAGTTTGTTTATATAAGATGGCATTTAGATAATAAGTAATACTACAGGGTAGTAAAAATGCCAAGAAATTCAATATTTTTCTAGGGAAGAGGTTTCTATCAATACTTCTTACGGTGACATTACTGTGCCTGGAGGAGGGGGAGGCAACTCAATCTGCAAGAAAATTTAAGATGATATATATGTTACTTACTCACTCCATGTGAAATCAATCAAAAAAGTTTAATTCAACACAGCTACAATGTTGAATCAATGATTCGCTGTAAAAGCAAAGCTATTAATGGGGAGGTAACTCCCATAGAGTTGCATTGATAAGCAAACAAGAAACTTCATAAAAAGTAAACAGACTGCTTCTGTGTTGGGTTGGCATTGAAAATCCTCACGTATGTACAGAGCATAATTGATTGGGTGTAAGTTACTGGAACATGTTATGAAGATCTTTAAAAGCTTCAGGTTATTCAAATTCACTTTAGCACTCAGTACCATTGGGGAATTTTGTAAAGAAGAGAACGATCTGGGTAACTATAGCAAGGAATATTTTTTGTAGAGAAATCTTTTGCAAATTGTTATAACTGTTCTGGAGGTCAGTGTCTGTATAAATGTAAAATGTGTGTACTTTTAGCCCCGAAATACTCAGTGCTCAGATATGTCCACAAAACTGACCCTCAAATATGCGCACAGAAGATATGTTTTATTTAGAACCTTTTTTTCTAGTAAATAACAGAAAATCAATGCCATCCAGCTTAAACAATAAAAGGGGTTTGCTGGTTTACAGACTTGGAAAATTCAGGCATAAGAGGGTTTATAATTTGAGCTTATTTTAGGAGGTGAACAAAATAGACAAAACAGTAGAAAAGTGATACAGGAATGAGATGACAGCCAATATAGGGTGTATCATCAAGCTAATTTCCACTGTGGACAACTAGAATTTAATTTCAATAGAAAAACCCTGAGAAGCAGGGTAAAGCGTATGGCCTCAGAGGTAATCCATCCTAGAGTCACAGGGTTGAAGAATTCTCTTAAGGAGCTTTAATTCCATTGTGCTGGACAGAGGACTGCAGTAGTAAGAGAAACCCTTCAGACAACAAATTCAGTACTGACAGTCAGAATTTGGGCCAGTGGACACTGACGTGGTAAAGACAAGTGGATATGGGTAGGTGACCAACAACATCTGCCTCAGATAGATTTTGGATTGGGTGACCCATCAGCTCAACAATGCCATTGAAGATTCTCTCCACTCCATTCTGATTTCCAGGATTAATTTTATCCAAACAATGGTTTCCATGGTGGTCATTAAGTGAGTACCAGTCCCAATTGGGGCTACATATATTGTAGAATATAGAAAGCACTTCAGTGTCAATGTTCCAAGCAAAAATGCTTATATTTAGTATAATTGGACTGGATTGAGGCAGAGGCATATCTCTGAACTAATGACTTTGCTACTTTAAATCCATCGGTATCTACCCCTAAAGATAAAGATGGGTTGTCTTCCTCAAAGGCACATACAAAATCTGGGTACTGTTCAGAAGGGAGAAGCTGGGAGGATGCTGGGCAGCTCAATCACAAATGTATAGTGATGTATGTGGAAAGATGTCAATTACAACCTTCTCTGCAATAGCAAAAACCTAGGGACATCCAAAGCATGCATCGATAGGAGACTTACAGTTAAACAAATTATTGTATATTCTGACCATGGTTGCTAAGCAGTAGTAGATCTTTATTTTCTGATACAGATGGGTTTCCAAGATAAATCATTAAATGAAAAGGCATATGCAAATCAATGTGTAAAGTAAAACACTTTTGTAAATTAAAAAGGCAAGCCCACACAACTACTGAGCTGTGGGATAATAAATGTTTGTTGTCTTACTGGATATGGGTAGGGCACCAACCATATCTACTTCAGATAGTTTTGGGGTAATTGTTATAGTGTTATGCAGAAATAGATAGTCCATACAATGGCCTAACAGGAAAACACAGCTATAAAGTACAATATGATTCTCTTTTTAAGTATTCATGGACATTTTCCAAATAAATTTAGAAAGCAACAGGACTTTTGATTTAGAAGTTTACAATGCAATTGCTTTAAAGCTTCCACATATTCCAGGTTACAAAGAACTTAGAAGAAGCTGCAATTTTCCATCCATCCCAATGAAGGTTCTGTATCCTAAAGAAGACCCTGATGAGGGAAAATGAAGCAACTTACTAGGTACAGGCTGGTCACACATGTGGGAACATTTCACAAACATCTCTAACTTTAGGCTCTATCTTCATCACTTCAGATTTAAAGAAAAGCTAAGGAAGATTACAGTTATTAAAATCTATATCATAAATAGCCCATCCCCTCCATGAAATCTATGTTTACCAAAATAATTTAAGAGGATTAAAGCTGCAGAACAAAATAAGTTAAAATTGTAGCTGCAATCTTCAAACTGGGGTTATACCTTTAAAGGCTTTCAAAGTTGCATACGGCCATAAATAGTTTTGAGGAATCAATTTCAACTCAATTTCCACATATATGCAATCTCCTAAAATTGAGCTACTTGAGATATGCATTGTCTTAGTACATTCATGCTGCTATAACAAAATACCTTAGATCAGGTAATTTATAAAGAACAGAATTTATTTCTTACAGTTTGGGAGGCTGGGAAGTCCAAGATCAAGGCATCTGCAGATTCAGTGTCTGGTGAGGACCTGTTGGTTATACAGTTCTCACATGGCAGAAGAAATGGAAGGCAAAAGCCACTACAGTGTTCCCTTTAACCTCCTTTGTAAGAGCACTAATTCATTCATAAGAGCAGAGCCCTCATGACTTAATCACTTCCCCAAAGGCCCCACCTCTTAATATCACCACCCTGGGGTTTACATTCCAACACAGGAATTTTATAAAGACACTTATATTCAAATTTTATAGCACGCATTATATCTGCTTTTCTTTCCAATGTCTCCTTTCACAAGTATTCTTTTCCATATTTCAAAGGAAGTCATGTTTCTCTGGATTCTCAAATCTTATTGTGCCTTGCCCCAGAGTATAAAAACTTCAAGGGTGCCAAACAAACAAAGAAAATAATGGTTTTAAACTATCAGTGTTTCCAAAGCTCATTTATTCAAATGACCATAAACTCACAGTAGGACTTCTCTCTTTCCTGTCTTATGCATATTTTTATTAACTGAGAAGCACAGAACTTTTGTTGGGGTGTACTATAATGAAAAGTATTCTAGCATGCAGAAGGGATTATTGGCATTGATAACTAACAATTTTTACTTAGCAGTTCCATCTCTTAGTTCTGTCAACTATTGTAAAATAACATATTGCTCCTGAGAATAAGTCCCTTGAGACTGTTGTTGAACAAGGATGTTGAACAATGTTGTTGAATCACTATTTTATGATCCCATTTATTTACAAAAGATCCAAACTCAAAAAAAAAAAAAAAAAAAAGAAACCTCCTCATTTTTGAAATGAGGAAAGCTAAGGATATTAGTGAAAAGATACTTCCATCAAAGTTGGCTTTGGAAAACTTACACATATTAGTTTTCTTCTGTTGAAAATACTATATGATTCCAGGTACATAGTTCATTCTTTTCACAAATATTTATTGAGTAGCTTCTATTTTCCAGGTACTGTTTTAGATTCTCAGATGCAATGGTGATTAAAAATAACAAAACTTCATGCTCTCATAGAACTTACAGAGACAATAGATAAAGAAAATGAGTAAACGGTATATAGTGCATTAGAGAGTCATATGTGTATAGAAAACAAGATAAAAGGGAAGAAGGACACGGAATGCAAGGGAACACTGGGAATTTTAAATAAGGTGTTCAGGGATGGCTCCATTTAGAAGATACTATTTATGCAAAATTAGAAGGAGATGAGGGAGCAAGATTTGTAGATATTTGGGGAGAAAGTACATTAAGCAGAAGGGAAAGCACATGCAAAGGCCCTGGGGCAAAGTATGCTTGGCTAGCTCAAGGAATGGCAAAAAGGCCAGTGTGGAGAAAAGTACATGAGAGGAAAAGTGGAAGAACAAGAGGTGAGAGGTATAGTGCACTTCTAGACCATGTGGAACCTTATAGGCTACTGCAAGGATTTTAACTTTTACTCTGGGTGAGGGTTTTGTGTAGTGACACAATTTGACTTATGTTAAGAGGCACACAAGCTACTGTATTTTGAGAATATACTATACTACAAGAAGCAAGAGCAGAGACAGAAAGTCCAGTAAGGCAGTTACTGCAATAATGAGAAAAGAGAAATAGACCATGGATGTTTGGTGCAAGATGGTAGCCAAGGAGGTGATAAGAAAAGGTGAGATTCATGACATATTCTGAAGGTCAAGCCCATAGGATATGCTGATGTATTGGATGTATGGTGTGAGAGAGTAGCCATACATCTTAGAAAAAAATTAAATTCATAGTTAAAAACTTTTCCAGAAAGGAAACTCCAGACTTAAATAATTTCAGTAATTTTAAAACCTAATAAAGGCAGTTCAAGAAAGAATTTCACAGACTAACATCCTTCATGAATATAGATGCAAAAAAATTAACAAAATATAGCAAACTGATTTCAACAGTATATATAAAGTATAATACATGATGACCAAATAGAGTTTATCTTAGGAATGCAAGGCCATTTAACATTTAAAGATCAATCAATGTAATCTACCATATAATCAGAACATGGGAGAAAAACTATATGATAATTAGAATAAATGTAGAAAAAATTCAACACTACTCATCATACAAACTGTTAGCAAACTAAGAATAAAAGGGACCTTTTTGAATGTGATAAAAAAGGTTTAAACCTACAGCTAACTTCATATTTAATGATGAAAGTCTAAATGTATCTCCTAGGACTATTAAAAGGCAAGGTTACCCACTGTCATCATTTCTATTCATTATTGTGCAGGAGGTCCTAACCAGTTCAATACAGCAAAATGAAGAATAAAAGAAATAAAAGGCAAAAGGAATGAAAAAGAAAAAGTAAAAGCATCTATATTTGCTGATGACATGGTTATTATGTACAAAGGCCAAAAGAATCTACAAAGCAAATGCTAGAACTAATATGCGAATTTAGTGAAGTTGCAGGATAAAAAATTAATATTTAAAAAATCAATTAGGGTCACAAACAACTAGAAAATGAAATTTAAAAACTGATTCCATTTATAGCATCAAAAATCATGAAATAATTCAAACATGTAACATAATGTAATATATAATATGTATATAACATAACATATATACCTATAACATATAACATAATAAACATAAAATATTTCTAAGAACTCTACACTAAAAAGACAAGGCATTGCTAAGAGAAATTAAAGATCTGGCCGGGCGCGGTGGCTCAAGCCTGTAATCCAGCACTTTGGAGGCCGAGACGGGCGGATCACGAGGTCAGGAGATCGAGACCATCCTGGCTAACACGGTGAAACCCCGTCTCTACTAAAAATACAAAAACTAGCGGGCGAGGTGGCGGGCGCCTGTAGTCCCAGCTACTCGGAGGCTGAGGCAGGAGAATGGCGTAAACCGGGAGGCGGAGCTTGCAGTGAGCTGAGATCTGGCCACTGCACTCCAGTCCGGGCGACAGAGCGAGACTCCGCCTCAAAAAAAAAAAAAAAAAAAAAAAAAAAAAAAAAAAAAGAGAAATTAAAGATCTAAATGAATGTGGAAATATCCCATTTCATAGATTGAAAGACTCAACATTATTAAGATGGCGGTGCTCTCAGAAACTGATCTGTAGAAACAATGCAATTCCAATCAAACTCTCAGCAGTTTTTATAGAAATTGACCTACTAAGTCTCAAATGACATGGAAAATCAAGGGACATAGAATAGCCAAAACAATTTTCCAAAAAAGGAACAATTAAGAACTTATACTATCTGACTTTATGACTTAGTATAAAACATACAGTTGTCAAGTGTAGTACTGGCTTAATAACGGAATCAATAGAACAGAATAAAGCCCAAAAAATGACCCCCAATTGTAGTGTCTTAGTCCACTGCATGTTGCTATAACAGAATTCCACAGACTGACTAATTTATGAACAATAAAAGTTCATTTGGCTCATGGTTCTGGAGACTGGCAAATCCAAGTTCAAGGGACCTGCATCTGGCAAGGGCCTTCAAGCTGCATCATCCCATAGAAGAAGGCAGCAGGGCAAGAGAGCACATGAGGGAGAGGGAAGGGAAGAGGGACAAACTCATCTTTTTATCAGGAACTCACTTGCATGATAACTAACCCACTCCCACAATAACATCATGAATCCATTCATGAGGGCAGCCCTCATGACCTAATCACCTCTTAAAGGTCCCACCTTCCAACACTATTGCATTGGGGATTAAGTTTCCAATACATGAACTTTGGGGAACACATTCAAACCTTAGCATATAGTCATCTGATTTTTTTTTATAATGATGCCAAAGAAATCCAATAGGAAAAAGAGTCTTTTCAAGAAGTGACAACCAGTCCCTACCTCACACCTTAAACAAAAATTAATTTGAGATAGATCCTAGACCTAAACATAAAAAAAAGCTAAAGCCCTAAAGGCCAAAGCTTCAGAAAATATATATTTGACAAAGGACTGATCTCTAGAATATATAAAGAACACCTAAATTTTAATAATAAAATATATATACATACATAGCAAATATTTGCTTAGCCACTTCACAGAAGAACACATACTAATGGCCAAAAAGCATATGAAAAGTACTTGACATAGTTAGTCATCAAGGAAATGGAAATTTAAAAAACAATGAAATGATACGTATCCACTGATATGGCTAAAATTAAAAAGACTGACAACACCAAATGTTGACAAGAATTTGGGACAATCAGGATTCTCATATATTGATGATATGGCTGTAAAACTGTACAACTCCTTTATCAAAAGATCTGGCAGTTTCTTATAAAACTAAATGTACACACACCCTATGACCCAGCAACTCCTTCCAGGTATTGCTCAAGAGAAATGAAAATATATATCTCCATAAAGACTTGTACACACATGTTCATAGCAGCTTTATTTTTACTAGTTAAAACTTGAAACAGCCCAGGTGTCCATCAATAAAAGAATGGATAAGCGAGCTGTTTATTCATATAATGGAATACAACTCATCAGTAGAAGAACTGAGCTACTAATATACACTACAACATCCATGAATTTCAAAAACATACTGAGTGAAAGAAGTCTCACATAAAAGAGTACATATTGTGTGATTGCATTCACATAAAGCTCTAGAATTAGCAAATCTCATCTATAGTGAAAAGTAATCAGAACATTAATTTCCTATTGAAGGGAAGAGTGAGATGTGGGAACAGGGTTTGCCTGGGAAGGAACATGAATGAACTTTCTGGAGTGATGGCAATGCTCTATATCTTGATGGGGATTTGTATTTGTCAAAACTCAGTGGATGTATACTTAAGATTTGTGCATTTCATTGTATGTTAATTTTACATCAAAATAAAAATCTTAGACAAATACTGAACTCTAATTGGTAATATGCATGCTGAAGTGTACATAGGAAGTGTACAGATGTCTTCAGTTTACTTTGAAATACATTAAAAAATGAAATGAGCCAGGTGCAGTGGCTCATGATTGTAATACCAGCGTTTTGGGAGGCTGAGGCAGGAGGCTCGCTTGAGGCCAAGAGTTTGAGACCAGCCTGTACAACACAGCCTGTGCAACATAGTGAGTGTAAAGATACATCTGGTATCTTTAAAAAATGATAATAATAAGTTGGGTTGATATAGGTGATAAAATAAGTATATTAAAGTATAAATGGTAGAATCTAGGTAGTGGTATACAAATGTTCACAGTAAAATTCAACTTTGCTGATGTTTGAACATTTTCATAATAAAGTAATTTAAAAAATTAAAGTACATACATAGCATTATTGACATCCCTTCAAGACAACTAAAAGACATTTTTTTCCAAGTATGATACAATATTTTTATATTGATCTGAAGCTCAATATAAAATAATTAGGCAGGTCTGATTCATCAGGCACTCATTAATTCATTCAAACATTTAACAGTTATTTATTGAACATCTATTACCTGCCAGGCACTTGAAAGAAAGCAAAAATGCAGATGAGTCCACTCAATAAGTATTTATCTATTTTCATCCTTAGTAACCGACTTGTAAAGGAATGCCATGGGGCACCAGCATATGATGAGAAAGTCTTTCATTCACAGCTATTTTTAATGTTTTTAATGTTATATTTTGCTCATTAAATAAGCTACTTTCAACATGGAAAGTCAATTATTTAAAATTAGAAATAATTACACAAATGCTGATGTCAATTTTAAATTGTTTCTTGAATATATTTTCAACCTTGGAAGCAGAGAAATTTCGACTTCAGGAAAGAGAGGGCCTCACAAACACACATGTGATTTTTAAAACGGTATTATGCTGACAGATCGAGAGAGCTCTAAATGTCATTTCCTCACAAGAAGCTATATGCACCGTGCTTGAACAGGGCTGGAGGACCTAGCAACAGAAGGGAGAAAAGGTTTCCAAGCTGAAAGAGCTGCTTGTTTCAGAGCTAAATCTTACATTGCCACGCCTCGAGGTCTTGACCAGGAAAATGATAGCCATCCAATGCCTCAATCTAATAACAGGTCTTGTTTCCTTGAATGACATTGGATTTATTAGATAGACATTTTTAAACACTGATTTTTCCGTGTAGTTCAAGTTACATCTTGAGGTAGAGCACAAATGTTGAATTTCTGTATATAAATATATTCTGGTCTATGAATGTATTGCTTCTCTCAGACACAAAAGCAAGGTTTTAAGATGAGAGTCAGAAATAATCCCAGTTATATACTGTTCTAATTCACATTACACCACTAAATGGACTCTGAGTAATTCAAATGTTAGAATGCATGGTTGAACAGCGAGACAGAGGCTGAGAATTTGCCAACCGGAAGATTTGAAACCATGCCTGATGCTCACTCTCAAGCAGCACTGGATGCCTTGAAATGCACTTGGGCTTCATGACTCACTTCCCTTTCTTTTTCCCTGGGGATTATCCTACTTCCTGTTTTGTCCAAACTAACCATCAAAGCTTCTATTATTTGAAAGCCTTGCTAAAACATCTTTTCCTTCAAGGTCCTGGAATTGTACCATCATCTTCCCTTTAATCCCTCCTCTTTTTCCCAAGTATAAGGGTAGCTTTGAAGGGGGAAAAAGTCACAAAAAGGGCTATTTTGTAGATATAAATGGAACTGGGGAGAAACACTTGTCAGCGTTTGCTTCAGAGGAGAGGAAGGCGTGGGGGGAGTAACACTGGTGAATTCTCTAAATTTGAACTTTGGCTATTTTCGTCTCATAGGGACTCAAGCCACCTCCTTCTCCTCTCCCTATGCTTCTACAAAACACTACTCACTATCTAAAGTAAGAGCCCGGAAATAAGCTTCTCTCTCACTCAGTTCATGGAAGTGCCCACCATCAAAGGGAAGGATCATTGAAAGGACACTATATAGAGAGTTCTGTGCCCCAGTCACCACCACCCCCAATGCAACACAGACGAGAGACAGAGATGTTTTTCCTATATCTGTCCCAAGAGCCTTACCACATCACTGGTTCTAGCATGTGAGTAGAAACCATAAACTAAGGAGATGTTATTCTATGAGACAAAAGCAAAAACCAGGCTCAGAACTTAAAAGTTTCACTTATTTAATGTGGTTCTTAATCTCTATCTGGCATGGTAGTTCACAAAATCTTGAGGCTGTGTCTCAAGTCATAGTACAACAAGACACAGGACAAATACCTTTTATCCCTACCAATTCCCACCCTACAATTCACATTCTAAAACGGACCCAGGCAACTGGTCCTTATTTTATCCACTGCTCTCATTTCTCCAGATGGCTCTCTCGAAATTCCCTTAACAGGGAGAAAGTGTTTTTCCTATTCAGTATTGCCTCAAAGCATTTGTGGACTAAATTCACTAACTTTCTCTTCAATCTTAATTATTGCTGGTCTTTGCTTACTCCAGTTTCCTCCCAAACCATTCTGAGTGTCTTTCCAGTGTTTACATATTATCTCATTTGTATTCTTTTTGTAGTACCTCAAAAGCCATAGTCAGGACTCACTTTGGAAATACATAGGTTTTTCTCAACTACTGCTCAATGAAAAAAAAAAAAAGATTACATTCTTCTTTCACTATTGGTTGAAAATTCAGGAGACAACATATGTTTTTACAAACAATACTTTCATCTCAATTGCTGCTTTAATAAGGATTCCTTTTGGTCTCAAGTGACCAAAACCCAGTTCACATTTACTTAAACCCAAGAAGGAATTTTTTGGCTTCTTTCATTGAAAAATCCAGTAGTCATCTAGCAGAAGCCCAGAAATGAATCTCTTTCCATTTCCTAGCTCTCTCTTCTTCTATGCTGGTTTTACTCTGTCCAGTAGCTCCCTCCCTCCTGCCCCAACAAATTGTGACAAAAATGATCACCAACAGCTATGGGATCAAATCTTACCTGCTTAGCCCTACCATCTGAAAAATACATATATTTCTAATAGCCCAGGAAAAGACCCAAAGAAAGTAATCGAGATCAGCAGGCAAGGGGTATCTGTGGTCCCCGTGCCCTGGACAATAGTCTAACCCTCTGGATTTCCTCCCTGGGCCCCAGCAGAGCAGCTGATCTTTAAGTCAGGCCAGGGAGAGCACTGCAGCTAGAAGGGTAGCCATTTTAAAGACATCAGCTCTAATTTCCTGTGGATCCTAGTTTATCCCACCAGCTTACTTTTAGGAAGGCACAAGAAGATTCTGCTGTTCCAGCAATGGGCAGATTCCAATTGAGGACTCCAGGGATGAACCCTCACACTGGTGAAACCGAAGGGACATTTGGTGCAAACAACTGTGACCTTCTGAAAACGATGCCCTCTCCTTTGTTATCTAACCCAGAGGAGTGGGTAGCCATGAAGAATTCAAACAAAGTAAAAATGGCTGTGAGTAGGCCTTGGGGAACTTGCAGTTCTCCTAGATTACACCATGCAAGCAGTCAGAGAGACAAGGGACCCACACAGAATCATCTGGAGTGAGGTTTGGTGATGGCAGAAGCTATTTATTTAATTCAAATCTCTTTAAGTATATTAAATAGACCCTAGCAACTTTTATGCTTTAAGTTCTAAAGTCCTAAATCAATTTTTTGTGATTTTCATTTCAACATAGGATGTTGGTTTTAAAATAATTATCGTCAAAGTTTTATTAAAATAATGCAGCTGTAAGTAAGGAGCATTACTTTCAAGACCTCTATTTGAAATGAAATGAACACTTTCTAGATTTTAATGCATCATAACCCACCAATTTCATAAAATTGCATCTACTTTTCAAAGCTTGTATTGCCCCATGGAAGCAGTGCTTTGAAAAAGGCTGAAGTATTTGACTCTGTAATGTCTCCATTTAGCCAATTATTGAAGGGTTTTCATATATCACCCCCTTAAAAATATTATAAAAGCATTTTCTAGCATGGTTCTAGTGTGGATAGGAAATGTTAAAGGCACTAATTTCACTGAACTGCAGGAAAATTTGAGATTAGACGATAATAAGATTTTAAAAAAGAAACATTTTCCTACTGCTTAACATGGCTCAATCGTGTTGGAACAGCTAAAATTTTGACCAAAAAGGGTAACTTCTGTTTTTAACACAAGCTACCTATAAAATGAAGGTAATTGTTGTAGAAGTGGAAGACAGTACTCACTTTAAATAAGATACAGATACTAACCAAGTTTTATATATATTGAGATATTCATATCAGAGACCATTAAAAACTCAATATTTCTAAAGAGTGAGAGTAGACAAACCTCTAAATTTCAGCTATTTTCATTTTGAAGAGCTTCATACTTAATAAATCCAGAAAAGATAGAAATTGATGGAAAGGTAAAATGTTGATGTCAACAAGAATTGTCAGTATGTAAGATGGAGAAGATGAAAATAAAGATAAGATTCTAAATTCCTTTATTTCCCAAAAATATTTCCTCTATCCTTCCTAAACACTGGTTTCATGTCCATATCTAAGAATGTGATAGCCAGTCTCTGAAATGATGCCCCAATAATCTCTGTCTCCTGGATCATGTCCTTTCATACTCCCCTCGAACACTGAATAGGGCTGACATGTCAGCCAACAAGATACTGCAGAAATGATGGAGTACGACACTGAAAGCTTGAGTTGTAAAGACATTGTGGCTTCTGTCTTCTCTCTCTTGGATCACTCATTCTGGGGAAAGCCAGCTGTCATGACGCTCAAGCCACAATTTGAGAAGCCCATGTGGCAAGGAACTGAGGCCTCCTGCCAACAGCCACATGAGTGAACCATCTTGTAAGTGAATCTTCTAGCCACAGTCAAACCCCCAGATGACTGTGGCCCCAATTGACATCTTGACTGAAATCTTATGAGAGACCCTGAGCCAGAACTAC
Source organism: Trachypithecus francoisi (assembly GCF_009764315.1). Lineage (NCBI taxonomy): Eukaryota > Metazoa > Chordata > Mammalia > Primates > Cercopithecidae > Trachypithecus > Trachypithecus francoisi. The sequence continues at coordinate 119,334,525 of NW_022681471.1, forward strand.
ACAGCTAAGATGCTCCTAAATTCTCAATCCACAGAAATTATGAGATAATAAATGTTTGTTGTTTTAAGTCACAAAGTTTTACAGTAATTTGTTACGCATAATAGAAAAGCAATACAGAGGATTTCAGTATAGTTTATGTCTACAAATGGCATAGAAATATTTAATTTAGGCCGGGCGCGGTGGCTCAAGCCTGTAATCCCAGCACTTTGGGAGGCCGAGGCGGGCGGATCACAAGGTCAGGAGATCGAGACCATCCTGGCTAATACGGTGAAACCCCGTCTCTACTAAAGAATACGAAAAACTAGCCGGGCGACGAGGCGGGCGCCTGTAGTCCCAGCTACTTGGGAGGCGGAGGCAGGAGAATGGCGTGAACCTGGGAGGCGGAGCTTGCAGTGAGCTGAGATCCGGCCACTGCACTCCAGCCTGGGTGACAGAGCAAGACTCCGTCTCAAAAAAAAAAAAAAAAAGGCCAGGCGCGGTGGCTCAAGCCTGTAATCCCAGCACTTTGGGAGGCCGAGACGGGCGGATCACGAGGTCAGGAGATCGAGACCATCCTGGCTAATACGGTGAAACCCTGTCTCTACTTAAAAATACAAAAAACTAGCCGGGCAACGAGGCGGCGCCTGTAGTCCCAGCTACTCGGGAGGCTGAGGCAGGAGAATGGCATAAACCCGGGAGACGGAGCTTGCAGTGAGCTGAGATCTGGCCACTGCACTCCAGCCTGGGTGGCAGAGCAAGACTCCGTCTCAAAAAAAAAAAAAAAAAAAAATATATATATATATATTTAATTTAAATCAATTGATGAATTGTTAACTGGATGGCTGATGGTCTTTCTGTCCAGGTATCTTTGATGGTTGCCACATAGGACTCCAGCTTGTAAAATTCCTTTCAAGAATAGTCACAACCTCAAAAATAAAAATAAAAATTATTTGATAAACCTTCACAGAACATTCAAATTATTTTATTATCACAAATAGCACGTTAGTGGGAGGTTTTCTTATAGGTAGGCTAAGCATTCTTAGTTCTTGATGACAAAATTTAGGAGGTTTATTTTCTGTTTATGCAAGAAACACTATTTCCTGAAAATTGTCTGGAAAAGAACTTACGGTACTTGCTGATAGTGGTGGCATAATAATCATTAGAGATCATATGGAATTGACAAAAATTTTCATTTTCTTTGATGATTGTGAATTCAATCAGAAGAAATTCAGTAAAACAGTTGAATCCAAGCAAAGACTTTCAAACCCCTAAATTAAGCATGGCTCTGTGGCAAATAAAAAAGAAATATAAAACAGAGTCTCAATGAATAAGTGGAACACAGGGAACTTTTAGGGCAGTGAAACTATTCTGTATGAATATATGATATCTGACTATAATGGTAGATACCTATCATTATATATTTGTCAAAGCTCATAGAACATACAACACAAAGAGTGGCACCTATTGTAAAATATGGACTTTGGGTGATGTGTCAAGGTTGGTTTATCTATTGTAAGAAATGTACCCCCACTGATGAGGATATTGATGGTGGAGGGCAATGGGAAGGGAGAAAGGGTACACGGCAACTCTGTAATTTCTGCTCAATTTTGCTGTAAACCTAAAACTGCTGTAAAAAATAGTCTATTAAGGGGTGGGAGTTACAGAAAAGTCTCTGCCATCCAGGAAACTTAATTATTAATAGTCACTTGGTTGTTCTTTTATTATCCTTTCACTTTCTACCTTTCTATGTCTTTGTGCTTTATATGTGTCTCTTATGAACAGCATATAGTTAAATTTTGTCTTTTTATCTAACCTAAGAGGCTCTCTCTTTAATGAGGACTGTTGAATCAGTCCTATCCAAATATATATTCCTATATTTATTGTCACTGTAGGTATATGTGGAGTTCTTTTCACTATTTGAGTTTTCTAACTGCCTATCTTTGTCTTTGCTTCTTTTTTCCTCTTTTTCTATTTTCCACTTACTTGAAAGATACACATCGTATTTCTACTGTTTTGGTAAAAGATTTTCATATATCTACTTTACTATTTGGAGTATGATCACATGTTTAGACTGCTCCTGAACAATTCAAGGTACTTGGAACCCTTTAACCCCACATAGACCCATCCCCAATGTTCCATGACAGGTCATATAATATTTAATACCTCTTTATTTTGGACCCCATTCCCTCCTCCCAAATAGTCATTATTACTCTTTTTATTGTAAGATTTTTTTAATGGTCATTGGTTATTGAAATTTGCCAAGCTGTTTACCACTTTCTTTGCTTAACGTGGTTTCTTAGATAGCTTCTTAGATACTGATCCTTCTTTTTAGGTCTGATTTTCCTTCTTATAAACATGTATTCTTTAGTATTAAGGGTTTGTGAACAGTACAAGGGTTTGTGAACTCTCAGACTTTGTTGGGGAAAATCTTTATTTCACCTTTAGTCTTTATAGATAGTAGTGTTATTTTTGTAAGGATTTTCCTGCCAATCATTTGATTGCTTCTCCTTAATTGACACTATTCTTTAATTCTCCCTCATCCTTTTCATTTTCTCCTTCCTGAACTCACACTGGCATATGTTGAGCATTCTTATTCTTTCATTATTTTATTTTATTTATTTATTTATTTTTTTTTTTTTGAGACGGAGTCTTGCTCTGTCACCCAGGCTGGAGTGCAGTGGCCGGATCTCAGCTCACTGCAAGCTCCGCCTCCCGGGTTCACGCCATTCTCCTGCCTCAGCCTCCCAAGTAGCTGGGACTACAGGCGCCGCCACCTCGCCCGGCTAGTTTTGTATATTTTTAGTAGAGACGGGGTTTCACCGTGTTAGCCAGGATGGTCTCGATCTCCTGACCTTGTGATCCGCCCGTCTCGGCCTCCCAAAGTGCTGGGATTACAGGCTTGAGCCACCGCGCCCGGCCTCTTTCATTATTTTAATCTATGTGAGCAGAATTCTGGGTAAGTATTCAAATCCATATTTCAATTCCCTAATTATTTCTTTAATTATGTCTTAGTCCCAGCTACTTGGGATGCTGAGGCAGGAGAATAACTTGAGGCCAGGGATACAAAGCTGCAGTGCACTATAAGCTTGCCTGTGAATAGCCACTGCAGTCCAGCCCAGGCAACATAGCAAGACTCTGTTGCTCCATTAAAAAAAAAAAAAAAAATCAAATAAAAATTAGCATGTTTCCCCATTTGTGATCTGAAAACATAATACAAAGGTAAAATGACATTCTCTAGGTACCTGCAGTCAATTCAAAATTTTCACTATGAACCTTTAACCATTATTTTGCCATGTTGAAGTTTGTAAAAATAAACCCCTAACCTGCGTTCATTTCTGAATCCCATGCTGTGATTTATAAAGTTTACAAAGTATAGAAGCTCCAGTGGGAAAATTCATGTAAATAAAATAGCTTGATATTTTTAACTGCTGTAATTTGGAAAATGTTATTCTTAAAAAAAAAAAGTCTTTCTCCCTTCAGAAAAAAAGCATGTTTTCTAAATACAGCAGTAAATAGTTAATTTTACTGGTAGCTCAATACATTTGGAGATACCTGTCCATCATTAAACTGTTGTCTACCTGCTTGGTTAAGAAGCCAAGTTTCTACCCATATGGGCAGAAGTGGCTCATGGAGAAACAAGGTAGTGGTGAGCTCTGATAAAGCACCTGTTATGGTTTCTCTAGTGACTCACCAGATGTTTGCAAATAGGAAACTGGTCAAGAAGTTAAAGGAGGATTGGGTGCAGTGGTTCATGCCTTTAATCCCAGCACTTTGGAGGCCAAGGGGGGAGGATTGCTTGAGCCCAGGAGTTGGAGACCAGCCTGGGCAACCTAGTGAGACTTCCATCTACAAAAAAACCAAAAACTTATCTGGGCCTGGCGGTGCACACCTGTGGTCCCAGCTACCCAGGAGGCTGAGGTGAGAGAATCGCTTGAACCTGGAAGGTAGAGGTTGCAGTGAGCTGCGATCATGCCACTGCACTCCAGCCTGGGTGACAGAGTAAGACCCCATCTCTAAAATAAATACATAAGAAGTGAAAGGGTTCAAAGTAGCAGTGTCCAAAAGAAATACACTGTGAGCCATATATGGAATTTTAATTTTTCTGTTAGTCACATTAAAAAGTAACAAGAAACAGGTGAAATTAATTGTAAGACTATATTTGAGTTAATCTAATATATCCTGAATATTATCAATTCACCATGTAATCAACAAAAACATTAATGAGAGCTCTTACATTTCTTATACGAATTTTTTCAAAATCTGGTATGTATTTTACACTCAAACGGCACATTTCAATTTGCAGTAAGCCACATTTCAAGGCCTCAACAAACACACAGGTGCCTAGTGTCTACCATATTCCACAGCACAGATGCAAACTATCACCTTTTATGTCCAAGCAAGACTCAAAGTTGAAGAATGATAGTTTACTATGGAAGATGTCAGAAAAGCAGGAAGGATCAATAAGATATGCCTAAATTAGCATTTCAGACAGGAGAGCTTCCCTTTCTCTCTGTGCTCCAAAGTCCTGTTGATCAGGATTGATTTCAATCAGGAGTCAGTAAACTTTTTCTGTAAAGGGGGCCAGAGCATAAATATTTTAGGCATTGCAGGCCAGATGGTCTCTGTGACAACTATTCAATTCTGCTGTTAGAGCATCAAAGCAGCCATAGATAACACAAACAAATAAGCATTGTTATATTCTAATACAACTTTATTTATGGACACTAAAATTTGAATTTCACATAGTTTTCGTGTCATGAAATTTTTCTTTCAAACATTTAAAAATGTAAACACCTTTCTGACCTCATGAACCCTATCAAATCAGGTTAAGGTCCAGATTTGGCCCACTGGCCATTGTTTGCCAACCCCCAGAGGATGGGGATTAAGAAAGGGAGTGCTAAGAGGTTCTATTTTAATCACAGGATATGGGAGAGCGAAATATGCTGCCCCAAAGTATAGATTGTTGAGCTAACATCAATTGAGAAGAAGCAGATACAGGAAAGCTCTCTGCCCTCCTTCTATTTGCCTAAAAGCAGGATTTAGATTTCCAAAGACAAAAGGTATGTTGCCCCCAACCCTTCTACCAAGGAAAACAAAGATTAACCACCCAAGAAAATGGCAGACCCTTATTGGCTGGGAGATTACACCAGAGGAATCTACATCAACAAGCTTTACTAACTGGCCTTTAACTGCCAGTTAGTTGCCTTCCCATAAGTTACTAGTACTGTCCCTAGAAACTCAAAGTCCTTTTCCTTTGTCTTGTCACTTACCTAAAAATTTACTGTTCTTCATTGAAGATGCCATATAAGCTGGAATTTAAACCACCTCTTTGAGAACTACTCATTCTCTGGGTGTCTCCCATGTATGTGTGAAATATACATACTAGATATAAGTAAAATATACATGTTAACTGCTCTTTGTTTTTCTCTTGGTAATCTGTTTTTATTACAGAAGTCCATTCTAACTAAGATTCTATGAGGTATGAAGAAAAAATCTTTTTTTTTCCCTACAGGGCCATTTCTTGAAGATTAAAAACTAGAACTTTGGAATCTAGAGAAAATGAACACAGGATGTATGTCTAGGCATCTCTATTTTGACCCTAGCTCTGAGTTCTGACATGAGTAAGTTCTTTTTTTTTTTTTTTTTTTTTTTTTTTTTTTTTTTTTTTTTTTGAGGCGGAGTCTCGCTCTGTCGCCCGGACTGGAGTGCAGTGGCCAGATCTCAGCTCACTGCAAGCTCCGCCTCCTGGGTTTCCGCCATTCTCCTGCCTCAGCCTCCCAAGTAGCTGGGACTACAGGCGCCCGCCACCTCGCCCGGCTAGTTTTTGTATTTTTAGTAGAGACGGGGTTTCACCGTATTAGCCAGGATGGTCTCGATCTCCTGACCTCGTGATCCGCCCGTCTCGGCCTCCCAAAGTGCTGGGATTACAGGCTTGAGCCACCGCGCCCGGCCAGTTCTTATACCACAGTCACATCATTGATCATCTCTAGTCCTTCCTACCATCTTGATGATTACCACAGCAACCTTAATGAGTCCAGCAATAGCTCATATACTTGCACTGCATTAAATCAAAATTACTAATATTTTGAACACACTCTGGGCAAATTTATCTTTAAAATGCAAGAGAAATGGCTTTGTCAAGAAATAAATAGGATTGCAGAGACTTATAAATTGCTTTAACACTGCTATACTAATTTAGAAACAATTCTTACTATAAATAAGCCAACTATCATTATTATCTATGCATTACAATAAAAGAAAATTATATGTGACAGACAGCCCTGGAGCCTAATTCTAATTGTTATTTATATTTTAAAGAAATAATAGATGCATGTCTTGAAATAGTCAAATTTTTAGACTCGCCAGTATAATTAGCCCAAATATGTGTAGTTGTGCAGTATATCACATTATTTCTTATTTTGCTTTGTTTTACACTATTTCACAAATCTTCCATTATATCTCCAGAAGGCAAATTCAGCCAAACCCTTAACGTAACATTAAATAGCTAGTTGTGGGCCGGGCGCGGTGGCTCAAGCCTGTAATCCCAGCACTTTGGGAGGCCGAGACAGGCGGATCACAAGGTCAGGAGATCGAGACCATCCTGGCTAACCCGGTGAAACCCCGTCTCTACTAAAAATACAAAAAAAACTAGCCGGGCGCGGTGGCGGGCGCCTGTAGTCCCAGCTACTGGGGAGGCTGAGGCAGGAGAATGACGTGAACCCGGGAGGCGGAGCTTGCAGTGAGCTGAGATCCGGCCACTGCACTCCAGCCTGGGTGACAGAGTGAGACTCTGTCTCAAAAAAAAAAAAAAAAAAAAATAGCTAGTTGTACATAAAACCTGAGTTTTCCTTGGTCAATTAACTGTCAGAATTAAAGTGTAAATGGAAAGATAATTTGTTGACCCTATTTCCCCATTAAACATTACAATGATCACTTTTGTCAAAACAGCCTTCTCCAAGAATTTCAACCAAAAACAAGAAAGCAACAGAATTAGCTACAAGTTGCAAGCCGACGACAATAGTATGAATTGGCCTGCCCCAGACTATTCTTACCACCATCAGTTTTCTCTTGACCTTCTCTATCATAAAAACTGAAAAAGCTAAAGTAGATTTAACCTGAAGTGTTTTTAGAATTAGCCACATTGGCATAGTTCTGACCATGAGATAAAGGCAGAAATTCCTGAGCAGAGTTACTTTACCTAAAGAAAAATATGAGAAGCCCTTTGTCCTTCCCTCTTTTCCTTGCCTGGAACACAGAAGTAATGCCCGGAACTACAGCATCCATCTTGCAACTCTGGGGCAAAAACCACTTCCTAAGAATGGCAGGATAGGAAGCTAAAAGGATCTTGACTCCTTAGACATCATGCCTAGGCCTGGACAACAGCTTGGACTGGCTTCCTTGCTAATTCTTAATTTATGAGAATAAGAAAATTCTTTCTTACTTACACAGTCACTATTTGCTGGGTTTTGGGGGGCTTGTTGTTTGTTGTTTTGGCAGCTAATTGTATTTGTAACTGATAAATAAGTAAAGCAAAGCAGGATTTACTTGCCATCTATAACATACTAGTGGTTCAAATTCGAGCATGGTTCAGAATCACCCAGAGGACTTATCCATTCAGATTGCTGTGCTCCACCCCCAGAGTTTCTGATTCAGTAGGTCTTGGATGGCTCACAAAAAATTGCGTTTCTAACAAATGCCCAAGTGATGCAACTGCTGCTGTACCAGGGGCCTCACTTTAAGGATCCACTGGATTACACAATAGCATTTCATATCATAAGATAAAACATAATGCTACATAATATAGCATAGCAAAGCACAGAATACCACAGCATAGCATAGCACAACACAACATAAACACAACGCAATTACAGTCACTCATCAATAAAGGGCAGGGATATGTTCCAAGAGCTGCATCATTAGGTGATTTTGTCATTGTGTGAACATCACAGAGTGCACTCACATAAATGGTACAGCCTACTGCATACCTAGGCTATATGGCACAGCCTATTGCTTCTAGGCTACAAACCTGGAAAGCATGGTACTGTACTGATTACTGTAGGAAACTGTAACACAATGTGAAGTATTTGTGTATCTAAACATATCTAACCATAGAAAAAGCACAATAAAAATACAGTATAAAAGATAAAAAATGGTTCACCTGTATAGGGCACTTACCATGAATGGAGCTTTCAGGACCAGAAGTTGCTCTGGGTGAGTCAGTGAGTGAGTGGTAAATGTGAAGGCCTAGGATGCTACTGTAAATTACTGTAGACTTTGGAACACTGTACACTTAGGCTACACTAAATGTATTTTTTATTTCTTTTTAAAAATTTTGGTAGATTTTGGGGTACATGTGGTTTTGGTTACATGCATGAATTGTATAGTGATGAAGTTGGAAATTTTAGTGCATCCGTCATCCAAGTAGTGTATGTAGTGTACATTGTACCCCATATGTAGTTTTTTATCCCTCACTCCTTTCTCAGGCCTTTCTGAGAGTCTCAGAAAGACCCTCCCCCTTTCTGAGTCTCCAGTGTCCATTACTCCACCCTGTATGCCTTTGTATACCCACAGCTTAGCTCCCACTTATAAGTGAGCACATAAGATACTTTGTTTTCCATTCCTGTGTTACTTCCCTTACAGTAATGGCTTCCAGCTCCATCCAAGTTGCTGCAAAAAAACCCGTTATTTTGTTCTTATTTATAACTGAGTAGTATTCTGTGGTATTCCACATTTTCTTTATCCACATTTTCTTTATCCACTCATCAGTTGATGGGCACTGAGGTTGGTTCCATATCTTTGTAATTGTGAATTGTGCTGTGATAAACATATGCATGCAGATACAGATGTCTTTTTGATAGAATGATTTCTTTTCCTTTGGGAAGATACCCAGTACTGGGATTGTTGGATCGAATGGTAGACCTACTTTTAGTTTGAGAAATCTTCATACTGTTTATCCTGTTTTCCATAGAGGTTTTACTAAGTCACATTCCCAGCAGCACTGTATAAGCATTCCCTTTTCACCCCATCCATGCCAACATCTATTGTTTTTTGACTTTTTAATAATGGTCATTCTGTCTGGGCTAAGATCATATCTCATTGTGGTTTTAATTTGCATTTCCCTAATGACTGATAATGTTGAGCATTAAAATTTTTCTTTCTTAAATAGTAAATTAACCTTAACTTACTGTAAAATTTTTACTTTATACACTTTTTAATTAAACAAATTTTGACTCTTTTATAATCACACTTAAAACAGAAACATCTTGTACAGCTGTAAAAAATATTTTCTTTCTTTATATTCTTATTCTATAATTTTTTTCTATTTTTATGTTTTTCTAAAAAAATTTTTGAATGTCTTTTGTTAAAAATTAAGAAACAAAAATACATTAGGCTAGGCCTACACAGAGTCAGGATCATCAAGGCGTCACTAGGCAACAGGAATTTTAGCTCAATTATAATCTTAAGGGACCACTGTAATATATGTGACCTGTTGTTGACTGAAATGTTGTTATGCAGCGCATGACTGTGTAACATAACATCCTACTCTTCAAATTCCTATTCCCCCTTGCTTTGCTTTTTTAAAAATAAATTTTTACCCCAGTTCTGATCTCCAAACCAAATACTCCTTAGTAATCTGCACTTCAAGTGTAACATAAGTCGCAAAAAGATCAGCAGATATTATAGTTCTGCTCCTGCCTGGAGCTAAAAGATAGGGAAGAAGCTGTCTAGCACTTGCCAAGCTAGACTATTTGCCATGTCATTTCCTGGCACATAATTATACTGCTTGCTGACAACTATTCTACTTTCTGTCCTTCCGTAAATTGTAAATGACAGTTTAGAAGCTGCTGGCTGAAAATTCTGAAAAAGAAACCTTTACAAAGAGAGGCAAGGATAAAATCATGGTCAATTTAAAGTGGTTGCTGATAAGCTGGCCCTGAGAAGCATCCTCAAGTTAGCACGCTGTGAAAGAAATGGAATTTCCTGCCTCTTCCTCTTCCCCACCTCCATGCCTACCACCTAAAGTCTCAAAGCATGTGATCCACTCAAAACTCCAAATTTCACTGGAATGAATTGGAAAGTCCAGTGTTTAGAAGCCTTTCTCTGTCTGCTAGAATAACATACAGCAGACTTTTACACTTAGGGCGGACAGAAAAGCTTCTACCATGTCCAGATGTTGCCCTATACTCACAACCTGCACCCCTCCCCACAAATGGCATGCATCAAAAGACCATCAAAAAGAGCCATTCTTTGAAAAAGCAAATCTGCCATTTTCAGGGTCTGGTATCTGGTCTGCTTTGGCTTCCTTCCCAGGAACTGGTGAGAAAAAAAAAAAAAAAAAATCCCTAGTAGTTACATGATTTAAGACATATTTTGTTAACCTCCTCGGGGAGATGGCTCCACCTAATTCACCAATTGCTCATCCACTCCCCATTATGTCCAGGATCTCGGCAAGTGGGGTAAGATAGCTAGCCTGAGTTAAATAACAGTCTGGTCAGATTTCATGGAAATACAGAATATGGAGACCAGAACAAAGCTCATAGTCCTTATGGGAATAACATCCTAGACCTTGACTTTTTACCACTACCCAGCCCACTGAGCTAACAATCCATAGATACCCAGCATAGACTTTCATAATTGTCTATATTTCTTCAAACACTTGCAGACCTTAGCACCTTCAGGAATTTCTGGTTTTAAACCTCCAACATCTAATTTTTACTTCCCAAAAGGTTTTCATTCTTTGCCCTTCCCCGTAAGAAGCCTGAGAATAAGGACTGGGGCATAGAACCATCTCTCACTGATCCTTCTTCTTGATCTAACTTACCTTTTCAACTACAGCCAAAGATCTAAGATTCCCTGTAAACCAAACCCAGCTGCAGACTTCTGAGGGTATGCTCTATGTAGGGTACTGTACTAAAAGTACAATTGTAAGAACTCAAGCATTAAATGGGAGGCAAAAAGCTTCAGTGCAGAGTGACGGTAGAGGAGGAAGTTATCCTCAAATGCTGGGCAAGGCAGAGAAGGCCTCACAGAGGACACAACCTTTGCTCTCTGTTCTCCTTCCCCCAAAACTGCTTTTAACTTCTTGGACAGGCCATTCTCTTCCCACCCCAAGTACCTTGCAGATACTATTGCCTCTCACTAGACCCCGACCCCTTCCCATAGTTCATCTCTACACAACTGTCAGACAGGGGCTCTTTTGTTTCTATCTCAAGAAAACATTTTCTAAGCAAGATGTTAATGTTACTGTAGTTCAGAAAATCTAAGATGTCATTAACTGTAAGACCCACAAAAATTTCATATACCACTAAGAAAGAAAAGCATACCCCAAATTAATTTCTGATCTACTATCAATCATAATGCACATCCAATTTCACAGATGTCAAATGTACAGCAAGGAGGATATATACCTTAGAACAAATGAAATCTGCAGTTTGGTACAAGTTAATGATTTTTCAGAAAGACTTAATACTTGAACTGAATTAGGACAAATACCTAATGCTTGTGGGGCTTAAAACCTAGATGACGGGTTGATAGGTGCAGCAAACCACCATGGCACATGTATACCTATGTAACAAACCTGCACGTTCTGCACATGTATCCCACAACTTAAAGTAAAATTAAAAAAAAAAAAAAAGAAGAAAAAAAGAAACTAAAAAAAAAAAAAAGAGAGAGAGAGAAAAGAACTATACTGAAACATCAACTGTGAGATTATCCCTGGGTGGAAGGATAGCAGTTGATGTTTTAAATCTTATTTTAAATATTTTCTTAGGATTTCCAGAATTTCCTACAATCAATATGTTATCTCTTTTACAAAACAAACAAATGAACAACAACAAAAAAAACCCCACCTGAGCTGAAAGGTGATGTCACCTCCCATGATGTTGTCTTTCAGTATGAGATAGAGACAATTTTGCTCATGAGAATTCCTAGGGAAGCCGCAAGTGATGGGAAGACCCAGAAGGCCTGCTTTTTGTTAGAGAATCTGGAAGTTTGTCTAACATTTGTTGGGGAGAGATGGGGGTCGGAGGAGGAGAAATCAGCTAAGAGCTTCTGAGGCAATGGAAAGTTGTGCAGGATGCACGTAAAGCCCTCCTCTATGTGAGCCCCAAAGCCATATAAAATCTCCAACCCAACCAGCCTGCATGGATGATTTTTTGAAAAATGGTGGAGAAGCCTTGAACTCTGGTAAGCTCAGAGCAGAATCAAGGTGACCAACATGAATTCAGCCATAGAGATGGAAAAGACCCTGTGGAAGTCCAGCCTGGAATTGAGAATACAGTGGGAAGAGCCCTGCATTTGCTCAAGCTGTGCCATTGGAGGCTCTCGGCCATAGTAATCTCCTGGAGAAGGAGGTGGACTCCAGGTGAACTGACACACATAGCTTCATCTTCCACCTGCCTGGAGAGTAGGGGAACTGCCACCAACAGAATGCAGCATTAGAATTGATCAGGAGGTCAAGACTGCAGAACCCAGAAAAGTTAAAGATATTTGACCCATTGAATGCCATGTAGGGTTACATAGCTGGTGGGCACTAATGTTTGCTAGAAATGTTTATGCTTTGGTTTGCAATATAACAAAATGTGTTTACGAGACCCAGACAGTTTTGGAAGGATTGATCAAGCTGTCCTGTGCAGGTGTGCACACCTGGGCTGAGATGGTAGAGTAAACATGTTTTCCAGCCAGTCTCAAATCAGTCTCCTAATGACTTTAAGTAGAAATGAAGGCAAAGAGTGTCTTTGTAATGGGACCCAGGAAATTAACCCCAGTCAGAAGGGAAACAAAGAACACCCCAAGAAGTAGAAGACATAGGCCCTGACTGTGGGCTGTTTTACTTTCCCTAAATGTGGGTAGCAAAGGCTCAGTGGCATGGGATGGCAGTCCTGCAGAGACAAAGTCCTCTAGCACTGCAGGCTCTGAACTGACATGGGGTTTCGATGCAGCATGACAAACTAAGGGTAAGCAGTAAAGCACTTGTGCAAAGCAGGCTAGGTAGGGGCTGTGGGAGCTCCATTGAAAGGGGAGCCAGGATCGGCAATTGTTGATTATTACTGCATGAAGAAGTAAGCATGCGCCTCCAGATCATCCAATGAAGGAGATAAATGGAATCCTGGTGTTCGTGGTAATTTTCTGGATCTGTAAATGTTGCTAACTAATATAATTTTTAATTCTCTGAGAACAGTCTGAAGAATTGATTTATCCATCAGGCTTCCCATTTACTACCTCCAGGTGAGGGCTTTCAGGGAGGTCTAGCCCTCCACCTCACCCTCCTAACCTCACAGGAATCCTCTATAATTGCTGAAGGAGCTGCTCTAAATTAATGGCCACAGAAGAGAAGTACCTGCTAAATGCACTGTGTGCTGCTTGAGGCAGGGAAGGAGGAACCAGCAGGAGATGTTCTAGTGAACTGGTCACCACGTGGTAGCAAGTGCAATGGATTGCTCCATCTCAAGGGCTCTCTTCCACCAGCCCAAAACAGCCAATCCCACCCAATTCCCATGAGGAAGGGAAGCTATCCAAGCACAGCTAGGCAGACATGGTCCCAGCAGCTGGAAGAGCCTGTGTAAGGATTTTGAGGCAGCCAAGTGTTTGGTCTTCTTGGGAAACCAAAGGAATACCTATGTGGCTGGATCAGGGTAAACTAGCAGGGTGAGGAGAAGGCAGGTGACAGTAGTGTGAGATAAGGCTGAACCAGTGGGCTGGATCCCAGGCCTAGGAGTCTGCAGCTGGGGTTGGTTTACAGGGAATCTTAGATCTTTGGCTGTAGTTGAAAAGGTAAGTTAGATCAAGGAGGATCAGTGAGCCGGATCCCAGGGCCTGGGGGTGCCATGCTAAGGATCTGGGCTTTATCCAAGAGCTATGGGGAATTACTGGGTGAATGCAAACAGGGGAACAGCCTGACTTTATTTGTATTTAAGAAAGATCATCATTTTAGAGTAGAGTTTCTCAACATGGGCACTATTGATATATGGGGCCAGATAATTCTTTGTTGTGGGAGGCTGTCCTGTACATTGTAGGAGGCTTAGCAGCATCCCTGGCCTCTACCCACTAGATGCCAGTAGTAACACCTTCCCCAGTTGTGACAAGCAAAAATGTCTCCAGGCATATCCAAGTGTCCCCTAGGGGACAGTATTGCCTCAGTTGAGATCCACTGCTTTAGAGGATGGGTCCAAAGGACATCAGTGGTTGTAGGGAGACCAGTTAGGAGGTGATTACAGAAGTCCAAGGAAGAGATCATTGTGACTTGGATGAGTGTGTGGTTTTGAGAATGAAGAATAATAATAATAGTTGCTAACTTTCCTCACGGCAACCTATTTGGTAGGTACTATCGACTACATTTTACAAATGAGGAAATTGAGGAACAGAGTTCAAGAAACTTTCCCATGATGAGAGAGCCAGGATTCAAGCAGGCAGCTGGGATAGAGTTGGGATATATTTTAGAACCAGAATCAATAGGACTTAGTGATGGTAATAATGCGAGAGAAGGAAAGGGGCAATGACAAGGTTACTCCAGTTTGGGGCTTACGTAATGGTGGATAAAGGTGAGATTTACTGAGTAAAGCATACTATAAGAGGAACAGATTACTGGGGGACAGAAGAGGCAGTCAAAAATTCCCTTCCAGACAATGTTTTATGGGGGACCAGAATACGCCACCCCAAAGTATGAAGGATTGTTGAGCTGAAGATAATTAAGAAGCAGATGCAGGAAAGCTCTCTGCCCTCCCTCTACTTACCTAAAAGCAGGATATAGATTTACAAAGACAAAAGGTATCCTGCCTCCACCCCTTCTACCAAGAAAAACAAAGATTAATCACTGAAGAAAATGGCAGATCCATATTGGCCAAGAGAGGGTACCAGAGCTTGACTTACTAGCCTTTAACTGCAGTTTATTTGCTTTTCCGCAAGTTGCCACACCCATAGAGATTCAAGATCCTTTTCCTTTGACTTTTAATTTCTCTAAAAGTTTAGTGTTCTTTACTGAAGATGCTATTTAAACTGGAATTCAAAGCCACCTCTTTGAGAACTACTCTCTTTCTGGGTGTCTCCTATGTACATGGAAACTATACATGTTTTAAAACTTCTGTCTCTTTTTCTCTTGTTAATCTGGCTTTTGTTAAAGGGGTCCAATCCAACTAAGAACCTCTGAGGGTTATTCTTCCCTCACAGTTCCGGTGATGAAGGTGAGATTTTTCTGGGACACCCCACTCATTCCAGAGCCTGTATATAGGATCCTTAAAAAACTGTCTGAAGCTAGCAAAAGGGTAAGAAATTGTTACCAAAGTCAGCTCTCCCAGATCTCTCTCTGTCTATAGTACTCAGTTGAGAGAAGGAGGCAAAACTTTCTCCTGGCTCTTTCTTTTCAAATACAGATTGGCAGGAGAAAAACTTTTATAAGAATTAGCTTGAATTGTGACTTTTGGTCTTAGGACATGTGTTTGTTATTGATCCCTTCCCTCCCATGGACAGCTATTATTTTCCTTTTTGTCTCATTTTATTTCCTGAGAACTTGGCTTGGCTTTTTGCCTGTTGAGGGCACATGGGTTATCAGTCCTGCATATGCAGGCAGCCCACTGAAAGGCTGGATATAAACGTGGGTTGTACCCTATTTGCAGCTAGTATACTGACTGTTGCCAGCTCCCCAAGAGTCTAAGTCTTTCTTTCTTCTGACTATCTTTGGGAGTGGCTCTGGATCTTGAGAGGGCTACATCCTTTCACCTGTTTGGAGATGCCTTTTATGCCTGTGGTTAAGCCATAAAAAGCTTACTGGTTTTAGTCTTGAGTCACTTGATAGATATACCTTTGGTTTAGAAAGTTTCACTTAAAAGTTTGGTTTCTGATCATCAGAGCCCGATAGGAGCAATTTTCTTTTTCTTTTCTTTTCTTTTTTTTTTTTTTTTTTTTTGAGACAGGGTCTTGCTCTGTAGCCCAGGCTGGAGTGCAATGGCGCGACCTCAAGTGATTCTCCTGCCTCAGCCTCCCGAGCAGCTGGGATTACAGGTGCACACCACCACGCCTGGCTAATTTTTGTATTTTCAGTAGAGATGGGATTTTGTCATCTTGGCCAGACTGGTCTCGATCTCTTGACCTTGTGATCCGCCTGCCCCGGCCTCCCAAAGTGCTGGGATTACAGGCATGAGCCACCGCACCCGGCCCATAAACAGCTGAATTCTTAAGAGTCCCCTGGTTTAGAAGTTTCTCGTCTTCACTGCAAGTCCAAGTAAGGAATTATGGAATATTAGAACTATGTATGAACCGGCCGGGCGCGGTGGCTCAAGCCTGTAATCCCAGCACTTTGGGAGGCCGAGACGGGCGGATCACGAGGTCAGGAGATCGAGACCATCCTGGCTAACACAGTGAAACCCCGTCTCTACTAAAAATACAAAAACTAGCTGGGCGAGGTGGCGGGCGCCTGTAGTCCCAGCTACTCGGGAGGCTGAGGCAGGAGAATGGCGTAAACCCGGGAGGCGGAGCTTGCAGTGAGCTGAGATCTGGCCACTGCACTCCAGTCCGGGTGACAGAGCGAGACTCCGCCTCAAAAAAAAAAAAAAAAAAAAAAAAAAAAAAAAAAAAGAACTATGTATGAACCTGAGAAATAATCCACTCTGAGGCCCAGACAGGTGAAGTGATTCATCCTCTGTCACCCAACAGATCAGTAATCTCCTGATGCTCTCACCACACTGACACTCTGACACTTTGCCATCAACACGCATTTCTGAATAGAAACACTGTCCCCAGTTACCTGCAGAAACAGTAGTGATAGAAGAGTCTTTGGGAGATTTGATTTTTATCCACTTAGCAATTTGCCACCCAGGCATTAGCTAAAAATGCGCCTTTTATCTTTAGTATTACACTCCATCTCTTGATATGGCACCAATAACCTTGGAGCCTTTGTGTGCTTTTGTTCACTCATCTAAGGGTTCTGGATCATCCCAAACTAGCCTGATCTGATAAAAGAGTGAAAGAAGCATGGAAGTGTTAGAGTCCACTAAATGGATATAGGCTTCTAGTCCAAGTTTGCCTCCCGCCTGACCTTGAGCAAATCATTAAAACTCCAAGAGCCCCTGTTTGCTAATTTATAAAATGGGAACGTGAGCTTTGGTTCAAAGATTTCACTGAATTATTTAAGTATCCAATGAGAAAAACATTTATGAAACTACCACAAGCCTCTACCCAAACATATAAGGCTTCCTCTCGTTTTTTGTTTTTTGTTTTTTGTTTTTTTTGCCTACCACTAAATGTGCCTGTGAAGTCAAGGGAAGAGAACAAAGGAGGAAATGTGCTGATGGATGGTTTCTCCACTAAAATATTTTCTAGCAGAAGATATCTCGTTAACAAGCCACTCTGTATACTATAACATATATTTCACAATTTATCAAACTCCTGCAGGATGTCAAAATAATTGGCCTATAATATTTCTAAAATATCATCAGCCATCTCTGGATTTATTACATGCGTATTCATTTACATAATGATGTCTGAATTTACACATCATGCATCTTTCCATACTTTAGGCTTACATTACTCTTTCTTTTAAAATCACGAGCCTTGTTATAAAACACACAAGTGTTTAAGCATGGCTACCATGTTCTTCAGCATAAAGATAAGTAATAGAAGCAGTATTCCACTGTTAGCTTGTAGATGACAACTTAGTAAACATCGATAACAAACTTGGAATTTCTCCTCCATTGGTCAGAGAGAGAAGAGATGGTTCAAGATTTGCTGCCCAACTGTGTCGTGGCAGCTACCCCAACCTCAGTAAGATGGCTATAGAATACTTAATGCTGAGACATTGCTGCCATTACCATTTTATCTGATATTGGGAAAAAGTTTTACCTACCCCAATCCAAGGTGAGTGGAGAGGGAAGAGGTGGTTCAAATAGATAACAATGGCTGGCACTGCTGATTGGCCACCCCAAAGCCATTCCCAACCCCATTCTCCCTTGCCACCTCACTCTAGAGTGGAAAGTCAAATTCTTTTCCATATTCTCTTGCAGCTGAGGGTTGCCATCTGATCCAGCTCTGGCCCATAAGATACAACCAAATTTTTTAGCTTCTTTTTTTGTCCATAGTATTTCTCACTAGGAATAGTTAAATTACTGTAGCTTAAAGCTGTTTGAAATATTTCTTCTCAATGTTTTTCCATTAACTTGCTGTACTCTTAGTTTTGTTTGTTTTATTTTGGTTTTGATTTTTAGGGCATGCTTTTTAATTTAATTTTGTTCAGAATTATGTAAAACACTTATATGATTGCAAAGTTAAATCTATAAAACAAGATCTATCAGAAGACCCAGTTCCTATCTCTATCTCCTCTACCCAATTTCCTCCTTCCTCCTTTATGTGACCATTTTAAAAGTTGTTGGATTATTTTTCCATTTTAAATAAAGTGTTTATATTTAAATTTTTTTAGATTTACAGAAAATAGCAAAGATAGTTCAGAGAGTTTCTGTATATCCTTCACCCAGCTTCCCCTAATGTTACCTCTTACATGGTGCGTTTGTCAAAACTAAAATATTAACACTGGTACAGTACTACTAACTACACAAACTTTATTTAGATTTCATTATCATGTTGTTGTCCCACTGATGTCTTTTTTCTGGGCTAGGATCCCATCTAAGATCCTGCCTGACATATAGTTGTTATGATTCATTAGTCTTCTCCAAACTGACATAGGTTGTCAATCTTTCTTTGTCTTTCATGAATTTGACACCTTTGAAAAGTAGCAGCCAGTTATACTGTATAATATTCCTCAATTTGAGTTTGAATGATGGTTCTGTATGATTAATTTCAGGTCATGCATTTTTGGCAAGAAAACCATAGAAATGGTACTCTTCCCTTCTCAGTGCGTCATATCAGGTGGCACATGATGTCAACTTACCCCATTATCAATGAAGTTAATTCGGTTAAGGTAGTGTCAGCCAGGTTTCTCCACTGCAAAGTCACTATTTTCCTGTTGTGTTTACTAAATATTTGGGGGGAGATACATTTAAGCTATGCTAACATCTTATTTTGCTTAAGCTTCCGCCCATTAATTTTAACATCCATTAATAATTCTTGCCTGAAATAATTATTACTGTAGTGTTTTCCAAGTGGTGGTTTTCTATTTTCATCATTCCTTCTATGTTAGTAATGGAAATGCTATGAAAAAAAAGTTTCCTTCTTCTCCCATTTATTATCTTATTCAATTATTTATTTATTTATTTTTTTTTTTTTTTTTTTTTTTTTTTTTTTTTTTTTTTTTTTGAGACGGAGTCTCGCTCTGTCGCCCAGGCTGGAGTGCAGTGGCCGGATCTCAGCTCACTGCAAGCTCCACCTCCCGGGTTCACGCCATTCTCCTGCCTCAGCCTCCCGAGTAGCTGGGACTACAGGCACCACCACCTCGCCCGGCTAGTTTTTTATATTTTTTTAGTAGAGACGGGGTTTCACCGTGTTAGCCAGGATGGTCTCGATCTCCTGACCTTGTGATCCGCCCGTCTCGGCCTCCCAAAGTGCTGGGATTACAGGCTTGAGCCACCGCGCCCGGCCCAATTATTTATTTATAGTAGTATGTATTTGTGGATATTTGTCTTGTTCTATTATCTTATTGCTTTACTTCGTTGTTTGCTTTGTTGCATATATTGTGCCAGATTTGGCTATTGAGAGCTCCTTTGAGTTGGTTCCATGTCTTTCAACATGTCTCCATACTTTTTTAGCACTTTTACTTTCTGACGCCACAAGCTGTTTCAGGCTCTTCTTGTATTTCCCTGCCCCAGTCCTGGAATCAGTCACTTCTCCAAGGAGTTCTGGTTCCTCTTATTGGAGAACGGTAATTTGAAGTCAAGATTTGGGTACCGTGTACTCCTTGCTACTGGAATGTCATTGAACTTTAAAAAAAAATTATTTTTTTTTTTGCTCTCAAAAGATACTGTTAAGAAAATGAAAAGATAAGCCACAAACTAGGAGAAGATATTCACAAAATACATATCCAATGAAGGACTTGTATGAACATCTATATTTTTTAAAACTCTCAAAACTCAAAAGTTAGAAAACAAACAACTCATTAAAAAATGGGCAAAGACATTATCCTCAGCCAGTCAACCACCGCAGGAACAGAAAACCAAACACCTCATGTTCTCACTTATAAGTGGGAGCTGAACAATGAGAGCACATGGACACACGGAGGGGAACACACACTGGGGCCTGTGGTGGTGGGTGGGGGGAGGGAGAGCATCAGGACAAATAGTTAATGCATGCAGGGCTTAATACCTAGGTGATGGGTTGATAGGTGCAGCAAATCACCATGGCACACGTTTACCTATGTAACACATCTGCACATCCTGCACATGTACCCCGGAACTTAAAAAATAAAATTAATTTAAAAAAAGAAAAAACTGGGAAAAGAATTTAAACAGACCTTTCACCAAAGAAGATACATGGGTGGCAAATAAACATACAAAATGATGCTCAACATTGTTGGTCATTTGAGCAGGCAAACTAAAACCACAGTGAAGTAATGCTATGTACCTATGGGAATGGCCAAAGTTAAAAACAAAACTAAAACCTGACAATACTGATAAGGAGGTAGAGCAACTAGAACTCTCATGCTCTGCTTGTGGGCAACAAAATGGCATAGGAAACAGTTGGGAGTTTCTTATAAATTTAAACAGATATTTAACATACAACACAATTATTTCATTTCTAGAAATATACTCAAGAGCAATACAAACTTATGTGCACACAAAAACCTGTCATGAATGTTTAGAGTGTCCTTGTTTATAATCATTGAAAGCTGGAAACAACCCAAATATTCTCCATTGGAGAATATATAAACATCCATCCAATGAAATACTACTTTATTAAAAAGTCAAGAAACAACAGATGCTGGTGAGGCTGTGGAGAAATAGGAACACTTTTACACTGTTGGTGGGAGTGTAAATTAGCTCAACCATTGTGGCAATTCCTCAAAGACCTAGAACCAGAAATACTATTTGACCTAGCAATTCCATTAGTGGGTATATACACAAAGAAATATAAGTTATTCTATTATAAAGATACATATGTTCATTGCAGCACTATTCACAATAGCAAAGACATGTAATCAACCCAAATGCCCATCAATGATAGACTGGATAAAGAAAATGTGGTACATATACACCATGGAATACTATGCAGCCATAAAAAGGAATGAGATCGTGTTCTTTGCAGGGACATGGATGGAGGTGGACGCCGTTATCCTCAGCAAACTAGCACAGGAACAGAAAACCAAATGCTACATGTTCTCGCTTATAAGTGGGAGCTGAACAGTGAGAACACACGAACACAGGGAGGTGAACACCACACACTGGGGCCTGTCAGAGAGTTGGAGGGAGGGAGAGCATCGGGATCAATAGCTACTGCATATGGGGCTTAATACCTAGGTGATGGGTTGATGGGTGCAGCAAACCACCATGGCACACGTTTACCTATGTAACAAACCTGCATGTCCTGCACATGTATCCCAGAACTTAAAATAAAATACTTTTTTAAAAAAAAGAAATACTATTTAGCAACAAAATGGAACAAACCACTGATAGAGGCAACAACCTGGATGAATCTCAAATGCATTATGCTGGATTAAAGAAGTCAGATTCAGAAGGCTACATCCTGCCTGATTCTATTAAATTTACATGGCATTCTGAAAAAGGCAAAACTATAAAGGCAGAAACTAGATCAGTGTTTACCAGGGGCTGGGGTGAGGGGAGAAGATAATTAGAAAGGGGCAGCAGGGAACCTTTTGGGTCAATGGAAATGTTCTATATCGTGTTTGTCATGGTAGTTACATAACTCTTAGATGTGACATCACATGTGTTTATCAAATCTCATAGAGCAATACACCAAATAGAAGGCATTTTCCTATATAATTTATTCCTCAATAAAAAGGAAAAATCAAAATAGGGAGGAAGGCAGACAAGAAATTCCAATCACACTTCGAAACTGCAATCCAGAGTAGCTATGTTTTGTGAAATGCTGCTCACAACGCTTAACAGGAAGCCATTTAAATTTTCTACAACTATCACATTTATTTATCTATAATAATGACTTTTTTTGTGTGTTACTATGATCTAGGCCCTGAATAGCCATAAAACATCATGTGGCTAAAGTACTTTGTACATTTCGAACAAGGTTTTACAAGAAAAGATGAGAAAAGCAGCTATTCTTCCATACTGATGAAAGGTGTAAGAAGTAAACCATGTAAGAGGCTTAAAGACCTGAGCTCTGGAAATCTTAATTTAAGAGACGCAGGTGGGCCGATTACTTCCTCTGAATAAAAGGCAGGAAATCTTCCCCAGCTTTGTTCAAGCGGGTGAGTCATTTTGAGTGAATCTGTTCAGAACAATTCCTCAGGGCAGCAAGCATCGCTCATTATAGCGGCTGGGGAAAAACACTAGCCGACTCAGAAGAGCTTGTCCTCTGTCCCTCTCTACACCTGAAATCAGTTGTGTGCTCGTCTTAATGTCCTCTTCCCTTTCCCCAATCAAGCCCACATCTCTTCTGCACCCAGCACCAGTCCCCTACTGCCCGTTCCGTACTGATTAGGCCAGGCGTCTGCAAACTGCAGCCTGCAGGCAAACTCCAGCCTGCTGCATGTGTTTGTATGACCTGGGAGTAAAGAGTGGTTTTTTTACGTTTTTAAATTGTTGGAAAAAATCAAAAGAAGAAGAAGATTTCATGAGATGTGAAAATTATATGATATTGAAATTACAGTGTCCATAAATAGAGTTGTATTGGCACTCAGTCACACCCGTTTTGTTTCTGTTTATCTATGACGACTTTAGCACTGCAACAGTAGAGCTGAGAAGCTGCAAGAAAGATCATGTGACTCACAAAGTCTAAAATATTTACTATCTGGCCCTTTGGAGAAAAAGTTTGCTGTCCCCTGATTTAGGCATTTTCATTCTGTTGCCTCTATGTTGATGTCTAGACTATAAATTTATAAAAAGGCAAGGTCCAGCAACATCCTCTACACACTAGATCACGTCTCTGTGACACCATTAACAACTTGTGCTCTTGTACAGTATTTTTTGCTGCTGCTAAGCAGGATAAAGACATATAGCATTGCAGTATGAAAAGAAATAATTTGAGGAAAGCTGGATTCCTTGTTTCTGAAACTATTCACTTAAATATTCCATAGTAGCACACACTCTTATAGGAAATTTGTGGTGTCCAAAACAATAACTGTTCACTAAACGTTACTTCACAGTATCCAGTCAGGCAAAGATATTTTACCAATCCATCAACTCTGCAAGCATTGTGTTTGTGTTTCGAATAGGTGTGAGTAAAAGTGTAACAATCATTTCCTGAGCTGAGATGCTAAGTGATACTATTCTGAACATCTGTGTATTCACCTGTTTATATTCTGGCCATGCTCATATTTTCTTTTGATATGAATCAGATTATGGGGCTAAGTGATACAGCAAAGACTATGCTGGAGCTGGAATAGGATTTAGAATCCAAACATTTGCATTTAAATCTTGTTTCTAGCACTTACATTGGATACATTTCTTAACATCTTGTATCCCCAATGAACTGATCAGTGAAATAGGAATATAAATTACACCTCCCGGGACTTCTGTGAAGTATTAATAATGACGTGAAAGCATCACATTTGTGTCATGATGACAGTGATGTTTCATTCTGTCTTCCGGCCCCTTCCATCCATTCCCTCGACCTCATTAACATAACTTCTGTACTACTGGGAAAGTCAATGTGTTAAGTAAGAGGTTTCCTCAATCAGTGTGGCCAGAAAAATCATTAAAAATATCAATTGGTTAAACGTTTTGATTAATTGTTCCTATAAACTTGCTTGACTAATATTTGGCCCTTAAGCAGACAAAGACTAAGCAATTTAATATTGCTTTTATTCTGTGCTAAGGAAAATAGTCTCATTTTCAATTAGCAGGATCAAAGGTATCTCACTAATACGAGATGATGATCAATTAATTAAGAGCTACACTGCTGTAAGGAGAAAATATTCACTTCTCTTTTGCAGTCTTATCCTTTGAAAACATTGGGAGTGTATCATCAAATACAAGAATATTATCAGATCTTATAAGTTCTGAAGTAACCATTTAAAATGTGATTAACTGTTTCCACAGAAAACATACCTATTAAGGGCCATAAAGGGACACATACTTGGCTCTAGATGCTGTTATGAATACTATCAGCTCCTATGTACGTGAATGCCAATTTGATCGATGCTGAAAAATAAGTGTTGTAACATTTTTATATCCAGAAAACTTACTTCTCTACTTGAAGAACTCTTTAAAGGGTTTTCTTTGGTTATTGGTTATTGCTGAGATCTACTGCCAGAGAACCAAGACAATGAACTTCAGTTTGCCTCAGAGAGACATCTAAGTCTATACAACAAACAGGGACTACATAAGCCTCAGCTTCATTTTGAAGACTAAGAGCCATGGGTAGAAGGGCTAAGCTAAGGGTGGTAGGCAGGGGAAGGGGTGGTTGGGAGGCCGGTTAAAAGTAGCCAGTTCAATGGTGACAAATTTCACTGTCACTTTCAACAATCTGTTTTCAAACCAAATATCTGTGATGAGTTCACTTAGTAACTATTCCCTGGATACCTACTGTATGTTAGGCCACGTGCTGGACACTAAGGATTTAATAGCATTGATTAGGAGTCAGAGACCTGAGTTCTAGTCCTAAATCTAACACTAACCAGTTGTGTGAAAAGGGCAAGTATTACGTTATGGGCCAGGTCTTGAGATCACAAATGTTATCTCTCCATTCTAGTGCAATTCTGTAAGTATCCCTCTTGAGTGTTTTTGGTCCAAATCAAGAGGATCTGTTTCTTCTTATTAGGCACTGATTGAAAGGTTAAGAATTCTAAAAGATATTGGTTAGAAGGGTTTGTGTGTGTTTTTAAAGAGTCTCTTGGGAGCTGAGGCAGAAGAATGGCGTGAACCCGGAGGCAGAGTTGCAGTGAGCCGAGATCGCACCACTGCACTCCAGCCCAGGCAACAGAGAGAGACTCTGTCTCTAAATTAAAATATATATATAATAAAGAGTCTCTTTTAGTCTTTTAGTCCATTGAAGATTTTATACAATAGAATCTGATACTATTGACAAAGTCTCTTGGCTGTAATTATAGCCTATGACCCGGCAGTAAAGACCCCACTCCAAACAAGTTCATGGTTTCTGCATGAGTCTTGGCCACAGACAAAGAGATCTTCTCTGCTCATTAACACTTGAGCTGATTAAGAATGACCTCTGATGGGCATGCTGGTTCACACCTCTAATTCCAGCACTTTGGGAGGCCTGGAGGGAAGCTTGCTTGAGACAAGAGTTCAAGACCAGCCTGGGGAAAATACAGAGACACTGTCTCTGCAGAAATTGAAAAGAAATAAATTGGGAGGCGTGCTGGCACACACCTGTAGTCCCTGTTACTTGGGAGACGAAAGCAGGAGGATCTCTTGAAACCCAGGAGTTCAAAGCTGCAGTGAGCTACTACACTACTTCACTCCAGTCTGGGCAACAGAGTGAGACTGTCTCTATTTTGTGTGCATGTATGTGTGTGTGTGTGTGTGTGTGTGTGTGTGTGTGTGTGTGTGTATATGTATACACATATATTCACACTATATATATATTTTTTTTTTTTTCACACATGTATCTGCAGTGACCTCTCAGAAAGAAAAGAGTAGCCTCTGCTGTCCAAAACTAATCTGACATTCACAACCAGACTTCACAATATTTTTTACGAACTCATCTGATGCTTAAAGCCAGGCCATTTTTGTTCTCCCTTTGGACATAAACTGACAGACCACCAGCCTCAGACAAGTTTACCCTGAGACCATGATAAAATGAAACAAAACAAAGCCAGTTCCTAATTTCGTTTAAGCACAAAAAGGTCAATGTGTCACACACAAAATACCCAGTCATAGAATTACCCTTTCTGTCAACGTCCAATCTAGACCAAACTCCTGCTTCCTTAGACTCTCCTGTAATATGTTCTTCCTAATACCCTCTTACTAGACAACTGATGGTTCCCTGTAATGAGTAATAAACTGGACTTGTTTAATCAAGTGTGCTCCCGGTGGTCTATGACTAAAGGAGCACTGACATCTCCAATTACATTTTTCCTTCTCTCATCTCATCTGGGACACCAAGAGTGGAGCTCTCTTGTCTGACAGAAATATTACAGAGGTACAAGCACACAAAAATTCTCACCACATAGAACAAACTAGAAAGACTTGACAGAACACCTCTGACCTCCAGTTTCTCTCCCTTTTTGTATCTTTTACATGATTTAATTATCTCTGGAAATGGAGTCTCTCAAGCCTTATCTATTATTTAAAAAAAAAAAAAAAAAAGAGGAAGCCGGGCACAGTGGCTCACGCCTGTAATCCCTGCAATTTGGGAGGCTGAGGCAGGCAGATCACCTGAGGTCAGGAGTTCGAGACCAGCCTGGCCAACATGATGAAACCCCATCTCCACTAAAAATACAAAAATTAGTCAGGCATGGTGGCACGTGCCTGTAGTCCCAGCTAGTTGGGAGGCTGAGGTGGGAGAACGGCTTGAACTCAGGAGGTGGAGCTTGCAGTGAGCTGAGATCACGCCGCTGCACTCCACCTGGGAAACAGAGAGAGACTCCATCAAAAAGAAGAAAGAAAAGAAAAGAAAGAAAGAAAGGGAGGACAGGAAAGGAGAGGAGGAAGGAAAGAAAAGAAAGAGAGAGAGAGAGAGAGAGAGAGAAAGAGAGAAAGAGAGAAAGAGAGAAAGAGAGAAAGAAAGAAGAAAGAAAGAAAGAAAGAAAGAAAGAAAGAAAGAAAGAAGAAAACAAAGAGGAAATTGGACTATAAGGTATTTCCCAAACTGTGTTCCTTGGGAAACCACTGTCCTTCAAGGCCAATAGGTGTTTCCAGAAAGGATTCTATGAGAAAAATGAGTTTTAGAAATCCTACATTCTATAGTAAATCTTCTCTTGTAGTTCTAGTCCCAGTTCTACAAGCTACTTTGAAAGTTAGTTAAACCTCCCTTTACTCAAATCTCAGTTCCTCATCTGCAAAACGGCTCTTGTAGTACCTGCTCTGCCAACTCCTTGGTGTTGAGGACCAAATGAAAAAGGTGACAGGAAAGTATTTTAAAAACAGGAGAACACTGTTCAGGTGAGACATGGAGGCAGCATTGCATCCATTGGAGAGATCCTTAAGACCGGGAGACTAGTCTGGTAAGTAGGCCAAGAGGATGTATGTGTGAACTAGAGCTGGCACAGTGAGGAAGGGAAAGCTGGGTATTCAGGGCTGCTGCTGGGTGGCAAACCACCCAAAAACATTGCTGAAAATAAACATTTATTATGCTCACAGATTATGTAGGCTAGAAATTTGAATGATACACTATGGGAAGACTTGTCTCTGCTCTACAACATCTAGGGCCTCAGCTGAGAAGTTTTCAAGTCTGGGGGTGACTCAATAACTAGAGACTATAGTCATCTTGAAGGCTTCCTCATTCACATGTCTAGTTGAGGCTGACTGTTGGCTGGAACACTTACACATGGCTTCTCCATCTCTCCATGTGGTCTCTCCATGTGGACTAGTTTGAACTTCTTCACAGCATGGTGGTTGGGCTCCAGGAGAGTTAGAGGTTCAGCAGATACTGAACTCTGTAAAACAAAAACAAAAACAAATTAAAAAAGAGAGCAAGAGGGTAGTGTACGGCATGTTTATGACCTATCCCAGAAGTCACATAGTGTCACTGTTGCCATACTTTAATGGTCAAGGCAGTCACAAAGCTTCACCCAGTCCAAGGGGAAGGGACATAGACCGCATAACCCAATGGAAGGAGTGTCAAGGTCACTCTGGAAGAAGAACATTTAGGACAAGGGACATTATTGTGACCATCTTTGGAAAATACCACCCCTCATTTTGTGGCAAGTACAAAGTACAATGAAGTAATGCGGATTCTTGGGGACTGGCTAGAGGAAAAAGAAAAAGAAAAATCAAGGATTTTCCCACAGTTAAAGTATGAGTGGAAAAAAGAATAACCACAAAAGAGAAGGCTTAAGTCAGAGCTACTTTGTGAGAATAATTAATTCAAGAGATTTTCCAAGGTGAGAGGATCACTGGAAGCCAGGAGTTCAAGAACAGCCTGGGCAACATAGTAAGACCCCCATCTTTAGAACAAATTGAAAATTTAAAAAAATTCAAAGATATTCCCAGTAGCCCTGCCATTTCAGTCTGGAGAATATCCGAATGAGTTTACTGGCAGAGATAAAGGAACCAAGAGTAAGACTAAAGATAGAAAATTAAGGAGAGAAAATTAATAGGACACAATTCTGGAGGAGACAGATGTGACCAAATAGTCAGGCGGAAGTTTAACTTCACAAAGAGAAACTTTATTTCTCTACAATAAGGCAAAATAAAAGGAGAAAGTGGAAGAAATAGAGTATAATTCTGAGATAAAGAATACATTTTGAAGTAGAGAGAGGGGAAAATGGCAGATCTCAAACTGAATACCCTGTTTTCTCAGAGACATAAAAGGTAAGAAAATCTACTGATATTAAGATGAGCTGTCTTTTTTTTTTTTTTTTTGTGGAATGATTAGGTATTGATCAGCAGTATTTACTACATGAGTTAAGTCCAGACACACCATCTACCAATCAGCAATTCAAATTTCCATGCCCAGTATCAGGCAGCCAGCCCACCAGGCAATATTTCCTTAGCTTAAAGCAGAGATTCTCAAAGTGTGGTCCCTTGTAACATGAGCAGGAACTCGGAAGTGCCACTCCGGGGGCTTTAGGGTTGAGGCCCAGCAATTAGTGATTTAACAAGCCTTACAGGTGATTCTGATGCACGCTAAAGCTTGAAAAAAAATCACTGTTTTAGAGGCAGACATGTGAAAACACTAATGGAAAAATAATTCAAACTATTTTGCTTCACTTCAGCTGGGACAAACCAAGGTATCAAGCCAAAGTAAACTGCGAATGGTTTTATTTAAAAATATCTATTTCTATTTTCTAAAACTGATTGTCATTTTTTGATTGGCAAGTTCATGCTAATCAAAGTGTTAAGTGGGAACGCAGGTGATGAGTCAGCCATCCAAGAATACACACTCTGCAAGCTCTAAGCCTGTATTTAGTCTGAAACCACCCCTCTGCACACTACTAAGATTTTGGTATAATGCATCACATCTGGACAAAGGCACACTGTATTTCCCACTCATTGAATCCAAAAATTGGACCTTCTTTTCTTTTTCTTTGAGATGGAGTTTCACTCTTGTTGCCCAGGCTGGAGTGCAATGGCGCCATCTTGGCTCACTGCAACCTCCACCTCCTAAGTTCAAGTGATTCTCCTGCCTCAGCCTTCTGAGTAGCTGGGATTACAGGCGCCCGCCATCACGCCCAGCTCATTTTTGTATTTTTAGTAGAGATGGGGTTTCACCATGTTGGCCAGGCTAGTCTCGAACTCCTGTCCTCAGGTGATCCAGCCTGCCTTGGCCCCCTAACGTGCTGGGATTACAGGCGTGGGCCACTGTGTCCGGCCCTGGACCTTATTTTCTAATGTTAAGTTTGAGTTCTGGGTTTAGTTGGGCAAGACTTTCCCTCAGCTGCCATCAATCCTGGCTGAAGTTAACCCCTTTCCATCGCTGACCCAGGGAAAAAAACTACCAAATTTACTTACTATCTGTTAAAAATTCAAAAACGAAGCAGATGATCAAGTCATTGAACAAAAGCTACATGGATTAGACAAGAACATATAACGTGGCTCTAAGATGATGGAGAAGGAAAAGACATTTCATGGGTGGCTTCTCCTTAAAAGAAATGGGAAACTCAGCTTATTAGAAAAAACAATTTGGAAGGTTACTACTTTAGCTCAGAGACTGTACACTAAACCTCTGTTGAGCACGGTGTGTGTGTGTGTGTGTGTGTGTGTGTGTGTGTGTGTGTCTGTGTTTGTGTGTGCGTGTACGTGCACAAAGAGGAGCAAGAAGGGATGATTGGAGCAGGAAATCACATCTTCAAGTCTTGAACAGCTTCCCACTGCAATCAATAAGGCCACGCCAGAGTTTGACATCAATGGCAATGCTCTGTGATGTCCACTACCACTGCCTTCTTCCAGCTGAAGAGGAAGTATCCTGTACCGGCCCCTGCTGCTACTGCAATGCAGAGGTACCCGTTGTAGGTCATGAAGATAAGCATGAGGAAGTAGCTTATGACCACCTGGATGATGTGCAGCACTGTTTGCAGGAGGTGAGGAAAGCTCAGCATCTGCTGCCCAACAGTTTTGTGTGTCTCCATAAGGATGGTTCCATTTGGTCCTGGGACAGGCATGGAATTGTAGCGAATGCTGACTTGTGACTTACGCAGCAGGCTCTCTCAGGCTATCTTGAGTCCTTCATAGAACATTGCTAGTAAAAACACTGCCACATAAGCTCCAGCCATTTCTCCAGCTGTATTGATCACCAAACCGGAAAACAGTAGTTCCACATTCTTAAAGCCAAAGCAGAAGGTCATAGGCATCATCATCATGTTGCTGTCTCCTCCACCATGGGAGTGTGAGGCTGAAGTGGCTGGGTGATGGTGAGAAGGTTGCATGGTATGGTGGGAATGATCCATTTTTTCCAGGAAAAGTTGAGAGTCAGCAGAAGATTCTTCCCAGGTCGAGTCCAGCCACTAGCGCCTCTCTCTCCCTATCTTAACCCGTCACCCCCTCACGACTCCTCGAACGGCCCGTCCACTTCTACCCGGCTCGATGTGTCCACGACCACCACCGAGGCCGAGGATTTACCGCCCCCTCAAGATGAGCTGTCTTAAAGTCCATAATGAAAGAAATGACTAGGTAAGAAATTGAACAGGAAGTCTATAAGATATGAGTCACATATTTCTTATTTTTAAAAGAAGTTGAAAGATTGGCAAAATGATAGTTGTTGTTGATGCTGGTGATGGATACATGAGGATTTGTTATACTGTTCTAACTAATATTGTGTATGTTTGAAATTTTCATAATGTTTTAAATTTGTAAAAAATCTATTGAGTAATATACTGATTATCTCTGTTTTTAAAAAATGAAACTAATAACCTTGCATTTTGATGTACGGTTTATCAATAAAAATGTTTCCCTTAGGCCAATGGTTCTCAATGGAGAAAGGATTTTCTATTTGTCTCATACCTATTACTGTCTTAAATAAATGGTCAATCAATTCAAATGAACCCATAAAATCCTCTGTCTAGTGCTTTTTAAAATCCCTGTTACAAAGCTTGGTCAAGTTCTGAAATAATTTTGCTTATTTCCCCTGACAGTACATTATTGCTTCTTGCTGAAGTGAAGTGTCTTTTTATTTCCTTTTTTTATTATTATTACTTAAAACAAGTTGGCTGCAGATTGGATCATATCCAGTCTTTTCCACAGTGATGCCCAAGTAAAGAATATCATAGGGTTTCTAATCTTGTGAAATTTCTTCCTGGCATTGGGAAAATATTGAGCTGGCAAAATAAATAGCTCAAATCTCAGAAACTTATTAGACTGATATGGACTCCTGTATGCTTCATAGCCCTAATCATCAACTCATTTATATTCTTTGGAATTGAGAGAAACATATAAAGGAAGGATATTCTTGCCCTGTACGAAATTGTCACAGTCAGCTAGCAAGAAAGATTGAAGACTGAAAAAATCTCTTTCGAGCAGCCTCTTGATTTCCTGAAGCATGTCAATGATACCCAGAATTCATCAAGTTCACGGTTCCACATCTTGGACTGCGGAAAGTGACTAGGCAATGTGCCTGAATCTGACCTTTCATCAATATCTCCTTTTCTGCATTACATTAGGAATAATGAATTGTCAGAAACAGCATGTGGCTCAAACCAATGTTATTCCAAGAAAATAGCTAGTGCGTTTTAGAAATTAGATGGCAAGCAACTCAAAACCTTCAGATAATTTTTTGAGATACTCTATCTTAAAAGTAGAGCAGCCTAGCTTTCCAGCTTTAGCTCTTGCCAAACCATCCATGTGATGATGACCAGGCTCCTGTTCAGGTAAGAGGCATTAGAATGAATGAAGAACGTAAGGAATACAGTGGATGGAAATCCTGAACAGGATAGAGGGAAAGAGAAAGAAGGCCAAGGGGATTCATGACAGGGGGTACTCAAAAGCATGAACTCAAGGTATGAGGAGCAGAAGACACCGTACAGCCCTTGCTGAGGGTTCAATTATTTCTTTCATATCAGGACAGCAATGCACACATAGAAAACAGGAATTGTTCAGCCAGACATACTTTACTGGGCAAAATAATCCCTAACTAACTTCACTCTAAGTGATCTTTGACAGTCATTTGAGGAAAGCAAAGGGAAAATTACCAATATCAAATGACAGTACCCTCTGACACCATTCCTCCTTTGGCTGACATCAATCATGAATTGCTGTCCATAAAGTAATTTTTATTTAACAGAGAAAGAAAGCATATGCCACCTTATCTTAGTGTCTTAGTAAACAGTCGTTCTGGGATTCATTTGCATGGACTATAAACTATGTCTGGAGCCCTGAACCTGATTTTGATGCTGAAAAAAAGTATAAAGAAGTGTAATATGTGACAGATCAGGCAAAAAGAGAGAGATTGAGAATGAGACTGATGTGGGGCTGATGGTGATTTTTTTCTAACTCCCCCTGCTTCATTAGTGGCTATAATTATCAGCCGAATGTACACAGACACCCTTAATGGCCAAAAAGAGTCATTTCGCCCTGTTCTTTGAGGCTTTGGTGAGTTCCCAAAAGAATGTAGTCCAAAAGTCCATGTTGGACCGACCTACTGGAAATGGTGCTCACAGTTCTGCTCTTGTCAAATCATCCAGAAGAAAGCCATGCCCGTGGATAGGCACAGCCATGTCACATAGCTCCTGTACTCTCAGGGCCTGTGTGACACAGAACCATGGCCTTGGAAATGGCAGCAAGGTCTACCTTGGTCCAGATCCAAGCCCTGGCAGAGACTAAGTCTTATACTAAAAGAGTGAGAAGTTGGTGCAGATAGCATTGCAAGACCAGTCTTTAGATAATTAGTCATTGTTAACTCAGGAAAACTGATTCTAGGCATTGAACATGAAGCCGTTGAAAGGTAAGTATAACTTTTTAAAACACAGAGATGGGAGGAGTCTCACTACACTGACCAGGCTGGTCTTGAACTCCTGGAATCAAGCGATCCTCCCATCTCAGCCTCCCAAAGTGCTGGGATCACAGGCGTGCGCCACCATGACCAGCTGCAAGTATAACTTTTGTGCCCAGGCCTCCCATACTGTGAGAGGCAGAGTAATGCCCCACCCAGTACGGGAAAGATGCCCACGATCTAATACTGAGAACCTGTGAATATGTGACCTTACATGGCAAAAGAAATTTTGTTGATGTTATTAAATAAAGGATGTTGAGATGGAGAGATTATCCTGGATTAACTGTGTATGCCCAGTGTATTCACAAGGGTCCTTGTAAAAGAGACACAAAAGGAGTCATGGTCAGAGAGAAGGAGATGAGATGACAGAAGTAGAGGAATAGAGAGAGAGATGGGAAGATGCTGCACTGCTGGCTTTAAAGACAGAGGAAGGAACCAATGACTAAGGAATGCAGATGGCCTGTGGAAGCTGGAAAAGGCAAGGAAATGGATGCTCCTTCAGAGCAACCAGAAGGAACGCAGCCCTGCAAACCCATTTTGGACTTCTGACCTTCAGAACTGTAAGATAATACATTTGTGTTGCTTTAAGCCACTCAGTTTGTGGTAATTTGTTACAGCAGAAATTGGAAACTAATATGCCAACAGCCTATGCAGACAAGATAAGTTCCATTTACTCCTGCTCCCCAAGTTACAATTACTTAAGTCCCAGCTCACTTATCAGTAGGAATCCAGGATTTGTTACGAATCCTGTTCACAAACAAAGGGGAAGGCTTACTCCCACAATCTGCCTTGGTTGTTTCCTTCTGACTCAATCCCCTCCTGGTTCCAGGCCACTCCTTCCCTCCACCCTGCTGCTGGCTACACTTCCTCAGGGACTCACTTTGCATTTCTGCTTCATTCCCTTATATTGCTTTGCCCAAAGCATGATCCTGCTTATCTTCCTTAATTACCAGACTGAAATGCAAGGCTGTTGCCTGTAGTAATAAAAAATAAGAAAGTAATAATAGGTAATAAAAAAAGAAAATAATAATGAGTAATAATAAAACTACAAATTGAAGAACTTACAACTGTCTTGGGTTGGGTTTGAGAATTCTTGTGCCTGTGGTTTACTAGGGGGAGAGTGCTCAGGAGAAGAGTAGTGAGGAACGCAGGATGAGGCAGGGGAAGAAAGTGAGCGATCATGGGCTGTCACTGGGAGCTCTGTTTCAACCTGATCCTGCAGAGCATTCTGAAGTATACATTGCACCAGAGGAGAGCAGCATTTTGAAGGCAAGAGGGCCAACATTTTGTACTGCTGCGTCAGTCACTGACCACAGCCTCTGGGGGGATGGGATGACATGGCATCCCAGATGAGGAGACTTCTATTATGCCCAGGGCAATTCTCCAGAGAAAGGCAGCTATGAGCTGTTAACAGGCAACACTCACAGCATCTAAGGGATATGGCCCCTTAAAGGGGATCTGGATGGTCATCAAGCACATCCATTACAGTGACCTAAAACAGAGCTCACAGCTAGTCCCTGAAGAGCACCTCGGCCCCTCTCCCTGGCCTCACCACTGGTTGAAAAAGTTCACCTTATTCTTCATTTCGCCTCCCCGCTACCCCCACCGCCCACCTTTCCCCTTTCCTTTCTCCTTTCCACCTTTATTCCACTGCATCAGTAAAAATGTCCTGGAGCCGTCTCTTCCCTGGAATCAGAGGTCCCAGAAGACATTTCTATTTCTCCCTTAAAGACATCACCCGATCTCTGTTTCAGTTTGAGGATTTTCCAAGATGATTGTCAATCCCCATTCCCCAGTCTTGTTGCTCAGATTCCAAGAGGACATTGGAACACAATAGCTCAACATCAGTACACTTTTCCAGGTCTGACATAAAATTGAGTAATATGCATGTATGGCACCAACAGTCCAATCTATAATTGAACCAAGGTGATTAGCTGAGCTCAATTCTCGCAACCTTTCACTCCTTGAGAAGGTGAAGATTAGTCCTCCCTTTCATTCCTACCATCCACAAACACCTCCATGAGAACAAGTAATAACACGTAGGCATTGAAATCTATAAATCCCTTCTTAGGGAAGAAACATCACCCAGAAGTGTTATTCATATTGCAGGTGGCAACCCATTAGTGGTGCTGAGAAAAAAAAATGATGAAAAAGAGTAGAATAGAAAATATCAGAGTTCATTTCAAATAATAAACGTACACATTATTTCACAGAACAAGTATTTGTTTCAGTTATATCTATCATATATGCATATTCAAATATTTGTATGTTTTGGGTCATGCTGTATTTCTTACTATTGGCAGGAGTCAAAAAAAGTTGAGAAAAACTCCACTGATTTAAACACTTTTTTGTTTTTTTAATTTAAACACTTTTGACTACATGGATAAACGCTTTCATTTTCATCTGGCACAGTTTGGTTACTTGATGTCACTACAGGCTCAGAAATCTCTATGTTCTGCTATAGGTCTTTGCTTCATTTCTAGGAAAGGGAAAGACCTGTTTGGGTATTTGTTTTATCCAAAACAAATGAATCTTCAACCCCATTCTGTATTCCAAAGGCGAACTGAAGTCTACTTATCTAAGAAGCCAGCCTACGGCCGGGCGCGGTGGCTCAAGCCTGTAATCCCAGCACTTTGGGAGGCCGAGACGGGCGGATCACGAGGTCAGGAGATCGAGACCATCCTGGCTAACACGGTGAAACCCCGTCTCTACTAAAAAATACAAAAAAATTAGCCGGGCGAGGTGGCGGGCGCCTGTAGTCCCAGCTACTCGGGAGGTGGAGGCAGGAGAATGGCGTAAACCCAGGAGGCAGAGCTTGCAGTGAGCTGAGATCCGGCCACTGCACTCCAGCCTGAGCGACAGAGCGAGACTCCGTCTCAAAAAAAAAAAAAAAAAAAAAAAAAAGAAGCCAGCCTAAAGCTTTGAAATTATAACGCTATGAATTGAAGTGGGTAGAATCGTGTCCCCTAAAAAGATATGTGCAAGTCCTAACCACCAGTACCTATGAACGTGAGCTTATTTGGAAACAGGGTCTTTGCAGGTGTAATCAAGTTAAAATGAGGTCACACTGGATTGGAGCACGGACCGATATCCTTATAGTAAGAGGAAAATTTGGCAACAGAAATGCCATGTGACAGCAGAGCCAGAGATTGGAGTGATGCACTACAAGCCAAAGAATGCTAAGGATTGCTGGCAATCACCAGAAACTAGGACGTGGCAGGGAACGATTCTTCCCTAGAGCCTTGAGAGAGAGCATGGCCCTGTGGATACCTTGATTTTGAACTTCCAGCCTCCAGAACTGTAGAGGGAGTAAATTTCTGTTGTTTTAAACCATCTAGTTTGCTATAGCAGCCCTAGAAAACTAATCATGAATTTTTCTGCTTCTACCCTAACCACTGAATTTTCAAAAACCTTGGGAAATATTTATATGTACCTGCTTGAATATTCATAAAACATCTCTGAAAAATAGAGTAATCAAGAAACTGAGCATTGTTGCCTTTGGGAAATGGAACTGGGTACCTGCAGAATGAGAGAGGGAGACTTTTTGCTATAATACTGTTTTGAATATTAAACTATGTAATATATGAATAAATAAAATCGAAATTTAGAAAATCTTAGGTAAAAACTCAACCGACATAGCAATCTCCCCTTTCTCCCCAGGGATCACCACTGACGGATGTCCATCCCATTTTTGTAAGCAAGAAGGTAAAATTGCAAGAAGATGGATCTCCCATCTTTTACAGAGGGCCCATGGTTCACAGCCATTTCTCTTTTGCACCAAAAACTTGGGAAGATAAAATGTCTGGTCTTATCCTGAAAATCTTTAATCATCTGCCCCTTTCCCTCAAGCTATTTGCTTGAGGATAAAACTGCTCATGAGGAAAAAAAAAAAATGCTGAAAGCTGAGATAATGATCCTATCCATGATATTCCTTAATTACTGACTTAAATGAAGATCCATTGTCATATTTCCTCATTAAAAGACATATTTTATGAGCAGATACTTCTCACGGATGATTTAAGAAGAACAAACTCATCAGACAGTTTGAGACTGAATCCAAAAAGGTATACAGAGTTAATTATGTAATTTGAAGTGCTGGACAAAATGGGCCCAAGGGTCTTTGAACATCAAAGCCTCCGGTGGAGAGGCACACAATGTAA
This sequence comes from Trachypithecus francoisi, assembly GCF_009764315.1. Lineage (NCBI taxonomy): Eukaryota > Metazoa > Chordata > Mammalia > Primates > Cercopithecidae > Trachypithecus > Trachypithecus francoisi. Next base: position 119,371,781 of record NW_022681471.1, read on the forward strand.
CACAGGCTATTCAGCAAAACACTCCGATAAGACAACTCTACACAGTTTCAGTGTTCAATGCATATTTCATGAATTGAATTAGAGTGAAAGCATAACATGAAGAGCTAGAAGAGACTTTGGAATGATCAGGCATGCTTCTCCATAATGCTTTTAAAATGGGCACAGGTTTCTCCAGGTTGGAATGCTGACTTCACTTTCGCCATGCTTTTTCTATGCCACACTTTTGTCATCTCAAAACAATGGGCAAAATAATAATATCTGCCTTCTAGGGTTGTTGAAGAAGTTAAACAAGGTGAAGTGTATGTAGTAGATGTAACTGGCACCCTGCCCAGATCCCATTTACCAGGCAAGGGCACCAATCTCCTAGCTACCTTCCTCTTGGTTACTTGATGTCCTGGGCTGATGGTAGCCATCTATCCCAGGAAGTTACCCCACCCCGGCCCACAGTCAATGACCGACTGATACCAGGGACCCCCTCACCCTCTTGATACTACAAACCCTGCCTCCCACAGCACCTGGTTGTTCACTCTGTGAATAACCCATGTAGCCCTACATGACATGTGGTAGCTTCCTCCCCCAGACTGCGAGTATATGTAACTGATAAACTGTTGTCCATCTCAGCTGTGCAGTGTTCAGTGTTGTGTATTCAGTCATTCACTTAACGCTAGGGCAGGAATTCCATCATCACCAACAGGGTGAAGAGGGGACAATAAAACAGATTATTTTTATTTTTTTAAAAGACCATTATTAGGCTGGACGCGGTGGCTCACGCCTGTAATCCCAGCACTTTGGGTGGCCAAGGCGGGTGTATCATGAGGTCAGCAGTTCAAGACCAGCCTGACCCACATGGTGAAACCCCATCTCTACTAAAAATACAAAAACTAGCTGGGTGTGGTGGCATGCGCCTGTAATCCCAGTTGCTCAGGAGGCTGAGGCAGGAGAATTGCTTGACCCCAGGAGGCAGACATTGCAGTGAGCCGAGATCGCACCACTGCACCCCAGCCTGGGCGACAGAGCAAGACGCTGTCTCAAAAAATAAATAAATAGATAAATATATAAATAAATAAATAATTATTACCAGGGCTTGTAAGAATTCTTATTATTTTTTAACTTTTCCTTTATTTCGTTAAACTTGCCTATTTTCACATATGAAATTGAGAAAAGCCAAGTGTGTTTGTGTGCACACACGCATGCAAGTGTGTGTGCATGAAAGAAACAAGATTAGTAAAGAAGCTGGAAGACTGTCTTCCTATGTAGCAGACACAGGAGAAAAGCTCTGTATATGTGTAAGAGTTAGGAGTGAATAAGGCAGGGTTCAGCTTGGACCAGATTGAGAGAGAGGAATAAATCAACATGATGTTGTTGAGACAAAGATGTGGCCTCGGTAGAAGCATCACTACTTACCTTTAGACAAGGGTGCTTCCCATTGGAACAAAAAAACAAAAATCAATGGGAAAAGATCAGAGCTCAAAGGTGAAGGATATGAAGGGACTTGCACAGAAATGAAAAATGAATAAGGAGTGAGTTAAATCTCATTATTCTTCAAGAAATCCTAACACTGTGATTCTTATTTATGCAGAATTTGAGGACTGAGATGGCATTTCTCACCAGTTTTAGCTAAGGTCATCAAAAATTTTAGCTACCTTTTAAGCATACAGTTCCCTTGGCCTTGGATACTCAGCAGAGTTGTGAGATCACTGGCGACAAGGTGAAGGAGGTGCCCATTTTTAGAGCCTTACAGGTGACGCTTTTCCGATAATCACCAATCCCTTCTGTGCTTTTAATTCAAGTCAACTCCAGCAATATACACTGAGCACCTATATTATGTGGTACATTATATACGGTGTTTCTGCACATGTGCACCTATGGTATATGAGAAAATCTGCCCTTTGAACATGTACACAGTTGATTTGTGTGCATCCCAAAATTTAAGAAATAATATGTGAAAAGATACAAAGGAGAAAAGTTGAAGCACTGACATTAAATTAGGAGATCACATAGACTGAGTCACACTATTAACGGATCAACCAGAAGGGCAGAAGCAGTTGAAAAAGAATGATACCTCCTGGGAGGTAGGGAGGCTAACCTGAACTTTGAGGATGAGTAGGATTGAAATAGACCTAGAAGGCATTCCACACATCTACACACTGATGGAGATGAGCATTTGATTCAGCAAATGTTCATTAATTACTAACCAAATGACAAACCTCATATCAAGCACACAGTGGTTGCCATTTTAACTTGGCTGACTCCCTATTTGAGGGAGACATTTTTAATTACAAACGACAAAAAATCCAATTTAAACTCACTCAGATAAAAACCACAACTGAGTGGCCCCATATTATTTCTTGGTAATGAAATAATGAAATTTGACCTTGCAGCTCGTACAGTGCCACCACAGACCTGGTTTCCACTGGTATCTTCTTAGCCTTCCATGGTGTTGGCACCATGTGCTTTCATGCTGATCCCTTGACTGGCCTTCATTGTCGCAAAATGGTAGCTCAAGTCCAAGCCTTACATCTTCACACCAACTCACTAGGACAAGAGATGTCTCTTCCTATAGCCCTTGTCTATCTTTCAGCCCCATCTTGAATCATGTTCTCACTTGCTCTTTGCACTCCAGCTCCATTGGCCCATTTCAAGTTCATCAAATGTGCTATTCTTACATTTCTCACAGCACGCGGGTTTTCATGGTGCATTCTTCTTCCACTCTGCTGGTTAACACACTCATATCTCAGCTCTTGAACTTCATGACCTAAGGTAAGCCTTCCTTGCCATTCTCACCTACCAGGCAAAGTCAATCCCTGCTATATTCTCTCAAAACATAATGTAGTTCTTCTTCATGGCCATAAATTAACATAGTCATTCAATTAATATTTGTCTCTTCCAGAAGAAGATAAACCATGTCTTGTTTTGTTCATCATTATATCCTCAACATCAAGCAAGTGTCTGCATGGTGGGTATTCAATAAATATTTGTTGGTTGCATCGGTGGATGGATGAATGAATGAATGGAGGAATAAATGGATGGATGGATGAACTTGACATTTAAACCTTGCCGTGTAACTAATTAGCTACCTCCAGCTTTTTTGAGATTCAATTCTCTCAACTGTGAAATGAAAAGGTTGCTCTAGTTGACCTGTAAGATCCTTTCTTAATAGAAAGTGTCGAATTCGTAAAGTGTTACTGGCCAGAGAATTTCTTTAACTGCAATATTAGGGAGCTAAAGTAAAAAGTGATGCTTTGGGTTACTCTGCTACCCTTTTGCAAATGTCATTTTTAATTAAATTCTGACTTTGCGTGCTCTCACGCAGTAGTTAACAATCTGGAGAAACTGGGATGCTACAACTGTTACCAAGCAGCTGGAATTGCCGAAGAGCTAATACAAGTTAGAAAAATACATGCTGACAGTCTAGGAAGATGTTAAATGAAATGTTATGAAGAAAATTTTACACATTTCTGCCCCCAACCCTCCATCCTACTCAACCCCAAACTGGCAATATTCAAAGTAAAGGCTTGATTTGGTTCAACGTGCTGCTAAAAATAAAATTTACATCTTTGGGCGATGTTTAATACAGAGGATTATTATCATATTGAAATAGCTATTTTGAATTTACAAAACAGCCTTGTTGCGTTCAAATTCATGGAAATTTGATTAGATCCTAAATATATTTTTGTTCAAGGTCCTATTCATAGCCAAGGTTTGCCATCTATTTGTGCATTTAAAAAGAGAATACGATTCACGTTTTCATTTGACGTGCTTAGGAAACACAAGATAAAATTCCCTACCTGCTCCCTCATTCAACATCTGGATTTGAACTATAATCTGCCTATAAATAAGAAATGAGAATTTTGATCAGGCAGCTTTGCAATCTGTTCAAAGTAGTCTGGGAATACTTGACAGCATAACAAATCTCTAAGTAAATTAAGTGATGTTAAGACAGTTTAACTACCATAAAATATTTTATTTTATGCCATGTCCACTTAAAAAATTGATACTTTTTAATGAAGTGATTCAGCCAGAGTATTGATAAAAAGAAAGCATTATATGGAACTGTCCTTGTAAAAAGGAACAACCCTATTTAGGAAACCAAAGACTCATTGTTTCTCACATTTCCTCTTCTAAGTGGCTGGGATGGAAACTCGCTAACTGTTCCCCAAACCCATTTCCACTTTCTCTTTGGCTCACAGGTAGACTACATTTCCCAACCTCCTATGTGACAGATTTCTGACTGGTAGAATATAGGCAGGAAGTGAGGTATCTCACTCTGAAGCCTGGACCATTAGAAACCGACCATGTACACTATTCATGATAGCAGACTTGGAACCAACCCAAATGCCCATCAATAATAGACTGGATAAAGAAAATGTGGCACATAGAATACACCATGGAATACTATGCAGCCATAAAAAGGATGAGTTCATGCCCTTTGCAGGGACATGGAGAAAGCTGGAAACCATCATTCTCAGCAAACTATCACAAGGACAGAAAACCAAACACTGCGTGTTCTCACTCATAAGTGGGAGTTGAACAATGAGAACACATGGAGTTAGGGAGGGGAACATCACACACCGGGGCCTGTCAGGGGGTGGGGAGCTAGGGGAGGGATAACATTAGGAGAAATACCTAATGTAGATGGTGGGTTGACAGGTGCAGCAAACCACCATGGCATGTGTATACCTATGTAACAAAACTGTACGTTCTGCATGTGCACCCCAGAACTTAAAGTATAATAATAAAAAAAAAAGAAGAAAAAAGAAAAAAATCACCCATGTAATTCTCCACCCTCTTTCTTCCCACATGTTAAAGTTGGCAAAAGTGGGTCTGCCTTGTTTCCTGAACACTGTGTAGGTTGAGCCCCTCTCCACTTGCTCATATTCCTAACCACATTATGACCTAGCAGAAGAGACTACCTCATCTAATCCTCGTTCTTCTTAGTATCTCAGGCACGACATAGTACCAAACACTTCTACCGCTATAAAAGATTATTTCCTTTTCCCAGTTTTTCTTCATTTTAAAAAGAGATGAGAAAAGAAGAATTAAAAGCCTAACATTTCATGACTTTTTTGCCCGATAATCTGTGTATCCTTGTGTAACTTGGACCCAGAAAATAGATCAGCTTCAGGAATGGAGAAAATGTTTAGCTGCAATAGTCTTTTTACTTGCAGCCTTATTACTTACAACAGGCTGGGCACGGTGGCTCACGCCTGTAATCCCAGCACTTTCGGAGGCTGAGATGAGTGGATCACGAGGTCAGGAGATCGAGACCATCCTGGCTAACACGGTGAAACCCCGTCTCTACTAAAAATACAAAAAAAAACAAAAAAACTAGCTGGGCCTGGTGACAGGTGCCTGTAGTCCCAGCTACTCAGGAGGCTGAGGCAGGAGAATGGCGTGAACCCCGGGAGGCAGAGCTTGCAGTGAGCTGAGATCATGCCACTGCACTCCAGCCTGGGCGACAGAGCAAGACTCCGTCTCAAAACAACAACAACAACAACAACAACAGCAACAACAGCAACTTACAACCAACAAATCCTGCTAATACAAGATTCATCATGTGAGGATTTTACCAAGCAAAATGCCTGTGAGAGAAAATGGAAAGTGGAGCCAGGGGTGCTAAGGAGTCATTAGAGCACAATGCAACAAGCCCGACCCCAAGTGAAGAAGAGAGGGAAAGAAGGCTAGGTGGGGTGTCCTAGGGTGCCATGTATTCTAACAAAGGTTTGGCAAGGCCATCAGAGAGTCCTCAAGCCAAAATTAGGCATCAGAGAACCCCAGGTCCCTCCAAAAAAACCTGCCTTCGTGTCCCTGCAACATTCTTCCAACATTGGCTGGGAGCAGCCCTTGGGAGGCAAGGTCTCAGTTCAAACATGGAGATGAATTTCAGAGCCCAGCAGCTGAGGCCATCAGTCCATTTTGCTCCCTGCAGTTCTCCAAGACACATTCTCATAACCTCTACAGATTGTTTTTTTTAAAGGTGGTATGCATTTGTTTATCTTATCTTATGATGTCATTTTGTTTTAATAGCCAGTATGGAAACTTAGTCAGGATCTGAACAAACTAATTTCAGTGATGCGTCGTGTCACGAACTTTGTTTTTACCAGTCACCATCAGTCAATCACTTAATGTTCCTTATTGAACGGAGACTTCTTTTTTTTTTTTTTTTTTTTTTTTGAGGCGGAGTCTCGCTCTGTCGCCCGGACTGGAGTGCAGTGGCCAGATCTCAGCTCACTGCAAGCTCCGCCTCCCGGTTTACGCCATTCTCCTGCCTCAGCCTCCCGAGTAGCTGGGACTACAGGCGCCCGCCACCTCACCCGCTAGTTTTTGTGTTTTTTAGTAGAGACGGAGTTTCACCGTGTTAGCCAGGATGGTCTCGATCTCCTGAACTCGTGATCCACCCGTCTCGGCCTCCCAAAGTGCTGGGATTACAGGCTTGAGCCACCGCGCCCGGCCTGAACGGAGACTTCTTAACTAGTCAGGATTTACATTCAGCTGCTAGTCATGGAGACTGAAATAAAAATGGTTTAACCAAAATGGAGATTTACTCTCCTCTCATAGAAGTCTGTAGTTACGCAGTGAAGTGATAGTATGATAGCTCTGTGGTGTCATCCTGGACCCAGGCACCTCCTATATTTATATTCCTTCATTCTTAGAGTATGACTACCATCCTCAAGGATATCTCGTGTTCCCAAATGGCTGCTGAGAATCTAGCCATCATGTCTGTATTCCAACCAGAGTGAAGGATAAGGAGTGGAAAGCACCCAAAGAAAGTTGCTAGCTGTGTGTCTCTTCCAAAAAAAAAAAAAAAAGAAAAAGTTTCCTGGGAAGTCTCACTGTTTGCAGACAATTTAAGCACACAACTCTTTGGCAACACCTTGCTACACGGGAGGCTCAGAAGTGTATTATTTTAGCAGTGCGTGAAAACTACCCCAAGTGTTTTCATAGAGGAAGGGAGAATAAATACTGGGCAGGTATTCTTTGTCACAGCCATTTCTTGGGCTTGGTTCTAAAAAAGTTTTAATTTTAAAAGACTTATGAGATTTTTTTCCTGTGTTACCAGATGAATGAATATTTATGAGAGCCATTCATCCAGTTTAATTGCGGTCCATAAATTTGCACATGTTGTTTATTGGTTGCCTTATCCACGTACCTATTCATTTTGTGCTTTCTTTCCTCTGTGAGCAAAAATAAATTTTCCTTTCCTTTTTTTTTTTTTTTTTTTTCTTCCATTCTATTAGTACCCTTCTAGGCTATCTTCCCAGCCCACTAGCACCCTGCTCTTCGAACTGCTCTCCCAGCCAAGAGTGGCCTCTGACTGAGCATTACATTTATAACTACCTAATCCACTTCCCTAGCTCTCAAATAGTGGGCCAGGGATAGAAAGTAACCCAAGCGAGCAGACCCGTTTCTCTCTTCTGAGAATTTGGAACTGGGATCAAAATCACAAATTAGCCTCCACTGGTCATTTAAACAAAGGAGAAGTAAACTCAGAAATGTTAGTGACAACCATCTTCTGCCATGTTGATGAAACTACTAAAAGAGCCAGTTTTCAGACAGAGGAGAGGGAAGCAGACATGATACAGCCCTTGTTTTGCTGTAGTTATGTGGATCAATGCTTTCCACAGATATTTTCCCAAATGCTGCATTCAATTAGGTGAACTGAAAGGACCATAAATAGCTGGTATAGCAAGTGTCGGGTGCTTTCCAAACTACCTTTATTATTATGACCTAACCAATACAATCCCGAACTTTTCCCTGTGTGATCTTTCTGTGTGAAACACTAGAGCCAGGATGAAATGTGGTGATTGTTGTATGTGTTCTCCAGCCTCCACCCAGTGCATATGTCTTTGAGTGGCTATCTGTTACTTTCTGCCAATAGAGCCATCCGGCCTGCCATATGTTAAAACGGGGATTAACAGATAAAAGTAGTGATAAGAGTTTGGGCAATTGGTTTGACTTATTGAATTCAGTTTGAGAAACTGAGCTCAATCGGAGTTCTACACCGAGCCAGGTCTGGAGACTGCACAGATGAATGAGACATGGACCCTGCCCAGGAACTTATAATTTGACATCATAAGTGACTCACAAACTAGAGTGTCTTTTATGCACCACAAGCCATATCTAGCAAGGAAGAGCTAAGATTTCTCAGTTGGAAGATGACTCAATAGCAGAGGCAGAAGGGAAGGGGGGAAGCCATCGACTTCTTAGAATTTCTTGGAAGAAGAAACCCCATTCAAAATTTTTTTACCTAGTTTTTAATCTACTCCCCTTTGTTTTTCCGCACTTGGTGTATAGAGATAGCTCCACTGAGGAATGGATCAAAAAGAATGCCAAAGCAAGGGAAACAAGAAAAGCATCTACACGTAACTACTTGTGGGTGGTTTTTAAATCAAAATTCAGAATTATGTTAGGTTATGAAAATCTATAAAAAGCCTTAATACAGATACAAGAAAAGAGCATTACTACTTTTTTTCAGTCTTCTCTTTTCGCTTTGATATGCCTTGCTGTTAAAAACAAGAAAACATTGCGCTCCCTGCCTTCTGGAACTTTTTGCCAGCAGGAGGTGAGAAATCATATAAATTGCTGGAAAAAAGTGATAACAGTCAGTCATTTCTTTTATAATGGACTATTAGATTGGTTTATTTGCATGTATCATTAAGATTTATTGCAAATTGTCTAATGGAATGACAATGCTACAGATAGAGTACACCTAATACAATTAGAATGGAGACTGGCTTCTGGGGTAAAGTTACTACATATTTTCCTTGGAGGAATAAAAATATATATCTTCTGCCATGAGAATACCAGTGAGAATAAAGTAGCTATTCTAAATGTCTATGTCCTATTTAATATTTTTCTATCATAACAAAATTCTTATGAATTTCACATTAGCCCATGATTTAAAGCTAGACATCTTCCAGAGTGATATTTTTTAAATACAGAACACAGAATAACTAAGATCAGAAACATTATCTTTTATTCTTTGATGGAAAAGGCAAATGTTTTATGGGTAAGATTATCAAAGAAAGCCAATGTTACATTGTACAAGGAATTATAGGAGCGTTCACCTGAGCAATGCTTCTTCATGGCAGGTGTTAGTCAGAACGAGATACAAACTCTCAAGTGGGACAGGCCCTCGTTCACAGATGCCCAGAGTTCCATCCCAACCTAGAGGTTGGGTTTCAAGTGAGTTTCTGGTGCCAGATTTAATTTTTATACTTCCTTTTCCCAAAAGTACTTTAACTATTGGTCCAACACTCCCTATTCCCAGTGGAAATCCTCCCCAGTGAATACTGTTCCCTTCTACTCCTTGAAATGAGGTAACTTCCCCTTAACTCCTTGCATTGTTGTCACAGTTCCCAAAGCATTTGACTTTCTCCAGGGAAACCATAAAACCATATGGAAATCAAATCCAATGCAATTCTGCATCCAGAAGGGTGTTAAGGGAATACCTCCCCAGGCTGTAGTTTCATGCTAATTTTTAAATGAGCCTAAGCATTTTGAAGACTTCATTTTTATAATATTAACATATTAAATATTATGCATATATTCTATAGAACTATGGGATTAATAAAAAGAAGAGAGAGAGCTGGATAAAAACCAGTTGCTTTAACATGCATTATAACAATAAGAATAATTCAGATCTGCTCCTGGCATCAGAAAAACATTCTAGAATATTTTTCAGAGATGTATTTCGGTTATTTGAGATGTAATGATATGACAGGTTTTAGCTATAATAAAGTGGATCATTATAAATGGAGTATGGCTAACTTAGAGAATGCCAGAACCCCAGAGGAAAGAAGACATCCAAGAAAAATATGTGCTTTGTTACAAATTCAGAAGCTTTAAAAAATTTTTAAGTTATACTTGAAATGTCTATGGCGTACTATATTACGAATGAGGAAATGGAGTGTAAAATGAAGTGAATTGCTGAATGGTCAACCAGTTGAAGTATATCAAATGGAATATTCACTGAACTGTTTACATGGTGTTACTTACTCTGGAGAGAGCTTTTGTGGAATACAAAAACTGAAAACAATCCTGCAGCATGTAAAGCTAGGTGGACCAATGCATTCTGCAGATATTCTCCCAAGTGTTGCATCCAAGTAGATGAACTGGAAGGATTGTAGATGTCATTGTAGATGATCTAGTGCCAGGTGCTTTTCAAACTACTCTGTTGGAATATTTTGCTTTCATTACAACACTGTCATCACTGTTATCACCATTGTTATTATTTTCATCATGAATTTTCAGTCATTATCCAAGAATAGTGATTGATTCAGCTCACTGAAATATATTAGCTGAATTTAAACTTGAAAGATGGAGCCTGACCCATGAGAAGAGGATAATAACGGGAGATACGTTTTCATTGGAAAAATTCTGAGTTAGTAGCAAGAGCCCTGTTTGTTAAATAGCAGATACAGATAAACAATGAGTATGATTCAGGAATAATTGCAGGGTATCCATGGTTACAGAAAATCTTGTCAACACCCATTGTTCTATTTATACCTTGGGAGACATGTCACCGAATTTCTATAAATAGAGTATAAATTCATTCATTTCAACCCTAATCATGTGCACACCTCCAGTCTTCTCAGAAATAAAAAAAAAAGTGACTCTAAACTGAAATGGGGGAATATGTAATGCACTGGGTTTCATGGGCCGGATGTCTGAGAAAGAATCAACACAGCAAAGAAAAGTAAGTTTATAAGGTGGAAATGGGGCTTCCTGAGATCTCTAGCACGTGAGTGCTTGGGGAAGAGTGACCCCGAGAAGCTGAATAACCTTGAGCTGCTTGTAGTTTCTCCTGAGCACTCATTCAGTTTTAGATACAAAACAAAATGATGATTTTGTTTCTGAGGATTTTAGCCATTGGAAACCTAAGTTTCTACAAGGATTCAGAGTCAGGTAGCAGTGGCAAGAAAAAGCCAATTCAGGCTGCAAAATCTCAGGGATACTCGGGAATCGGAGGCACCAGGTACCTCTCAAGGTTAAGTGGCAGAAAGCTTTAAAAACAAAAGCCATAGCTGAGGGCAGGGGTGCTAAACTAAAAACAGAGGACTTTACTCAAAGTTATTACATTCCAAATAGGGATATCCTCCCAACTTCTTCCCCCACTTGGCTCTGAGAACGTCAACAGCCACTCATTTACTGTCCAGATAAGAGAATGATCCCTGAGAAAACACCTAAGATACTCACATATGGGGATCCCCAATGAACATCCAGGTGCCCTATTAATCACCTTACAATGAGGTCCACCAATTGACAAGCCCCATTTACGTACGCACTGTTTCCACTAAACTGAGCTTATATGAGTCCTTGCTAACAAATGTATTTGTTGAGCCCTTGCTAAGTGTCAGGTGTGTGTTAAACATATTATATACATTTAATCCTCAAAATAAATCCATCGAATGTGTATTATTATCTCCAGTTGCAGATAAAGAAACAAAGGCTCGAGTAAGTTAAGTATTTTTCCAAGGTCACCTAGCCTGTAAGTAACAGAGTGGGAATTTGAACTATTCTAACCACAACACCTCATGGCCTCGCTCTGGAGTACCAGCCAGCCTCCTTAAACAATATTCTTACTTACTTACAAAAAGAATGTGTAATGGGGGCTCAATTTTATCTCTGAGTCAAGCAAGAGTTGAATAAAATGTACTGCTTCTAAAAAAAAAAAAAAAAAAAAGCATTGCTATACATCTTCCATTTCCTTCTCAGATTCACTCTGCCCAGCTCCTCTCTGTTCAGTGTCCCGGAAGTCAAATCCTATGGACTGCATTAACAGTCCTACTTGAATTTGCTAATAGGTGGATTGGAGCGAGACAGAAGATTGATTTAGGTCAGGTCATTAATGTGCCAGCTCCCTCCATGTGTTGGCAGCACAGGCTATCTACAGCTCTCCAATGCAGATCACGACACCCACTGGGTGGTCCACAAAGCTCTCTCTCCTGTTCTCCAGACTTAATGCTGGTAATGGCTCCACTGATCTATCCTCAGGTACTGCATTCTCCCTTACAGTTTCCCTACACTCTTCCTGCACCTTTGGAAACAGTCCTTTTACTAAATTCTCTTCAAACCACCTAATTTGAACGGGTGGTTCAATTTGAACACCTAATATTTGAACACCTAATATGTACCTCCTCCCAGGACCCTGATTGATCCAGAGCTTTAGCTACATCTTAATCCGGGTTGATTAGGAAGTAGATGACAATAATACATTTTTAACTAATAACATGCAACATCTCCCTTCACTATAAATCTCTAGAATCATATGGTTTTGAAGAGTTTTTTTCTAGTTATGTACTCATTATAGAAAAATTGGAAAACAAAGAAATTTATCACTGTAATTCCACAAGCTTCAGTCAATTGATATTAATACTTTGGTGGGAAAAAAAGAAAAAAGAAAAAAAAAAAACACACAGCAGCCAGCCATGGTACACGCCTGTAATTCCAGCAGTTTGAGAGACCGAGGGGGGTAGATCACTTGAGCCTAGGAGTTTGAGACCAGCCTGGGCAGCATGGCAAAACCCTGTCTCTACAAAAAAAGACAAAAATTAGTTGGGTGTGGTGGCATGTGCCTTTAGTCCCAGCTACTCGGGAGGCTGAGGTGGGGGAATCTATTGAGCCCGGGAGGTGGAAGCTGCAGTGAGCTATGACCATGCCACTGCACCCCAGCCTGGGTGACAGAAGAAACACACACACACACACATAGCAGAGTAATAATTTGGAACTTCCTCAAACAGATATTCTTTAGATGATGCTCAGTGTTTCTAGAGAGAAGAGTAGGGGTAGTGTAGCGGAACAACAGAGCCTAAGGGTGCTTGGTACTCCCAGCCTCTCTTAACGTTCCCAGTAAAGCAACACCACCCTAAAATCCCACACTTCACTCAGCTGTACTTTGAGTTCACATCATCCTCACCTCCAACCAACTTTGCAAAGTATTCCTTCCAACCATGTGCAGTGCTGTGTGTGAAAAAAATTCTGTAAATGCAGTTTTCTCCGTCTTGGCAACATTGCCAATGATGTTTTAGTGCTCCAAAGGGCTTTTACCCACTCTGCTTTTTAGTCATTGGTAACCTGGACTAATGTCCATGCCTTTTTTCCACTGTGGCACCAAACTAAGCATGGTACCTGGAGATCATTTCAACATTGTCAGCAGCAGTGAAGCCAAACAAAAACACAGTATGCAACTTTCCAGTTATCCTATAAAATTTCAGCTTATCTCGTTTTACAGTCACCTTCACCAAAGTCTCCGTGTGAAGTGTTCGCAAGGAGATGTTAATCTTGATCCATAGCTGGAATGAGGGGAGAAAATCAAATAAGTGTTTACGCAATAAATACTTTAACTTGAATGGATGGAATGGGCTACAGATTTTTTTTTTTTTTTTTTTTTTGAGACGGAGTCTCGCTCTGTCGCCCAGGCTGGAGTGCAGTGGCCGGATCTCAGCTCACTGCAAGCTCCGCCTCCCAGGTTCACGCCATTCTCCGGCCTCAGCCTCCGGAGTAGCTGGGACTACAGGCGCCCGCCACCTCGCCCAGCTAGTTTTTTGTATTTTTTAGTAGAGACGGGGTTTCACCGTGTTATGGGCTACAGATTAATAAGCCTCATTGACAGCGTTGTTCACTCTTCTCCCTGTGAGGTGGAAGAACAAACAGCTTGTATAACTGGGGAGTCAAACGCTTACAGCTGTTTGACTTCATACTGTTATTGCTAAAAGCACAGGAGCAATGGTGACATCTTGTGTCAGGTTAAAACGTAACAGGATCTTAATTCCTTCTGGTGTCTACTAGGAGCCCCTCGGATGTGCCCTGGCTAAAATTCATCTTCATCTGCTCCTGTTAGCTATTGATAAAATAATAACACAGAGGCTTTCTCAGATGTAGATATTGATTTGCAGGAATGACAGGGAAAACTCTACTTGACACCTGACTCATCAAACTGCCACCTCAAGTACAGGCCACCTGGGAGTCTCAATCTAGTTCTTCAGCTCAGCCTTTCCACTTTGCCAGAATATCCCTGGCAAAATACACAGGCTCCAGGTTCATCCACTTATCAATCTGAAGCAGCCGGAGGGTAGCTGTGGAGCTCTGTAGTAATTGTACTTATTTATCCTACTGTTTTGAGCATTTTCCTGATCTTATTTCTTTGGCAGCCCTTCAAACATCACATCACATGACTGGAACCTCTTGAGCCCAAAGATGATGAATAACATTCACTACTCGTAGTAGTTGGCTGGGAGGCCAAATCTGTTTCATGTGCCCTCCATGAGAGCAGTGGTTTTAATATTGGCCACACAAAACCACCTGGGGAGCAATACCTGCATCCATCCCAGACCAACGAAGTCAGAATTTCTGAGGTTTGAAGCCAGACATTTTTTAAAAGCCCCCAGATGGTCCTGGCGTGCAGCTTTCACCTGCTCTCTTGCCTTGGGAACCCAGCCACTGTGCTCTGAGGAAGCTCAAGCCACATGGAAAGGCATGAGTGGGAGATCCAGTCACTGTCCCAGCTCAGATCCCGGCCAACACCCAGAATCAACCACCAGATAACTGAGTGAGTGGGCCTTTGAATGATTCAAGCCCCAGCCTTCCAGCCACCCCAGCTGATGTGAAGCAGAGCAAAGACAAACTGTCCCCACTGACCCTGGTCCAAATGGCAGATTTATGAGCAAAATTAATGTTGTTTTAAGACGCGAGGTGGTGGCCTGTTACACAGCAACAGAAAACTGGAACAATTTATTTCCATTTTTAGATGAGGAAATGAAGGCAGCAAGGATGGGGGAAGTAACCTGCCCAAGTCCAGGCAGACTTGGCAGGGTCAGAATAGTCTTGTTCCAGGGCCCAGGCTCCACCACTCAGATTCCTCCCCTGGCTCAGCCCCCAACTGAGAGCAGGGGACTATAAAACCTGAAACTGTGTAGGACTCTGAAAATAAGGAGCTCTGCCCAGTACCGTCAAACTCAGAGCAAGGCAAGGGCAAGAGGAGACCAAAGACCTCACTCTACCACAGACCACCCTGCTGCTCCAGGACCTTATGGGTCTAGTTGTTGAAAATGCACAGTGAATATGACAGCACCCAGCAGGAATGACAGTTTCTGAGGAACTCCTGGAATCTCTCAAGAGGCCCTTTACAGTGATCTGACATCCAAGACACAGGTGGGAAGAATAGCCAATGGTATTTGCATTGGGTTTTTTCTTCTAACTCTATTTGTATAAGCAGAGAGGAAAGGCCTGGAGAAACACAGCTGGCACATATGTTATTTATTTGTCAACATTGTCCCTGTAATTAAGATAACCTCGCTACTTAGTTTTACAGTCTGTTTTATTTTTCACTTAAAATCCCTGGTAACCATTACCTACTTCACCAACAGTTTTCTAAAAAAAATATTTTAATGGCTCATTTTATAAAGTGGAAGTACCATGATTAGTTTTAACCTCTCTCCTATCGGACATTCAGGTTGTCTCCATTTCTTTCATATCATAAATGATGCCATGATGTGCATCCTTGTGTCAAAAGATATAGAGTTTGATGTAAATCTCTGATTTTTTTTCTTAAAAAACAACAACAGGCTGGATGTGGGGTCTCACGTCTGTAATCCCAACACTTTGGGAGGCCAAGGCGGGAGGATCGCTTGAGCTCAGGAGGTCAAGGCTGCAGTGAGCCATGATGGCACCACTGCACCCCAGCCTGGATGAGAAAGTGAGATCCTGTCTCAAAACAAGAACAATAACAACAACTTCTTAGAACTACTTGGTCAGGGAAAATCCTGTTTAAATAATATTGATTAAAAATTGTAGTATTTAATTTGTTCATGTTAATAATTTGCATTTAATAAATAAAAATTATTTATTTATTTTAAATGTATTGCCAAATAAGTTTCTAGGAAGGTAAGTCTTTCCTCAAAATAGTTCTCTATTCTTGCCATTTTCAATTCCTCTCCTCTCATTCTCCCTTACATCCACTTCAGTTATGCCCTTGACCCCCTCATTCCACTGACCCTGCTCTCTACAGTATACTAGTGATCTTTACATTGCTGAATCTATGGCCAAGTCTCCGCTTCCTGTGAGCTAGCAGCAGCATTTGGCACGACCCATAAACTCTTCTCCCTGATACGTGGTCTTCATTTGGTTTCCAGAACCCTACCCTCTTTTGGTTTTCCCATCTCACTGGTTGGATCATCTCAGTGTCCTTTGGATGGTTCCTCTTCATTCCCTGGAATCAATGCTGGCTGTCTCTTCTTCTCTGTCACTCCCTGAATGATCTCATTCTGTCTCAAGGCTTTAAATTCTACCTACATGCTCTTAACTCCCTCCCAATTATATATCCAGCTCAGACTTCTCTCCAGACTCCAGGCTCTTACTTTCAATTGTATACTCAACAATTCCATGACATCTCAAATCAACATTCCCAAATCTTTTTCCCCCTAACCTTCTCTATCAGCAGTCTACCCTATCTCAGGGAATGATAATACCTGGCTTCCAGTTGCTCAGGCAAAAAAATCTTGACACTTTCTCAAGTTCTCTCAACTTCTGTTACCCCATATCCAATTCATCAAGAAACCCTGATAGCTTTATCTTCAAAATATATCCAGAATCTGATCTCTCACCACTTCACTGGTACCGCCCTGGTGCAAGCACCGTACCTCCTGCCTGAATAACTATAAAGGCTCCCCAGCATGTCTTCCCGCCTACACCTGTCCCTGCCACGCATACACACTAGCAGCAAGAGGAATAGACCCGTCTATGACCTAAGATTATGTTGCTTTATCTGCTCAAAATTCTCCAATGGCTCCCCTTTTCCTCCCACATCCAGTGCCCCTTATTCTGTTGCATGGTTTTATTTTTCTACTGCATCTTTTTTTTTTTTTTTTTTTTGAGACAAGAAGACAAGCTTTTGCTAGATTGCCCAGGCTGCTGGCCTTGAACTCCTGGGTTCAAGCGATCCTCCCGGCTCAGCCTCCTGAATAGCTGGGACTACAGACATGCACACTACCATGTCCCAGCCTAGTTTCACTTCTTAACATATTATATTGTGTCTTCTATTTATTGTCTATCTTTCCCTACCAGAATATAACCTCCATGCAGGCAGGAATCTTTGTCTGCTTTCTTCCCTCCTGTATCTCAAGAACCTAGAAGAGCGCCTGACATAACAAAGGCAGTCACTGTATGTTTGCTGAATGAATGAATGAATGCTATTACTCTTCACGTTGAAACCTCTGTGACCTTTCTGGAAGGATACCATAATTCTATTCATATACTCCCTACAGAAAGGGCATGTAGACAAGGTTTGCCTGCCGGGCCTTCCACTTCTTCATGTAGGGTGTACTATCCTCTAGTTTCCCTTCCAGTTGCTCAGAGCCCCTCCACTCAAACTTCCCTTCTCTCACAGTGGTCTGGGCTTTAAAATTAAGCCTTCCTCCTCTTCTGCTCCCATTCAGCCAGTCTCCTTCCTGTTTCCCATGAATATCAGCAAGCTGTCAGCAGAAAAGCTTTAGGTTAACCTAATTCCATTTTAAAAAGGTCTTTGTGATGTCCTGTTCCCTTCTTCATGTCCCCTCCATGAGAATCCAGGTTGAGAGACAAGTCTTAGCATTAGCTACATTCACCTTGTCCATTAGCTCTTTAGCATCACAACTTTACTCCCAGCTGACTTCATCACCACTCTCTGCATTGGATAGATCATCTAGACAGAAAATCAGTAAAGAAACGGCAGACTTGAACAACACTATAGACCAAATGGACCTAACAGACATAGACAGAACATCCTATCCAACAGCAGCAGAATACACAATCTACTCCAGTTTACATGGAATATTCTGCAGAATAGATTATATATTAGGCCATAAAAGAAGTCTCAATCAGTCTTAAAAGGTCAAATCATGTCAAATATCTTTTAAACTACAATGGTATGAAACTAGAAATCAATGACTGGAAGAAAATTGAAAAATTTGTAAATAAGGAGAAATTAAACAACACATTCCTGAACAACCAATGGGTCAGAGAAGAAATCAGAAGGAAAATCAAAAAAAATCTTGACACAAACAAAAATGGAAATACAACATACAAACTTATGGGATGCAGCAAAAACAGTTCTAAGTTTATAGTGATCGACATCTACATAAGAAAAAAGAAAGATATCCAAAATAAGAAGAAAAAGATCACCTCAAGGAATGTTTTTTAAAAAATAAATAAATAAATAAAAAAGAATAAGCTAAGCCCAAAGTCAGCAGAAGGAAAGGAATACAAGCATACCTGAGAGATATTGAGGGTTTGATTTTAGACCACTGTAATAAAGCAAATATCACAATAAAGCAAGTCACGGGAATTTTTTGGTTTTCCAGTACATATATAAGTTACATTCATACCATACTATAGTATATTAAGTGTACAATAGCATTATGTCTAAAAATAAGTACATACCTTAATATAAAATACTTTATTGCTAAAAATGCAATCATCTGAGCCTTCAACGAGTTATAATATTTTTGCTGGTGGAAGGTCTTGCCTCCACATTGATGGCTGCTGACTGATCAGAATGGTGGTTGCTGAAGGTAGAGATGGATGGCTGTGATAATTTCTTAAAATAAGACAACAATGAACTTTGCCATATTGATTGACTCTTCCTTTCACAAAATATTTCTCTGTAGCCTGTGATGCTGTTTGATAGCATTTTACCCCCAGTAGAACTTCTTTCACAACTGGAGTCAATCCTCTCAAATCCTGCCACTGCCTTATCATTTAAGAATATGGAATAGTCTATATCTTTTGTTGTCATTTCAACAATGCTCACAGCGCCTTCACCAGGAGTAGATTCTATCTCAAGAAACCACATGCTTTGCTAATCCATAAGAAGCAACTCCTCATTCAAGTTTTGTCATGAGATTGTAGCAATTCAGTCATGTCTTCAGACTCCACTTCTAATTCCAGTTGTTGCTTTTGTTTTGTTTTTGCTATTTTTACCACATCTGCAAATACTTCTTCCACTGAAGTCTTGAACTCTCAAAGTCATCCATGAGGATTGGAATCAACTTCTTCCAATTCCTGTTAATGGTGATATTTTGACCTTCTCCCATGAATCACAAATGTTCTTAATGGCATCTAGAATGATGAATCCCTTCCAGAAGATTTTCAATTGACTTTGCCCAGATCCATTGGAAGACTGACTATCTATGGCAGCTATAGTTTTATGAAATGTATTTCTTAAATATTAAGGCTTGAAAGTCAAAATGACTCCTTGATCCATGGGTTGCAGAATGGTTGTTGTATTAGCAGGCATGAAAATAGCATCTCTATCAGAGCTGTACATCTCTATCAGAACTCTTGGGTGATCAGATACATTGTAAATGGGAAATAATATTTTGAAAGGAATTGTTTTTCTGAGCAGTAAGTCTCAGCAGTGGGTCTAAAATATTCAGTAAATCATGCCAAAAACAGATTGTGAGTAAAGAGATTGAATCAGTAATCAAAAGCAAAGAAAAGCCCAGTGTGGTACGGAAATAAAAACAGACACATAGACCCATGGAAAAGAATAGAGAGCCCAGAAATAAACTCATGGATATATGGTCAACTAATCTTGGAAAAAAGTGCCAAGAATACACAACGGGGGAAAATAGTCTCTTCAATCAGTGGTGCTGGGAAAACTGGATATCCCCATGCAAAAGAATAAGATTGAACCCTCATCTTATACCATACACAAAAATCAACTCAAAACGATTAAAGACTTAAATGTAAGACCTAAAACCATAAAACTTCTAGAAGAAAACATGGATAAAAAGCTGCTTGACACTGATCTTGGCAGCAATTTTTTGAATATGACACAAAAAGCACA
Source organism: Trachypithecus francoisi (assembly GCF_009764315.1). NCBI lineage: Eukaryota > Metazoa > Chordata > Mammalia > Primates > Cercopithecidae > Trachypithecus > Trachypithecus francoisi. Next base: position 119,391,606 of record NW_022681471.1, read on the forward strand.
GGAAACAAAAGCAAAAATAAACAAGTGGGACTATATCAAACTAAAAAGGTTCTTCACAGCAAAGAAATAATCATGAAAATGAAAAGGCAACCTTTGGAAGAGGAGAAAATATTAGCAAGCCACGTATTTGATAAGGGGTTAATATCTAAAATATATAAAGAACTCTTAGAATTCAAATTCAATAGCAAAAAAAATAGAACCCAATTTAAAAATGGGCAGAGGATCTAAATAGATATTTTTCCAAAGAAGATGCGCAAATGGCCAACAGGTATATGAAAACGTGCTCAACATCACTAATCAGGAAAATGCGTATCAAAACCACAATGAGATGTCACCCATACCTGTTAGGATGGGTTTTATTTTTTAAAAAATGGATAACGAATGCTGGTGAGAATGTGGAGAAAAGGATATGCTGGCACATTGTTGGTGGGAAGTTAAATTAATACACCTATTATGGAAAATAGTATGAAGACAGAATCCTCAAAAAATTAAAAATAGAACTGCCATATGACCTAGCAATCCCACTTCTGGGTATTTATCAAAAAAAAATGAATGCAAGATCTCAAAGAGATACCTGTACTGTGTTCCTTACAGCATTATTCATAAAAAGCCAAGATGTGGAATCAACCTAACTGTCCATTAGTGGATGATTGGATAAAGAAAATGTGGCATACACATTCAATAGAACATTATTCAACCTTTAAAAAGAAGAAAATCCTGCCATTTGCAACAAGATGGATGGACCTGGAGAGTATTACGCTAAGTGAAATAAGCCAGACACAGAAAGACAAATACTGTATGATCTTATTATATGTGGAATCTGAAATAGTCAAACTCATAGAAGCAGAGAATAGTGGTTACCAGGGGCTGGGAGGACAGGGATATGTGGAGATGTTGGGCGAGGGGTACAAAGTTTCAGTTGTGCAAGATGAATATATTCTGGAGATCTAATGTATAGCACGGTGACTATAGGTAACAATACTGTATTATACACTTACAATTTGCTAGCAAGGTAGATCCAGAGTGTTCTCACCACACAAACACACACACACACAAGGAACTATGTGAGGTAGTATATATATTAATTATGTTGATTGTGGTAATTATTTCACAATGTATACATATATCAAATTATCAAGTTGTATGCATTAAGCATATATAATTTTAAACTGTTATTCCTAGGAATATTTGCATTTCAAAAATAAATGCTCCAAAAGGGAAATGCTTACTTGTTAACAAACTCTCATGATATTCCGAGCCTCAGTTATTCAAGATTTGGAATAGAACAAGAATATAATTTTAACAATAAGAAAATACAAAAAGAGGTAACCTTTTACTTATTCATTCATTTATTAAATATTTATTGAACAAGTACTATGTGCAGACACTGGGCTAGGCATTGGGGCTAGAGTAGAGAACAAGACAGACAAGATCACAGTTCTTATGAGCTCTGGCTCAATATCTGGGTTTAAATGCTTTATGTGATAGCCTTAACATGAAGTCACATGAATTAACTTAAATTTCTATCCAATAGAATCCAGCATGTTCTCCTTAATTTTTAGACACTGGTCATTTATTTTTCTTTCTTTCCAGTGTCAGGGAGGAAGTATAACTTCTCCTCAACCCTCATAAGTTCATAGTTAGGACTGACCCCTGTAACAAGACAGATTAACAGCAGAAAAACAAGCAGTTTTATTAACCACGCAGTGCACATCACGTAAAAGAAATCTCAGTGACAGGTAACTCAAAGCTGTGGCTTAGAACTCTGGTTTATATAGCATCTTTAACAAAGAACCATAAATTTTAGAGAAGTAACACACAAAGTAAAGCAGTTTTAGGTTTCCAAAGGTGGGAAACCATGGGAAGGTCAATACATGGGAGTAATCTAACGGAGCAAGTTTTGTTTGTAGATTCCTCTGGTGCCATCTCTGAGCTGATAAGAGTTGTCTCTAGTAAGGGAGAATTTATATCCTCTCTTTAGGCAAAAAGTGTAGGGATGGGGAATAGAAAGAGCTCATCCTCTGATTGCTGATTCTTATTTGCCTTTAGCTCAAAAATATTTATGTCAAAGAGGCATATTTTGAGGTGACACATTCTGGTTTCCTTCACAACCAAACAGAAAGTACAAAGAAATGTTATGCTATTATCCCAGCATGAAGAACTGTCGGGGGTGGGGGTGGGGGTGAGGGGGAGGGTTTGTTTGTTTGTTTGTTTGGGGTTTTTTTTGAAACAAAGTCTCGCTCTGTTGCCCAGGCTGGAGTGCAGACAATCTCGGCTCACTGCAACATCCACCTCCCGGGTTCAAGAGATTCTTCTGCCTCAGCCTCCGGAGTAGCTGGGATTACAGGCGCCCACCAGCATGCCCAGCTAACTTTTGTATTTTTAATAGAGATGGGGTTTCACCATGTTGACCAGGCTGATCTGAAACTCTGACCTCTGGTAATCCACCTGCTTCCACCTCCCAAAGTGCTGGGATTACGGGCGTGAGCCACGGTGCCCAGCCGAAAGAACTGTTAAAAACAACCCACAAGATGAGGGTAAATCTTTGTAAAGAGTCTCTTCATTAAAACCCCTCCTCATAGCCAAAAATAAAAAATAAAAAATATAACCCACAAGAGGCCGGGCACGGTGGCTCACGCCTGTAATCCCAGCAATTTGGGAGGCCGAGGCAGGAGGACACGAGGTCAGGAGATCGAGACCATCCTGGCTAACAAGGTAAAACCCCGTCTCTACTAAAAATCCAAAAAATTAGCCAGGCATGGTGTATGCACCCGTAGTCTCAGCTAATTGGGAGGGTGAGGCAGGAGAATTGCTTGAACCTGCGAGGCAGAGGTTGCTGTGAGCCGAGATCGCGCCACTGCACCGCAGCCTGGGCGACAGAGCGAGACTCTGTCTAAAAAAACAAAACAAAACAAAACAAAACAAAAACAAACAAACAAAAAACCCATAAGATAGGTTTGGGAAGAAAAATCTGATATCCTAAAGAAAGTCAAGACATTATATTACCATCCAGTCAACAAAAGACTTCACTAATCTGTGTTCTGGGCCAGATCCATCCATGGAAAGGTCAGAAATTGAACAAGCCAGAATTGATCTCTTTCTATTCCACCTGAGTCAGTTTTAGGGTAGGATCATGAGTTCCATTGGTCAGGCTGTGAGCCTCCTCTGTTCCTTATTTTCTAATGTGATGATTGGACCTTTCACACATCTTCCCTGATATAATCAGTGTGCCATCCTTAGAGGAAGGCATTGCTATCTCCATTTTGCAGATGAGAAAATGAGGTTTAGAATAAAGTAATTTGCACAACACTCCCCCTAGTACAAGTGCTGATGCCAGCAACTTAAAACCCAAATCTTCCTGCTTCCTGAGCTTACATTATTTTCTCTATAATACACTGCCTCTTGGGTCATAAATTTGTGAGATCATAATAAATATCTTTAAAATTCTGATATCAGAAGGGAAGGCACTCTGTTTGGACAAGAAGAATCAAGAGAGGACTTAACTCATTCTTGGAGTTGACAGCAGTGAAAATAACAGCAGTGATAACAGAGCATGGGCAAATCATTAATTTTTCCTGCATCTAAGTTTCTTTAGGTGATAAATGGCAATGATGAAATGAAAAAAACAGCAAAGGGACACTAGAAAAATTAACCTGGTGTTTATGACAATTTGACAGAGGAATAATAAAAATTCTTATGTTTCTTTTTTGTTTTTAGAGATGGGGTCTTGCTATATTGCCCAGGCTGGAGTGCAATGGCTATTCACAGGAACAATCATAGTGCACTACAGCCTTGAACTCCTGGTCTCAAATGACCCTCCTGCCTCAGCCTCCTGGGTAGCTGAGACTACAGGCATGTGCCACCGTGCCCAGTTCTCTTATTAATATATGTCTCGGGCCGGGCGCGGTGGCTCAAGCCTGTAATCCTAGCACTTTGGGAGGCCGAGACGGGCGGATCATGAGGTCAGGAGATCGAGACCATCCTGGCTAACATGGTGAAACCCCATCTCTACTAAAAAAATACAAAAAACTAGCCGGGCGAGGTGGCGATCGCCTGTAGTCCCAGCTACTCAGGAGGCTGAGGCAGGAGAATGGCGTAAACCTGGGAGGCGGAGCTTGCAGTGAGCTGAGATCCGGCCACTGCACTCCAGCCTGGGCGACAGAGCGAGACTCCGTCTCAAAAAATATATATATATATATATGTCTCATCTACATTAGCAAGACTAATATGCAAACACCCAGAAACAATAAACAACCAAAATATTTATAGAAAGTGGTATGGATAAATGAATTGTATACATTCACCAAATGAAATGTAAGGGCACTAGTTGTGTTGTTTTGTTTGTTTGTTTTTTGAGACAGAGTTTCACTCTTGTTGCCCAGGCTGGAGTGCAGTGGCGCGATCTCTGCTCACTGCAACCTCTGCCCCCCAGGTTCAAGCGATTCTCTTGCCTCAGCCTCCCAAGTAGCTGGGATTACAGGCATCTGCCACCACGCCCAGCTAATTTTTTGTACTTTTAGTAGAGACGGAGTTTCACCATGTTGGCCAGGCTGGTCTCAAACTCCTGACGTCACCCATCTCGGCCTCCCAAATCGCTGGGATTACAGGCATAAGCCACCATACCTGGCCAAAGGCACTAGTAAAAAGAAATAAATGCCAACTACAAACGATGATACGGATGAACTGATGAATGTTAGAAACTTGAAGGAAAAAAACACTACATACATTATTATGACATTTGTATAAAGCTCAAAAACAAGCAAAACTAAACAAATTGTTTAGAAATGCATCTGGTAAGAGTAATTTTTTTGCTTTTGTGTACACATTTAGTCTTTTATAACAAAGCAACTTGTAGACGTTTAACATTTAAAACTGAGCATCATTTTTCCTTTCAGTAAACAAAATTTAAAAATAAACAAGGACAAAATTACAATAGAGCATGCCAATTCCAAATGAGATCCTACAGGTTCTGCTGATTCTCCTAGCAAGTGGCAGGGCTCAAGTCATCAGTAGGAGATAATTCATTTTTAGTGTCATCTTAAACTGCAAGGATGCCTGGTAAACATCACAATTATTTTCCAAACTGATGCTTTAAAAAAAAAAAAAAATCACAATTAAACATACCAAAGGAGAAGCCATGTTGTCAAAATGCCCACTTCACTCACCAAACATCTCAAACCTAACCTTTACTGACTTTCTAGAACCCCATTTTTAAAAATTCTTTTTGTTTTTTTAAACAGAGAAAGTAGATGGATGCATGTTGGTAAATGCTAATTGCCCTTATTCACAAAGAGACACAGTATTCTTTCCGAGAAGGAAAAAAGCTAGAATTCCATGCTCTAGCGCACAGGGGCCTAACACCCTTCTGCTTCCAGCAGAGCAAAGGAAGCAGATTTTTCTTTTTTCCCGCAGAGCTCAGTGATGTTGGTTCCATACAGTTTTTGTTGAGACGGAAAGGGATAAAAAATGATTCAAACAGAAAGGGGTAGAGACTCTTTTCCCATTGTGTATTGCTCAAGGTGCCTCTTCTTCCTCTTCCCCAAGCAGTGCAGACACTTATGGATTGACACTACTTTTACAAAATTATGAGAGTAAGATAAATCTAACATAGTTGACTCCATCTTGCCTCTAACCTCCAAGTTGTCCTTTGTCATTCCTGGGTATAGGTTAAGCTAATTTGAGGAATAATTTAGTTTAGAGTTTAACCAAAGCAGGGATGATAACAGCCCTTCCCAAAACTAAACCACCTTTGTAAAACTAATCAAGAGAGGGGCCAAAATTCTGCTAAATTGTAAGCATAAACAACTGTTCCAGGGGTCACAAAATTTGTAACTTCCCAAACTACTTCTGCAGGTAACATCCTTACTGCAGAACCTAAGGTTGCCCTTTTGAGATATTTTTTCAGACTTCTGCATTTCTGATGATGGGATGACTCTACCCAGATGACTCTACCTGGACTGTGACTGCAACTCATGACTCAACCTGTCCTATGGACCCCACTCAGAGGCTGACTCAGTGCACAGAGACCATTTTCCATACCCCTATGATTTCATCCCCAACCAATCAACATTTCCCACTCCCTAGTCCCCTGCCCGCCAAACTATCCTTGAAAACCCCTAACCTCCAAGCCTTTAGGGAGACTGATTTGAGTAATAACTCCATCTCCTGCGTGGCCGGCCTCGTGTCAATTACACTTTTCCTCTACTACAGTACCATGGTCTCAGTGAATTGAGTGTATCTGTGCAGCAGGCAGGAAGAATCCGTTGGGTGATTACAGATGGCTGACAAATGCTGCTACCCCAAAATTTGGGATTTGGGGGATCAGTTCTGACCTCTTCTGAAAAATGGTTGGCAGAGTTTGTTATATTTCTGTCCTACTGTCAAAATCTTCTCACTGGCTAGTTCATTAAATCTATCTGTTTCATTTTTTATTTCATCAGTGTGTTCAATAGCTTCTTGCAGTTTTTTTCTCCCTTCTTCAGCAAGCCGAGAGGCTGATGTCTCTGCCTGTCTCAGAGCAGAAGGCAGTCTTGGTTTCTCCTTTTGAGGCATGAGTGGAGACAGGCATATGGGAGCCGTACTGTGAGGAAAGTCCGGGAACCAGACCATGAGTCTCCTGACTCCTTAGGAGGAAGCTCAGAAAACTCAGTAATTTGTTTTTAAAGAAGGGGAATGCAAAATTCAGGAAAGCAGGTATTTTGGTGGGAGAGGCAGACATCATGGAGGACAACCCAGATATTAATGTTCCAGCCCTGTGTGTGATATGTCACTAGTCTTCACAACTTACACATATATTATACATTATATGTATTATTTATTTTATATATATAATATAGTGCAATAAAATTTTAAGATAAAATGTATTTTCTGTCATCATATTGTGCGGCAGTCTTAAAAGATCTTAAGATCATTGATCTTCCTTGATAAGCTAAGGATTTGTAAGAATTGAGAAGAGAAACCAAGTAAATCTAAATTTTGGTGCAAAGGGCCCAAAGCGCATTTCTCCAGCCAACATTTAGAGCAGCCCCATCAGCTGCTACAGCAGTTTCCTGAAACCCAGGATCCCTTTCCCAACTTGACTCCAAACACCTCAGAATTACTGAACTGGCTCATGTTAGCTAGCCGGCTGGCTTCCACCAGATAAGACCATTTGATATATTATGTAACCATTTTAAGAGTTTATCTTTTGATTCACCAGGAAAATTCTTCAGTCCAAAACATTAAACAGGCATTTTTCAAAGACTGGGAAAATAATGAACATTATCAGCAATTTCCTGCCATTCTTTGTGTTCTCGATGCTCCACGGTGAGAGTTCATGAACTAAATAGGGAGTATTGGAAAAATCTTTTAGAGCCTGGATTTATGATTGGGAGTTTCCCTTCTGAGTGCAATGCCCTGCACATCTATGATTTGTTTCAAAGAGAAATGGAACTATCTGACATATTTCTGACTTGGTTTTTAATTCCTCTTGTCCTCCTGTTAGTCTCACATAGAAAGTGTAGAGGAGAGATGAGGAGTAGGGAGGAGAAGAGGTGGGGATAGGAAATGGAAGTAGGAAAAAAGGGGAAGAAAAGGAAGAAAAGTAGGAAGAAAAATGGGAAGTAGGAAGAAAAGAAAGAAATGTGCCCTGCACATTAAAGAAAATGGGAAGTAGAAGACAGGGAAGGGGGAGGGAGATGGCGAGAGGGAAGAGGAAAAGGCGTGGCGAGAGGAAGTGAGAAAGGGAGTTGGGGAGAATAAGTCACAGACTGAGCAACAACAGTTCCACACACTGTGCTTGATTATTTCCATAGAGGTCATCCCATTTACTTCTCATAATCTGTGAGTTGGGTCAGGAAGCTTGCAACTCAGTAAGGCAGAAGCCTTAGATTCACACAGTCAATAATATTGGATGCTCTGGTTTCTCTTCAGAGCAAATAAATCTTTGGCCTTTTACTAAAGATTTCCATGGAGAGGAACAATTATTAATTAATAACCAAATTTTTGAGGTCCTGCTTAGGCAAGGCCAAGTAATAATAATAACAGATAAATAATAAATAATGATTGGATTAAACCTCCAGATCTTTCTTCTGCCTCTGAAACCAACTTTCTCCTAGTGCCCACCTCTGGGAACTGGAATTCCCAAAGGCAGTAATGCATTAAGGAGCGGGGATCTGAGCATAAGATGGGACCCCAGATACGCAGGGTATGCAAGGGCAATTAAAGGAAACTAACAAGGAATGGTGAATTACCTTGGCTTTAGCAACTTCCTGAGAACTAAGCTCTGGAAGAGGGTTACCCAGGCACCACAACCATTAATACAATAATGCAGCTAATGACAGCCTACAGGGAGGCAGGGTAGGAGTCACAACATATCACCCACCCTTCTCTACCACCCTCCTCCAAATTTCCTCCATGGAAAACTCTCATTTCCCACCAACAAGAACAGTATTTGATCATTTTTGACTAGTCTTGCTAACAATTTCATTGAACAGAAGGTAACAAAAGAAATGCGACCGACACTTCATTCTGAACAGTCAAGAACAATTGATTAAACAGAAGTGTGAAGAACCTTTGAATAAAGGATTGATTGTGTTATCTGAACATCCAAAGGCAAGGAAGATAAAACTGGATGTAGACTTTAGGAAAACACATTTCTACTGATGCACAGAAAAGATAGAATCACAGAAGAAATAGTATCAGGGGACTCTAATCCAAGTTAGAAGCTCTGAAAATAAACTTCTGGCTATTTAATAAGAATACCGTAGGCCAAGGTGGCTCACGCCTATAATTCCAGTACCTTGGGAGGCTGAGGTGGGCAGATGGCTTGAGAGCAGGTGTTCAAGACCAGCCTGAACAACATAGGGAGACCCTGCTTCTACAAAAAATACAAAAGTCAGCTGGGTGCGGTGGTGCATACCTGTGGTCCCAGCCACTTGGGAGGCTGAGGTGGAAGGATCGCTTGAGCCCAGGAGGTTGAGGCTGCATTGAGCCGTGATCATGCCACTGCACTCCAGCCTGGGCCACAGAGCAAACCCCTGTCTCAAAAACAAAACAAAAACAAACAAACAAACAAAAATTGTAATACCATTTAAAACTAAAGTAAAGAAATAATTTAATGAACAAATTGTGCTGTGAGTTCAGGTGTTTAAAAGGATAAGAAATGACCACGACAACCTTTCCCACCTCACTTGGACTCCAGAGAAGGTTTTGAGCATCCTGAACAAGGTGAAATTCTCACATACTTGAGGTCAAAGCTCTGGGCAGGAGGGCTAAGGGCTCTCTTGATTGTTTCCTCTGGGCCCCAGCAGAGTGCCACAGGCATAGGATGAAAAATCCCCATGAGAGCCTGGAGGTGTCCAGGAGAAAGAAATAGAAGATGGCTGCTCAATGATCACAGGTATCCAGTCCTTCAGTCAACAAAAAAGGAGCTCTTGACCTTTCTACACAATCCTTCCCAAGTTCCCAATGCAGGTGAGCAATTAGGGATGCAGAATATGCTAGGAATAGGAGCACGCATTTATCATCCAGGGTCCTGCCAGGAAACAGATGGCAAACTCACATGGGGTAAGTGAGAAAGGTTTAATGAAGAACTCTCTATAAAGGCAAGGGCAAGGTTAAAGGAAACTAACAAGGAATGGTGCATTACCTTGGGGTTAGCAACTTCCTGGAGACTAAGCTCTGGGAGAGGGCTACCCAGGCACCACAACCATCAATACAAGAATGCAGCTAATGACAGCCTACAAAGAGGCAGGGTAGGAGTCACAATATATCACCCACCTTTCTCTACCGCCCTCCCTAAAGCCCTGCATGAGCTGCACATTGCCAGAGGGCAAATGAGCCCTTATGTGGTCCATGGAACAAGGCAGACAAGGATGGAGAGTAGACCGGAGGGGCAAACAGAGAGTAGCCAGCACAATCATTCTAAAATTATGAGCATATGCACGGACTTAGCTACAAGGATATTCATCACAGCATTATTTGTAAAAGCAAATATATGGAAATGACCTAAATATTAGATAGGGAGAAAAAAATGATGCAATACCCACATGAGGGCAGAGACTATCTTACCTATTTTTGTATATAAACTTCAGCAATTGGAATAATGCTTTGCATAGAAAATATTCATTAAATATTAAAAATGCTAGTGTGGGCCAAGCGCGGTGGCTCACGCCTGTAATCCCAGAAGTTTGAGAGGCTGAGGTGGGTGGATTGCTTGAACCCAGGCATGGAGGCACATGCCTGTAGTCCCAGCTACTCAGCTATCCAGGAGGCTGAGGTGGGAGGATTGCTTAAGCCAGGGAGGTCAAAACTGAAGTGAGCTGTGATTGAACCACTGCACTCCAGCCTGGATGACAGAGTGAGACTCTGTCAAAAAAAAAAAAAGCTAGTTTAGGGGTACATTTACTGACATGAAAATATGTTCATGATTCAGTTAAACAAGAAACAGGTCACAAAAATATGTGGTCATGATCTTATTTTATTTGATAGCTGGCTACATAGATAAATACAGAATACAGATTTGGAAAAACATACATGGAGATGGTTAAAGTGATGAATGATGCTCAGAGGGAGACTGTTTTGTTTGGGTTGGGTTGGGTTGGGTTGGTTGGGTTGGGCTGGGTTAGATTTGGTTTGGTTTGGTTTCGTGCTTCAGTTTCTCATTTCTCTGTAGTGAATACAAGTTGTTTTTGTAGTAAGAAAAATACATCTTTTCTTTCTATTTTACTTATAAAACAGTGTTGGTTTTCCTGGTGTTTTCCTTTCCCTTCCCTGCATTATCTCTTGCTCTATAACCTTGAGAGTGGCAGCAGATGGCAGGGCAGGCATGTCGATGGAGGGGAGGGGAGGGAATCCCACCATATGGGAATCATGACTCACAACTTTCACAGCTTGTGGAGCACCAAGACCAAAATACATACAGAAGAGCGGAAGGGGCTTGGAAAAACCTCCTGCTCCCAAGGCTCAAATCCTAGGAAGCTGAGATTTATAGTACATGCTGAGGATGACTAAAAAGTATTTTTAAGCTATACTGGAAGAAAGATGAACAAGCAGGGAAGAGCATCACTGCTAGGTAAAGATGTCGCATTACCAGATAGCAGGGAGGAGAAGCCTTCAATTCCCATTTTGCTTTAATCTCAACCATAAATAAGACTTTCTTCTTTATCTCTTTCTTGGCCATCATGATCACCAGAGCAGCAGCAACATCAGCATCATCACCACCATTAATATTATCACCTCCTCCAAAATTACCACTAGTATCATCATCTCCATTCCAGATAGATAAACATCCTAAGAACAGCAAATGTCTTATCCTCTTATATACACTGGAACATTCACATAATCCTACATAGTTCAGTAAACATGAATTGACAAAGATGAAGGCTCTCTTATTAAATGAGAAGATAACATGATGCTGGTAGAGGAGGTAATATATTGGATGAAAAGTTGGTAAACTTTGAGCCAACATTTCAAAGGGAGAAAACTTTTGAATCATGTATCTCTCCCATGTTTATATGTATTTATTTACAAATTATATACATGCTCTACCACTATAGTCCAATACTATATACATTATAACATACATATAAATTAAAAATTTTTAATGTTGCCATGAAAAAGATAATTTTTGAGTGGTTTGCACACCCTGCATGGGAAACCACTATTCAACATGACAGTATCAGAATCAAAAGTTTTTGAAATAAACCTATAAAAGGAGCTGTAACCAATAACAGGAGATTAAATACAGATGAAGATCAAATGCTGCATTTTGAATTCCCAAACTGAGCCCAAGTTGAGGAATTTAATATGCAAGCACAGTCTTGTAATGCCAAAACATCACCATCAGATGACTTGTAGCTCTAGTGATTTAATATGGGTGGACTGAGCAATAAGCAGCATTTACAGAAAAGCCAACCTTGACAATTATTCAAATGTACCAGATGGTGCCCTATTCCCGCTACTATCACTATTTAACATTGCTGTATTAAATTGCTGTATTTTCTTTCTAGGGATTTCTTGGAACAAAATAAGGTCTCAGAGGGCAGGAGCAATATGTGCTTGCTTCCATCACTTTTGGAAACTGCCTCAATACCCAGGCAACCAGAAATTTTCAGTTACCCAAGAGAGCCCTGTTTCTCATCCCTACGGGGATCAGTATCGTAGGCTCTGGGTTACTAGGTATTAACCACATCAGAAGGGGAAGAAGGAGGGGCCATTCTTGTTAATTCACCAGTCTGGTCTCCTTGCACAATTCTACTCAAGCCTAGATACTGATGTCATAATTTGAGGTCATATTAGGGAACTTCTGCAGAAACCGTCACCCCCACAGAAGGGAGACGAGGCAACCAGAGTGTGCTCTGAGTAAGATAGCACTTCAGCCATAGTGGCTTCATGGAAGGTGGTATGAGAATAGATAGACCAAAGACTTTGGAGTCACACAGATCTAGGATGCAATCCTCCATCTGTTGCCCGCTGCCTGTGTGACACTGGGCACGCAACCCAACTTCTGCATTATAAAATGCAGTTAGGAAAATATCATAATATATTGTAGGCTTATCGTGAGCCCTGGAGATAACATTCTTGGAGCATCAGCCACAGGATCCAGGCTTACCATCTACTTGGTCCTGCATACATTTTCATACCTGAGGCACTAGTTGAAAACACAGATTCTCAGGTTTCTCTGATGGCGTAAACCCAGGGTGGGTCCCTGCCTTTGGGAATCTATATTTTTGAGAAGCCTTGGCAGGGTGAGGTGGCTCACACCCGTAATCTCAGCATTTTGGGAGGCCAAGGCAGGAGGATCACTCGAGGCCAGGAATTTGAGGCAAGCGTGGGCAACACATTGAGACTCCATTGCTACAAAAATAAAGAGAAAAATTAAAAAATTAGCCAAGCATGGTGGCATACACCTGTAGTCCCAGCAACTTGGGAGGTGGAAGCAGGAGGATGGCTTGAACCCAGGAGCTCCAGGCTGCAGCAAACTAGGATCGCGCAACTGCACTCCAGCCTGGGTGACAGAGCGAGTCCCCATTCTTTAAAAATAATTTTAAAAACAGAAACAGGAGCCCCTTCTACCTGCCCCAGGTGATCCTGATTGTGAAACAAGTTTATGAACCCCTAACCAACAGTTATTTACCATTATTGTGAGCATTGGGATTGGTATTTTTGTTACTTCCTGCCCACCACTGTGGCACAGCTTTCCGGTCCCAGGGCACCATGGTTATGGAGCTGGCCTACTTTCTTCCACCAAAGGCACTGCATTTTTCTTTTCTTTTTTATTTTTATTTATTTATTTTGAGACAGAGTCTTGCTCTGTCGCCCAGGCTCGAGTCCAGTGGCACAATCACGGCTCACTGCAAGCTCCGCCTCCCAGGTTCACGCCATTCTCCTGCCTCTGCCTCCCGAGTACCTGGGACTACAGGCGCCCGCCACCACACCCAGATATTTTTTTTTTTTTTTTTGCATTTTTAGTAGAGACGGCTTTCGCCGTATTAGCCAGGATGGTCTCAATCTCCTGACCTCGTGATCCGCCCTCCTCGCCTCCCAAAGTGCTGAGATTACAGGCGTGAGCCAGCGCGCCCAGCCGGCACTGCATTTTTCTTTTTTTTTTTTTTTTTTTTGAGACGGAGTCTCCCTCTGTCGCCCGGACTGGAGTGCAGTGGCCGGATCCTGGCTCACTGCAAGCTCCGTCTCCCGGATTCACGCCATTCTCCTGCCTCAGCCTCCCGGGTAGCTGGGACTACAGGCGCCCACCACCTCGCCCGGCTAGTTTTTTGTATTTTTTAGTAGAGACGGGGTTTCACCGTGTTAGCCAGGATGGTCTCGATCTCCTGACCTTGTGATCCGCCCACCTCGGCCTCCCAAAGTGCTGGGATTACAGGCTTGAGCCACCGCACCCGGCCTTGGCACTGCATTTTTCTACTCTACTTCCCTCCCCCAACCCTAACCTTCCAATCAACTGCTCTTTGCCATTTGTCCCAAGTGGATGGATCACATGAAGGCTTTGAACTGAAAATGACTTGCTGAGTTATGTATGCAGACCAGGGATATTTCTTAAAAGGGGCATAAACTAGAGAAATTCATTCTAAATAATGACAATCCTGGCTCAGTGGGCGATGTTTTGAGAAAAGAGATCTCTTAATCCCTTCCATGGCCTACTTGCTGATTCACTTGCATGTGCATAGGAATCATGTGGAGATCTTGCTAAAATGCAGATTCTGCCACTAGATACCATATTTAAGGTAAGCCTCTGAGATGGCATTTCTAACAAGCTCCTGAGTAATGCCATGCTGGTGGTCCAACGACATTTTGAATGTCAAAGGACGGTTAACGGTGAAGCAAAGAGAGCTACATCCCCAAATGCTTAGAAACTTACCAACACCTAGAGCCTAAAGTGATCATAAATGTTGTAGAAAAGTTTACATTTTTCCCCTGAAATTTCAACCATTTAAGCCTATAAAACAATTGATGATACAAAGATTAACAGAAGAAAAAAAAAGCCATAAATATTTATTACATGCTGGGAGTCATACAAAATATGAAAACGCAAAGAAATGGCCAGATGGTTGATGCTTTTGTACCATCTTAAGGTTACAGAAAGAATAGGGGTTTAGAACATGCAAGTCATGGGAGGTAGAGAAGAGGAAGAACGGCACGGAACAAAGGCCATCTTTTTATGTAGATGAAACTTCACAGGGAGCAGCCCTCATAAGAATAGATGGTAGCCTGTGGTGAATGTTTCTGTCAGACCTTTAAAGGTGTCAGGTTCTCAGTCAATCTTTCCTAGAAGTAGACAAGGGAGGAGCCTCAGAGAAAGCCTGGCTGTTTATTTCACCAATACAGATTTTCTCTGCAGATGCAAATCTCCTCCACAAAAGGCAGTTTTGCTGGGCTATTCCTGTCTTCAGGCCTTCTGAATAGCCATCTCGAAATATGTCAGAAAAGTATATTTGCGGGTGAAATATTTTTGGTTTGCTTTAATGTCTAGAATCTATTAATTTAGTAAAAGCACCAACAGATAGAGCCTGTTCCTAGTACACACACACACGCACACACAGACACACAAACGCACTCCACCAATAAACACCAAATCAGAACATTAAAAAAAATCATTACTTTCCACCAGGCAGAGGGCACTGACGTCAAGAGCTTCAAAATTTATTTTAAAAGCATTTATGCAGTAATTTTAAACAATTGTTTCTCAACAATTATAAAGGTTAAGCAAAAGCACATAATGCTGTTTTACACACGATAGACCATACAAGATCACCTGGATAATTGTTGATAAAGCCAGCACTCCTGGAACCATGAAATTTCCATTAGCCAGTGTGGCACAGTCAGCTCTACCAATTTGAAAGGTTTGGAAAATATTCAACTACTGGCCACTGCTGTTAATGTTCTGTAGCAAGTTAAAGTACAATGTGAAACAATAAAATACTGAATGCAAGAGCTGGGAACAATGGAGCACAGTCCTGGCATTATGCAATCTGAGCAGTAACCTAACTGTAACTCTCAAAAGTCTCTACAAAGCCACTGGCTGGTCTAAACAGTTACACAGTTCAAACTCCTTAGCTGCAATTGTCTTTGGGAAGACCAGCTCTACCTTGGATGTGTGTGTGTAAAGCTTCAAGGGACATGGATATTCAGGGTCACAAATGTCTTAAGTGATCCTTCAGTTCCACCCATCACCTCTGAAAGCCAGTTTTGGCGCTTGCACAGACCCAAAGCCTCTGCCTGAGGCAGCTGAACAACATGGCAGTGTTTGTTTATAACCCGTTTAAAACTGCCACCACTCTTGAGAGGACACCGACTATGCCCCTGGCCTGGAGTCCACGTTGCCCTTTGCCCAGAAAGCCTTCCTCCTCTCCCTGGAAACCTGACTTTTTAGCCTCCAGCTGCTAAGCTACCAGTCTGAGCAAAACAGCATCAAGCAACGTCACGCAGAAACGTTAACTGTGTCTGCAGTTCTGCCTGTACCTTTGGGAAGACAATATCATACTTGTTTGGACGAACAGAGGCAAGATGGTGCACTTTCGGGTTCTTCATCCCCCCAACTTTTCCCGGGCGCGCAAAAATGCAGCCGGCGACCTGGGAAGGTGCAGACCAACTAGGCATGCGCCAGGTGATGTCAATCCGAAGAGACCAAGATTTACCTGGTCGCACCTGCAGAACGCCCCCCGACACGCCCGTGCCCCACCTATTGCCCTCCCACTCCTAGAAAGGCCGCTCCGGAGGGACGCCACGCGCGGCCTTCCTCAGTCCTCCATTCCTGTCTGCATGTCAGGACTGCAGGAATTCCGTCCGAGAGCCCCACCGAGGGACTCTGTCGGCCTTCTTTGCCGGAGGCCGACAGACCTCTTCCCCACACCTTAGGTGACCAAAATAAACTTGCAGTTTTGCTCCTACACTTGCCTACTTGCTGGTTCTTTTGTGCCCGCTCTGGTGGTCTTAGAAAAACAAATCAATACTCAACTAGAAGGCTAGTCTTCTTCATATACTCCAACTCATTAGATTTTAACCTCTTGTGACTTTTTAAAGTACAAAGGACAAAGGAGAAGCAGCTTGTTTATTGTCTAGGCTGAGACAATGGGATAATTGTGTAGTTTATCTCTGGTATTAAATGCATCGCTTAGGTTTATTTATGCTTCATTTTAAGTTTTTATTTATTTATGTATTTGAGATAGGGTCTCACTTTGTCACCCAGGCTGGAGTGCAGGGACTTGATCTCAGCTCACTGCAACCTCTGCCTCACATGCTCAAGCTATCCTCCCACCTCAGCCTCCTGAGTAGCTGGGACTACAGGCACGTGCCACCACACTTGGCTATTTTTTTAATGTTTTTGTAGAGATGAGGTCTCACTACATTGCCCAGACTGATCTTGAACTCATGGGCTCAAGTGATCCTCCCACCTTGGCCTCCCAAAGTGCTGGGACCACAGGTGTGAGCCACCGCACCTGGCCTATGCTTTAACTTTTGATTGATCTACAACACACATACAGGAAAGTGCGCAAATTATGTAAGATCAGCTCAATGGATACTCACAAACCAATTACATTATTTCAATCAGCACTCAAACAGGAAATGGAGCGCTACAGCATCCCGGAAGCCCCTTTCGTACCTGTTTTCAGTCACTATTCCCCAGGGGAATGACTATCCTGACTTTTAACACTCCACAGATTAGTGTACTTTCAAACTTTATATTATTAACACCAATTTTTTAAAGTTGGGTGTTTTTTTTAATAGTAACTTAAGGATCCTAATACTGAAGTCTTTTTTTTTTTAGGCCAGTCCAATTGCTATGGACCAAATCATGTCCCCCCAAAATTTATATGCTGAAGCCTCAACCCCCCAATGTGACTGTATTTGGAGTTAGGGACTTAAGAGGAAATTGAGGTTAAATGAGCTCATAAGCGTGGAGCCCTAATCAGATAAGACTGTGACCTTTTAAGAAGAGAATAAGAGAATGAGATTTCTATCCTCCAACCCCCACCCCCACCCAAGTGAAGACACTGGGAGAAGGTGGCCATCTGTAAGCCAGGAAGGGAGCCCTCACCAGCAACCAAATCTGCAAGGGCCTTGATCTTGGACATCCCAGCCTCCAGAACTTTGAGAAATAATATTTCTGTTGTTTAAGGCACCCACTCTGTAGCACCTATTTTTTTAAAAATGTATTTTATTTTCTAAATTAATTTTATTTTTTGACATTTCTATTTGTTTTAGAGAGAGTCTCAGTCTGTCACCCAGGTTGGAATGCAGTGGCATGGTCATTGTTCACTGCAGCCTCAAACCACTGGGCTCAAGCAATCCTCCTGCCTCAGCCTCCTGAGTAACTGTATTTCACTTTTTTGGGTAAAAACTTTCGAGTAAAGTTTATTGCCAAAGACCAGCCTCTACATTTCAAAATACCACATTGGTTTTTGTCAGTATTAAGAGAAGTCAGCACACAAAATTAATTTAATACTGTTCAGTAAGACAAGTGGTTTTATTAGATAAACATAATGAGACCTATGAGCAAAGTGCTGGGGGTACAAAGGCAAGATCTCTCTCTTCTATGAAATTCATGCTTTACTTGGAAAGTTTCCATTATTCCACATCAATGGCAGGTATTAATGGCATTTCTAATGTAGATTTAGGTGCCCTGACTTTGAAGTAATGCAATAAAACCTGTCCTTGCCACTGCCTTTGAAATCAGGGTGGTAGCTGCAGTGCCTCACACTAAAAGTAGATATCCAACACATGTTGTTGATTAAAGAGGTGCCTGGAGGATTGTGAAGTGTAGCTGGAGTGAGAGAGGCGCCAAGAGGTGGCTCTCTTTAATTAACACTCTGTTGGGAAGAATTCCGCACTCCCAGTGGAATCACCCGTGGTACCCAACGAGAGTGCAGTGATTCTATTTGCAAGCCAGTGTGATGAGAAGTGTTTCCACTGAGTTATATTTTCAAAAGCCATCGTTTTTCCCTCCTGTAAACAAACACCAATTAATGTGTAAGATGTAACTTTCTTAGAGTTGAATAAAAATAACATAGCAATCGGGTGATATGCAATTTGCCACTTGTACTTTTAATTTACAGACCTATTGCATGCCACTTGTGTTGGTTAAAGAAACAAGAAATAATTAGAAAGGTAGGCTAATAGGGAGAATAAGATGTTTGTGATATCTGGGTCTTCCTCATAGCTCAAAAGACACTGTTTATTATACTACATCCAAATATAAAACAAATGATCTGTCTCCAACATAAACTATTTAGACTGAAAACTAGCCAAATGAAAGCAGCTGCCACTAGATTAAAAAGTCATTTTCTCAGCCAACTCAGATTAAAAAAGAAACATTTTATGAACATATTTCTTCAACTCAAGCAGATTTTTATTATTCTCTGTTTCAGCTGCACATAAAAATAAAAACAGCATCTCCTGGCATGACCATTTGCTAGAAATTTAATTTCAGATAAACAGATGGTGCTGAACTAAAAATATTAGCAGGGTATCATCTGTAAAATTCAAATCATTTTAGTATATGTTGTCTTTAGTCTTTTTTTTAAAAAAAAAAACAGAAGTTTCTTTTTATAAATCGATTACACTAAAATGTAGCAAATATTTATCTTCAAGAATGTTGAACAAGGGGCAGTTGGTATTTCTCTTGTGCCCCCTACCTCTAGGGGCTCTTTAAAAGAAATACATTTATAATATACTCTTCCTTTTCTTACTTCAGGACCCTGAGATAAATCTGGGTACAACTTTTTAAAGGCCACAAATTGAAGTTAGAATTCTCTTTACTGGTTGATTTACTTGCTATTAAAGGCTTGGGCACATTTTGTGCACCTGGGGACCCAAGTTCTATATGACCAACTTCAGTGAAATGCATGGATGCAGATAAAGGAGAAAAAGGCTGGCACTGCAAAGAGCTGAAAGACAGTTCCCCAAATTCCATTAGGAATTAAAACAAAAAATTAAA
The DNA here is from genome assembly GCF_009764315.1 of Trachypithecus francoisi. NCBI lineage: Eukaryota > Metazoa > Chordata > Mammalia > Primates > Cercopithecidae > Trachypithecus > Trachypithecus francoisi. Next base: position 119,411,038 of record NW_022681471.1, read on the forward strand.
ATGGCCTCTTCAACTGCTCAGCAAAAGTTCTAACCCAGGACCAAAAGCTACGGCAACTCTGGGGACCAACGAAGGCTCTAACTGTAATTTGAAGCATGAATTGGATTAAAGCTCATTTTCATTTTGTGCCATCTAACTGCACAGCATACATCAGGTCAAACCATGTTAAATTGCCAGTATTCAACCAGTTTTGACCACCATATGATTCAACCTGCTATCTCGGTTGCTTCCCAAGACCACTATTTCTAAGCCTGCCCGTAGTACAAGAACATTATTCAATGAACATAATTAAAGACAATTAAAGACTCAAATCTGAAATCAATAGTCTATGGTCATAAATGCTAAGGTATTTTTTAAAAATTGAGTCAACTTTTGCTGCCACCAGCATCCATAATTGTGAATTAACTAGTCCAGATAAATAAAGAGCTTTAGCATTATATTCCTGGGAAATAGAAAAAGACAAATCTTTATATGGAAATGTATTGCTAGCCTCAAAGGGATTAAATATATATATGTATATTTAATATATATATAATATTTCTGGATGTATACTATCTTAGTATAAATAAATTTTTTTTATACTAAGTGATTTTTAATGCAAATTGAAGTTAGAATCCTCTTTACTGGTTGACCAGCGAAAATTTTATGGCAAGGTCGCTTAACTTTGGTACAATTGTCATTTTGGATCAGATAATTCTTTGCTGTGGAGCTGTCCTGTGCATTGTAGGATGTTTGGCAGCACCCCTGGCCTCTACCACTAGATGCCAGTAGCACCACCCCTCTCCAGTTAGGGTGCCAAAAACATCTTCACACATTGCCAAATTCCCTTGGTGGGTGGACGGGGCACATCCTTACCCCTTATTAAGACTTGAGAAGATTTCTTTAAGGTCTTTACTCAGTAACCAACCTATTCCATGTGTTTCTCTACCTTATGAGGGGGACAACCTCACCAGAAATAATATTTTTTCAAAGATTTTTGTTTAGGTTTGCCAGGCTTAGCAATTAAAAATAGAGGATGCCCAGTTAAATTTGAATTTCAGATAAACAACAAATAATTTTTTACTATAAACATGTTCCAGGCTGGACACAGTGACTCATGCCTGTAATCCTAGCACTTTGGGAGGCCAAGGCAGGAGGATCGCTTGAGCCCAGGAGTTCGAGAGCAGCCTGGGTAACATAGCGAGACCCTGTCTCAACAAAAAAGAATAAAATAAAAATTAGCCAGGCATAGTGGTGCACACTTGTAGTCCCAGCTACTCAGGAGGCTGAAGTGGGAGAACCACTTGAGCCCAGGAGTTTGAAGTTATAGTGACCTACGATTGCTCCACTGCACTCCAGCCTAGGAGATAGAGTGAGACTCTGCCAAAAAAAAAAAAAAAAAGAGTTCCAAATATTGCTTAGTGTTTAATCTGGCAACCTTATTTTCAGTGAACTGCTAATACCATAAAAAAAATTACTATAAATAAATCACCAATTCATGACAGGAAAACAGGATTAAACAAAATGACAAAGATAACAGTTCACAGTTAGTGAGTTATAGTGAAAACAGCACATATTTTGGAGCCAGGTATCTGAGGTAGAACCTGACTCTGCCATTTTGGAGATAACTTAGGGCAAGCTAACTTACCTGAGTCGCCCTTTCATCTTTTATTTTTTAACAAATGGTGGGGATTGGGGGTGGGAGAGGGAATTATAATTCTCTTACTAGTCACTGTTAAGACTAGTAAGATAATTACTTACTGGTATATTATTATCATTCAAATCGCCTCCTAAATACGAATTGTATGATAAAGAGAGGTAGCTCTTTAAAGATGATGTGAATAGTATGTACCATTTTCTAAGCACTTGGTACTCTTTGGATGTGGTGGGCCGTGGACCCAGACATAAACCACAACAGATGGTACATCGGCTGGCACCACACTGCCCCAGACGTAATCTAATAGGCTACAGGCAACACCTGCTGGGGTCAAGAGGGGAAGAGGAGAGATCTGAGGTTCCTGTCCGCTCCTCCCTGCCAGTCATGCCTGACTAACAGCATCTGAACCACCCACTCAGGGCCCTTTGAATAGTACTGGGAGCATACACTGAGCAGAGAGGCAAAGACCTAGAAAAAGAAACAACCTGCAATTGTAGGGCCATGGGCTTCTCCTCTTACAATCACCTTGCAGTTGGTCCGATAATGTTGAAACTTTATTAAAGCTCTTTTTTGAAAACGGTACTTCCCTAGATTTCTGTTTCTTCATCTGCTAAAGGAAGAGGTGGGGCAGATGAACTCTAACGTCCATTTCCACTTTCAAAGATTATGTGACTTCTCCCTTTGAAGACCCAACAAAAGTCTCCCTTCCTCCTGAAGGGCTGTGCTATGGAAATCCTGCCAACACTGATCTCTCCCTTAGCTTTTACTGTCTTTACCATCCATTAAAGAAAAATAAAACACACTTTGAATATATATGACTTGTATTTGTCAATTAAATATTTGTAAAAAAGCACAGTATGATAAAAAATTTTATGTTAGAACGACTAAATAAAAAAGCTCACTTTGTTATGCAGTAAATCAGAGTAATTTACAAGGGCATATCAACAGCCAGTAAATAGTGAACAAAACTGAATTAAAAATAATATTTATGGCAGGGCGCAGTGGCTCATGCCTGTAATCCCAGCACTTTGGGAGGCTGAGGCAGGTGGATCACCTGAGGTCAGGAGTTCAAGACCAGCCTGGCCAACATGGCAAAACCCCGTCGCTACTAAAAATATAAAAAAATTAGCTGGGCATGGTGGTGTGTGCCTGTAATCCCAGTTACTCAGGAGGCTAAGCCAAAAGAAGTGCTTGAACCCAGGAGGTGGAGGTTGCAGTAAGCTGAGATTGCACCACTGTACTCCAGCAGAGGTGACAGAGAGGGCCTCCATCTCAAAAATAATAATAATGATGATAATAATATTTATAAAAACAAAATGAGCCATATGCAGTGGCTCATACCTGTAATCCCAGTACTTTGGGAGGCTGAGATGAGTAGATTGCTTGAACCTAGGAGTTCGAGACCAACCTGGGCAACATGGCAAGACCTCATCTCTACAAAAAATACAAGAATTAGCTGGGCATGATGGTGTGCACCTGTAGTCCCAGCTACTTGGGAGGCTGAGGTAGGAGGATTTCTTGAGCGTGGGGTGTCCAGGCGGCAGTAAGGAGCAATCACACCACTGCACTCCAGCCTGAATGACAGAGCAAGAGCCTGTCTCAAATGAATAAATGAAACAAAAACCAAAACTACCGTGAATTACTTCATACAATTAGAAGATTATATTACACATATAAGGTGATATGTTTTGGCTGTGTCCCCATCCAAATCTCAAATGTAATTCCCATGTGTTGTGGGAGGGACCTGGTGGGAGGTAGTTGAATCATGGGGGCAGGTCTTTCCTGTGCTGCTGTCATGGTCGTGAATAAGTCTCATGAGATCTGATCATTTTATAAGGGAAAAATTCCCTGCACAAGCTCTCTCTCTTTGCCTGCTGCCATCCATGTAAGATGTAACTCGCTCCTCCTTGCCTTCTGCCATGATTGTGAGGCCTCCCCAGCCACGTGGAACTGTAAGTCCATTAAACCTCTTTCTTTTGTAAATTGCCCAGTCTCGGGTGTGTCTTTGTCAGCAGCATGAGAACAGACTAATACAGTAAATTGGTACCAGTAGAGTAAGGCACTGCTGTAGATACCAGAAAATGTGGAAAGGACTTTGGAACTGGGTAACAGGCAGGGGTTGGAATAGTTTGGAGAGCTCAGAAGAAGACAGGAAAATGTGGAAAACTTTGGAACTTCCTAGAGACTTGTTGAATGGCTTTGCCCAAAATGCTAATAGTGATATGGAAAATAAAGTCCAGGCTGAGGTAGTCTCAGATGGAAATGAGGAACACGTTGGGAACTGGAGCAAAGGTGACTCTTGTTATGTTTTAGCAAAGAGACTGCTGGCATTTTGTCCCTGCCCTAGAGATTTGTGGAACTCTGGACTTGAGAGAGATGATTTAGAGGATCTGGTGGAAGAAATTTCTAAGCAGCAAAGCATTCAAGAGGTGACTTGGATGCTGTTAAAGGCATTCAGTTTTATAAGGGAAGCAGAGCATAAAAGTTCAGAAAATTTGCAGCCTGTCAATGCTATAGAAAAGAAGATCCCATTTTCTGAGGAGAGATTCAAGCTGGCTGCAGAAATTTGCATAAGTAGCAAGGAGCTGAATGTTAATCCCCAAGACAATGGAAAAAATGTCTCCAGGGCATATCAGAGGTCTTCATGGCAGCCCCTCCCATCACAGGCCTGGAGGCCTACAAGGAAAAGTGGTTTCATGGGCCCAGCTCAGCCCCCATGCTGTGTGTAGCCTGAAGACTTGGTGCCCTGCATGCCAGCCAGTCCAGCCATGACTGAAAGGGGCCAATATAGAGCTCAGGCTGTGGCTTTAGAGGGTGGAAGCCCCAAGTCTTGGCAGCTTCCATATGGTATTGAGCCTATGAGTGCACAGAAGTCAAAAATTGGGGTTTAGGAACCTCCACCTAGATTTTAGAGGATGTATGGAAATGCCTGGATGTCCAGGCAGAAGTTTGCTGTAGGGGCAGGACCCTCATGGAGAACCTCTGCTAGGGCAGTGCAGAAGGAAAATGTAGGGCTGGAGCCCCCACACAGAGTCTCTACTGGGGCACTGCCAAGTAGAGCTGTGAGATGAGGGCTATTGTCCTCCAGACCCCAGGATGGTAGATCCACTGCCAGCTTGCACCATGTGCCTGGAAAAGCCATAGACACTCAATGCCAGCCCATGAAATCAGCCAGGAGGGAGGCTGTACCCTGCAAAGCCACAGGGGTGGAGCTGCCCAAGACCATGGGAACCCACCTCTTGCATCAGTGTGACCTAGATGTGAGACATGGAGTCAAAGAAGATCATTTTGGAGCTTTAAGATTTGACTGCCTCACTGGATTTCAGACATGCATGGGGCCTGTAGCCCCTTTATTTTGGCCAATTTCTCCCACTTGGAATGACTGTATTTATCCAATACCTGTACCCCCATTGTGTCTAGGAAGTAACTAACTCGCTTTTGATTTTACAGGCTCATAGACAGAAGGGATTTGCCTTGTCTCCAATTAGACTTGGACTGTGGACTTTTGAGTTTATTCTGAAATGAATTAAGAGTTTGGGGTACCGTTGGGAAGGCATAATTGGTTTTGAAATGTGAAGACATGAGATTTGGGAGGGGCCAGGGACAGAATGATATGGTTTGGCTGGGTCCTGACCCAAATCTCAACCTGAATTCCTACATGTTGTGGGAGGGAACTGGTGGGAGGTAACTGAATCATGGGGGCAGGTCTTTCCCATGCTGTTCTCATGGTTGTGAATAAGTCTCACGAGATCTGATGGTTTTATAAGGGGGAGAGTCCCTGCACAAGCTCTCTCTGCCTGCCACCACTGATGTAAGATGTGACTTGCTCCTCCTTTCCTTCCACCATGATTGTGAGGCCTCCCCAGCCACGTGGAACTGTAAGTCCATTAAACCTCTTTCTTTTGTAAATTGCCCAGTCTCAGGTATGTCTTTATCAGCAGCATGAGAACAAACTAATACATAAGGTATACAAATTAATAAAACAAATATCTGTGTCCACCACTCAATCCAAGAAACAATATGTTACCAATGGTTTTAGGGTCCCCGTGGCATCCCACTCATCCCCAGCAGTAACTACTATCTTGAAAATCTTGAATTTTGTGAATTATTCTCTTTTTATTACTCATTTTCTTTTCTTTTCCTTTTTCTTTTCTTTTCTTTCTTCTTTCTTTTTTTTTTTTTTTTTACAAGATATGATCTCCATATGTTGCCCAGGCTGGTCTCAAACTCCTGTGCTCAAGGGATTCTCCTGCCTTGGCCTCCCAAAGTGCTGGGATTATAGGCATGAGCCACCATGCCTGGTGTATTCATTTTCTTAATAGCTTTAGAACATATATATGTATTCCTAAAGAATACTTATTTAGGCCAGATGTGTTGACTCATGCCTGTAATCACAACATTTTGGGAGGCCAAAGCTGACAGGTCACTTGAGCTCAGGAGTTCAAGATCAGCCTGGACAATGTGGCAAAACCCTGTCTCTACAAAAAATACTAAAATTAGCTGGACATGGTGGCATTCCCCTGTAGTCCCAGCTACCCGGGAGGCTGAGGTTGGAGGATTGCTTGAGCCCAGGAGGTTGAGGCTGCAGTGAGCTGTGATGATGCCAACGCACTCCAGCCTGGGCAACAGAGTAAGAGACTCTGTCTCAAAAATAAATAAATAAACAAACAAACAAATAAATATCATTTTAAAAAAATACTATAAAGAATACTTGAAAAGTTGCTTGCTTTTAAATGTTGTATATATATTGTATATGTTTTCAAATTATACATTCTGTGACTCTTTATTCAAGAGTATATTTATGACATTCATCCTTGTTGATGGGTGAAACTCTAGTTCAATCATGATCACTTTTTTACAGTATTCCACTGTGTAAATATATCACCATTTATTTATCCATCTATTCTATCAGTGGACTGTTGGGTTGTCTCTAGTTTACTGCTATTTTGAATAATGCCATGGTGGACATTTTTTATGTTTCCTAGTGCACAGAGACCAGAATTTCTTTAGAGTGTAGAAGTAAGGCCATGGGTTATGTGCATTTTCACTTCTCTAGATGATGCCAAATTGTTTTCCAAACGGGTTTACAAATTAACATCCTTGCCAGCAGAATATCAGAGTCCTCTTTGCTCCATGTCTTCTACACTGGATATTGTGAGGATACATTAAAATGATTTTCTTCAATGCAGCTTTATTCACAATAGGCAAGATAAGGAATCAACAAAGTATCCATCAACTTAGGATGAATAGATAAAGAAAACGTGGTATATATACAAAATGGAATAATCAACCTTAAAAAAGAATGAAATTCTGTCATTTTCAACAACATGAAATTATATTAAGTTGGCATCACAACTGGAGGACATTATGTTAAGTGAAATAAGCCAGGTACAGAAAGACAAATACTTCGTGATTTCACTTATATGTAGAATCTAAAAAAGTTGAACTCATAGAAACAGAGAGTAGAATAGTGGTTATGAGGGGCAGAGGGAGAGGGATATTGGGGAGATGTTTGTCAAAGGGTACAAAGTTTCAGCTAGACAAGAGGAAAAAGTTCAAGAGATCAATTGTACAACATGGTGACTAAAGTTAATAACAATGTGTTGTAATTTTGTTTTTGTTTTTTCTTAAAGACAGGGCCTTACTCTGTCACCCAGGCACAGAGTGGATCATACCTCTCTGCAGCAGTGCAGTCTCTACAGTGATAAGATTATAGTTCACTGCAGCCTTGAACTACTTGGTTCAAGAAATCCTCAACCTCCCAAAGCACTGGGATTACAGGCATTAGCCACCATGCCCAGCCTCTTCTATTTTTTAAATCAACTTAGAAAATATTTTGGAATAATTTTAGATTTGCAGAAAAATTGTAAAGATAGTATAGAGAGAATGGTGTAGTCGCTATGGAAAACACTATGCAGATTTCTCAAAAAAATTAAAAAATAGAATTACCATATGATCTAGCAATTCCATTTCTGAGTATATATCAAAAAGAATTCAAAGCAGGATCTCCAAGACATTATTGGCACACCCATGTTCATTACAGCATTATTCACAATAGCCAAGAGGTGGAAGCAACACATTGATGGAAGAATGGATAAAAAAATATGTGGTATACCGGCCGGGCGCGGTGGCTCAAGCCTGTAATCCCAGCACTTTGGGAGGCCGAGGCGGGCGGATCACGAGGTCAGGAGATCGAGACCATCCTGGCTAACACTGTGAAACCCCGTCTCTACTAAAAAATACAAAAACCTAGCCGGGCGAGGTGGCGGGCGCCTGTAGTCCCAGCTACTCAGAGGCTGAGGCAGGAGAATGGCGTGAACCCGGGAGGCGGAGCTTGCAGTGAGCTGAGATCCGGCCACTGCACTCCAGCCTGGGCGACAGAGCGAGACTCCGTCTCAAAAAAAAAAAAAAAAAAAAATATGTGGTATACCCATGCAGTGGAATACTATGCAGCCTTAAAAAGAAAGGGAATATCGACATGTGTTACAACACGGATGAACCTCAAGGACATTATGCTAAGCAAAATAAGCCAGCAACAAAAAGACAAATACTGTATGATTCCACTGATATGAAATAGCTAAAGTCATCAAAATCATGAAACAGAAAACAGAAAGGTGGCTGCCAAGGGCTGGGGAAGCAGGGATAGGGAGGGGGAAGTAGTGTTTAATGGGTATATGGATTCAGTTTTTCCAAATGAAAAAGTTCTAGGCTGGACGTAGTGGCTCACGCCTGTAATCCCAGCACTTTGGGAGGCTGAGGCAGGCAGATCACAAGGTCAGGAGATTGAGACCATCCTGGCCAACATGGTGAAACCCTGTCTCTACTAAACCCTGTCTCTACACAAAACTTAGCTGAGTGTGGTGGCACGCACCTGTAGTCCCAGCTACTAGGGAGGCTGAGGCAGGAGAATCACTTGAACCCAGGAGGTGGAGGTTGCAGCGAGCTGAGATCACGTCACTGCACTCCAGCCTGGTGACAGAGCAAGACTCCATCTCAAAAATAAAATAAAATAAAGTAAAAGTTCCAGAGATCTATTGCACAACTATGCGAGTATACTTAATACTACAGAATCATACACTTAAAAATGGTAAGAGATGGTAAATGTAGTGCTATGTGTTTTTTACCACAATTTTTTGAGACAGGGTCTTACTCTGTTGCCCAGGCTGGAGTGCAGTGGTGCAATCACAGCTCACTGCAGGCTTGATCTCCCAGGCTTAAGAAATCCTGCTACTTCAGCCTCCCAAGCAGCTGCGCCACCAAGCCCAACTAATTTTTTGTAGAGACGAGGTCTCACTGTGTTGCCCAGGCTGGTTTCAAACACCTGAGCTCAAGCAGTCCTCCCACCTTGGCCTCCCAAAGTGCTAGGATTACAGGTGTGAGCTACTGCACCCAGCTTAACAACAATGTTTAACCCATTTAAGCCTAGTGTTCCATTATTGGAACGCTAAACCTGTGGGAGTTATGTGTATCGTACTGCTCAAGGTCATTGCCAAGGTCTGACTTCTCACAAAAAAATTTTGCAGCCTCCGGCATAAATGGGTTAAAAAAAGAATACAGAAGTCAATCTGGAAGTGTTCTCACTGGCAAAAATATGGGACAACTTGAATATCAAAAATTATAATGATAGTAATAGCCAAACCATATAAAAATACTAGTATATTTATTTATATATGTAAAAGATAGTATAGAGAGTTCCTATATATCCCTCATTTCCGCCCATTGGAAATTTTTATTTAGTTTAATATTCAGTATCTTGTATTATTTGCATGTATATTATGTATACTATACACATTTGCCAATATAAATTTTTGTTTCTGTAAGTGTCTGAGGAAGGTGTTCCTCTAGGATTCAGTACTTAGTATAGACCTTAGTTATGGGGCGGTGGGGGGGTGCAGGGGAAGGCACTAGCTGAGGTGACAGAGGGGCAAATTGCTCCTTAAGAAAAGGGAAGGAATCTGTGTTTGGCTCCTGAGAGAGACAAACCAGAGAAGCAGCAGCAAAGAGAGAGACCTGAACAAGGAAGCAAGAAGCTGATGCTGAATTGCAGAAGGGGCCAAAGAAGTGTTTGAAGAACCTGCATATCCACTGTTAATTTTAACTTTTGTCCATTGTAAACCAGGGGTGCACAAAATGCACATTGTAGCTACATGCCCAATGGCCCAAGCCAAGGCCAGAACCAAATATTCATGCTAGAATGAACATCCGTACGTAAAGCTTCATTGTAAAATATTACAATTTTAATATGGAGAGTTATCATCATCATTTTTTAAGTATGCCATTTTACTGTAGCTACAAGAATATCAGCTTGAGTCACTGCTGGGTGACTCTTTCATCCAGCGAACCACACATTGGCAATTCTGTACCAAACGAAACATTCTCTTTCCATTGAAATTAGAAAAAGTGCGTAATGGGTTTGGCCAGCACTGCCAGCATAGATTGTGCTGCTAGTGATGTTGCCACAGATTTATTACGTTTCCTTCCTAATAGTCACTTACTAAGGTCAACATTTACTTTCCCAACTAAAAGGTTAAGTTGATGGTGACAGTGCAATTTCAGTGAAGCAGACTCGCCAACCAAGCTTTGTGCAGGGCCCAAGGAAGATAATTTCTGAATGTTTTCAGGAGCAACCTTAAGATTGTTTTTCTTGCTCCATCTTTTTATTTCTGAAATGTGTGCTACAGTTACAATGCTTTACATGATCACTAGAGATAAATTTGTCCCCAAACCTTGGATCTGGAAATGTGGCATTGGAGCAAACAATGGGCTTTCAAGATGACAAAACTATCTGTGAATTTCCACCTGCATCTCAGCTTTTCATTGCATTCACACCAATTTCAGCATCTTTGTTGGGGAAAAATGATAGCAGGATCTTTCCTGCAGGTCATGTAGGAAATACTTGCAACTTCAAGGCACATCAGTCTGGTTAACTGCTTCAGCAGCTTCCAGCAAATAAACCACCTTTGATGCAAGTAACCATTGGTTGTTAATAAGCCCAGCTATGTTGGAATTATTATCTGCAAAGTACAGTGTTAAAGTTCCATTATCCAAGTGACATTTTTAAAAATCAGTTTTTGCTTCTTTTACATCTTGTTTGGCCTGCAGTTTGTGGTTTGAAGAGCACTTCCAACAATACCTTGCACAATGTTAGGGAAGGAGTTATTGTTTATCAAAAACAACAATGAGTTAAATTTGTGCTTCCTAAACTTTAGTGATACTCAGAGATCCTGATTTAGCAGTTTGGGGTAAGACTCAAGAATTTGCTTTTCTAACAAGCTCCCAGGAGACAGCTGCTGATGAGGGGCTTATACTTGGAATAGCTCTGAGTCAAAAAAAACGACCTTGTTCCCACCATCTTCAGTTTTATGTCTGGTTTGCTGAACGGATATTTGTCTGCTTTTCTTATTTTTTCCAGTTTCTAAGCTTCTTTTCAAGGAAACCATTCAGCCCCCTATCCTTTTTTTAACAGCTTTTTTGAGAGATAATTCACATATCCTGCAATTCATCAATGTAAAGTGTACAGTTCAATGGTTTTTAGTATATCCACTAAGTTGTACAGTTGCTATGGTTTGATTGTGTCCCCTCCAAAATTCAGGTTTTGAAACTTAATGGGCAATGTGATAGGATTACCTGGTGGGACCTCTAAGCTGTGATTAGGCCCTGAGGGGTCCTCCTTCATGAATGGGATTAAGACCCTTGTAAAACAGGCTTCATGGAGCCTTTGGCTCTCTTGCCCCCCTGCCTTCCCCCATATGAAGACACAGCGATCCTCTCCTCTGGAGGATGAAGCCCTCACCAGACAACTGAACCTGCTGGCACCTTGATCTTGGACTTCCCCACCTCCAGAACTGTGAGAAAATTGACTTACGTTATTTATAACTTACCCAGTCTGTGGTATTCTGTTATAGCAGCACAAACAGACTAAGCAAGCATCACCACAATTTTATAATATTTTCATCTCCTCAAAAAGAAACACTATATCCTTTAGCTATCACACCCCTGCCCCCTGGTCTCCTAGATCCCCAACTTCCGGCAACCGCGAATCTACCTCCTGTCTCTGTGAACTTGCCTCTTCTAGACATTTCATAGGAATATAACCAAACAATCACCTTCTGTTCATTTATTTGTTTCTCTTTCTTTTCTTTTCTTTCTTTCTTTCTCTTTCTTTCTTTCTTTCTTTTTCTTTCTTTCTTTTCTTTCTTTCTCTTCCTTCCTTCCTTCCTTCTTTCTTTCATTTTTTGAGACACAGTCTCACTCTGATACCCATGCTGGAATGCAGTGGCACAGTCACAGATCACTGCAGCCTCAACCTCCTGGGCTCAATCCATTCTCTCACCTCAGCCTCCTGAGTTGCTGGGACTACAGGTGCACACCACCACACCCAGCTAATTTTTTTTTTTTTTTTTTTGTAAAGATGGGGTTTCATCCTGTTGCCCATGCTGGTCTCAAACTCCTGGGCTCAAGCGATCCGCCCTCCTTGACCTCCCAAAATGCTGACATTACAGGAATAGCCACCATGCCCAACTTTTAATGTTTTCCTGAAGGGACAGGAGCAGAGCAATATTTGTCATGAACATGATTAGAAAAACAACAACACTGTCAGTCACCATTTTTAAAGAAATGAGTTGCTTAGGGATGACATCTCTTCCTGAACAAGATGAGTGCTGTCAGTGATGAAGGTTATTTGGATTTTGAAGGTTTACTACTTACTGTTGTGGTACTACTTATTTTACATAGTTAACACCCCATTTTCTGAGAAGGACTCACTCTTTCTCTTGGAAGATGTACCCTCACTGCTCCAACTGTGTGGTTTTAATGGCAGCTAATCATAATACCCGTTCCCCAACCCTCGTCACCACTCCTCCACTTCCCACCCCCACTTTAATCCAATTCATAAGAGAGGATGCATGACCCAAGTCTGCTCTGTCGGAGGCCTGCCCTGGATGTTAAGAGAATCATTTCTTTTCAGGTGTTTATGCTAGGAGAATGTGAGCCCTTGAAGCTGCATAACCACCAAGGTTTCAACATTTTAGTTGAAACCTGCAAAGAGAAGCAGAGACAGGAGACAAGCAGAGTCTTGATGACAGCAGGATTCCTATCTTGTCCCTGAGGTTCCCAAGGTGTCCTTGTTTCTTGCTTCCCCAAGACTCAGTTTGTTGAGCCTATCCTTTATTCTGGGAGCCTGGAATGGACTTCAGGCAGGCCTGAAGGCTTAGACCCAGAAACTGGTGGTAAATTAACCTTATTTTTAAGAGGCAGGGCGATATTGTTTGGATCTGTGTCCCGACCCAAATTTCATGTCAAATTGTAAACCCAAATGTCAGAAGTGGGGCCTGGTGGGACGTGATTGGATCATGGGGGTGAATCCTTCATGAATAGTTTAGCACCATCCCCTTGGTGCTGTCTTGTGGTACAGTTCTCACGAGATCTGGTTGTTTAAAAGTGTGTGGCACCTCCCTTCTCGCTCTTCTTCCTGCTGCCACTATGCAAGATGGCTCGCTTCCCCTTTGCCTTTCACCATGATTGGAAGCTTCCTGAGGCCCCCCAGAAGTGGAAGCCGCTATGCTTCCTGCACAGCCCATAGAACCATGAGCCAATTAAACCTCTTTTCTTTACAAATTACCCATTCTCAGGTATTTCTCTATAGCAATTCGACAACAGACTAATACACAGGGTCTCATTCTGTTGCCCAGGCTGGAGTGCAGTGGTGCAATGATAGCTGAAATGGTTTGGATGTGTGTCTGTCCCTACCCAAATCTCATGTTGAATTGTAATCCCCAATGTTGGAGGTGGAGCCTGGTGGGAGGTGATTGGATCATGGAGTGGTTTCTGTTTCTCATAGTTTAACACCATCCCCCTTGGTGCTGTCTTGGCAATAGTGAGTTCTTGTGAGGTCTGGTTGTTTACAAGTGTGTGGCACCTCCCCCATCTCTCTTTTCCTCCTGCTCCCAGCCATGTGAAGTGTCAGCCCCCCCTTCTCCTTCTGCCATGATTATAAGTTTTCTGAGACCTCCCCAGAAGCCAAACAGATGCCAGAATCATGCTTCCTGTACAGCCTGCAGAACCGTGAGCCAATTAAACCTCCTTTCTTTACAAATGACCCAGTCTCAGGTATTTGTTTATAGCAATGCAAGAACAAACTAATACAATAGTTTACCGCAATCTCAACATCCTGGGCTCAAATGATCCTTCCACCTCTGCCTCCCAAGTAGCTGATACTACAGGCAAAAGCAAGTGTATCGACCTTAAATTAACTTTTGACGTCACCACCAGTCTTGTGGTAAACAGGAAAAATGTGCTGGACATTGTTTTGCTTCCATTTCTTAAACTGGTGAGTAGGCAAGCAGGTAGCCAGGCTCTTTGGTATGATTGAAGGAGCTAAGAGAGAAAGATCCCAAGAGTAGAGGAAGGTGAGAGCTTCTTCCTCCCAGCAAAATTCTCAATCTGTGCTCACCTTCCTTAAAGAGATCTCTGAAGAATCCAGGATGCAAGCTGCATCATCTCCTGCTTTGTGAGGCTGTTGGATACTGTTAAATTTCTGTATCTTTTGCTATCACAGAAAACATATTCCTTTAATTGTGTCTATGGGCATCTTTCCATATCACTGTCCTGCTGAGACAGACACATAATAAGTTATCCCAAGATCCTTCCAATAAATCCCTTTTCACTTAATATCTTTTTTCCTTGCTTTGTCATCTGCTTCAGAAAATTCCAACTAATGCAACTATTGATGCTCAGAAATTTAATCATTATCCTGCTTATCTAAAGTGAATGCATTCACTATACTTTTGTGTAACATATGACTATATATAACCATATCCATATGGGAACTTTGGATTGTAAGGTACAGAAAACCCGACTCAAACAAAATTGGCTCACATAACTGATAAAGTCCAGTAGTAGGGGCCCTACCTCCATTTATGTGTCACTCTTTTCTCTGCCTTCCCACGTAATACTGTCTACTAAAGATTAGCATGATTTAAATTTTTTTATTTTATACTTTTAAGTTGTACAACATGATTTTTTATTTTTAATTTTTTCAGATATGTAATAGTTGTACATATTTATGGGGTACATGTGATATTTTGATACAAGCATACAATGGTAATGATCGAATCTGGGTAATGGGGTATCCATCACCTTAAGCCTTTATCATTTCTTCGTGTTGGTAACATTCCAAATCTATTCTTCTAGTTATTTTGAAATATACAATACTTTATTGTTAACTATAGGTACCCTACTGTGCTGCCCAACACTAGATCTTTTTTTTTTTTTTTTTTTTTTTGAGACGGAGTCTCGCTCTGTCACCCAGGCTGGAGTGCAGTGGCCAGATCTCAGCTCACTGCAAGCTCCGCCTCCCGGGTTCACGCCATTCTCCTGCCTCAGCCTCCCGAGTAGCTGGGACTGCAGGCGCCGCCACCTCGCCCGGCTAGTTTTTTGTATTTTTAGTAGAGACGGGGTTTCACCGTGTTAGCCAGGATGGTCTCGATCTCCTGGCCTCGTGATCCGCCCGTCTCGGCCTCCCAAAGTGCTGGGATTACAGGCTTGAGCCACCGCGCCCGGCCTCCAACACTAGATCTTATTTCTTCATCTAACTGTTACAACATGATGTTTTGATACATATGGTGAAGTGATTACTACAGTCAAGTAAATTATCATATAGTTACTTTTCTTCCTTTCATTTTCTCTTTTCTTCTTTGATGGTAAGAGCACCTAACATCTATGCTTTTGGCAAATTTCCAGTACACAATACAATGTTATTAACTATAGTCCTCATGTTGTACATTAAATCTCTAGACCTATTTTTCCTACATAACTGTAACTGTGTGCCTTTTAACCTACATCTTCTCATTTCCCCCACACCTGGTAACCATTGTTCTACTCTTTTTCTATAAATTCCTCTTTTTTATTTTTTATTTTTATTTTTTTTTTTGTGATGAAACTTAGAAAAATTTCTTTTTCCATAACATAAGCATGCCAATTTTTCCCTTTAGCTCCTTCTTCCACTCCCCTTTCACTGTGAAGAGATATTGAGTTCTTCCAGATTTTTGCTTAGCTGGGTGGTTTCCGAACTCAAAGGACTCTCCAGGTAGGTAGTTCCTGCACAGGGCTTTCCTGTCACTGGATCTATGACTTTTCCAACTTTGAAAACGATCTCGGCCAGTTCAGTTTCACATGCTTTGCTCGTGGAACAGGTAAAGCTCTGAGAAGCACAATATCCCCAACAGTGCACTGCTGAAGGGCATCATGAGCAAAGTAGGTTTTCCGCTTATTAAAATACTTAATAAATAGGGATCCAGAACAAGCCTGGTCACTCTCACTTTGGCAGTCTTTTGCATTTTTGTCCCAATTACCTTCCCCACAATCCATTTGGCATGGACGGATGAACGAACTACAGACATTACTGTGGCTTTGGTCACCTCAGCCACTACTATGCAGCCTCCTCTTTTTTTTAAAAAAAAGATTCTACATGTAAGTGAGATTGTGTGATATTTTTCTTTCTGTACCTACTTTATTTCACTTAGCGTAACGTCCTCTGGGTTCATCTATGTTGTGGAAAATGGCAGAATCTCCTTTTATAAGGCTGAATAATACTCTATTGTATATATGTACCACATTTTCTTTATCCAGTCATCTGTTGATGGACACTGAAGTTGTTTCCATGTCTTGGCTATTGGGAATAATGCTGGAATAAACATGGGAGTGCAGATATCTTTACAAGGTATCTTGCTGATACCTCGTATGAAAGGAAATGAAATGCTGATTTCATTTCCTTTGAGTATATGCCCAGAAGAGAGTTTGCTGGGTCATATGGTAGTTATATTTTTAATTTCTTTAGGAATCTCCATACTGTTTTCCACAGTGGCTGTACCAATCTACATTCCCACCAACAGTGTACAAGGGTCTTTTTTTCTCCACACCTTCACCAACACTTGCTATCTCTTATCTTTTTTACAAAAGCCACCCTAACAGTAGGACTCACATTCTTTATGGAAGCAAAATGGGTATAGAATTTTGTTTCCCCTGAAATCTCCTCTAACTGGACAAATTTAGCATTCATGAAATGAAGAGGAAGGTATTAAGGCCGCCACTTGCTGGCAGAGGCAACCTCAAGGTCTACCACAATGACCCAGCCTCTGTTTTGGCTTAGGTTGATAACTGATGAACTTCTACTTGTGTACCAGATATTGTTGATGAATAAACACAGTTCTTCCCAAAAGAAACTCACCGTCTACTAGTCAATACATAGTTACTTTAAATATAATATTAAATGCTAATTGAAAGGTAGTCTAATAAACCCAGAGGAGGGTACTTAGCCTAACATAGAGTGTTATAAAAGCTCCCTGTAAATATTTTACCTGCACTTGAAGGTATTTCCAATGAGGATGTAAACTCCATATAGATACTCCATGAGGGTAAAGCCTGACTTCACAGTATCCACTAATCTCTGACGGTGACTGACCATCATGCCAAACTAAATCCCTTCCAGATGAAGCCTTTGCCCAATTGTATTTCATCCAGTTAGTGGGTTTCTTGTTTTCATTTTCAACTAGTTGTTTTTTCTCTTGTTATATTCTCTTTCATTAACTCCTACCAGAGTAACAATCCTATCCTGCCCTCCTCCATTTGTTCTTACAACTGTATCCTTTCCACCTACGTGTGAAAACTTAATTTTCATTTTCCAAAGTACAGAGACACAGTAGTACTTTTCTGAGCAAGTTGGCCGACGCTGGGAAGGTGAGAATGACATTTATTAGGCGCCACTGTGTGCCTGGCATGACAGTAACATTTTTCAGCATTCATTTAATTCTCAAATAAGTCTGTGACATAGATATAATATCCCTGCTTTACAATAAGGAAACTGAGCCCCAGAGAACGTATGCTACTCATAGAAAGTTGGAAATCTATACTCAAGGCCATCTGATTTCAAGGTTGTTCCAAAGTTATGCTTTCTTTGTTATCTTCATTCTTATGTGCAGTCATTTCAGTAACGGCTGCACATAAGAATCATCTGAAGGGTTAAAACACACACAGCCAAGACTTTGGCTCCACCCTAGAGATCCTACTTTAAATGAATGTGACCCAGGCGTTAGAATTTTCCTTCAAAGCCTTTTGGATGATTCTAATGAAAACCCAAGGTCAGAACAAATCATACTAGGATGTGCTGCCTCTCAAGCTGTATCAATAAATTTCATAAAACGTAGCAGAGGCTGAACAGCAGTTCAATCCTGACATCTAAAAATAGCAAATCGTGGCACCAACACACAGTATTAGAGGAACCCAAGGTAATTTCACCTAGGATGCTGCACTCATGCAAACTGTTTATGTTAGACCTGGGCCCGAGATAGGCTGCACAAATCAGATCCCAGAAATCTGCTCCTAGCTTTGCTTCTGAGCTGTATATGGTAGCTGACTTCTTAGCACCCACCACAAATGCCCTGCCCTATATGCCCTTGACCCTGGGTTCCAGTTGCAGCTACTGTGGAAGCCCTGCACATGCTCCTCACCTCAAGCAGCCACCCTTGTCTCTCTGCATCTCTGCCCAACAGCTTTCTCTAGTACCTTCAGAGCTGGCTTAGCCTGCGCTCAGGGTGTCCAGGAAGTGCCAGGGATTTATCAATGCCAGGGGCAGCCCTTAACCAAATGAAGGACAGAAGTGAGTGGCTAAATACCTCAGCTTCATTGTCCTCAGTGAGACAATTAGCAGGCTGCCTGGTTCCCCTGAGCTGCCTTTCTCCACAGTTACAGTTACTCAGTAATTCACCCTTTTTTGCTGACTTCTTCCCTCACCTGTGTAATGCTCCCCAGTCCCTCCCTAGGCTGCCTGAGATCACCTCCCCTGGTTACTCCCTGTATCCAAATCCTAGTCTCAGTATCTAAGGATACTGAGGGGAACCAAACAAGAATCTCCAGGTGTCTCATTTTGACTTCAAATATAAATAAGCATTAAGCTAACAAAGACACCAATTAAATATGAATAGTACTTTATCGCTTACAAAGAGCTTTCACAAACACTATCATTTTGATAAGTAATGAAGGATAACATCTTCTAACACCATTACAAGGGAGTTTCAGGATGGATGCAATGGGTTTTAATTTCTTGAGAGAAAAGGATACCATTATCATAATAAAGACAGGCATAGATTAATTTTTCCCTGTATGCATGTACTCTGCTGACTCCATTAGCGGGTTCTTCACAAGAAAAATAGTGTATTCAAGCAAATATTAGAAATAATTCTATTGTTTATACAGAGGATGCTCAAGCAATTAATGCAACATCGACGCTTTTTTTTTTCAAGTTTTACCATGAATAGTCATTCATACTTCATTATGTAAAATTATATATTAAAAATATGTGTCATGGAAACATTTTCCACCGACATAAAATAATTTGACATGGGTCACAAACTAGGGTAATAGAGAAATTCAATATTTGTCTTCTGTCCTGCTACAATTTAAATAAAAATGAGATCGAAAGGGGGAGATTATGGGAGTTGCACCACAAAAAGTAATATACTTTGACATTTCTTTGCAACATGCAAAAGATTCTGCTGGATATTATAGCTTATAGCAGTCTTAGCTATAGGGAACTTCAAATAAAATTGACTGGCTCAAGGAAAGGATATTATTATTTTGAGAATAAGAACGAGCAAAAATGCACAGTTCTCTCGGAATCCAAATCCCTAACGAAATGGATAATCCTGCAGTAGAAGAATTTGATTTAAGCTATTATTGTCCCATCTGTGCTGAGTCAGGGCTGGCCACCTTGCATGTTCCTTCACAGAAAGTACGGCTCCTTCTTGGTAGAACTGCAATTTTTTTTCTCTACAGTTTGAACCCTTTTACTGCTGGTTGGATTTCTATTACTCATATTGTAAGGAATTTAAAAGCACCTCTTTAAAAATAAGATTAGAATTTTTACGTTTATATCGGAGGGTACATACTAACCATGTAGTTAGGGTTCTTTTAGTTTTATATTTAATTTAATTTTACTTATACTTTTGTATTTACTTTTCAGGAAAATAAAAGCTGAACGGGCACAGTGGCTCACACCTATAATCCCAGCACTTTGGGAGGCGGAGGCAGGTGGATCACCTGAGGTCAGGAGTTCAAGACCAGCCTGGCCAACATGGTTAAACCTTTTCTCTATTAAAAATACAAAAATTAGCCGGGCAGTAGTGGCACGTGCCTGTAGTCCCAGCTACTCAGGAGGCTGAGGCAGGAGAATCACTTGAACCTGGGAGGCAGAGGTTGCAGTGAGCCAAGATTGTGCCACTGCACTCCAGCCTGGGCGACAGCCAGATTCTGTCTCAAAAAAAAAAAATTTTTTTTTAATTTAAAAAAAGAAAGGAAAAGAAAAGCTATAACTATATATAATAAATGCATAAATAATATATATTTTTTACTTTTATATTTACTTTTCAAGAAAATAAAATGTCTGAGCTATAATTATATATAATGAGCTACATAATTATATATGTGTGTGTGTGTATGTATATATGCTATATAATGAGCCTTGAACTTTCAGAAATTTTTTCTCTTAATCCATTGGCCCTGACCTTAATTAAACCACACAATTTCATTCCTCTGACGAAGTGGGGTGCAAAGCTGGATGTTTTCTGGTAAGATGTGACAGTGAAAAGGGACAAATTGCTTCTGGGGGAAAAACAGGAAATAGTACTGATCCTAATTCACGACTGAGGGAGGAGGCAGGCCAGATACAGAAGCAACATCTGAAACATTCCTTGTGGCCACCCCTTCTAGACTCACTTAACAGAAGGGCCTGCAAACTGAAGAGGTGGTAATTTGGGGCCACTTGAAGAACTTTGAGGAGAAGGAAGCAGAGTCGGGGACAGTGGCCCACGCCTGTACTCTTAGCTTGAGCCCAGGAATTTGAAGCTGTAGTGCACTATGGTTGTGCCTGTGATAGCCACTGCACTTCAGCCTGCACAGCATAGCAAGACCCCATCTCTTTAAAAAAAGCAAAAAGAGAGAGAGAGAGAGAGAAGAAGCAAGTATGTAGAATAAAAGACACTGGAAATCAGTGGACTCCCCCCTCAGAAAGAGGATGAATTTGCCAGTAAATGCATATTGATGTTCTCAATGTATTCCTCATTTCTAGAAAACACAAACAATTCCTGTTTTAGCCATCAGTCCACTTATACCAGGACATTCTGTATAGGGATGGGGAGATTAGTGAGTTGGGCTTGGTCTATAATCTGCCATTTTTTCATTCCTGATAATAATAACGCTATGGGGATGTTCATGTTAGTTAAAACTGTAGTAGTGTTCCAGGTCATGATACGAATTACTACCGCAGACTTAAAAATAGATTGCAAAAGGGTAGAATGTAAATGTATCTATAAATAAATTTACACATAAATATATATATATAATACATATATATATATATAGGGGATAAAACTTAAAATACGTTCATATCTTTTTCGAGCAGGTTTATAACTAAAAGAGGTGATTATTTGTAATTCAGCACTCCAAAAATCTATTTTTATTAGGAGTATTGCCCTCATCTATGCTTCCTTTTGGTAACTTATCAAATACCAAGATTCTGGCCTGGCAAGGTGTAATCTCAGCTACTCCAGAGGCTGAGGTGGGAGGATCACTTGAAGCCAGGAGTTCAAGACCAGCCTGAGCAACATAAGGAGACTCTGTCCCTACAAAAATTAAAACAAAACAAAATACCAACATTCTAGTCTGCAAGAAAGTTGAAGAGAAAAAACAGGTTTGAAATGAATAGGACTGAGATTAATTGAGAAGGCAACTTTGGGTTTCCTACCTGAGTACTGTCTGAGACTCAGCTTACTTATTTTAGAATCATCCAATAGCCTCATACTGACTTAAATGTTATGTGTGCTGCTCATGAAAATGTCATATTCTCCAGATATAGCACTTAAATAATTTTACCCTGGATTTTAGAAGATCCCTATTTTCCTCTCTGCTAGGATAGAAATAGGTTTTTGAAATATGAATTTGTTTTTTTGAAAAGTTTTAAATATGCAGAACTTACATTCGAACACTACCACATTACACAGAACACTTGTTTGTGTTTTCAAACACAAAATATTACTTTAAAATTATACCTGCTGTAACGTTTAGATGAATTTCCTTTCAACACTTGAAAATTATAATATGCTCGGATGTATTATTTATCAGCTCCCTTTCTCCTCCTGCTGTTTGCATGTTGAAGGAACAGTACAAGCCAAAAGATTTAAGTTGAAGTCATGCAAATGATATAAATGGTGAATATTGGAATTGGACAGGTTGTACAAATATTCCTGGGTCATTTTAAGCAGATTTTTTTCTGCGTCTGGCTAAGAGTTATATTCTTGGATATCAGCTAAAATTGTCAAAATTAAACTCAGTTGTAAAAATTCAATCCTTAGGAGGCATTCTTTAACCGAAAATCTATAAGTATGATGCTAACAATTTAGGCACCCAAGGGAAATGTGGTGAATAAGACTTTGCAAGAGCAGATTTGAATTTTCTAATGCATGTTTCCCTGTTGGAAACAAATCACTTTTATTACGTTTTTCATAGTTTTCATTTGCAATTTGTGGACTCATAAATATTATACATAGTTAAAAATTGAATGGAATTCTATAATTTACTTTTTCATAAATATTTTAAAAAGAAATTGGCTTGTTCTTTGGTGCTCTCATGATATTGAAGATGAAAAATATTATATTAGCATTTTGATAGATTTTGAAGTTTTAAAAAATTTGTGTCTCTAGAATAATATAATTTCTGACTTGGTGGTGTAGGGGCAAAGGAAAACCCCTTTGCCCTCTGAAGGTTCACTGAAAATATACTCACAAAAGGCAGAGAAGGCATGCAAATTTATTTAATAGGAGAGAAGGCATACAAATGCATTAACAGGTACGGAGGAGAATCACAGAGTGATTACACCAAATATCCCAATAGAGCCCTGATACTTATTTAGTTTTTTTTTTTTTTTTTTAGAGAGTGGGAGGGAGATGGGAAGTACAGGTATTCTGTTGAGGGGCAATAAATGATTACTAGGAAGAATGAATAGATGGGGATCAGAGATTAACTTGTAAATGATTCTCTTCTTCCGGAAATTGAATGAGACATTATCTTGTGAAAGGGTTAGTTCAGGTGTAGTTACAATCTTCAGTCTTATTTTTTGCAATAGATAATGAGATAACAGATAGGGGAAGAAAAAACAATTGTTCTCCTTGGGGAATCTGTCTGGTTTTAGGGGAAAGTCTTCCAGTATCTGTTGATCTTTAAGGGCCTTTAATTCAAAATACTCCTGATACTGTCAGAGGCAATCAAACCAGAGCAACTCCATCTTAAATAGGGGCTGGGTAAAATAAGGCTGTGACCTACTAGGCTGCATTCCCTGGAAGTCAGACCTTCTTAGTCACAGGATGAAGTAGGAAGTTGGCAGGACTGGTATCACAAAACACGGGTCATAAAGACCCTGCTGGTAAAACAGGATGTGGTAAAGAAGCCAGCCAAAACCCACAAAAACTAAAATGGTGATGAAAATGACCTCTAGTCATCCTCACTGCTCATTGTATGCTAATAGTAATATGTTAGCATGCTAAAAGACACTCCCACCGGTACCATGACAGTTTACAAATACCATGGCAACATTCAAAAGTTACCCTGTGTGGTCTAAAAAGGGGAGGGATCTGTTGCAGGTGAGCAGCAACTTCCTGGAGCTGGTAAAGAAGAATTTACCAAGACAGTTGTAGGTAAAGAAAGGCAGATCTGTTAAAGAAAGTAGGAAAATACGTTGCAAGGTAGCAACAGGAAGACAGCAAGAGAGGAGGTGACTACAAAGACTAAGGCTTGCTGGGGATTTTACAGAATGGTGCTGTGCTGTGTGCTCAAGAGGGCTTTGTGCAGTACTGATAATGCCAAGGTTGCAGTGAGCTAACTTGCAGGTGTCTGGTGATAAGCTGGGCACAGGAGGGCTACATGTCTGGGACCATGAAGAAATGCAGACTTATAGCTTATCTGCTTTCTCTTTTTGCTTTCCCTTGGTCCTGCCAGCCCAACTCCCTCTCCTTAATTAGGACTCCACAGGACCCTCAGTTCTGGGAAATCTCCGCCCCTTTCCTGGAAAACTCATGAATAATTCACCCCTTGTTTAGCATATAATCAAGAAATAATGTAAGTATACTCAGTCGAGCAGCCCATACTGCTGCTCTGGCTATGGAGTAGCCATTCTTTTATTCCTTTACTTTCTTAACAAAGTTGCTTTCACTTTACTCTATGGATTCACCCCGAATTCTTTCTTAACAAGAGATCTAAGAACCCTCTCTTGGGGTCTGGATTGGGGCCCCTTTCTGGTCACAATAGCAAGAAGCCGTATTTTGGGGTAAAATGTTTTGGTTTCCTTCAGTGTCTAAATTGTGATTTTTCTACTCCCACTCACACCCCCATGTACATGTTCCATTCATTAATTGAATTACATATGGCATGGGGGTCAGGGGACAGGCTGGCAGGTAGAGTTCTTAGCAAAATCTGCTCCTGCGAGTGGAGGAGAGATATCAGTACATCAAGCAAAATGTTTGGTAACCAGTGGCTTTTGAGTTTGCTGGTTTAGAAGAAGACATCTTGCTGAAATGTTAGCATTCATCTGTTACGGATATTGGAAATAAATCCAAGTATTTTTATTGCATTCCTTGGTTTATTACTAGTGGGGTAGCCTCTGAGCTCTTGTTAAGAGCACTAGTAGCAATTTCATTGTTGATTTTTCTTAAGCAGATGCTTATTTTTTCTAGTTCTTTCTTACTCTTTGAAGGAAAAATCAAATCCTTAAAATTAATCTCCAATTCATACATATTTTAGTATTTCAACTGGCCTAGAAAACCTCTAAGTTTTTTCCACAGGTGACCCATCTTACACATTCTGAACTTAAGGCTGTTGAGGTGTTCAGACACACTTGTAAAAGAAAAGAAGAGAAAAGAAAAAAGAAAGAAATCACAAATAAATGTCATCTGGTTAGGTTTTATTCATCTTTCTGGCTTGCTGCGATCTTTCAAATCCTGATTCTGAAATTGGCATTCCTTTCATTCTAGTGTCATCTGAAAATGTGATCAGTTTGCCATCTCAAAAAGGGCAGTCTGCTGGACCACCCTGTGCCTCTCCTCAGGGAGCCTAGCAACAGGCTGTCTCCTAGAAATGACTGCAAGATTTCCAGCCAAGAGTCGTGGTTGCTATATGTAAATTTCAGATGGTTCACATACAGCATTAGGATGATCCTTACCTAGGCAAGGCCATTCCATTACCCATTAACCCATGTCCTTCTAATTCCTAATAACACATTCCCAGTCAGGTGTCCCTTACCCTCTCCCAACTTCTGTATCAGTACTGGGAAGCAGAGTCCTTCTCCTGGAGCCAAGCCTTGATGCTTCCAACCATACCCAGCCCCAAAACACTGATGCATAGAAAGAGAAGAGTTTAGGTAGGGGGAGGGGTGGCACAATGTCTGTATGACATTGTCTGCCATATAGTTCATTGACATTCTATCTCTAAGCTTCCTCAGCCAATCTGCTTTACTCCTGCATTATGTGCTGTGTGTAGTATTTGTCCTTGCCCCAGGACGTAATGGCTGGCATTCAGTGTGGGGCAAATACCACTTCACCTAATGCTATAGGTGTTTCTGTGTTTTCCAAAGACAGAAGGGTTCACTTGTGGGTGGGATATGTCTTCCTTGGGGTTGTTGTTGGCAAGTCACCTGGCTGAGTTGAAATGACCAGTGACTACTAGGTGGTCACAAGGCTTATGCCCAAAGACTGCAGAAGCCCTGGAGCAGGCTATTTGCAATGAAAGAAAAATGTGGGACAATAAAGATGCCCATAATTTCATTCCGTTCCAGGTAAGAATGCTGAGCAACTCCTCAGAAGTTTGGAGAGCCTTTCAAGTCCTAAAGATGACAAAGATGTGGTAAGCAGAATAATGCCCCCCACCAAAGATGCCTGTGTCTGTCCTAATCCCTAGAAGCTGTGAATATGTTACTGATATGATGTGGCTGTGTCCCCACCTAAATCTCATCTTCAATTGTAGTTCCCATGATCCCCACGTGTCATGGAGGTACCCAGAGGGAGGTAATGGAATCATGGGGGCAGTTACCTCCCTGCTGCTGTTCTCATAATACTGAGTGAGTTCTCAAAAGATCTGATGGTTTTATAAGGGCCTTCCCCCTCCCCCAACTTCACTCTGCTTCTTGCTGTTGTCATGTGAAGAAGGACGTGTTTGCTTCCCCTTCTGCCACGTTTGTAAGTTTCCTGAGGCCTCCCTAGCCCTGCAAACTGTGAGTCAATTAAACCTCTTTCCTTTATAAATTACCCAGTCTTGGGTATGTCTTTATTAGCAGCATGAGAACAGAACCCAGTCTTGGGTATGTCTTTATTAGCAGCATGAGAACAGACTAATACAGTAAATTGGTACTGGGTAGTGGGGTGCTGCTGTAAAGATACCTGAAAATGTGGGCCGGGCGCGGTGGCTCAAGCCTGTAATCCCAGCACTTTGGGAGGCCAAGACGGGCAGATCACGAGGTCAGGAGATCAAGACCATCCTGGCTAACACGGTGAAAACCCGTCTCTACTAAAAAATACAAAAAACTAGCCGGGCGAGGTGGCGGGCGCCTGTAGTCCCAGCTACTCGGGAGGTTGAGGCAGGAGAATGGCGTAAACCCAGGAGGCGGAGCTTGCAGTGAGCTGAGATCCGGCCACTGCACTCCAGCCTGGGCGACAGAGCAAAACTCCGTCTCAAAAAAAAAAAAAAAAAAGATAGCTGAAAATGTGGAAGTGACTAGAACTGGGTAACAGGCAGAAGTTGGAACAGTTTGGAAGGTTCAGAAGAAGATAGGAAAATGTGGGAAAGTTTGGAACTTCCTAGAGACTTGTTGAATGGTTTTGACCAAAATGCTGAGACAGTGATATGAACAATAAGGTCCAGGCCGAGGTGGTCTCAGATGGAGATGATGAACTTATTGGGAAGTGGACCAAAGGTGATTCTTGCTATGCTTTAACAAAGAGACTGGCAGCATTTTGCCCCTGCCCTAGAGATCTGTGGAACCTTGAACTTGAGAGAGATGATTTAGTGTATCTGGTGGAAGAAATTTCGAAGCAGCAAAGTGTTTAAGAGGTGACTTGGGTGCTCTTAAAAGCATTCAGTTTTATTCATTTACCAAGATGTGGTTTGGAATTGAAACTTATGTTTAAAAGGGAAGCAGAGCATAAAAGTTCAGAAAATCTGCAGCCTGATGATGCAATAGAAAAAAAAATCTATTTTCTGAGAAGAAATTCAAGCTGACTGCAGAAATTTGCATAAGGAATGAGGAGCCAAATATTAATCACCAAGACAATTAGGAAAACTTGTTTTCAGGGCATGTCAGAGACCTTCACAGCAGCCCCTCCCATCACAGCCCTGGAGGCCTAGGAGGGAAAATTGGTTTCCTGGGCCAGGTCCAGGGCCCTCCTGCTGTGTGCAGCCTATGGACTTGGTGCTCTGTGTCCCAGCCTCTGCAGCCGTGGCTAAAAAGAGCCACAGTACAGCTTGGGCCATGGCTTCAGAGGGTGCAAGCCCCGAGCCTTGGCAGCTTCCACGTGGTGTTGGGCTGGCAGGTACATGGAAGTCAAGAATTGAGGTTCAGGAACTTCTGCCTAGATTTCAGAGGATGTATGGAAATGCTTGGATGCCCAGGCAGAAGTTTGCTGCAGGGGCAGGGCCCTCATGGAGAACCTCTGCTAGGCCAGTGCCAAAGGCAATTTGTGGGGTGGGAGACCCTACACAGAGTCCCCACTGGAGCACTGCCTAGTGGAGCTGTGAGAAGAGGGCCACCATCCTCCAGACCTCAGAATGGTAGATCCACCAACAGCTTGCATCATGCACCTGGAAAAGCCACAGACACTCAGCGCCACCCTGTGAAAGCAGCCAGGAGGGAGACTGTACCCTGCAAAGCCACAGGGGCGGAGGTACCCAAGACCACGGGAACCCACCTCTTGCATCAGCATGACCTGTATGTGAGACATGGAGTCAAAGGAGATCATTTCAAAGCTTTACGATTTGATTACCCTGCTGGATTTCAGACTTGCATGGGGCCTGTACTCCTTCATTTTGGCCAATTTCTCCCATTTGGAATGAGTATATTTACCCAATGCCTGTACTCCCATTGTATTGAGGAAATAACTAACTTGCTTTTGATTTTACAGGATCACAGGCAGAAGGGACTTGCCTTGTCTCAGATGAGACTTTGAACTTGGACTTTTGGGTTAATACTAGAATGAGTTAAGACTTTGGGGAATTGTGGAAAGGCATGATTGTGTTTTTTTCTTTTTCCTTTTTTTTTTTTTTTTGACAGAGTCATGAGATTTGGGAGGAGTCAAGGGCAGAATGATATGGTTTGGCTATGTCCCCACCCAAATCTCATCTTGAATTATAGTTCCCATAATCCCCACATGTCATTGGAGGGACCCCGTGAGAGGTAGCTGAATCATGTGAGCAGTTACCCCCATGCTGCTATTCTCATGGTAGTGAATGAGTTATTACAAGATCTGATGGTTTTATAAAGGGCTACCCCACCTTCGCTCTTCACTTCTCCTTGCTGCCACCATGTCTATTAGTCCATTTTCATGCTACTGATAAAGACATACCTGAGATTGGATAATTTTTAAAGGAAAGAGGTTTAAAGGACTCACAGCTCCATGTGGCTGGGGAGGCCTCATAATCATGGGGGAAGGCAAAAGGCACATCTTACATGGCAGCAGACAAGAGAGAGAATGAGAACCAAGCGAAAAGGGTTTCCCCTTATAAAACCATCAGATGTCATGAGACTCATTCACTACCACGAGAACAGTATGGGGGAAACTGCCTCCATGATTCATTTATCTTCCACTGGGTCCCTCCCATGACACATGAGAATTATGGGAGCTACAGTTCAAGATGAGATTTGGTTGGGGACACAGCCAAACCATATCACCATGTAAAGAAGGGCGTGTTTGCTTCCCCTTCTGCCATGACTGTTAGTTTCCTGAGGCCTCACCAGCCATGCTGAACTGTGAGTCAATTAAACCTCTTTCATTTGTAAATTACCCAGTCGTGGTTATGTCTTTATTAACAGCATGAAAATTGACTAATACAGTTACCTTACACAGCAAAGAGGAGTTGAAGTTGCTAATCAGCTGACTTGAAGACCGGGAGATTGTCCCCAATTACTGGGTGAGCCTGATGTCATCACAAGGGTTCTTAAAAATAGAAGAAAGACGGCCAGGCATGGTGTTGCATGCCTGTAGTTCCAGCTACTTGGGAGGCTGAGGCTGGAGAATCACTTGAGCCTAGGAGTTCAAGACTAGCATGAGCAACATAGAGAGACTTCATTTTTAAAAAAAATTTTTCTTTTTGAAGTTAACCAGGCATGGTGGCATGCCTGTAGTCCTAGCTACTTGGGAGGCTGAGGCAGGATGATTGCTTGAGTCCAGGACTTTGAGGCTGCGGTGAGCTGTGGTCACACCACTGCACTTCAGCCTGGGTGACAGAGCAAGAGTAAGACCCTGTCTCTAAAAAAAATTTTTTTTTAAGTGAAAGGAGGACAAAGAGTTAGAACATGTAGGAAAACCACATAGACATAGCCAAGGGAAGAGTGTGTGCAGAGGCTAACATCTCCTGTTCTGTCTGGTCATCACCCCAGACCAAGTCAAGCAGTTTCTACAAGGCTCCTGGAAAAGCAGCCAAGAGGCTTCTGATCACCTCTTGGGATTTTGTTTCAGTATTCCTTACCCATACGTGCATCAAGAGAGCCCTGCAGAGCTGCACAGTTGGTTCTGCATTACTTTTTGTAGCCTACCTATTCATACAGTGTCTTTTCTAATCTCTGATTTCACTGTAGAAACCCCACTTAAGGTCCAGTTAACTTCTGCCCCTGAAAGGAAGCTTGTGTTTAATGCTCGTGGAAGAAGGTCTGTCAGCTCTTCAGGCTGAATGGGTGCTGGGACGCCAACTCTCCTGGCAGGCTTCTGACAGCAAGATGTTCCTCTAACCAAGAGGTCCTTCCTCTGACTGACTGCCAAGGCCTTCACAATTCCCACCGTTACATGATAGATAGAGTGCTCCCTACCCCTTCCAACTTCTCCATGAATATGTAGAGTAGTAGCTTAGTAAGAATGCTAAAACTATAAAACTCTTAGAAAAATATCTAAGGGTAAATCTTCATAACTCTGGATTTGGCAGTGGATTCTTAGACATGACACCAAAAGCATAAGCAATATAAGAAAAAAACAGATATACTGGACTTCATCGAAATGAAAAACTTTTGTGAATTAAAGGACACTATGAAGTGAAAAAACAACCTACAGAATGGGAAAAATGTTTTCAAATTGTATATCTGATAAAGTTCTAATATCAAAATATAAAAATAACTCTTACAATCTAATGACAAAAAGACCAACAACTCAATTAAAATTTCAAAAAAAAAAACTTGAACAGATATTTCTCCAAGGAAGATAAAGAAATGACCAAAAGGCACATGAAAAGATGCTCAACATCATCAGTTATTAGGGAAAGGCAAATCAAATCCATTATGAGATACCATTTCACATCCACTAGGATAGCTATAAAAAAAAACTCCAAAAAACAGAAAATAACAAGTGTTGTTGAAGATATAGAGAAATTGGAGCCCTCATACACTGCTAGTGGGAATGTAAAATGGTGTCACTGCTTTGGAAAACAGTTGGCATTTCTTCAAAAGGCTAAACATAGAATTACCATATGACCCAGCAATTCCACTCCTAGGTGTATACCCAAAAGAAATAAAAACAGATGTTCAAATAAAAATATGTATACAGATGTTCATGGCAGTACTATTAACTCACAACAGACAAAAGGTGGAAACAACCTAAATGTCCATCAACAAGTGAATGGATAACAAAATATGGTCTATCTATAAAATGGAAAATTATTCATCCATAAAAAAGAAGAAAGTACTGCTATAGACTACCTCATGGATGAATTTTGAAAATAATTTGCTCAGTGGAAGAAGCCAGACAAAAAAGGTCAGATAGTGTATGATTCTATTTATATAAAAAGAATATAAAGAGAATTTATATTTGTCCAGAATAAGCAAATCCATAGAGAAAGAAAGCAGACTGGTGGTTTCCAGGGACTGGAGAAAGCAGGGAATGGGGAGGTACTATTAATAGGTATGGAGTTTCCTTTTGGGGTGATGGAAAATTCTGGAACTAGATAGTGGTGATGGTTGTACAGTGATGTGAATGTACTTAATGCCACTGAATTGTATATCTTAAAAAAATTTAAATGGTTAATTTAATGTTATGCATATTTTACCGCAATAAAAAGCAAGAATGGGAAAAAAGAACAAAGCCATCTAACAGTGATCATGCAGAGCATGCTTGTCCATTCTGTCCATAAGGATACCAAGTCCTTGCCAAATGCGTTGGAGAAAACTGCACACTACTCGTACCACATTACTCTGATCAATCAGCCTAACATCATCAGTGAAGGTATAAGTAAAAGCAAATCTGATGATCAGATACGATGTTCTTTGAGACCCCTCTGTCCTCCTTCCACAGCTCACTACTTTCCTGTGTGGGTGCTTGCAAATCATTCTCTGAATATCGTAATCCATTACCTGGGGATAACATCAAGTATGCTAGACTGTTATGTCTGATATTGTCTCCTTTTTCAGAATCACGACTCATCTCCTCCATTTCTCTGGTGTTTCTCCTACTTTCCAACTATAGGCATTAAGGGTCTCATTTGTAAGTTTTCTCTGATTGTTTATCATATTCACCAGGGCCCAAACTCATACTAACAGCCAACAGGTGCTGCATCTTTCGTCTGTGTTTTTTTCTCCTTTGTTTCATTTTTCTTTTTATTTTTTGTAGACATGATGTCTTACTATGTTGCCCAAGCTGGTCTTGAACTCCTGGGCTCAAACGGCCCTCCTGCCTCCGTTGCCACATCCAGCCTTTCTTCTTTGTTTCTGATCTCACTTCCCACCACCCTCCTCTTTGCTTGCTCTACTCTAGCCCATACTAGTTTCCTTCCGATTCCTTACATCAAATATGCCATGCTTCCTCCTGCTAAGCACTCTGTTCACTCTGCCTGGAAAGCTCATCCCCCACATTTTACCTGGTTCATTCCCTCACTTTCTTCAGATCTGTGCTAAAATATCACTTTGCCAGAGAGGCCTTCCCTGACCACTCTATACAAAATAGCAACCCCCACAGCCCCTCTCTGGCATCTCTCTTGCTTGAGATTTATTTATCACCTTCTGACCTATTTATTTATCTACTTATTGTGTGTCTTCTGCTGTTACTCCCTTCATCTTACCTCTTGGCACTTTTCACTACCTGACACATTTATGGGTTTATTGTTGGTTTGTCTGGCACCCCTGGCATGTCACAGGTGCTCAGTAATTATTTATGTGATAAATCAAGGTTGGGCTTCAACTTTCCCCTTACCCATGCAGTCAATCAACCAAGAATTATTGAGCAATCTTTATTTTCCAGGAACTGCATTAGGTTTCCGAGATGCGGAGAATAAAAATACATGGTCCCTGCTTGTAAAGAGCCTCCAGATTAGTAGGAGTGGATGGACAACCATTTGTCATAGGAGGGGCCATGATGTGGGGAATATCAAGGAGGCCTCACTGAAGGATTGAAAAGGACTGAGATGTTTCTGAAGGCCGAGGAAGGGCTCCACAGGCATTCACAGTCACTGAGGTGTAAGAGAACATAGCTTGTTCGGGGAACTTCAATATTCTGAGGCTGGAGCCCCAGATGCACAGGAGAGAAGGGTGGCACTTATCATCACTTGATTATTTGTTTATCTGTTTATCTATCCCCCACTCTCTTTCCCCTTACCTCTCTGACTTATCACGTTCTGAGCAAGCCCCAAGCGCCTGACCCCCAGCTGAGCACAGTGGCTCACACCTGTAATCCCAGCACTTCAGGAGGCTGAGGCTAGAGGATCCCTTGAGTCCAGGAGTTCAAGGCCAGCCTGGACAACACAGGTAGACCCTGTCTCTACAAAAAATAAAAAAAATTAGCTGGACATGGTGGCACACACTTGTAGCCGCAGCTACTCAGAAGGCTGAGGTGGAGGGATCTCTCGAGCTCAGGAGGTCAAGGCTGCAGTGAGCCGTGATATCACCACTGCACTCCAGCCTGGGTGACAGAACAAGACCCTGTCTCAAAAAAAATAAAAATATTAAAAAGCCTGACCCTGAAGGCCACTAATTGGAATTTGACACCCACAGGTGATGGAGAATGTGGTCAAGAAGACAAAAAGGGGGAAAACAAGGCAGGGAGCTCAGCAGCTATGTTGTTTGTACAAAGCCTTCATTTTTTTCTGCTTGCAGATGGCCACAGTACTTAAGAAAGCTGCCAAGTCAGATTAAAATCAATCAAGAATGTAGAATATGGGTCTTAAGTTCAACAGACAGAACTACTGGTGAAAGAGTGGTTACCATACAAAGGCCTCCCTGTTTCAGCGTAGGTTGGAGTAGGGCAATGTTCAGGGAAAGGCTGGCTAACCACCCCAGCATGTAATTGAGTCTGTTCTTTTCTCTGTTCTACTAATGATTCATTAAACAGAGTGTACCGCTCACTGCGATCCAGATTCATGACTTCAAATCAAACAGAGGAAGCCAATTTCTGCAAAGCATGAGAAGGAAATACCAGTCCCTTCAGCTCAGTTAAGGCAGGCTACAGAAGCAGGAACCCTGCAATTGCTTTTCTCTGGGCAAGATATTTTTAAAAAACGATAGCTTCGGCCGGGCGCGGTGGCTCAAGCCTGTAATCCCAGCACTTTGGGAGGCCGAGGCGGGCGGATCACGAGGTCAGGAGATCGAGACCATCCTGGCGAACACTGTGAAACCCCGTCTCTACTAAAAAATACAAAAAACTAGCCGGGCGAGGTGGCGGGCGTCTGTAGTCCCAGCTACTCGGGAGGCTGAGGCAGGAGAATGGCGTGAACCCGGGAGGCGGAGCTTGCAGTGAGCTGAGATCCGGCCACTGCACTCCAGCCCCGGCGACAGAGCAAGACTCCGCCTCAAAAAAAAAAAAAAAAAAAAAAAAAAAAAAAAAAAAAAACGATAGCTTCAGATCTACACTGAGGACAGGTAGTAGAAAAAAGTCTAGGCTACTGATAAACACATCCCTTGGACTTGGTTACCATTGTGACGAACTTTTTAAACAAACCTAGAAATAAATATGAAGTATTTTAGCTGTAGTTAAATGGTTAGGTTAGAGAAAGAAATGAAAAGTTGATACTAAATATTTTGTTTTATTTTTGAGACAGGATCTCTCTGTCGCCAGGCGGGAGTGCAGTGGCGTGATCTCAGCTCACTGCAACCTCTCCCTTCCGGGTTCAAGCGATTCTCCCGCCTCAGCCTCCCCAGTAGCTGGGATTACAGGCGTAGACCACTAGGACTGGCTAATTTCTTGTATTTTTTGGTGGAGACCAGTTTCACTGTGTTGGCCAGGCTGGTCTCGAACTCCTGGCCTCAAGTAATCTGCCCACCTTGGTCTCTCAAAGTGCTGCGATTACAGGCATGAGCCATTGCACCCGGCCAGGCACTAAATATTTTAAATCTAAATATTACAGTCTTAAGAAATTAAATTTCTGATACAAAATTAGCTGGACATGGTGGCATATGCCTGTAATCCCAGCTACTTGGGAGGCTGAGGCAGGAGAATCGCTTGAACCCAGGAGGCGGAGGTTGCAGTGAGCCGAGATTGCACCACTGCACTCCAGCCTGAGTAACAGAGCAAAACTCTGTCTCAAAAAAAAAGAAATTAAATTTCTGTTACTTTAAGGAGAGCTGAGAATTGTCGGGAAGTTACTGTGTGGGGAATTAATACTAATATTCACATTCCATTGTGTCATTGTGTACCTACTATGTACTAAGCATCATGATGGGTCCTTGGCATACTTTATTTCATCTTCAGAATAACTTTCTCAAACGTATATATAATATTGATCTAATTTAATAGATGAGGAAATTGAGGTTCTGAGAGATTAAGCAAGCTAAGGTATGAGAAAAAGCCAAGATTTAAAGCCTGGGTCTGCCTGACTTGGAGGGCATACTGTTTTGTGTGGTGCCCTGAAAAGCTCTTTCTGGCTTTTGTGACAAATACCAAGTACCTTCCTAAACAAAGCCCTGTTGCAGAAAGAACAAATGAAAAATTAAATTAGAAAAGCGTATTTACTTACTGTGAAGTTGCAGTGATGGAAATCACAGTGAGGAGTTACAGTTTCTAAAGGAGTTGTGAAGAGACATGATTCTCCACTCTTACATTGGGAGATACCCACAAGCACAAAAGAAGCAGTCGAAGGAAAGACTTTTATTTAAGAGGAAGAAAATGCCTCAATTCAAGGTTAAATCATGAATAGAAATTAGGTATAAAATAACAAAGTGGCCGGGCACGGTGGCTCACATCTGTAATCCTAGCACTTTGGGAGGCTGAGGCAGGCAGATCACTCAAGCCCAGGAGTTCAAGACCAGCTTGGGCAACATGGCAAGACCTCATCTCTACAAAAAATACACAAATTAGCTGGGCACGGTGGCATGCGCCCGTAGTCCCAGCTACTCGGGAGGCTGAAGCAGGAGGATCGTGGAGGCTGCAGTGAGCCATGATCATGCCACTGCATCCCAGCCTGGGTGACAGAGCAAGACTCTGTCTCATCAATAAGCAAATAAATAAAATAAGAAAGCATCTTCATGAGAAACACAGAAAAGCCTCAAGAAAAGAGCCCCTTCATTGAGTGCTTGTGTGTTAGGTGCTTTGGGGCAAGTCAAAGGAAATTCTAGACATTGGTCTCACCCATTGTACCTGACTGTTCCTAGACTTCTGACATAACTCATGAAACACTTCATTTCCGTTAAGAGTGGAAGCACACGCATGCACACACACATACACACACACACCCAAAGCAATAGCAGATTCGAATTAGGCTTTTGGGGATCACCAAACTGAAAGGACCCTTAAGGTTCTGACTGTCCAGCCCTTCCTTGGACATCTCCAACAACTAGGAAATCACCTACTTCAATTCCAGACTCCTATTTTTACATAGTACTTATTTATATTTTATCTGAAATCTACCACCCTGTAACTTTCATCCATTGATCTTTGTTTTCCTCTTGGAATGAAACAGAATTCTCTCTTATATCTCATCTCTTTACATTCTGTAAGAGAGTCATCTTTTTGCCCCTAAATATTTTATTTCCTGAACTAACTATTCTCATTCATGTTGGCTGTTGTTCATATGTCATGATTTATAGCACTATATGATATGATTCCTATGAGGGAGTTGAAGTTGGTCTATGTCTTTCATGAAATATGTTTCCCAGAATTGAACATAATAAATAAAAGTATAGTTAAGATTGATTATCAAAGCATAGAACAGTCAGAATATTACATTTCTTTTTTTTTTCTTTGATACTAGGTCTCGCTGTGTCACCCAGGCTGGAGTGCAGTAGCATGATCACAGCTCACTGCAGCCTCAACCTCCGGCTCAATTCCCCAAGTAGTTGAGACTACAGGCACGTGCCACCACGCCCAGCTAATTTTTGTATTTTTTGTAGAAATGGTGTTTCACCACATTGCCCAGGCTGGTCTCAAACTCCTGAGCTCAAGCGATCCACCCACCTCGGCCTCCCAAAGTGCTAGGATTACAGGTGTGTACCACCACGCCCAGCCTATATTTCTATTTAAACAGTCCAGAAATCCTTTGGTTCCCCCTGCCCCTACACACACACTTGGTTTTGCAGTCTCATCATGCCCTTGGCTCTTACTGGATTCAGGGCACTAAAATCTTCAAGTATTTTTATCCACATACTGCTATTTAGCAAGTTCTCCCTACAGCCTTAACTTTAGTTCCAAGGATAGAACACTAAAACTTGTCCTATTTAAATTTCATTTTAATAGACATGGCCATTTATGCACGTATTTATGCATTTATCCCTTGCCTTATTTCAAAAGATACTAGGTGACTGATACATCATCCCTGGGCCAATGCCAGGTTGGATCTTGCTTTGTCATCTGATTTATTCACCCTCCCTCCCAGCTTCTTATTCTCCATCCACTGATAACCAGGCCCGTTCAGCCCATATCTAGAGTGCTTAAAGAAGTGTTGAAAAAGACCACGCTAGGAAAACAGCCCTGTTCAATACAGACCTTTGACAAAATTTCTAGATTTGACAAAGATAGATCCATTAATCAGCATTCTGGTTATGGAGTGGTTATGCTACTAAGTTATCTTATCATCCATCCAGTTTCTCCACCTTTTTCAGAAGGATGCCGTGAAAGAATGAAAAATGTCTTGCAGAAATACGGAAACTCTATGTCCACAGGATTCCTTTGATATACTAGTCTAATAAACATATCACGAAAGAAACCAGGACCTGTCTGTCATGCTGTTTTTTCTTAGTCAATTCATGTTGTTTTTTTTAAGCATCACCTCTTTTCTCTCTGGAAGTTCAGACACCACCCATTTGATATTCTTAAGAGAGAATTAACATTGAAATTCCCAGTTAACATCTGTATCATCAACCTTCTCTCCACTTCTTTCTTTCTTGCTTTCTTGCTTTCAGAGACAGGGTCTCACTCTGTTGCCCAGGCTGGAGTACAGTGGCATGATCATGGCTCACTGCAGCCTCGACCTTCGACCTCCCAGGCGCAAGTGGCCCTCCTGCCTGAGTCTCCCAAGTAGGTGGGGCCACAGGTGTGTGTCAACATGCCTGGCTAATTTTTTATTTTTGTAGAGATGGGGATCTACCTATGTTGCCCAAGCTGGTGTTGAACTCCCTGCCTTAAGGAATTCAACCTCCCACCTTGGCCTCCCAAAGTGCTGGGATTCCAGACATGAGCTACTGTGGCTAGCTTTCTTTCCCTTTTTGAAAACCAAGACACTTATCCATTTCCTGTCTTCAGGAAGTGCTTCTATTTCCCATAGATTGCAAATATTTTACAGATCTCTTTTGCAAATTGCTTTCATATTCTCAGATATGATTTGTCCAAACCGGAAGACTCATATTTTTTTAGTTTGTATTGTTGGAATGGGAGTGATGGTAGTAGAGGGAGAGAACAGTTTCTCCAAAGAATGGGGGTACTGTTTTCAAAAGGAGTGAGGGATAATAGGCAAACAAAAGCGATTCCATTGCAGCAGTCAACCTTGAAATTCAGATGCCCTTCAGCAAGGCTCTGTTCTCTCTATCTAGTCTTTCTTGCATTACCCTTACAGGTCTATGCTGTTCTTGTGGTTTGAAATCTTTGATTGCTAGCTTCCTCCTCCCAGGTTCTTATGTATCTTTTATAATCTGAGCTCCTCAGAGAGCCTTAGGCCCTCTTACCAGCAAATATAGTCTCTTGGATTACTTCCTCGATGCTATGGACTTGATATTCAGGTCCCCACCCCCCAGATTCAAATGTTGAAACCTTAATCCCCAACGTGATGATATTTGGAAATGGGGGCTTTTAGATGTCATTAGGTCCTGAGGGTGGAGCCTTCATGATGAAGTAAGTTATCTTATAAGAGGAGGCTCAAGAGAGCCATCTTGTCCTCCTTTTATCTCTCTACCTTGTGAAGATATAGTGAGCAGATGCCTGTCTACAAACCAGTAACAGAGTCGTCATCAGACACTGACTCTACTAGCACCTTGATCTTGAAATCCACAGACTCCAAAACTGTGAGAAAGAAATATTTGTTATTTAAGCCACCCAGTCGGTGGTATTCTATTACAGCCATTCAAACTGACTAAGAAACTCCACTATTATTATTTAAAGGCTCTAATTCCTCCATATAGACAACAGGCCCTCATGCTAGTTTGTAATTGACATTTCCTGGAGGTAAATGTATTCATTCAGTTTTGTTGCCTTTAGTAGGCCCTGATCCCATTTCCGCAGCGTGGTTGAAAATTTGTCAGAGATCAGAGAAGATGAAGCCATTGTGGGCTTCCAAGGCCAATAGACTAGGAAATAAATTATTCCTATTATCAGGATGAAAACGGAATCCTCACATTAGCCTTCCTGATTGCTTGCTTACCTTGTTTTTATACTTTCTAAGTGAACAGGAACAAAGCCACTTGCTGCTGTTCTCATTAACACTAATGATCAATAAGTAGAATTTTTTTTTTTTTTTTTTGCTGATTCTTATGTTTTGTTCAACATTAT
This sequence comes from Trachypithecus francoisi, assembly GCF_009764315.1. Taxonomy (NCBI): domain Eukaryota; kingdom Metazoa; phylum Chordata; class Mammalia; order Primates; family Cercopithecidae; genus Trachypithecus; species Trachypithecus francoisi. The sequence continues at coordinate 119,449,864 of NW_022681471.1, forward strand.
GTATGCTTAATTTAGAGCTTATTAGGGCATTGCCAGTCTTGCTCATTATCTCCTCCACAAAATGAATGTGTTTCTTGGGTAAGTAGTTAACATGAAGCAACAATGACTGACTCCGTTTTCGTAATTAAGCAAGGCTTTCAGTTACATTTGCTGGGGGCGGGGAGGAAATAAGCAAGAATTAGCATTTAATATTGACATATTTTAGATACTCGAAAGAGAAAGGGGTACTTATAACAATTTCAGCACTGAATATTAATGACCGGAGCAGAAGTGGTGTCCAAGGGAAATGTTTGGCCTTGTATCTTCCCCTAAGCTCCTTTGAGGTTCTTTCCATCCTTTAAAATCATGCTTTGAAATGACATACTGATACATGCTACAACATGGATAAACCTTAAAAACCTTATATGAAGTAGAAGAAGCCAGGCACAACGGGCCACATATTGCATGATTCCATTTGTGTGGAATGGCTGGAACAGGCAAATCCATAGACAGGAAATAGATTAGTGGTTGCCAGGGATTAGGGGGAATGGGGAGATAGTGGGGTGATGGCTAAGGGGTATGGAATTTGTTTTTGCGGCGATGAAAATGTTCTGAAATTAATTGTGGTGATGAATACACAGCTCTGCATATACTAAAAGCTATTGAATTGTATGCTATAAATGGGTTAATTGTGTGGTGTGTGAATTACATCTCAATATAAAGCTGTTTTTAAAAATCAAACTCTACTCTTCCTGTTACCATTACATATTCTCCTTCTTTGGAACCTTTAGAAACCGGATCACTGTTGCCTTTTCTGTCAGGTCCTATTACTATCCTAAATGACTTTGACATCCACATGGATGAGCCAGCACTTAACGCCCCAGTGAGTCCTTTCCTTGGTCTTTGCTTCTCCAGTGACTATCACCTCCTTTCCACTTGGCCACCCACTCCACCCTTGTTTGTTGCAAGCCTCACCTGACTCCCTCTCTCTCTACAACAGAAACAATGCATTCTCATCTGTCTCTCTCAGAACACAGCCTCCGGTACTTCCAGATGTCTCACTGAATTGCTCTAACTATAATCTGGACTTTGAAGGCACAGTCTTCCTCTTTCTCAACTCCATTACATTCTCTCTTTCTGCTCCATCAGCACCCACAACCTCCCTCCCTGAGCTGAAACTCCCCAATTTCATGTTTACTGCTTTCCTTGCCTGGCTTGAATTCTATGGTTTGTCACTTCAGTCTCTCATTCTTCCATCTCAGTCATCGGGCAAATCTCAACGCTATCAATGAGACTAATTATAGAGTGACCCTGTCACAGATCTCATCTCAACTATACTCTCAGTTATCCTTCCATATTGCTCCAGAAGCCTCTCTCCAGTTCTCCAAGGTTTCTAGTAGAAATCTGCTCCATACTTCTCAATCCATCTCTACTTCCACCTCCCTCTTCATGTCCAGCAGATAATCTTTTTTTCTTTTCTTTCTTTTTTTTTTTGAGATGGGGTTTCACTCTGTTGGAGTACAGTGGTGTGACTGCAGCCTCGAACTCAGGTGATTCTCAGGTGATCCTTCCACTTCAGCTTCCTGAGCAGCTGGGACAACGGTTCATACCACTACAGTGGCTAATTATTGTATTTTTTAAATAGAGATGGGGTCTTGCTATGTTGCCCAGGCTAGGCTCAAGCCATCCTCTTGCCTCAGCCTCCCAAAGTGCTGAGATTACAGGAGTGAGCCACCGTGCCCAACCTGTATATACATTTACAGCAAGTTTAGTTGACACTTCCCCTTACTCAGGCAAGGCTGTCATCTAGACCCTAGAGACAGGACTACTAGCATAAGAATAAAGGATCAGCATTTGAATACATTTGGGGGATATGCTTAGCTATAAGTAAACCACATGCCTACCTACATCCTTTCTTCCTCCCCTACTATCCATTGTTCCCAGCAAAATGGCAGAAATCCCCTTTGCTTATTTAAAGTTTCTCTACCTGTGCTGTAGCTTACATCACCTCTTCACTACTCAGTGTCCTTGTAGTATTATTCACTCCCCAACTCATCTTCAGCTTTTCCCTCTCTACTGACTCCTTCCCGTTAGCATGTCTCTCCCTTCTTAGGCAACAACAGTGCCTCTAGCTTGAGTCCACATCCCCTTATCCAGCTACCTCTCTATTTTTTTCCTCCTCTTTAAATGCAAACCTCCAGTCAAGCACGGTGGCTCACGCCTATAATCCCAGCACTTTGGGAGGCTGAGGCAGGCGAATCACGTAAGCCCAGGAGTCCAGCCTGGGCAACATGGTGAAACCTCATCTCTACTAAACATACAAAATTAGCCAGGCATGGTGGCGCACGCCTGTAGTCCCAGCTACTCGGAGGCTGAGGCAGGATAATTGCTTGAACCTGGCAGGCGGAGACTACAGTGAGCCGAGATTGCCACTGCACTCCAACCTGGGTGACAGAGCGAGACTCCATCTCAAAATAAATAAACAAATCTAAACCTCCTAAAAGAGCTGTCTTTACTTCTTCCTTTCCATTTTTTCCTCCATATGTGACAATCAGTATTTCTACACATAACTTCACTCAAATGGCTAAAAAAATTCAATGACCCCCTTTGGTTCCTACTTGAATTATCACCAATATTTGTCATATTTGACAACTTTCTCCTTCTTATCAGGATCTCTTCCTTTAGCTTTGTGACTCTACATATTTCTGGATCTCCTCCTGTATCTTCTTTTGTGACTCTTCTGCTGTCTGCCCCCTAAAAGTTAGTATTCCTGAGTTGTGTCCTGAGTATTTGTATAAGTGATCTATTAATAGATAACAAATTACCACAAACTCAGCAGTTTAAAACACCATCCACTTCTTATCTCTCAGTTTCTGTGGGTCAGGAGTCCAGGCACAGGTTAGCTAGGTCCTCTGCTCTGCTTTCACAAGGCTGAAATTAAGGTGTCAGCTGGCTGTGCATTCTCATCTGGAGCTCAGGGTCCCCTTACAAATGCATTCAGATGGTTGGCAGAATTCAGTTCTGTGGTCTCTGTTTTTGTTGTAGTTGTTGTTGGCTGGGTTCATTTTCACCTCCTAGAGACTACTCTGAGATCCTTCCATGTGGCCCCTCCATCTGAGCAATGGAGAAGCTCCTTGTTGAACCTCTCTTATGCTCCAATCTCTCTGACTTATTTTTCTACCAACCGGATAAAATTCTCTTCTTTTAAAGGGCCCATATGATTAGGTTAGGCACACTTGGATAATCTCTTTATCTTAAGGTCAATTGATTAGTAAGTTTAATTATATCTGCAAATTCCCTTTTGTCAGGCAACTTAATTGTGAGAATAACACCAGGTGGGGAACGTCATGGTAACCATCTTATAATTCTGTTTTCCACAGTTTTTTAAAAAAATATATTATTATTCTATATATTCTCCTGTAGTGATCTCATCCTCCTACTCAGCTTTATTTACCAGCTCTATGCTGATGACTCACAAATCTCTAACTTCAGTTCCAACCTCACTCCTGAGCCTTTAGACCTGTATCAACAACTCCCACTGTTTACTTAGACGCCCCACAGATATTTGATTTTAGAGGCTGAAAAATGAGTTCATCATTTCACCACCAGCCTGCCTTCTTCGTGGGTTCTCTCCCCCAGGGAATCATCTCCCAGTGTCATCTCTGACTGTATGCCCACTCCCCCTGCCACCACATCAAAACAACTTATACCAATCAATCCAACCTCTTAAACGCTCTCTAGTATACCTCCTTTTCTTGATTAATAAAGAAAAGGAGAAAATAAGAATAACTCTGCTTATTCCCTGTTTCGGCTACCTTCACCTCTCATGTGAATTATTCAACAACCTCCCAACTGGTCTCCTGGCCGCCAGTCTTGATCTCTGCAATGGACATTTGGATCTGCTTGTTCAATATCCATTCCAACCTCCTTGTGTTCCTTTTGGAAAATTAAAAACTACATGTCTTAGCTAGGCTTCTGGTTGCGATGTGGATTCCAACAACCAGGTGCACCCATGCAAGATTTGGAAGGTGGAAGTGATGTATCATGAACAGGGGGCCTGCTTCTGCTATTTCTGGGGCAAGCAGTGTTATGAAAGCATTTGGCTTTCAGTAACAGTTGTAGAGGGAGTCCAGTGTCCAGTCCCTAGCTACATGAGTGAAAAGCAGCAGTGAAAAAAAGCATCCTCTTTGCTGGCAACAGCTTTCTGATTTCCACATCATGGCAGGGAAGTGATAGTCCTGGAGCCAGCAGTTACATGGAAACAGTGGCTTAATATTCCAGCTCACTGATCACAGCAGAGGCATCAGCTCTCTGGCAGTCAAGTTCTGCAGTGCTATTCTGGAAGGTTTTCCTGGAAGCTCAGCTCAGATTTTGCTCCTCCAGCAATTCCAATCATTTTTAAACTGCTTCTGTTTGTATGGTTTATTTTAGCTACAACTGAACTCTGACTACAGTATATCCTATGATTTACCACATTTCATCCAGAGTGAGCTCTCTGAAACTCTAGAACTCAAATCCAATAATGGCATTGCCCTTGCTTAAAATCTTTCAATATCCTTATATAAAGTCCAAATGTTTTAATCTTGTTTGAAAGATCCTGCATGACTTGGTCCTCCTATTCTCTCCAGACTCATCTTTACCCAGGAACCCTCTGGCCACACTAACCTTCCATTCAGGTACCTAAGATATGAACCCATCTGTTTGTCTTGGCAAATGTCATTCTCCCTAAATGGAACATTCTTGCCCTGTCTTCTCTTGAGTATCTCCCCCATTATTTTCCGATCTTGGCCTAAGGGCTTTGTCCTCCAAGAAACCTTGTCTGACTCCATCACCCACCACTACCACGAAAACTCTGGGCTAGGCACTGTCCTGTGTGTTCCCACAGGTCCCTGGTCTTCCTAGTTTGAAACATTGTACTATTTGAAACTTCCTAGTTTGAAACATTGTATTGCATTGTACTGGGATTGCTGATTGTATACTGTGCCATCCCTCTTGTCCCTATTAAATAAGTTTAAGAACCTGGTGAAAGTTTCCATGTCTAAGTTGTGCTCTATTTTACCCCCAGTCCTCAGTGAGCACCTGGCACATGTGTGCAAACTGAATGAAGTAATAAAGAAGGTGAAGCATTTTAAGCAGAAGGTTTAATCTCTATTGGATTTATGTTTTAGAAAAGCATGTGGCCATGTGCAGAAAGAACCACAATGGAATCAAGTGGAGGGAATGAGCTGAGATATAAAGTTCAGTTTGTTAGTCTGACCTAGTGCAATATTAGTGGGGATGGAAAGAAGGAGAATACTCCAGAAAAACTGATAACACTCAAGAAGTAATGAGACAGGGTCCATTAAGTCTTATTTTTGGGGGGGGTGGATGGAGTTTCATTCTTGTTGCACAGGCTGGAGTGCAGTGGTGCGGTCTCGGCTCACTGCAACCTCCACCTCCTGGGTTCAAGCGATTGCCCTGCCTCAGCCTCCCAGGTTCAAGTGATTCCCCTGCCTCAGCCTCCTGTGTAGCTGAGATTACAAGCATGCACCATCACGCCCAGCTAATATATATATATATATATATATATTTGTATTTTTATAGTAGAGACAGGGTTTCACCATGTTGAGCAGGCTGGTCTCGAACTCCTGACCTCAGGTGATCCGCCCGCCTCGGCCTCCCAAAGTGCTGGGACTATAGGTGTGAGCCACCACGCTCAGCCTAAACCTTCTTTTGGCACCTCAATTCAACTTAATTAACATTTTAGAGTACTTACTCTATGCAAAGCACTGCATTAGGTTATGTTGTAAAGCATTTCTCAAGGTATTATCCCAGTTTCGGAGATCGCAAGGGTTTCAGTCAGCTAGTAAAGACATAAATACTTTAATACCAGGCAGAGAGGCAAAAGGAAGTAGAATTGAAGAGTTTATGTTTCAAGGGTAAGCAAGTGTGGTTTTTCAGTTTATTTATTTATTTGTTTGCTTGTTTTCGTCTAAAGATAACGGGCTAGTAGTTTCTGGGCAATAGACAGTGTCCCATGGTGGCAAGAACATTGCGTGGAGACAGAATATAGGAGTCTTACTTCTCCACCTGCCACTAACTGGTATGATCTTGAACAATTTGCTTAACTTCTCTGGACTTGGTTCTTCACTTGTAAAATAAAATTTTTGAATAAAATTACCTTAAAAATTCTATTATCTTATACATGTGTTATATTTAAAATGTGTACAATATTTCTAAATTTTTTCATCAAATCATCTAATTAAAATGTTCATGTATTCTAAATAGTGCTTTAGGATAAATATTTTAACTTAGCTTTTTGTATAGTATTTAGAAGACAAGGATATAATAGAGTCAAAAATAAATCTCAACCTTTGGTTTTTTGATTCTAAGGGGTTGATGTTAATACTGTATTCACTTTTGCCAGTTAGGGACAGTTTACCCAAATGTGATTGCCCACCATCCCACTTCACTTCCTCAGCCCTGTCAGCCTTATGATTTTTTTTTTTTTTTTTTTTTTTTTTGAGGCGGAGTCTCGCTCTGTCACCCGGACTGGAGTGCAGTGGTCAGATCTCAGCTCACTGCAAGCTCCGCCTCCCGGGTTTACGCCATTCTCCTGCCTCAGCCTCCGGAGTAGCTGGGACTACAGGCGCCCGCCCGCCACCTCGCCCGGCTCGTTTTTGTATTTTTAGTAGAGATGGGGTTTCACCGTGTTAGCCAGGATGGTCTCGATCTCCTGACCTCGTGATCCGCCCATCTCGGCCTCCCAAAGTGCTGGGATTACAGGCTTGAGCCACCGCGCCCGGCCAGCCTTATGATTTTTAAAATTTTGCCTTATCTATTGCCTACTATGAATGCTAGGCTTTGTCAGAGGAATGTAAAAAAGAGCCTTGAATCATTCTTTTTGCCCTCTTTGATAGACAAGTAGTTTAAAATTCTGTGCTCAGACTGTTTAACAATTCTTCTCAAATTTCAATGGAAGGGAGACATATAAAAGAGTGCAAAAAGCAGGATTAGAATCAAGTATCCACTTGAAAATTCACTTGCTCTTCCCATCACTATGCATGGCTCCTTCTCTTTGTAACTAAGTATGCAACAAGCTTTCAATAATGAACAGGAATGCTAGCAGCTGTAACAAATGAACCTCGGGGAAAAAAAATCAGTGACTTAATACAAAGTTATTTCTCATTCATTTCAAGTACAATTGGCAGTAGGAGTGATGATGGTGGTGGTGGTTTGTGTACTCCTCTTCCTTGCAGTCATTTGGGAACTCACCCGGGTGTCATCATCCAAGTGGCAAAAGCAGGTCAGGGGAGGGAAGGAGGGAGGAAGGAAACAGACTTTCCTGTGGGAGGTTTTTATGGGCTAGACCTGTCACTTTTATTCCTAGTTCATTGGCCAGATCTCAGCTTCATGGGCACACCTAACTGCAGAGGAAGTAGTGCAATGAGGTCTAGCTGTGTGCTAAGGAAGAGAACGGGCAGGTTTTGATTACTACTTAGCGGTCTCTGGTCTCTGCCTTACCCCCAGGGCACATTGATTCTCTCTAGCTGTTCCCTCTGGACTTCTTCCTTTCTACCCCATGTCTTTAGTTGTTGACAAAATATTTCAGAGGTGACTCCTACTTGCCATGAGTAGTTGGGAAATATTTTTTTTTTTTTTTTTTGAGACGGAGTCTCGCTCTGTCGCCCGGACTGGAGTGCAGTGGCCAGATCTCAGCTCACTGCAAGCTCTGCCTCCTGGATTTACGCCATTCTCCTGCCTCAGCCTCCCGAGTAGCTGGGACTACAGGCGTCAGTCACCTCGCCCGGCTAGTTTTTGTATTTTTAGTAGAGACGGGGTTTCAGCGTATTAGCCAGGATGGTCTCGATCTCCTGACCTCGTGATCCGCCCGTCTCGGCCTCCCAAAGTGCTGGGATTACAGGCTTGAGCCACCGCGCCCGGCCGGGAATATTTTTAAGGTAGTGATTTTCATCAAGTAAGCATCTGACTTTTATGATGCAACCTTCAAGTTTCCCTAAGCACTCCAATTTCTGCCTTAGAATATTATAGTGCGTTAGTTTGTGCAGGACATACAATGACCATATGTCATTCTCAGTTGTGCATGTAGATTTAGCTTCAGGTGAATATAACTGGGAATATTACTCTTCTAATGTTCTTGGGTTTCATGAGGTCAGCGATTAAAAAAATATTCAGATCTCAAGTTTCCTTTAGACCATGAAAACTATATCACAACTTTCTAGTTGGATATCATAGCTTTTTTTGGTATAGAGCAATGGTTCTCAAAGTGTGGTTCCCAGACCAACAGCATCAGCATCACCTGGAAACTTGTTAGTAATGCAATTCTCAGGCCTCACCTCAGGCCTCCTGAATCAGAAACTATGGGAATGAGGCCCAGCAACCTGTATTTTCACAAGTCCTCTAAGAGAATATTCTAGAACCACTGGTTTAGCAATTTGGAGTTGAGTTAGATCATTGTTGAAGCATTTCACTTCAAGGATCAAATCAAGACATTATTTGAAATCATTTGTTTAAAACATACAGAATCTGTCTCTTATATTGCTGTGAATTAAGAGTGACATAGAAATTCATTGAATGAAAATATTGTGAAGAGCCCTGGGAGGTCATGAGAGCACATAGTTTTCAAACGTGTTGGTTACAGAAATCTAAGGTTCTATGAAGCATCTCTAGGGGTTTCCTAAAAGAAAATGTTCATACATTTGGTTGATGACTATCCTTTGACCATCCAGGGTTTGTCTCTAAAAGACTTGAAATTCTGTGTCAGAAGAAATAGAGCTTTAGGACCAAGTCAATATCTTATTCGTCTTTTTATCTTCATTACCTTACAGAGTGCCCCAGCATAAAGCAGATACCTAACAAACATTTACAATATATGGATGGATGGAATAGGCATCTCATGGATTCAAGTGCTTAAGTAACTTTTACTAATATTCTGGGGTCATTTTTAAAAAAATCAATTTGGATAGTTTATTCTAGTTGCTATTATAGAATACTGACTGCTTTATGTATGCTGCCAGTCTTTTCAGCAGTTTAGGATTTTATCTAGCAGATATTAATAACAATGCCTCCAACTCCGAGAAGGGGGGGGGCAGAGAGACAGAGAGAGAAACTTATATGAAGATAGTGTTTGTTCCATTTCTTGAAATGTTTATAAAAATATGCTACTGCATGTTAATCTTTTCAGTGACTAACCCAGGACTTCTTCCTCAACCTTGGCACTAGTGACATTTGGGGCTGGATCATTCTTTGCTATGGGATCTGTCTTGCACATTGCAGGATGCTGGGCAGCATCCCTGGTCTCTGCCCACTAGATGCTAGCAGCATCACCTACTACTCCTAGTTGTGACAATCAAAATGTCTCCAGACACTGACAAGTGTCCCCCGGGAGGCAAAAGGGCCCAGGCTGAGAATCACTGCTCTATCCTAATGTTAATAGGGCAGTAGTAATTTTCCTGCATTTTATTCAAAGCTATGGAAACAGGCTTCGAGAAAGAGCATATGTTCCACATTTCTCTTTAGCTCATTGTTGAGGACTTTGGCAGTGACAGCTCTATCTATTTTGAAATGATTTGGTTCACAAATCCTCATTATTTTAGGCCATTTTTCTCCCTGGAACAACTTTATCTTTGGAGATGCAAATTCACAAACTCTAAGCATCTTTTTTACACTTTCTGTGATCTTCTACAAGCCTTCAGCACTGAATTCCGTTATTGGGCATTTTTATTTAATAATTTCTAAATAATCTATAGACTGGCTAAAGGAACTCTGTATAAGTCCATAATACAGAGCTAGCAACTAACTGAATGGTTTTTATCTCCTTCGTTACAATAGTTTAAAAAATTATTTAAGAAAAAACCTAAGTAAAATGTAATAATACCCTTTATTACTTCCTACTGCAAGATTCTGTCCATGGAAAGAAAGTCACCATTGCTTCCGGGATTTACTTCCCGGTATCTAAAGAATATGCTAACAATTCTAGTTCGTGATTTATTTTAGACGTTATCTATTTTCTTCCCTTTAGCACATGAGGATTTAGCATTATTTCAACCTCCCCTCACTTCTGCTCCTCCATAATATCAATATATTACAATTTTTCTTTAAATGTTTAAATGACGAGCTGACAGTGTATCCTGACATCCTTATCGACATCCTCATGTAAATGTTCCCTCTCTTATTTTCCACGTGGGTATGTTTTAAATAGTCCCTTTTAAAACAAACAAACAAAAATTTAATGGTATTTGAGAGAGTGAGAGGATAAAAGTATATGGCCATCACACAATTAATAGGAAACTAAAATTATTTTTGAAAACTTTGGAAAGATTACATAAAAAGTCTCAAAATTTTATTGTTAGAAGGTAAAGATTTCTATTTTCCCCTCACCTCTTACATTTAGCATAAATGACAGTGAAGCATTTTTTTTCAAATCTAAGAAACAAGTATAAAACCTGATTTTAATTTTTCATGAAACGAATTTTGTATATAATTCTTGTATCATTATTAATACCAATAAATCAGGACCATCTAGAAAACAAAAACAGAGGATTAGAAAAGATAACCAATTGACATGACAGATGAAGAAGATACTAGGTGAGAAGAAACATGTATATAACAAAGCCTACAACTGGGAAATTGTGGGAATCAAAGTCAAGCAGTTAATTACTAACAAAGATGGCAACCATGTTTCTTTTGTCTTTCACAGTGAATGCATAATTAGCACTTAATACTAAGACTAGGGAATAAACCATCTATAATCTACTGAAAAAGACCATCTGCTTCTATAAATTTTGTTCTCATACACTTGCCAAAAGAAGAGAACATATTAACAAAATAATGGGCCCTGCACTGTTAATTGCTAGGTTGTTTGCAGTTGTGCTGCTGCTATTAGAATTTAATAAGCCATTCCTTCTGCTAAATTAATAAGCAGCCAAGATTATGTAATAGCTGCTTTCAGCTGCTAATTATTTTTCCCACAATTCCTTCCCCTCCCTACCCCTACCCCCACCTTTTTTTGGCTAGGAGTAGGAAAGGAGACTGCCAGTATGTCATCAGCAAGTCTCCCGTCCTCATTTTCAGAGCCACAGAGCAACATTAGGAGGATAATCAGTTTAAACTTGGAGGTGGCTATCTCAGGAACCTTGAGGATGTAAGTGTTTTGTACAGAAAAAGAGAAAAGCAGCATTTGGATTCAGAGGGCGAGTTTTCATTGTGTAGCATTAAAGCTATCTTTTAACTGGTTAATGGCATCTGTTTCTTGTAGTAAGAGAGAAATGGGACATTCGAAAGTACCTTTGGGGCATGACTGGGTAGGGAGAAATCGGGTGGGGGCGAAGGGGACCTAAAGAACTACAGAAAGTCAGCTCTGTGCCGTGTGTCATCCGCTTTCTTTAATATTCCAGTATACATTAATCATACATGTTAGTAGGAGACTTTCCAAGCAGCATAGTAGTGCTTGAAAAGGGGAAGTATTACACATTTTTTTGTTTTGTCATACAAAGGCCTTTTTAAAAATGCCCCCAAAACTACTGTCTTAGTTTCATAGATACTAAAATGCACACAAAAAGAATATAATCCCTAATAAAGGATTCCTTACATTGATTACATTTAGCTTCGTGAAAAAACTAGCATTTCTTTTTTTTACTTTAGGTCATTAAAAAAAATTCTGGCGACTATACCTAGGAACCTCTGCAAAAGGGACATGGCCCAACAAAAGCAATTTTCTCGCTTCCTTTGTAGGAACCTAGGTGACTGGGATAATGAATAGCATGCGATATGGGAAACCCGTGGCTCTTCAAGGAAGGTCACCTAATCCCGTGGGACTCCCCTTTCCTTATCTGTAAATGACTAGATGATTCATCCGTTCTATCATTCAGAAAATTATGAACATCCATTATGCCCCGGCATTACGCTCAGCATTACAGCTCTTAAAAAATTTATCATTTTATAGTCTTTATCAGTCAACTCACATTTATTGTGTTATACACCAGGCAGTGAACTAGACTGGGATGCAAAATGAATACAACTTAAGGTGTGCTCAATAAAGGCTAACGGGCATGTGGGTGAAAGAGGGAATCGCTCTTACAGGGTTTTAGGGTGAGGCTTCATAGGAGATGTGACATTTGAGAGCAAGGACATGCCAGGCACAGCAAGTCGTCGGCAGTGCTAAACTGGAACCCAGGTGGCTGGTGGGGCGACCCAGTGTGAAGGAAGCGGGATCTCGAAGGTGAGGTGCTGTCCGGGCTTTTCAGCCGAACGGATGGTAACTCATCCAGTCCGCAGCACCGAGGATGGGCGAGGCGAACCCAGGGAACAGACTCCCGCGAAGCTTGGGGCGAAAGGTGTCTGGGCTAGGGCTGAAGCAGTGCAATGGGAAGGAGAGGCCGGATTCCGGACAATTTTGAGGCAGAATGATAGCAAAAGGCCCGTGAATGGGTGACGAGCTCCACGGAAGAGCTGACTTGTTTTTCCAGAGTTGCAGCACTCCCTCGTCTCCTCCCACCCTTGTCGTCAGCCGTCACACCTCCCCGACCCACCCTCTGGGGACACAGAGAATCATTAGAGCTCAAACGTGGCTCTTCGCTGTCTGGAACTTCCCGGCCCCGCACCTCCGGCTAGGCTAAGGACGCTGCAGAATCCCGTCCTCCTATCATTAAACAGGCAGCATAGCCGCCCGCGCGCATCCCGGAGGCACCAGCAGGAGTGCGCGGGCGCGCGGGCCCGGCAGACGCCGCTTCCGGGTCACGTGGCCCGGCTTCCGGTTCGCACCACCCCCTTAGGGAAGAAGCCTCCAATCGGCTTCCTTGGATTCAGCGGTTACCTGCGCTGCCTCCGGTGCCGCTGGCGACTGCTGAGCCGCTTCCCGCGCCTCGCCTAGCCCGCCCCTCAGCTCGCCGCAGCCCCGGCTCCTCCCTCGTCCGGCCCCCGGGGCGGGGTCTGTCAGCTCGCCCTCCCCTCTCCGCCTAAGCCTGCCCTCCGCCAGCCGGGTCCCCTCCCCACAGCACCACGGCTTCTCTTCCTCAGCACGGCGACAGGGGCTTCCCCTTAGCCGCCGCCGGCCGAGCTCCGCCGCGCCCGCGGCCCGCGGCCGCCGTAAGTCCCTGGGGACGAAAGGGGGCGCCGGGGATGGAGAGGGGGAGGGAGGGCTGGGCGCGCCCCCCGCCACCCCGGGCGCGCCCCGCGACCCCACCCCGAGTCTGCCCGGCCCGCCACTGGGTCGCCGCGCCCGCAACTCACTTCTCTCGGGGTCTGCGCCCTCCGCACCACTCCGCGCCGCGCCCGGGGATGTGGGGGCCAGTCCCGGGCTCCGCGACAGCCCCGCGGCACCTGTGGTTCGGGAATCGCCTCAAGTTTTGCTGGGCGTTTTTGGGAGGGGCCGGGGGCGGTGGCGGCCGAGGACTCTTGGCGCCCCCTGCGCGGCGGCGGATGCCATTGTCTGCTCCGCTCCTTGCCTGTCACCTCGCCCGGGCTTGGTCAGTGATGGAGTGTGGCCACGGGAGTGGGGGGGAGGCACCGGCGACGGCCGGACCCGAGGAACGCTGGCCCCGAGCCCGCGCCGCGGCTGAGCCCATTGTTTTTAATGCCAATCTCGAGGAATTGTGGTGCCCTGTGATTTGCGGCAAAATCAAAGCGTTGGTTTTTAACACGAGGGAAGGAATACTCGTGCCTTGCAACCGGGTTTCGTTCCATGTTAGGACATAATTTATTTTAAGGAGAATACATTGTTTTTTCGTCCTGCAAAGTGGTAGGGCGGGTACAGGACCCTGCTCCGGACAGCCTTGAGCCCATACTCTTTGCAAGCAAGCCCTCACCCTTTCTGGTCACCAAGATCTAGGAATACGGGGTCCATTCTTTTCCAAGTTCTGGTAACGGGTTTGCAGTAAATGTCCAGTTGATGCTTCACTTGCTGCCCCCTTCGAATGCCGCTATCTTCAGGACTTGCACGGGAGGCACTTTGGTATCATCTAATAATGTCCTTATATTTTGTTCCCTGACGCATTTTAAGTGAGGTAATAAGACCATTTTAACTTTACTGAAGTTGAATTGCCACGTCATAAATTTCTAGATATCTTGTTGATACCTTTTTGGGTGGTTATAAAAAACGACGATAATTTCTTACCGAAATTTAGGGCCCATTTTTATTCTACATTGGGTCTGTAAATTTCCCCTCCCCGTGTTCAAATTCAAGATGGTGTGGTGAATCTTGAGAATCATGCTTCAATCTTACTTGCAGTAACGCTGTTAAAGGAACTTACAGTGGTTAAAAGAAAAAAGGATACCTATGTGAATTCTGGCGTTAAATTACCTTTGTAGAAACGATACTTCTGTTTGCAGTTGAGATGACCAATTGAATTACAAAAAGCTTGGCGTTAAAAATGAAACATGCAGACTAATCAACACATTTGCAGATCACAAATAAATAGATACAAATTAGTTTAAGTATAAAACACACTAGATAAAATAAAAATAAAAAAAAACACTAGAATTCAGCATCCACTCTATCTGTAGATACTATTTTTTTAAAGTATTTCATGTAATGTTTCAATACTAAATCTTACTTAACAAGTGTAAATCTTATTGTGGCCTTTTAAACGTTTGTTTTCTTTTTCATAATACTATATTACTCAGTTCTAGATTTTGTACATATTTAAGTTGGAATGTTTTAAAAGTAAGATGAAAACATACTTTTTTATTAAAGAAAATTTGTAGTTATGGGATTTTTCGGTTAATATTTTGGATCATTCTGTTTTGCTTGAAATATGCCATCATAAACCGACGAGAGCATTCCAAGATATAAGCTACTGTCTACAAGTAGTTCACCCTGGAACTAGAACGGCCTCAGGGTGAAAAATAGCCGGTCTTCCGTTTCTTTCAAAAATACCCAAACCAATCGATGTCTACCATTCTCTTTTGATGCATATAGAGAGTGCACAATGTATAGCACAGGTAGAAAATAGTTTCTTAAATGGAAAGAGTGGTCTTTATTTTTCTTCAAAAATTTCACTTCAGCTTATTACAAATTTTTCTTTTTTCTCTTGCACACTCACCTCCAAACTTAACGTGGAACAGGGTGGGACTGGAAGGTTTGCATCTAGAGAAGATCTGTCCAAAAGAATTTCTTGCTATTTTAATTGGCATAGAAATATTGAAGGCTAGTAATCATTTGTCATTTAAATGCCCCATCCCCCAAAGCTTCTCTGTGAAACACATAATCTTAACTTGATTGATTCAAAGTATTACATGTAATCTTGATTTTATTTATCTTAACAGATGCAGTTTATGTTGCTTTTTAGTCGTCAGGGAAAGCTTCGACTGCAAAAATGGTATGTCCCACTATCAGACAAAGAGAAGAAAAAGATCACAAGAGAACTTGTTCAGACCGTTTTAGCACGGAAACCTAAAATGTGCAGCTTCCTTGAGTGGCGAGATCTGAAGATTGTTTACAAAAGGTATAATTTTTATTTGTCATAAAGGTGAAATAGAATCAAATGTTAGGTCATTTAGGACATTGCAGACTTTTGAGTGATGACATTTATAAATAATGATTAATAAAGATTTAGATGAAATAGGTTTAAGGTAAAGCTTTGTGTTTTTAAAATAACTGGTGTTTTCACTGGTAATTACTGAGGCTGGAATGATAAAGGCAGGGAAATCATTTGAAAACTAGTTATATAATTGAAGGCATAAATGATTATTCATGCTTAATCATCTTTATAGAAGAGTTTAATGAATTCATTTCATTGCAGGGGAAAGTAGGGTCAGTATTTTAAATTGTGTGAGTAATTATCTGAATTTAGACAAGTATAGATAGTCTAATCCTTTTTCCCCGAAAATCTATAAAGCAGTGACTAATATTTGTCATGCCTTTTATCTGATTTTTAGAATCTTACGTATAAATACCTTGAATATGTAGACTATTTCAATCACATAGATGTTTTAAAAACTTTGTGTGTATAAGAGATCTGTTTGTGAGTAGTGTTTATTAACTTTAAGTACCCTTGTTGCTATGGTGGGGGTGCAGTTAAATATGACAGATAATTTTGCCAAGGACAGATTTTTTTAAATTTTGATGTTACAAAATTACTCATAGATTGGCTTTTAACACTGAAAATTTTTTCAATGCTATACATCTTTATTTTATAAATATCTGAATCCCTGAATACCCTAAAATAATTTCTCAAGATTGTTCTAAGTAGGCTAAAAGAAATAAACTTTCTTCTTTTACAGAACATTTTTTGAGGGGACATTAACTTCATTCCCCATTTGTTTCTTTTTGAATTATTTACTGAATTTAAGATAAGAGCATTTCTGCATATAAAAAGTTCTCTTGTGTGGGGAATATGCATGGAAGTAACAGTATGGGATAAAATGAGAGTGGGAGAGAAGTCTGGTTTTCTTCTAGGCTTCCATTTATTGCACTCCAGATACGGGTTGGATATTTTGTCAGGGAGATGGCTGGGAAGAAATGGAGATTACAAGACATTGAGAGTTTCTTAAATATTGAGGACTCCTCTTTATTATTGAATGATCTTTGGTGATTTAGTAT
The DNA here is from genome assembly GCF_009764315.1 of Trachypithecus francoisi. NCBI lineage: Eukaryota > Metazoa > Chordata > Mammalia > Primates > Cercopithecidae > Trachypithecus > Trachypithecus francoisi. The sequence continues at coordinate 119,466,383 of NW_022681471.1, forward strand.
CTTTGGGTGATTTTGTATCCAGTGTTTGGTTTGGTCTTATTAAAGATCATAGAAAAATCATATCATTTGAGAGGTGAGAGATGTTTTACAGTAATCTAGTCAGGTGATTTTGTTTTGTTTTGTTTCGTTTTAAGCTTTTTGCCCCATGGGTAGAACCTTAAATAAAATGACTGGAAGTGAGGCTGCTCCATGTGAAATCAGAAATGAGGATTCTGTATCCTGGCTCACTTGGCTTTACTCCTCTGCACAGGAGACAGTTCCTGAGTTTAAAAACTGCCGTTGTTGATCAGACTTCAATTTTTTAATGAATGCGAATTTGGGAGAGGTGACTTACCTAGGCCATATGCCAGTTGGTGATTGACCTGGGGCTGCAACTCAGATCTTAAGCTTGGAGGCAAAGATTTTAAACAGGGCTGGAAAAAGATCAGGTTTATATATCTTAAAAGACTGAACTGGGACAATGGATGAGGGCAGGAGGGGCTGAGACTGGCACCTGCAGAATCAGTAGGAGACTATTTGAGATCCTGAACCCAGGCGCTGGAAAGGAGGGCTGTTACTAAATAGCCATTATCAAATAGGTAGGTTTGATAAGACTTGGTCACCTCTAGAAGTGGGAAGAACATGGGAGGCGGAGGCAGGAGAATCGCTTGAGCCCAGGAGTTAAAGCCCAGCCCTAGCAACTTAGTGAGACCCTGCCGTTTCTACAATAAAAACAAACAAACAAACAAACAAAAATGTTAGCTGGGCATGGTGGCATGCACCTGTAGTCCTAGCTGCTCTGGAGGCTGAGGTGGGAGGATTGATTGTGCCTGGGAGTTCAAGGCTGCACTGAGCCCTGATTGGGCCACTGCACTCCAGCCTGGGTGACAGAGTGAGACCCTCAACAACAACAACAACAAAAAGTGGAGAGAGCAGCGAAGGAAAGGGAGGAGTGGTGTGATCTCCACATTTCTGGTTTGCTGATGGGGTACAAGGTGTGCTAGAGAACTCAGCTTATTTTGGGGCAAGTTGATTTGGGGATGTCTATGTGACTTTCATTAAGAGAAGCCTGATTTTCTGGTGGGATGTGGTTGGCATAGGTATGGAAGTCTGGGGAAAATAAGACAAAGTATTAGATCACCAGCATTCAAGTGGCAGGCAAAGGAGGTGAAGAAGGGACCTTCAGAGTGAAATGAGAAGTTTCACCAATGCCAGATGTTGCATAAAGTTCAATGAAAGTGAGGAAGGAATCTGGTAGATTTTACAGTGAGCATTTTATATAATGCCCTTTGCCAGATCATTTTCAGTGGAATAGTGGAGATAGAACTCTCGATGTAATGGGGCGAAGTGTGAAGAGGTGGAGAAATTTAAATAGCATGTGTAGACTATTTTGGGGAACTTAGCTGTGAAGGACAAGAGACGAGGTGGTAACCACTCATAGACATAGGAATAGGGGACAAGGTTTTTAAAAAAGGTGTGAGAGGCTTAAGCTTATTTCTAGATAGGGGAAGGAGTCCCCCGTGTGGAGGAGGAAAATACCAGCAAGGGATTCAATCCCAGGAATGGGCTGTTATGGGAAGAAAGGAAAGCACTGCTTGGTGTTCATGCAACTGTCACTCAGCCTGTCCGTCCGTGTTGAGCCACTGCTTTTTCTTTTAAAAGCTACAAAGGGTATCCAACCCAACTCTGATACTTATATCAAGCACCTTTAAATAAAAGGTGGACTTAAAAAAATAACAGCTTTGTTGAGATATCAGTCATATACAAAAGGTGGAATTTATCAGCTCTTTCTCTATATGTTCCCCCTTCCATTTCATACTGAAAACCTCATCTGCTCTACCACTTATGGACATTTTTTTTGTGGTATAAACAGGTGATTTGTTTTCCCTACTGCTGGAAGCGAAGAGCTTTTTAAGCAAGAGAATTACTGCCTAGCTCCTGAGAAATTTTGGACTGGGACTTTTGCTGTTCATACCAGCAAGTGATTTTTGTTGTTTTTGTTAAATTATCTCATCTACATTCTTCATCCTGAGTATTTGGCATACAAATTCCCCCTTTTGAGGGGGAATAATGGATAAGAATAATTAATATTAGCTGAAAAGACAGACTGAAAATCTGGGGACTTAAGTTCTGTTCCCTTTGTAACATTAGTTAGTTTTATGACTTTAAACAAGTCACTTTGTTTCCTTATCTCTAAAATAAATGTCCTTGAGGATCCCTTCAAGACAGAATACTATGCTTTTTTGATTCCTGTTTTGTGTAGCATTTTGTGGAAGAGTCACTGGATTAAGGTCTTTTAAAATTAATTTAAAAACGTATATATCTCCAAATTACTAGCTTGAGAATTTGTTAAAGAATAATTATTGGGCCGGGCGCGGTGGCTCAAGCCTGTAATCCCAGCACTTTGGGAGGCCGAGACGGGTGGATCACGAGGTCAGGAGATCGAGACCATCCTGGCTAATACGGTGAAACCCCGTCTCTACTTAAAACTACAAAAAACTAGCCGGGCGACGAGGCGGGCGCCTGTAGTCCCAGCTACTCGGGAGGCTGAGGCAGGAGAATGGCGTGAACCCGGGAGGCAGAGCTTGCAGTGAGCTGAGATCCGGCCACTGCACTCCAGCCCGGGTGGCAGAGCAAGACTCCGTCTCAAAAAAAAAAAAAAGAAAAAGAATAATTATTGATTTTCTTTACTAACAGAAGAATTTTTAATGACATACCAGTGAGTATTGAGAACACTTTAGCTACAGTCACCCACAGTCAGCTGATATTTAGCTGATATTTAGCTGACTGCGGAGAAGTCATGTGTTTTGAATATAAGAATAGGCACTTTCAGATGTTCTCTGAGTGCCAGTAATTAGAGTAAGCCTTAATCCACTGTGCTAAAAATAACCAAACATACCTTTCTTCTTACTAGTCTATTATAATTTTACTTCAGATTTAGACTTACAAATAGGCACTAAGAGAACAAAATGAGCTCATTATTGAATTTTTAAAAACCATTTGGTCCTAAATATAGGAAGTACACTTCAGGTTCTCTTGGTAATCTTTTACTAAATCAGTATGACATTTTTTATTTCTCTCCTCTTCAAAGCTCTTAAAATATTGTTTTGAGCATATTTTAATTTTTGCCAGGTATGGGATTACTTTAATGCAATTGCTGGCTATAGTTTTTAATGTAAAACTTGGGCTCTAGAGTCAAATTGCAGTTCCTAGGCAGGTTACTCAAACCTGGGTCTCTTATCAATGCAAGTAATAATGGTATCTCATGGATATGGTTGTTGTGAGGATTAGAATGGTAAAATATGCAAAAGCCTTAGCTAACATTTAGTGTCCCATGTAGGGTGAGGATTCAGTGAATGGTACTTAATTATTATGCTTCTGCTTTTTCTTTCCCTAAGCTTTCTGGAAAGAGGTACATTATTATCCTGATAGCTATCTGTTCACCTACACCAAAGAATTCATTAATTTGATTATTCTTTTTTCATTCTGAGTGAAAGTAAACATTACTGGCTGGGGCTTAGACACATCGTTCCTGATGATTTTTAAATTAATGCTTCCAAGTGATTCATGCAGTTTAGGACCTTTGACTAGTGTTTAAGTGCTTTTTATTTGTAAGGAAAGAGACAGTACTGTGGATAAGGAGCGAGGATGGTAAGAGCATTAGATTGTTTAATAGTAGCATGAGGAAATCTTAAATAAGAGTAAAAGGAATTTTACTTGAAATTGTTAGTAAACTTTGTATAATAAATTATTTAGCATTCTGTTCCTATCAGCTAGTCATACCGTTTTTAATCTACCATTTTTATGTCAGTCCCTTTAATCTTTAGTTTTCTTAAATCAGGGAATCTCATGTATCATTTATCAGTTTCCCCAAATTCAAAGTTCTATTTAATGAGCACGGGTTAGGGAGGATGGAGAGTTGGAATACTCCATTCTCTTTTAAATAGATAGACAAAAACAGAGTAGTGATGGGAAAGAGAGGGAGCACTTTGTTAAAGTTGGCATTGATGCCCTGTTTTGTCTTCCGTGACTTATTCCCTTCACAATGATGATAAATGATCACATGTGAATACCTTCTCTCAATAAGACTGCAGGAGCCCCACCGTTTTAAATAACTTACTGAGTGTGGAAGACACGTAGAGTAGACATGCACAAAGTCATGATAAATATGCCAAGTGAGTTTGTATGATACAGTGGAAAAAGGCCTGGAGTTAAGGTCAAAAGATCAGGTCTCTTATCCCACTGCTAGCACTTGTAGGCGCTGTACTCTTAAGCCTCATTTTTTTTTTTTTTGGTCTTTTTAATCTGTAATCAAGGATGAAAGATAGTACTTGCTGTTGAAAACATCAAATAAGATGAAATGTTTTAATAATGAAATTAATGCTGTTGTGTGAATACTAGTTATTTTCATACTAAGGAGCAAGAATTCATTGAGACTCAAAACAGGTTGTTCGTGTTATTCTGTATACAGTATTATTTTACATTAATGCTACGAGCAGTAACTGCCCATTGTGTTTTCTAAAAATCAATTAAGTGATCTTCAGTGAAAATTATAATCTCCACTGAGATATTCTATGTTTAGCCTGTCTTAGGTTTTTATTTTCTTTCTTTTCAAAAGGCTTAAGTACATGTAAACCATTTTAAAATGCCCTTTTAATCCTCCTCAAAGGACTTGCTGTGCCTCAAGGTTGAAGTTTTGCTTCCTTGGATCAAGCATCACCTGATTCCGTATGCTAGAATCCTAATTTGAAGGAAAATATAAGTTTCCCAACCTTATTCCCTCTTCTAGGGTAAATAAACTACACTTCAACAGTGTAGAACTTGGTAAATTTGAGGACAGGTCTCTGTTTCCCTTAAGTGATAGGAACTTTCTGTTCTCTTTCTCTAACTTCTTTAATAACGTGGAGCTGTTGTTCTTTTCGTGTGGTTTATTCCACAATCCTAGAAACTTTTTAAAACAATTATATGCTGTTAGAAGTCAAGAGCATAGTTACCCTTGGGGATGGGAGGTTGTGACTGGGAGAGGGTAGCAGAGGAGTTTCAGGGTTCACTAGTGTTCAGCTTCTTGATCTGGGTACTGGTATATAGTTGAGTTCACTTTGAAAATTTATTGAGCTTGTAGGACTTAAGGTCTTCTCTGTGTGTATATTATACATATTCCAATAAAATATCCCAAAATATTGACCTCATCTTGACATTATCTTCAATAAGTCCTCCTTCAGTTGAAAGGTTTTGTTTTCTTCTCTGTACTTATAGTTTGAATTAATCTGTTATATATTTTGTTTTAATTAAGTAAACTTAGGAAAAACCTGGGTCTGCTGTGTTTTAAAATGTTTATAGAAAAGAACCTGAAAGGAAGAAGGGCAAAATCACTTATTCTTTCTAAGTGGTATGATTATTTTGTTTTTTTCTTTTTGCTTGCCTATGCTTTTCAAAATTTCTCTTATGCATTTATTACTTTTGTAGTGTACGAGAAAAATCTGTACTGTTGTGAAAGAAGAAATAAACTGTATAAACTTGGGGCCTTTCATAATAGGATATGAAAATATATTTAGAAAACATGATTACAGGGTAACAGTTTTTTTCACATTTGTACTTCGTTACAGATATGCTAGTCTGTATTTTTGCTGTGCTATTGAGGATCAGGACAATGAACTAATTACCCTGGAAATAATTCATCGTTATGTGGAATTACTTGACAAGTATTTCGGCAGTGTGAGTAGTATTTTATTTTAGGAATTGAATGCCATAGTATTTTTTGGAACCTTTTCTCTAACAAGTTTATTATTTGGTTGTCTTGGGGATTCTAACCGCAGGAGAGGGCGGGAATGACTATTTCTTGTCAGTGGGCCTGGTCAGTTCCTAACTTTCAGAATTGCTGGCCCTGCAGACGTAACTCATTTAATTAAGATGGTGAGGATGAGGTTTAAAATAGTGAAATATAAACAAGTCCAACGACAAACATTAATATCCTGTAAGTGCTTAGTATAGAATTTAGATTTGGTTAGCAGTTCTGATCATGTTACCCAGGAAATATATGTTTAAAGATCAGTTTTTATTACTAGAAATTATTAAGTTGCCCACATTGGGAACATGCAGAGCCCAATCTTATTTAGCTGGTAGGAATATGTTTTCAAGTACTTGAGATTTGGAAATTAAGCTTACTTAAACCGGTGATACTTAGTCATATTTAGAAAGAGTTAAGATTGATTCACTCTGATTCGATTTTATTCACTACCTGGTAGTGAATAAGCATCTTCTGCTTCTGCAAGTTTTAACAATTTTTTCTTTTTTTTTTTTTTTCCTTTTCAGGTCTGTGAACTAGATATCATCTTTAATTTTGAGAAGGCTTATTTTATTTTGGATGAGTTTCTTTTGGGAGGGGAAGTTCAGGAAACATCGAAGAAAAATGTCCTTAAAGCAATTGAGCAGGCCGATCTACTGCAGGAGGTAAGCTACTTGTTCTCTTCACTAGGCACTAGCATGTTTTGCTCTTGCTGGGGAAGTCTCAGTCATCATTCTTACAGTTTCAGAAATTACTCTGAAGCATGCTTGGCATGTAGTGTCCATCCATTTGCAGTTTATTGACTGGAGTATGTGTCAGTCACATCAACTCAGTTATCTGTGGATGGATGGTTCAGTTTGGAGATGGTCTGTCGGTCAGGCCTCTTCCCGATGGCCCTTTTTGGACCCTAAAACACTGGAGTCTAAACCTTTAGAGGACAGACTACTTGAAGAAGGGAAAAGATTGGCTGAAAGTAGCAGTAGGTTGAGAACTGTCCGTCTGTTGCTTCAAATTGTTTAAGATAACCCCCTTTTTCATTAGTGTAGATAATCAGGAGTTGACTGTGAGATTATGACATTTTAATTCCAAATTGGCTCATATTTTTACCTCATGTCCATTAAATGCAAAAGTAGCCAAGCAAATGATAGTGTTTTCTAATTATACTTTTTGTAGAAACTTCTAGGGTTTTTTGCGTTAGCAAAACTAAACAGTATTTGCATTTCTCTTTGCTCTTCTTAAATAACAAACCATGTTCTGTCAAACTGCATTTTTGTCTTACCTCCATATCCCCAGATGTGTAACTCCCTTTTCTTTCTAATTACCATAGTCATCTTGGGTTAATCGTGCAGTTGATGCTGATGTACCTTCTATTTCTGAAGCTTAACATTTCATAGATAAGACTACCTTTTTCTAAAAACTTACTGATACCTTAATTCAGATACCAAATTGAATTATGCTTTAGAGCTAATTGTGATTTTTATCATATGGAAAGCTTACAGCATGAGAAGTGATTAGTAAATACTGAAAAATGAAATGTGTTTTCACTAAAGTAGTTGTTAAGTGTGTGTGTGCATGTATATAAAAGTCTTGAATATTTTTGGCTCACTGGTTCATTTTCCAGAAGCATTGAAAATATGGTTTTGTATTTCCAGTTTATTTTAGTCCCTTCTTTGTTACATACTTGTTTATCAGTTTGTTCTTGTCTTTTTTTAGTCACCAAAGGAGACTTTAAGTCCCATTTTTTAGCCTTGGATGCATTCAGTTTTAAGGGAATGAAATAAGGGGAGAAGAGTAACTTACTTTCTCCATTTTAACTTCTTAACTCTTGGACTCTTTGAGGAAGGGAAAGCTATTTGAGAATCTCACTGCATCAGTCACTGACTAGGACAGTTGTGGGGATTGCTTGAAGCTGAGATGACATCATCTGAATAGACATCTACTAAATGTCAGACAATGCATTGTACACTTAATGATCTTGTAGTTATCAGAAGAGTGGTTAAGGTGCCTGCAAAGGTGAAGTATTAGATTGGCAACCCTCATGCCATCTACTCTTCAGTAGTGAAATGAACACAGACCCTTTGCCTTGTGTGTACAGTTTGCGACAGTGGTTTACCAATTGATTGAAAATGTTATTCTAGAGGTTTGTTTTTAATATCAGGTGTGCTGACTATAAGCATATACTCTACTATTGTAAAATTGGTTTTTAAAGTTAGTATCTCCTTATTTTGCTGTTCACTTACCAGACTTTTTAAAAAATTAGGTCAAAACCAGGATTAGAAATTGGGAATTTTTCATATATATCTTCCCTTGATTACTTTCATATTTTGTCACAGATCTGTATTCTGCTCTGTCAGAACATGGCATTTCTTCCAAGTTTTTCCATCATTTTCTGATTAATTACATTTGCTTTAAAATGTATTTAAAGTTATTGAAATTCAACTTTTAATTTTAATATTTTTCCTGGAGAGTAAATTTTTGTTTGTTTGTTTGTTTAAGATGGAGTTTCGCTCTTGTTGCCCAGGCTGGAGTGCAATGGCACGATCTTGGCTCACTGCAACCTCTGCCTCCTGGGCTCAAGCGATTCTCCTGCCTCAGCCTCCCGAGTAACTGGGGTTACAGGCTTGCACCACCATGCCTGGCTAATTTTGTACTTTTAGTAGAGACAGGGTTTCACCATGTTGGTCAGGCTGGTCTTGAACTCCTGACCTCAAGTGATCCATCCCCCTTGGCCTCCCAAATGCTGGGATTAAAGGCATGAGCCACCGCGCCCGGCTGTGCCTAGATTTTTAAATGCTACTGGGAAATTGCTGTAGACCTTAGAATATGACAGCAATGTTAAGTTTACCATAGAGCATATATTTAGTATTTAATATACTAGAGGATAAAAACATTATTGCAGATCCATATTTATTTGTGTGTGTATATGTACATATGTATATATATTTCCCTATGGGAGTATTTTAATAGTTAATGTTGTCCTTCTGTTTGAAGTACTATTTTTATGTCTTTTTTTCTTTTTTTGAGTTGGAGTTTCGCTTATCACCCAGGCTGGAGTGCAGTGATGCAATTTCGGCTCACTGCAACCTCCGCCTCCTGGGTTCAAGCAATCCTCCTGCCTCAGCCTCGCAAGTAGCTGGGACTACAGGTGCACACCACCATGCCCAGCTAATTTTTGTATTTTTAATAGAGACAGGGTTTCACCATGTTGGCCAGGCTGGTCTCAAACTCCTGAAAGGTGATCCACCCACCTCGGCCTCCCAAAGTGCTGGGATTACAGGCGTGAGCCACCGTGTCCGGCCTATTTTTATGTCTTTAATTGGAGAAAGTAAGTGTAGAGAGAAAAGCATAGGATGACTATGGTTGGTCCCATGTAAAATTTTCCTTACCCCCTTGTAACCTTTGTTTAAAATAAAGAAATGACGGCCGGCGCGGTGGCTCAAGCCTGTAATCCCAGCACTTTGGGAGGCCGAGACGGGTGGATCACGAGGTCAGGAGATCGAGAGCATCCTGGCTAACACGGTGAAACCCCGTCTCTACTAAAAACTACAAAAAACTAGCCGGGCGAGGTGGCGGCGCCTGTAGTCCCAGCTACCCGGGAGGCTGAGGCAGGAGAATGGCGTGAACCCGGGAGGCAGAGCTTGCAGTGAGCTGAGATCCGGCCACAGCACTCCAGCCTGGGTGACAGAGCGAGACTCCGTCTCAAAAAAAAAAAAAAAAGAAAGAAATGACTACTGTTAATTACAGTTCCCGTGTCTTTAGAAGAAAGCTGTGGTCCTACTTCTCTTCTGTGACTACTTTTACATTGCTTTGTACACAAACGAAACTGAGTACTACATTGAGACATTGTCTATTTAGCAGTCTGAGTGAACCATTTTTCTTAGCCATGTAGGTCTTGGGGAAGCAGTAGGTGGTGGTCCATTCTGAATTTAGAGTGAGAATACATTGTAGGTTAAGGCCATTATGAAGCCAAGCTCAAGTCTGTGTGGAGCAGTAAGGCTTCAGGTTATTCTGTTCTCTTAATCAACATACTCTGAAAAGAAATGCAGGAATGACAAGATGCATATTTCCTAAAAATAGATTCATTTATATTTTTGATGCATGATACAGGTTTACATCTGTGGGAGAGTATTTGAATATTATGTTCATAAAATAGCGAGTGGAATAAGAGAAAAAGCACTCCACAAACTGCTGGAAAACTTTTTGTTTTGGATACCATGACAACAAAAATAATTATGATGGTAACTAATGCTTGAGTGCTTGTATGTGAGGCCCTGGGCTCAGCAGTTTGCTTTAAGCATCCTGTGCTAATCCTCAAGACATCCTGTGAAAGGTTAGAGGTAGCCTAATGAGAAAATGGAAGCTCAGTGAGGTTCCATGACTGGTCTGAGGTCACCTGGTTAGCAACTGGCAAAACCAGGATTCTAAACCCAGATCTACTAGGCTTCACAGCTGTGTAAAATCTTAACCACTGTGTACTCCCCTCAACCCCAGTTATGTATTGTCTTGGTATATATATTTTAAATGTTCTGTTTTAGATATGAACTTCTTTGTTTCTCAGTCATATAGTGAGAAATTCATAATTCTCCCAGAGGTTTTTCTATGTGGAAAAGACAGTGCCATCTTTGACTTCTTAGACTGCAAAGTTTTATTGTCCAGATTATCAGCAGTTGGAATTTTTTATTGGATATGTAGATATAAATAATACTTTTCAACCTATTTCTTGTTGGATTGATCAAAATGCTGGATTTATAACTTTTTTGGTCTTATAGTTTGGGATATAGCATTCACTTAATCAATTTCGTGAAATGATTCTGCTTCCAAAATTGTAAATATAGCTGTGAAGATCTCAATTCAGACTTACATTTGTAGTAGAAGTCCTAATTGGTTAATTTTAATCTAATTTTTCATGTATCATGATTTTTCCACTGAGTGTCAGGTCTTTTACTTGAATTATTTCTAAGCACCAAAGATGACTTTGAACTTATATCTGTTGGCTTAAAGGTATATGCAAATCTCAATGATTTTGATTTTTTAAAAATTGGTGAAATATACATTTCTATCCTTAAGAATGCTTATTTTCTTCAGAAAAATTTTTTCAAAATGTCTCTTACCCAATTTGTATAAACACGTAGTTTAAGGTAGTCCTTCATTTTACAGCCAAATAGGGAAGAGGGTCAGTGGATACAGATTTTCTGTTAGCATATTACAGTCAGTAATAAAAATGTAACATTAAATGTATATTCAAATAATAGTTGCTAAAATATTAGCAGACATTGTGATTAGATAATAAAGATATCTTTTTTATTTTACTTCATTACTTGGTAAATAAGGGATTAGTTTTGACATTTCTAGACCAAACTTCATGTTTATTCCTTTTGGTGTTTGGTTGTATGAATACATAATTAGATTTGGGGGTAAAGCCCAGAAATTGGCCCATTATCCATTTTTTAATGTTTGGCTGTCTTAACATGCCACTGGTACTAAAGTTGATTCTTAAAGTACAACATGCTGAAATTCCTAAATTGATATTCTTTGCAATACTTGGAATACTTTTCCCCACCACCTATTTTAAGCTAGATTTTTGGAGGGATAGGGTGGGGGGTGGTGATGTAGTTGGATTTGTTTAAACACACACATATATAATGAGAAAGGAAATAATAGCATGGCTTTTTTTCTGTAAAGTCAAGCACTTACCAGTTTTTCTCTGCTCCTTAATTTTATAGAGCCAGAATGAAGAATGGGGAGGTTTGTCTGAGGATATCTTATGATAAAGAGCAGTCTAAGGCTTTAGTCCCTTTGATCCCCAACTTATTTATTGGTAACTACTAAATTTACCATTTTTGTGGCATGGATAAAATGGAGTGCTATGCAAATACTGTTGCACGTGAGATGATTTCTAAGTCCTTGCTTGATCCGTGAAGATCAAATAGCTAAATACTGGGCATTTGGGCTTTAACCCTTAGCGGTTGATGCATGATGATGTTGATTAGCGCTTTGAGATGTGTCAACCTTTCTTTTTTATACTAACAGCATCATTTTGAAATTTGTGGTGTTTCTTTCTTTTGAGCTTTGTTTGCTGTTGGTATTTTTTCTCACTAATCTGTGAAATGCAAAATAAGTGAGGTACCAAAAGCAAGCATTATACTCATGAATTTGCTTTTACTTCGAGATGATCCACTTTATGAATAGATTTACTGGATTTGCAGCTGTTTATCTGCCTCATCTAGAAAGTGGTACTCTACGGAGGATTAGTGCTGCTAAAATTGATTTGTTTTAGTGCTGGGGGCTGCATGATATATCTTAGTACTATGCTCTATTTTTGTGAAAGTAATAATCTGTGGGACTGCATACAAATGGAAAGGTAAGAATCTTAGGAGAAAAGTGATTTCTTTTAAAAAATGAAGCTTTTGTAACAAAATTATTTTAATAAGTACTTTTTGAAGTATTGAATAACATATCTTTTAATATGAAGTTTTGGTTTGATATAATTAAGAGTATTTGGGCTGAGCCCGGTGACCCACGCTTGTAATCCCAGCACATTGGGAGGCTGGGGCAGGTGGATCGCTTGAGCCCAGAAGTTTGAGACCAGCCTGGGCAATGTGGTGAAACCCCGTGCTTACAAAAAGTTAAAAAAAAAAGACTAGCTGGGCATGATGGTGTGTGTGTCTATAGTCCCAGCTAGTTGGGAGGCTGAGGCGGGAGGATTGATTGAGCCCAGGAGGTCCAGGCTGTAGTGAGCCATGATCATGCCACTATATACCAGCCTGGGTGGCAACGGAACTAAACCTTGCTGGAAGGAGAGGAGAGGAGAGAGAGAGAGAGGAGGGGAGGGGAGGGGAGGGGAGGGGAGGGGAGGAGAGGGGAGGGATATTTGGGTGTGCTAGTCAAACTCGAGAATATCTTAAACTGTTTTAAAAAACGAGATGCTTCCAAATATATACAATAATGTCATTTAATAGCAAAAAGCATTTTGATATAAATCCTCTTAGAATTTGCTTAAATAAGACAACTTGTATAACTCCTTTGTAATTACTACTGTTCATGTTAAAACCTTCAAGCCTAACTCTTTCTTTTAACTTGGGTTAAAGTTAACAAGACTATAGTCTTTTATTGCCAGTGTACTTTAGTTTTTTATAGGTAAACTCAATCAGGGTTTATTATAACAAATTCTGGATAAAATGGAGTTTGATTACATTAATGCTTGAAATGGAAATGGTTGAAAAGAAGGGCAGAAAGCAGGACAAATGTTGCCTTTCATTTTACATTTAATAAGAAACAATTTGGCCAGGCACGGTGGCTCAGACCTGTAATCCCAGCACTTTGGAAGGCTGAGGTGGGTGGATCACTTGAGGCCAGGAGTTTGAGATCAGTCTGGCCAACATGGCGAAACCCCATCTCTACAAAAAATACAAAAATTAGCTGGGCGTGGTGGCGCACACCTGTAGTCCCAGTTACCTGTGGGACTGAGGCACAAGAATGGCTTGAACCCGGGAAGCAGAGGCTGCAGTGAGCCGAAATCTGGCCAGTGCACTCCAGCCTGGGTGACAGAGTGAGATTCTGTCTCAAAAATAAATAAATAAAATAATTTGGCCAGTGTCCTTATTCACTGGTTCTCAGGTTGCAATCATTTTGCTTTGTTTGTTTTTGAGCCTTTTTTCTTTGTATGCTTTTCAAAATTTTGAGGATTTTCCCCTTGCTATGTCTATTCTACTTTTCTTTTCTTAAATGCTGATCCTGACCTAGTAATTTGAATTCATGAGCCCTAGGGTTGGAACCTGCACAGGGACCTGCAAAGAGAATAGTCTGTGGTGTCGGCGGTGATTTTTTTTTTTTAATTAAAAAATACTTTCTGAAAAATTTCAGGTTCGAGTCCTTTTTTCACCTACTGACATTTTCTTTTGTTTCCTCTGATGCCTTTTTTAAAAACTAAAAATTCCCATTCTGGAAAAATTAGCAAATACAGGCAAACACACTAGAATATAATCTTACCCACCAACTAGAGCCAATTAGATTAACTCAGTGGTTCCCATGGGGTGGGAGTGGTGCAGTTGTGCCCCTCTAGGGGACACTGGGTAGTGTTTGGACACATTTTTGATTGTCACAACTTGGGGTGCAGTGCTACCGGCATCCAGTAGGTAAAGACCAAGGATGCTGCTGAGAATTCTGCAGTGCACAGGATAGCCCCTTTAGAACAAGGAATTATCTGGCCTCACATGTCAGCTGTACCCAGGTTAAGAAGCCTTGGTTTAACTTAACACTATGGAGTAAAGATTCCATTTACATTTATAGACTGCTATATCTTTTCAATATTATATGTAGGCCACAGTATAAATAACTGGCTAAAAATTAATCTAAAATGCAAAAAATCAAGAAAGGATAAATGTGCTTAAGAACACACAAATAGCTATAAAAATCATTCCTAGGCCGGGCGTGGTGGCTCACGCCTGTAATCCCAGCACTTTGAGAGGCCTAGCAGGTAGATCACGAGGTCAGAAGATCGAGACCAACCTGGCCAACATGGTGAAACCCTGTCTCTCCTAAAAATACAAAAATTAGCTGGGCATGGTGGTGTATGCCTGTAATCCCAGCTACTTGGGAGGCTGAGGCAGGAGAATCACTTGAACCAGGGAGTTGGAGGTTGCAGTGAGGTGAGATAATGCCACTGCACTCCAGCCTGGCGACAGAGTGAGACTCTGTCTCAAAAAAAAAAAAAAAAGTCATCGCTGTGATTCACCAAAATTACCTCTACGTAATGACCAGTTACTGGGGAGACAGTCTATGATTGACTTTAGAATCCAACCTACAGCAAGGCTTGTAGGATGTCACTGTATAATTTAATTTCCTCAACAACAGCCAAATCTGTTAACTTCTATTAAGGTAATTGAGTTTTTATGTGGAAACTGAATTGAGTATACCCTGCAGACAGAACACGTTTGAATTTTCTGCCAGTCTCCCCAGCCACTTTAGGGATTTGTTAATTTCTTAAAGGAGAAATAGTTCAAATGACCAGAATTTACATATATAGACTTTTGTTGCATATATAGACTATTTTGTTGTTGTTGTTCTCTGGCATCCTATTAGCCGTAAAGGTTTTACTTAGTAAAGATATTTAGTAGCATTTGAGTATTTGAAATTCTGTGATTCCAAGAAATCTTTTACCTTTGGAAAACCCTGATTACATTTAGGGTATTCCAAGGCAAATACAATACAGCATGTCCTAAAACATGCTTAAAATATTTCTTTGCAGTCTAAAATTATATTTGCTAGCTGGGCACAGTGGTACACTTCTATAATCCCGGCTACTTGGAAGGCTGAAGTGGAAGGATTCCTTGAGCTCAGAAGTTTGAGACCAGCCTGGGCAACATAGTGAGACCCTCACTCTTAACAAATATATTTGCTAAGTTAATTATTCTGCCTTTTTTTGTTTGTATATTTGTTTTGAGACAGGGTCTCACTCTGTCACCAAGGCTGGAATGCAGTGGCGCCACCATGGCTCACTTGCAGCCTTGAACACCTGGGCTCAAGTGATCCTCCCACCTCAGCCTCCCTAGTGGCTGGGATTACAGGTGCACACCACCATGCCCAGCTAATGTTTTAAAAATTTTCGGTAGAAGTGGAGTCTCGCCATGTTGCCAGGGGTGGTCTCGAACTCCTGGGTTCACGCAATCCTCCCACCTTGGCCTCCCAAAGTGCTGGGATTACAGGCGTGAGCCAGTGCACCTGGCCTCTTCTTTTTTATTTTAAAAGCACAATTAACTGCTAAAGTGATTTGTCTTTAGTATTTGATAACGAATGGGTTTTAGAGCGTTGTTTATAAGATGTAGCAAATTATCCTCATCATTATTTTTAAGACAAATTTATAAGACAAATGTAATAGAAGTAGATCAATAGCACAATAGAAAAAGATGACAGAAAACATGAATATGTAATTCACAGATGAAGGTAAAACAAATGGTCTTTTTATTAAGGGAATGAAAATTTAAAAATCAACTAGACCCTTTTTTTTGTTGTTTCTTCTTGGATTGGCAAAGATAAGCACTTAAAAGTTGTATTTTCTTTTGGATGATTAGTTTAGTTATGTCTACTAATGACTAAATGTGTGCGTACCTTTTGACCCATTAGTTATACTTCAAAGAATTTTATGCAACAAAAATGTACTGAGACACACTGCTTAGTATAATAAGCCATTGAAGCTTACCTAAATATTCATCAATGAGAAATAGGTTAAGAAAACTATGGTACAACCATACATGAAACTGATATACCTGTAAAAGAAAGGAGATCAATTTTTTTTTTTTTTGTAATAATATGGAAGGATACTCAAAGTATATCACGTGAGAAAAGATCTAGGAACAGGATATTTATATTATTTATATTATTATTATTATTATTTTGTTCTTTGTAGGGACAGGGTCTCACCATGTTGCCCAGGCTTAGGAGCAGGATATTAGCTAACTTGTGTTACCTCTGAAAATCTTTGAAGTTCCCCCTGCTCTTTTTTCCAGAAGTGTAAAAACAAGCATATATTTAGTATTATACATTTTTAAAAAATGGAAAAATGCTGCTGTGTGAATGAAAGAGTATACATCGTGTTGCTCCAGATGGTAAAACTAGAGTAGAATTTACTAAAATAAAGTTTCAGCACGTAAAGTAAAGCACTTCTCTGCTCTTGGCCATTTTAGACACTAACCATCTGGAGCAACCATGTAACTCTTGCCACTCATTGCTAACTTAATGTAAAAAAAAAAATCGCTTGAGTTTCTTAACACTTCACAAATGCTTGTAAGACTGACACCGGGAGCCCTGTCATCTAAAAGGCACCTTATAGAGTGCTTTCAATTCTTCTGTTTTTTTTTCATTCATTGCTCAAAATAGATCATAGTAAGATTAGATACTCTCTGGCCTTCTTGGTCTTTGACACAAGGAAGAGGGTTCCAGAGTTGAGAGTAAGGACTTTGCATCCTTTGCCATAGAATTCGATTAGGGTCAATAAAAAGGACCATTGTGTTCTAGAATGTGAAGGACGAAGGATACCACTTTATAGTGCAAGGAATAAGTGAAGAAGTCCTTTTATAAGGAAAACTGCAGTAGAGCAATAACTTGAAATTACACTTATTTATATTTACTTTTCATTAAATGTAAATTATTTTACTACATTGTACTAGTAGAAAGAGAATCAGCAGTTTAGGCATTCAGTCATGGATATTCAATACCATTGGTTTACTTAAGCACTTCTCATGTCAACAAGGCTTAAGCCTGCAGATAACTCCTAGTTTATCAGTGTTCATTATAGCTTCCTGGTTGGTTTTACTTGTGAGTCATAAGCCTAGTATGGTGAATATCTAGGAAATTTCATGGTAACAGGGCTTGTCTTAGGTTTTGAGAACAGGTGTAACTTGACTTCTCTCTGCTGTTTGTCATCCTACACTTCCCACTACATCTGGTCCTTTTTTTAGGGTGCTGAGAACAACATTTTTCTTCATGCAGGGGAAAGTAGAAGTGCATGTCTTCTAAGAAGGACAAATAGGAATAGAATAAAAGAAAAAGTATATTGGGGCCGGGCGTAGTGGCTCATGCCTGTAATCCCAGCACTTTGGGAGGCTGAGGCGGGTGGATCGTGAGGTCAGGAGTTCGAGACCAGCCTGGCCAAGATGGTGAAACCCCATGTCTACTAAAAAAAAAAAAAAAAATAGCTGGGTGCAGTGGCGGGTGCCTGTAATCCCAGCTTCTCAGGAAACTGAGGCAGGAGAATTGCTTGAACCCGGAGGTGGAGGTTGCAGTGAGGTGAGATCATGCCACTGCCCTCTAACCTGGGTGACAGAGCAAGATTCTGTCTCAAAAAAAAAAAAAAAACAAGTATATTGGAAGGGAGAATGGGAATGGAATCAAAATCATGGTCTTGGATGAGAAGAGTCTCCTTGGTTTTGTGGTGATAATGGGGTAAAGCTGTAGACTTTTTTTTTTCCTTTAATTCATGAGTAAGATGAGCAAAATTGAGAAAGTGTCATTTTCTTGGCCTTGAGAAATGACATTATCTAAAGGAGAATCGTTGGGACTGGGGAGAAGGGGAGGGGTGTATAGCTTGAAGACAGTGTGAGGAGTTGGCAGTAGACTTAGTGGGGAGCAAATTAGTGAGGAGCAAAAAAGATTTCCTGGGATTCAAGGCCCGTTTCAGGTTGAAATAATACATTGTCATCCTTATTCAAATAATAGGTTTCCAGAGAACCTGTACTAAGGACAATATGTGGTTTATAGTTATATAATACAACTAGATTAAAAATTTTTTTTCTTACTGTTTTCATTCTGGCCTTTATTCCCACTTAATTGAAATCACTGGGGTTTTAGTGTTGTAAGAAACTGATAGTTATGCTAAGTATTATATGTGACTGTTTCCTGCAGGTACCCAGGGGAAGAACAAAATAGTAGGCCTAGGCCTGCACAGGGTCCCTTGTGTGCTATGACAGACTTTACTCTAACCCTTCCTAATTCCTAATTGATATAATTTGTATGTGACTCACAAGAGGTACTGGTGGTAAGAGGGCGATTCAATTATAAGCTGGAGTTTGTAATTGAATCTACTTTCTTTGTATCTGAAAGAAAAATATTTTTGTTAATTATGGGCATATCATTTAGCTAAAAAATTACCTTAAATGTTAAGTGGTCCTTAAGGCATTTATAACGGAATTTTTCAGACCCTAGCAGTCTAAACTGGGAAATTATTTAAAATGTTATTAAAGCAACTTAAAATGGTAAAAATAATAGATTTATTTTTATGCATTTTAGAGTTTCTTTTCTTCTTGAAGGATGTTTTTCCAATGAGGGGTTTCTCTCTATGAAGAATATTCTCACAATTAATAGATGCTAATTTCTTACTTAAGTACAGTAATATGGATCATTGGCTGTAAAGAATAGTTTGGCTTATCATCAACCCTTTTCTTTCCTAAAAGTGGTAAAAGGTGTGTCAGAGTGTAAGTGGTGGAAATGCCTGGGTGGTCACATTGAGAATTGTTCCTGTAGAATTGTTGGTGTAGTTCATAGTAAGTCTCCTGGGGAGGAATGGTTGCGTACTCGGCCCTATTTGGGAAACCACCTCTTTTAATGAGCATAAGCTCTCGATGGTTGGTTTTTACATAGTATGATAGAAAATTAAGAGAGAAAAGAAAAAGATGAAAAACTATAATATAAAGCCTCAAAGAACTGGTATTATTTAGTTAAAAGGTATTTGACAGATTGGTATTATTTAGGCAAAAGGTTATTTGACAGACTTAAACTTTTCTTGTTCTCTCTCCAGAAAACAGAGACTATGTATCACAGCAAGAGTTTCATTGGGTTTAAGAAAGCGTACTAGAATACGTGCTGGAGTACTGACATGCATCAAAATGTAGTAGGATATATAAATTCAGTTTGTAATTACAATTTTGTCAAGTTGTTATTATATTTTAGCATTACCTGAAAAGTCTAATTACATTAAATCCCAAGGGATAGTCCCAATTACTTCATTAAACTGATATTTTCATAGGGAATTTTGCTTGGATAATGATCCATTATTGGGGCTTATAATTTATTTTTTACACAGAATATGGAAATAGGTTCAGAGGTTCATTGACAAAAAAGCATTCATTAAATACTGTGAATCACTAATGCCATTGATACAGAAGAATTTCCCTATGAAAATGTGAGCTTCTGTAAGAAAATGAAGTAGTTGGGAGTTTAATTCTTATTAATATGATTTTAACTTGCTGCTTCATACCACTATATTCTGAGTCGGGGGAAAAGGGCAGCTATCTCTTTAAAATATTTAGGAATTCTTTGAGGATTAAAATGTAACTGGCTTTTGTCCTCAGATACTTTTGTAATTAATGGTTGTGTAAGTTTAGGGATTTGTTAGATATTTTTCTTGGAACAGTTTACATGATTTTGTAGTTGAACATTTCAAAGTTTCAACTTGAATAAATATTAAAATGAGGATACTTTAAAGACACTCAAATAAGCAATTTTAAACTTGCTTTCTGATGGGGATATAATCCCTTTGCGAGTCTGAAGGATGATGGGCCCTCTCCCCAGGAAAATTTGTACATCATTTTGTTTCTAATTTCAGGGAACTCTCGGAGCCCTAGAAGTCCTTCTGTAGACACTCAAATCTGTTTGGAGAGTTCATTAAAATCTGTCTTGAGGATTTTTTAAAAAGTAATATCCTCAGTCTCAGTCAAATTTTTTGCTTTTGTAGGTATAAGTAAACAGTCAAAAACCTTCATTGCTACTTAAAATACCAGATGAGTGACTACTTTTCCACTTTTTATTGGGAAAGATTTTTCTATAGGTTCTTTAGTTTATATAATACAAATGAACTAATGAATTTAAACACTGGTGGAAGGGGAATATTCTAATTGAATTTTCGGTCAACTCAGTATTGACCAGATGACTTACACTGAAAATCTTTTCATAATATTAGTAATAAATATAGTGTTTTAGGATTTTGTAAAATTTCCGGAGGATGTCTGTCATCAGTTTGAACACTATATATAGTAAAGTTAGAAAGAAATGAATCTAAAGTCTTGGGCATTGTTTAGAAGTTAAATATTCAGCCTTAAACCAAAGAATGAAAGCAAACAGAAACTTAAGTTTTAGTTATCTTTACTGTGAACTAAATGTTCTAGAAATCTGATTGTGTCTGTGTCAGTTTGTATACTGTGTGTAAGAATGTATGCATTTCTTTTGTAGCCACGTCATGAATATTTTAATGTCCCTGTGTACTAAATGACTACTCATCGAGTATGCAGAATTTCACAGAGGAAATAGAATGCTGATATACATATGAAAGAAAATATCCACAGCATGGTGATTTATTATCTTGTATAATAATAGTAGAACATTTCAGAACTAGTACTTTTATGATTGTATTTTTTCCTGTTCACATTCCAAACTTTTCTGTTTTATTTCATTCTATATGTGATCTTGATATAGCTCATTCCTCTCTGCAACTGATTTAATCTCATCTTGACAAAATATGACCTAGAAGTGTTTTGAGTAATATTAAATCTTAAACACATACATACTATCATTAATGAACCATCTGTGATTTATAAGAGGAAAACATGACAATCATTAAAATGTTTACCAAAGAAAATATAGCTGAAGTGCTAGGTCAAAATAAGCAGTGCTGTAATATATAGTATGGTTTGGTCTTCAAATATTGAGGTTAAAAAAAGAAACTATTTTGTGTGATTATCTTACAATCTGTATGAGCGAATGTGTTCTAATGTATCACATAAAAGTATATGTGAAAATAGTACAAGAAACTAAAATTAATTTGTACCATTATATAACATTTAAGGTTAAAACATTCAGTGTTAAGAAATTCTGTAGTGCCACATTTATGGAATCACATTTGTGCTATATAATAATATCAAACAGTCCCTTTAAGAACTTATTAGAGAGCTATGTCTGAAGTCTGTTCTGCGATATCTGTTGCTTAATAACTCTTTCAAAGCATTAATACTGAGTTATATAGTTCAAAAATTCTAATATTCAGTTTAATACCTAAATACTTATATTTTACTAGTGATGGCATTCTAATATATTGATTCCTCATTTAAATACTTAATGCTTTGTTAACTGTGGCATTATATTTCTGAATTTTAAAACCTTTAATATTGGTAACTGTTGCATATTCTTTTAATAAAACATGCAGCCTATTTTATTATAAAAGGAAAACAATTCATTGTTTATATCTAGCAAGCATAAAGCCTAAGTAAGTTATTAAACAGAATTTCACAAGATGTTCAAATCGATTTACCACTGAAAGAAGATTTATGAAAATGTGTTTTGACCAAACTTAGTATTAGGCAGGTACACAGATAAGATTTTCCATTCTTAACATTCTCACTGTAATGCACTACATTTGAAGCACCTGGATGTGCTATCAAATGGGAAATTTAGCATTATATATTGGAAGCATTGAGAAACATTGGTCTTTCATTTCTATTTTTCCCCTCCTTTCCTCCTCCTGCCCCACAATATGTTATTCATCTGGTTTTAATGCTACATAAATATGCATTGTCTCATGCCTGTTTGTGTTGGATGCCTTGTGCTAAGCTGTAACAAAATGTTGCTTCTTTTGCTATCTGTATACAGCTGCTTGCTTTAAATTAGTAGATTCTGAAATAGCTTTCCTTGCATGTCTAAAATAAAAGTATTGCATGTACTTCGTCTCATGTGAATGACTTTTTTTCTTTTCCATCCCTCATAAAATAACGTTTTATATGTTCATTTTCTAGGCAAATTTTTAAAATTGTGGTTAAAAACACATTAACACAGAATTCACCATCTTACGCAGTTTTAAGTGTACGGTTCAGTTATGTTAAGTATATTCACATTGTTGTGCAGCAGATCTGCAGGACTTTTTCGTCTTGCAGAACTGAAACTCTATACCCATTAATCAGCAATTCCCCATATCCCCCTCTCTCCCAGCCCCTGGCAACCACAATTCGACTTTCTGTTTCTGTAAATTTTACGACTTTAGATAACAGTTTTTCTCCGTAATTTTGAGCTACAATTTCAGTGTGAAGTTCCATTTTATATTATCAACACAATTTATTTTAAAACTCTACCTGTACAAGTCTCACAATAATAAAATATGTAAATAATTATTTGAAACTAGGCCTTTTAGAAAGGGCAGATATTTTCAATAATGCATATTTGATAAGCAGTATGATTATCTTCAGGAATGCTATATAAGATTGCAGGCAGTGAGCACATGGGGAAAAGTCTGACCAGCTCCAAGGAGTAGCTGTGGGACATTTTTACATGGAGAAGCTGAGAATGTAAACTGTGTAGAATTCAATGGAGGCATTATTTAATTGATACATTCAAGGCTACATGAACTTTTAAACTATTTAACATTACATGGAAATAATTATTTTAAATTTTTCTTGAATATGTGATTTAGATGTCATTCTCTCAGTGTATTTAATGCTTAAGGCTAAATATAAATGAAAGAGATTGGCTTACATCACTCTTGGGTGTTGTATCATTTCCACTGGACTTTCTTAAAAAACTTAATCATGAAAACTTCAAGACTCACGAGTATAGGAAATAGTATAAAGAACCCTTGTGTACACATCGCTGAGCTTCAAGAACCATCAACTTAATACTGTTTACCCAACCACTCCCCAGATTTTTGCCTCAGTATCTTAGAGCAAGTCTTAGACATCTTTTGTCAGTTTGTCTTTAATACTTCAGCCTGTGTCCCTAACAGATAAAGTACCATGCCCAACAAAATTAACAGGAATTAATAATTAATATCTTGTGCCTGGCTCAGTTTTTCCTAATTGTCTGAAAAATGCCTTTTTATATTTGGTTTGTTAGAATCAGATTCCAACCAAGACTCTCACGTATCTGATTGATGTGTCTTTTAAGTCTCTTTTAATCTTTAACAAGTCTTCTGCTTTATCCCCCCTTGCCATTTTTTTTAAAAAAAACCAGGTCATTTATGCTGCAGGATGTCTTACCTTATGGATTTGGCCATCGTATTCATGTGGCAATGTTTAGCTGTTCTTATATCCCTCATCTCTGTTTAGATCTGTAACCTGACTAGATTGAGGTTCAATTTGAGGGGGCAAGAATACTTCATAGGTTAGACTCTTTTTAAGAAAATACCTTTTTCACTAAAGCTGATTTTTACCCATTTTTATTACTATGCAGACATACTAAAAGGTCATCATATGAGCTTTATAAGTAGAATTGGTATATGGTACTTGCATTTAATAATAAATGCTAAATCATTTAGATTTCCATTGTGTAACTGTATCACCTAACATTTTGGAGCACTTTAATAAATTAGGCAGAACCTTAACTCACTTAATCTCAACATATGAGGGTAAGTACTATTATCCACGTTTTCCAAATAAGGAAACAGACCGTAGAGTTTAAGTAATTTACTTAAGATTACACCATGAAGTGCTTGATTGCAATTAATATTCTAAAGATTTATGGTTTAATATAATTTCTCTTCTCCTTGTTTTGTGCTGTACCATGATTAGGATGCAAAAGTAAGTTTATTACTGGATACCAAAAATGTATATTATTTTCCCTCATTAAAATATAGTGTTGCCTTTTAATTATAAAATTCATTGCTAGTAATACCTGAAAGTTGGCCTCCTTGGTCCTTTATTTTGTGATTTGCAAAAAAATTAGCCACTTCGGAAAATTTTTAAATATTTTTTTTCTGGATATGCTTGCTTTGTTTTGAACTCCTTTGACATTTAAAAACCAGTATTGGTTGCTACATAGAATAAAAATGCCTTTGGCCCAGGGCATTCTTTCTATATGTGGCCTCTAGTGATGCCATTGGTTGCACTGGGGAGGTCTGGGAAGATAGCTGTTTCTGAAGACTTGCTGCTGTGGACACAGTTAACTAAAAACTCCAAGAGGAAGACATTTCTATAAATGCATGTGACAAAAAGCATGGAACACAACATTAGGCTAAGAACTGTGGGAACTCGGAGGGAAGAGGTTTTGAATTTTACCACTAAGATAACTTATCTTTCATATATATGTGAGTAGCAGTGATTTCATAAATTGCCAACTGGTTTGCACTGGGCTTGACTGCTTTTTGCATGACAGCAATGGCATCTAGCACATCGGTAGGTAATTAGCAGGTACTTAATGCTGAAAACGTCCTTTTGTGGTCTCCAATGTTTGGGGCACAAAACCCTAAATAACCAATGACTGTCACTAGTAAAATGCTACAGTGACACAAAATTGCTTTCTTGAGTCTCTAAAACAAGCATGTTCTTCCATGTCAATTTTTCACATTCTCAAGACTCCCTGGATCTGCTTACCAGAGTCTCACATTTTCCCTCCACAGGAAGCTGAAACCCCACGTAGTGTTCTTGAAGAAATTGGACTGACATAACTCTCCTCCCTTGTTGATGACTTCTTGTGGCATTTCACACACTGTAGATGGTCACTCCCTTCATGTCCATGTTAGCTAATGGTGTAAGATGATGTCTTGTCAGTATTACTGTTTTGCTAAGCCGCTTCATTCATGCCTACACAATTTTTTTTAAAGGGAACTTTAGTTAATTAAGTGATAAGGGACTTAAATATGAATTAGAACGGTGCAGAAAAAGATCCTTTTCTGGATATTTTAAGGTTTAAAGGTCAGTTTCTCTTATCTGATTATGTGCACATATGAAAATGGCACATATACATGTAAAATCAATCAGGCAGTATACATTTATTATTGCATTTGACAAAGGAAACTCTTAAATTATAATGTGAAACCTGGTTTTATGAAACCAAAGACTAGTGCAGCATTTCAGTATATGCAAAAAAAAAAAAAGGAATTGACATGTCACATATCAAATGAATGGAAACTTAACTTCGTTGAAACTTTAAAAAGCAAATTTACTCCAAAGACTTGTATTGGAAATTACATACCTTTTTTTTTTTTTTTTAAAGGAATACAGATTATTATTATTTTTTTTTTTTTATTTTTTATTTTTTTTTTGAGACGGCGTCTTGCTCTGTGGCCCGGGCGGGAGTGCAGTGGCCGGATCTCAGCTCACTGCAAGCTCCGCCTCCCGGGTTCACGCCATTCTCCTGCCTCAGTCTCCCGAGCAGCTGGGACTACAGGTGCCAGCCACCTCGCCCGGCTAGTTTTTTTGTATTTTTTAGTAGAGACGGGGTTTCACCATGTTAGCCGGGATGGTCTCGATCTCCTGACCTCGTGATCCGCCCGCCTCGGCCTCCCAAAGTGCTGGGATTACAGGCTTGAGCCACCGCGCCCGGCCACAGATTATTTTTAATGACTAAATTGGAATACTTCTTACACTAAAAATTATTTCTTAGGCATTCTGAATCTGGGATGAGAAACAGGATTGTTTCACAGTAGTAAGCACATAATTTTTAAGGCCAAGGCACATTCGACTCCTGAGATGAATTTTTTGTGGTCATAATCACATACTTAGTTGAGTTGTTTTTGATGCCCCAAAATAAAGTGAGAATGTTAATTTTCCAGGAATTCTTCATAACAGTATCTTACAAAAAACGAGTTGCTGTCTTCACAGTGTTATGTGTAAAGTCATTGTTTAAAGCATGAATGTTCCCTCTGGGGTATTTGTTAAAGCCAAATTTATTTTGCTTCCCTCCACTTAGAAGTGCTGCACACTTCACAGCAACTTCCTTTCTTTCCATGGCACTGCCTAGTTAACAGAAGTCTTATAAAAATTTAAAAAGACACGTTTCATATAAAAAAGTGAGAGTTAAATGAGGTAAAATGGCATTAGTTGGCTCTATTTTTTAAAGCTATATAATTGTTCAGTGTCACTTTTCTAAGTACCTATACATATCTAAACGTCTTCACGGTTTATATTTTCACTTGTATATGCTGGGCTGGATTAAACTTTGTTGTGATTGTGACCAATATTCAGGCCACGTGAGCACTGTCTTATCACATCGCCAATTAGTTGTAATAAATGTTCAACGTACAAACACTGGAGTGTGTTTTTATCTCTTTCCAAGTTTGTCAAACTATGGAGAGCTGCTGAAGGAAGAATTTTTAATTTTTTTTTTCAGTAAAATGTTGAAAATTCCCCTCCATTTGAATATGGTGGTGGTTATAAGCACACACAAGATACATGGTGGAAGATCTAAGGAGTCTTCATGTACTTCATTAAAAAATAACATGGATTCCATGCTACTGAGAGCTTATTTACACATTTATTTTCAATAAATGCTGCTTTTAAAACCTTGATGCAGTTGACTTTTCTACTCTTTCTGAATGAACAACTTAGATTATTACTCAAAAGGTATTTCAGATCAACTGGATTCCTCTTACCCCCTTGTGAACTGAAGGTGCTAGCACATGCAACAGAAAGGGACTAATATTTGCAGACTGTACTACCTAATCTATGCAACAAATCAAATATATGGTTATCATGATAGTTAAGGGACCTCCTATTACTACAGATAGGAAATGTTACATTCTAAAACTGGGATATTTAAGAAGGAGGCAGGAACTACCATCAAATTAAGTTGCTAGTTTATTGGAAAAAAAGACATTTATAGGTTTAAAAAGCCTCCAACATGCAGCTAGCTATTCACTGAAAACAGGCCTGTCGGCTTCTGCCAGCAATGTATAGTTGGAATTTTTGAAACATAAATAGTCATCAGGCAATATATACAAAAAACATTAATAAATGTTCAAGATGGACATGTATCAGGATAATGAACCAGTCAGTGGTTTAAAAACTTCCTGCCCTTCTACCCTGCCTATTCATATTTGAGGGGAAAGTCATCAACATCTCAGTTGTCTTGAGCTCAAGATGGTGGTGGTTTTCTTTCTTATCTTCCGTGATCTATTAAGACTTCAGCTTTGCAGACCACATTTAATTGCATATATCTTGACTGTATTTAGAAAAATATTAAAAAATACTGAATTTAATGATAATTACTCGGCGTTACTGAAATCAGTAGATAGTTCTAGGTCAATCATTTTCAGGGTGAAGCAGGCATTTAGAGTCTGGAACAAATCCAACTTTTTAAAGTGAAATTATCCTGGACCACATGCATGATTTCTTTTATTGACTACACATTAAAGAACTCTCATCCTTAACAGATATCATGCAGAAATCCCAATTTTGAGGAAACTTTCTTCCTATTTAAATTTCGTTAACGTTTCAGTATTTTATGTATGTTTTAAATCCTTATTCCCAAATCTCAAATTGACAAATGTCACATACTCCAAAATTCAAGATCCCAAGTATGTCAATGGAAAGAAAGTTACAAAAAAATAGATAAAGCTGGGGAGCATCTTATTTATGATCTGAAATCTAGGTATAATATTTTGCCTGAAGCTTTTTCTGCATTAGGTTCTATTCTCTGACCATTCTGTTATGATTTTTATACCAGGATTGCTTTAACACTAGGCATATTTAGTACCAATGACCCTAATATTCCTGGAAATGACAAAAATAAACTTTACTCCTATATAAAGAACTTTCCAACACACTATTTTAGAAAGTACACCATGACGGCCCCCAGCTGAAGAGTAGGAGGAAGAAAATGGACTTTGCCCATCAGTACTTTAAAACTGAGAAAGTGACCTTTAAAGCAAAAAAAGCTGTTCAGCTATTACATACAGACAAATCCAATAGATTATTAATAAAAGGCAAACAAGCAGGGCGCAGTGGCACTCACCTGGTAATCTCAGCTATTCTGGAGGCTGAGCCAAGAGGATCACTTGAGCCCAGGAGTTTGAGGCTATAGTGCACAATGATCATGTGAACAGCCACTGCACTCCAGCCTGGGCAACATAGCAAGACCCTGTCTCTAAAAAAAGGGGTAGGGGGCAAACAAGAATCAAAAAACATTAAATATGTGAACACATAAAATTTATCAAATTGGTAAGGATTAAAATTACTTAGCATTGTGGGAGCAGTGAAGTTTATTGTTGACGTAATTTTTTTGTAGTCTTCTGGCAGGCAACTTGGAAATATTTTAGTATTCATCTCCTTGATACAATTTATCCTAAGGAAATGATCAAAAATATGTGGAAGTATTTAAGAAAATCCATCACAGGATTGTTTTCAGCACAGGATTCTTTAATAGTACAAAATTAAAAATCTAACAATGAGGATATGGTTGAAAAAACTGATAGATCCATATTGTGCAGTGAATAAAACGAATAGGGCTTGATGAAATATGACAATGCTGCTTGTGAATAAAAGCATATTCAACTGCATTCATATATGTTCTTTGTATAAAAAGATGTGTACATAGGGCTGGCTGTGGTGGCTCACACCTAAATAATCCCAGCCCTTTGGGAAGACAAGGTGGGAGGATCACTTGAGTCCAGGAGTTCAAGACCAGCTTGAGCAACATGGCAAAACGCTGTCTTCACAAAAAAATGTTTAAAAATTAGCCAGATGTGGTGGTGTGTGCCTTGTAGTCTCAGCTACTTGGGTGGCTGAGGTGGGAAGATCACCTGAGCCCGAGAGTTTGAGGCTGCAGTGAGCTATGATCATGTCACTGCTCCTGAGAACCTATCTCTAAAAAAGAAAAAAGTGTACACACTAAAACAATGCTCCGATGTTTAGTTCTCTCTCAGGGTTAGGATTACTTGTTATTTATGTATTTTATGTTTTCTATACTAACCATACTTCATGATTATAAGAGAATAAAAAATATTTTTAAACAGAATCCCAGGCTACATAGGGTTCAGCCAGACTTGCAAACCCATCTGCGTTCATAGCCTTCTATCCGAGTATGTAGCAACCATAATAAATAAGATATACAATCATTTAAGAACAAAACTAGTTTATTTAGATTTGGGACTCTGAACAGTTCTGTCTTTATTACCCGACCTCCTCCTGCCACGACTTCGGGACCTAGAGGAACTTTGGCTCCGGCTGCGGCGGCTCCTGCGGCTCCGGCTCCGGCTGCCCCGGCCGCGGCTGCGGTCCCTGCTGTGGTCCCTATTTCTTCCTCTGCTTCGTGAATTGTGTCTCTCCCGACTCTTTGATGTGCGTTTGTGAGATTTCTTCCCCCTGTGACTACTCCTTTTCCTCTCGGATTCCCCATTTCTTTTGTAGGAGTGGTCTGGACTAGGGTTTCTCCTTCCCCGCAGCCTGCTGGAGTAGTCGCCGTGGTGACCCATCCTCTCCCTCCTTTCGGAGTTCTTCCCAAAGGAGCAGCCAGTCCGATCTGGAGACAAGTAGATGTCTCTATTAGCTTCCCAGAATTCATTGTTGGGATTTCTGAACACATGAAGAAAGTTGCAGTGCTTTCCTCTTGGACATTGTTGTATCTCAAATAACCCTGCAAGGGCACAGTGATGAAACAGCACTTATCACGGCATATTCTGAAGATGCTACTTTATCCTTTTCAGAAGGTACATTTCTGATGTTTGGATAGGCTAGAACTATTTTCTACTGTGTATTATATAAAAGGGGCTTACATAAATTGATGTCATAATTTGGTTCCCACAATTTCAAACATGCTCTAACAAGTGACACTCTGAAAGATAACAAATCAGAAGTTTTCATTAAGCAGAATAGCCCGTGCCCCTACTGGATTATGGTGCAGACTGCAACTGAACAAATGGTGACCACGTTATCTTTTCCAGGTTTCACCTTCCCACTGATTGACGATTTTGATCCCTGATTAACATCAAATAGCCAGCTCTTTGGGTCCCTGTGGTAGCATGGTTTGATGGCATGGAGGTGACAGGCCAGAACCACTGGTCAAAAGAGAAGGCCTGGCCAGTCGTGGTGGCTCACACCTGTAATCCTAACACTTTGGGAGGCTGAGGCGGGCAGATCACCTGAGGTCAGGAGTTTGAGACCAGCCTGGCCAACGTGGCGAAACCCCACCTCTACTAAAAATACAAAAATTAGCTGGGCGTGGTGGCAGGCGCTTGTAATTCCAGCTACTCAGGAGGCTGAGGCATGAGAATCACTTAAACCCAAGAAGTGGAGGTTGCAGTGAGCTGAAATCATGCCACTGCACTCCAGCCTGGGTGACAGAGTGAGGCTCACTCTCAAACAAACAAAAAAACAAAAGAGAAGGCCTATTAAACATGGAGGAGTCTATATTTTGTTTACACTTTAAGTATAAGATTATAAACATTACACTAATGCTTCAAATTCACTAAATGCTTTTAATACAGAAGACTCCTATCAAAGATAAAATCTATTTGAACAATTTTGAGATCTTTGGGGTTCTCAAACGTTTTTTAAAAGCAGTGAATTCCCCAGATATGCACAACAGTTAGAAGTGAAATACCTCCGTACCACATACTATAGACAAAAATTAAACTGCATCCAAGACCTAAATGTTAAGAAACGAACTATGACTCTGAAGAAAACATACAAGTAAATCTTTGTGACCCTGGGCTAAGCAATGTCATCCTAGATGTGACACCAAAAGCACAAACACAAAAATAGGTAAATTGAACTTCATCAAAATTTAAAACTTGTATTTCGAAAGAACACGAAGTGAAAAGACAACCTACAAAATGGGAGAAAATATCTGCAAATCACATTTGTGACCAGGTACTTGTATGGAGAATATACCAAGAACTCTTACAACTCAATAATAAAAAGACAAAGAGCCTAGTTAGAAAATGGGCAAAGGATCCAAACAGACATCGCCCCAAAGAAGACAAACAAATGGCCAATAATGAGAAGATGCTCAGTATCTTTAGTCAGTAAGGAAAAAATGAAGCTTTTTTTTTTTTTTTTTTAAATGAAATAGTCCCCTGCTTTGGAGGAGTCAAGGCGACACTCAGAAGCTCCTCACTGAAACCACACTGGATTCCCAGGAACTGACAAAAGTAACAGCCTTTATGGAGTGAACAATTCCATCTCTTTCTTCCCCCGAGTCTCTAAACTTCAAGTGTAATGGTTCTTCTAGTTTCCCTTAGCAAGGAATCCTAAAATCTTTCTTTTCCCTTCATAAATGGTTTCAAAATGACAGCATCCAGGAAGACAAGCTTGCCAAAGATTCTGTTAAGCAGGCATGTGTAGAGCAAAGAAACGTAAGTAAAGGGTAAGGTAAGTGCTCCCCAGAGGCATTTAGAGTTCATCTGTTTTCACCTGGGGAACAGCCCACTGAGAGAAATCACAACATAACTAGGCCTTCAAAACTGCTGGCTGCTCTCTGCACAAGACTGGATCATTTCCTGATTGGGTTGCCACTGTCCGATGTCAGTCTGACTGCATGCATGTTTAACTGATCCCAAGCCTACAATTAGCCTCTAGAGCACAGAAGCATGTATTCCAAGTAAGGCAGGAAATGCTATGGGTAAGGTAATGTAGGTGGTGATGACAGAAGATTCATGAGGGATAAAGATGGAAAGAAAGAAAGAAACAAACAAACAGCTCAAGTGAGGTGAGCCAACGAATAGAAAACCCCTCTGAAACTGCAACAAGGGAAATGGGGCTTCCACAGACGTAACTCCTTAGGCTTCCTGATTTGTCAGACACAGAGCCCAGGACTGAAGACTGGAAGACTGGAATTCTAGCCCCAACTCTGTCACCAATACGTTGTGACCTCAATCACTTCATCTATCAAGTAACTCATGAGGTCGGTTACAGATCTAAACTGTGGTGTTCTTTCTATAAAGTTCTCTGCTCATCTACTGTGTGAGGCAAAAAGCTATGCCTCACCACTTTAAAATACTGGGTTTTCCCCAAAGAGTATCCCTTTATATAGCAGTGGAACAATTGAGGAAAAAAATCATCACTTTGTCTTTTACCACAAATGGCCATTTTCCACCGCGTCACTGGGCAGAATTCACACTGCAGCTGTCGTCCCGCATACCATCGCCCGTTAAACAGAGAAAGCGCTGCTTGGCATTCTTCTTCCCTTTAAACCAAAAATCAAATGATACGCTTTACAGTAACTTCCTGATATGTAGATTAGCCCGACTATTAATTAATCCCGTTATTAATTTATTGTAGGACCACCAAGTTCACTGATTTTGTACCTAGGGAAGAGTCATTAAAATATTCAAGCTCCCGAAGCTCACAGTTTATTCAGGAACCCTTTTTACTAACCCTCGGAGAGGTTTCAATGCCTGGAAATTGGCTTGAACGAAAGCTTCTTAATCCAAAAGACTGGACCATTAAAAATGCAGAAGTGTTTTCCACTGCTAGAGCCTATTCTTTCTCAGATAGGATTGCTGTTCTTCTTATTACGCTGGTTAATTTAACCCATTAGCCATAGTATGGCCTAGGCAAACAGCAAGATAAGCAGAAATGATACAGTAATTGCTCTCTTAGCTGGTCAAATGCACACTAAGATGATTTTGGGCTTCAATCTCTGGCTCTTTCACTATAAATGCTTTTATGTTCTCTATTCTAGTTATCCCTTTTTAGTTTGTATTTTAATTATTAAAATTATGAGTAATAATATAACCACATTGTAAAACATTCAAAGCTATGTAACTATACAAAGAATGAAATATAAATGTATTATTTTTTCTTTTTGAGATGGAGCCTCACTCTCACTCTGTCCCCCAGGCTAGAGTGCAGTGGTATAGTCATACCTCACTGCAGCCTCGACCTCCTGGGCTCAAGTGATCCTCCTGCCTCAGCCTCACAAATAGCTGGGACTGCCAGCACATGCCACCACATTCGGCTAATTGTTTTATTTTTTGTAGAGATGAGGTCTCTCTTCAAGTGATTCTCCTGTCTCAGCCTCCTGAGTAGCTGGGATTACAGGTGGCTGCCACCACACCTGGCTAATTTTTTGTAGTTTTAGTAGAGATGGGGTTTCGCCATGTTAACCAGGCTGGTCTTGAACTCCTGGCCTCAAGCGATCCTCCCACTTCAGCCTCCAAAAGTGTTGGGATGACAGGTGTGAGCTACCATGCCCAGCTTATGTTATTTTCACATCCATTCTATATTTCCGTTTCAACTCTTAATATTTAAGTTTTAAATATTTAGATTTACTTAAATTTTAATTTTATTTAAATATTTTAAAATATATGAAAGCTGGGCCAAGTGCGGTGGCTTATGCCTGTAATCCCAGTACTTTGGGAGGCTGAGGCAGGTGGATCGCCGGAGGTCAGGAGTTCAAGACCAGCCTGGTCATCATGGTAAAACCCCATCTCTACTAAAAATACAAAACATTAGCCAGGCATGGTGGCAGGCACTTGTAATCCCAGTTACTCAGGAGGCCGAGGCAGGAGAATCACTTGAACCTGGGAGGTGGAGGTTGCAGTGAGCTGAGACCACGCCATTGCACTCTAGCCTGGGCAACAAGAGTGAAACTCCATCTCAAAAAAAATAAAAATAAAAATAAAAACATTAGAAATAAAATATATGAAAGTTATATATCCAGTGGAAAAATCCCAGACATCAACAGAAACAGAACAACAAACTGTGACAAATCAGGAAGACACTCACAAGCAGAATACTTACGACTGGTACTGAACATATACATTGCCCCTCAGGTGAGGTTCCAAATTGCAGCTGACCTAGGGAGCAAGGAAGAATGCTATCATCAAAATTCCAGAAAAGAAACCAGCCATTCATCAAATGTTTGTCCAGGCTAACATTCCCCAAAGCAGTTACCAATCAAAGATTCCAAAATAGAGATACTAGCTGACTCTGGCATCTATTTAAGGCGTCCTTGGCACATGGTAATGTGCCTGATCCCTGTTGGTCCAGGTCTGTTTTTTCCCACAAATATGAAATGTTTCACACATCCATAAAAATACAGAAGATATCAATCAGCCTATATACACACTACCCAGATTTAACACTAACGTTTTCCACTTTTGAATGAGAATTTTTACATATGTAAAACATTAAAGACCCAGTTGAAGCCCTTCTATCCCATTCTTCTCCCTCCTCCATCACAAAGCTGAACACTCTCCACAGGTTGAGTGTAGCCTTCACATTCCAAACGCAAACACACATATTACATACATAGACCTACACAGACACAAATACAAATACACAGATGCAGGCATATATACATATATCATATGCATGCCAAAACCCACACATATGTATCATACATATAAATGTTTATTATTTATAATGGGTATACACATATTATATATACATATGCAAAGAAACAGGTAATATGTATTGATAAACAACATAATGTTGCTTTGTATGTTTTAAAATTTTATAGAAATAGTATTTATTCCATATTCTTTTTTCAAGATGTAGTCACATAAACTTAACTACTGTATACTGGATGTACCAAAAAATAAAACTTATCTACTCCTCTAGAATGATGGTTTTTCAAGATGCTTCCAATTGTTCATCCACAAACAGTACTGCAGTCAGCATTCTTAAACAGGTCTCGGCCGGGCACGGTGGCTCAAGCCTGTAATCCCAGCACTTTGGGAGGCCGAGACGGGCGGATCACGAGGTCAGGAGATCGAGACCATCCTGGCTAATACGGTGAAACCCTGTCTCTACTTAAAAATACAAAAAGCTAGCCGGGCGACAAGGCGGGCACCTGTAGTCCCAGCTACTCGGGAGGCTGAGGCAGGAGAATGGCATAAACCCGGGAGGCGGAGCTTGCAGTGAGCTGAGATCCGGCCACTGCACTCCAGCCTGGGTGGCAGAGCAAGACTCCGTCTCAAAAAAAAAAAAAAACAGGTCTCTGTGGTATAAAGATCTCTCTACTGTGCATAGCCAGTTTATAGATTACACGTACCTTCACTAGTTATTGACAAACTGCTCTCTGAAGTGGTTTTACTAATGTACACATCCTCATCTACCCTTGGTATTAACAGAATTTATAATTTTTTGACTGATAGGTGTGAATATCATCCCATTTTCATATGTACTGTTCCTATTACTAGTTAGGTTAAATATTTGATCATTTGCCTTCAACAATGACAAATCTGATTTGTTTTTATATAATAGTATATAAAAAGGTCCTCGAATATTCATACTAGTGTTTAGCATTTATGTTCAAAATGAATCTATAATTTACAAATTTGTCCCAGAGTATTTTCTTAGGGTATCCAAAAACGAGCGGGACCCATACTCAATGACAATTTGTAACACCACCCTTAGAAGGAAGAATAAAAGGCCTCGGGAGTGCATGTCAGCTGTGCAAGCTAGGGTGAGAGAACTCTGAACAAAAGAAAAAATACGTTGTGGTGGTTGTGGTTTGTGGGTGCAGCCTGTTGCAAGTAAGGGTGCAATTTCCATGAACTACTCTGAAGTTCTGAAAGCAGCCCTCCCACTACCACTTCACAGAAGCAGTATAATCAAGAAACCCTATGAGGAAAACCGCTGATGTAATCCAGTCCCCTCACTTTCAGGATAAGGAAAAGGCAGGAAGAAGTGGCAAGGCCAGTCAAACCACATGGCCTCCTCGTCCAGTGCTTCTAACATGGTGTTGTGTGGGTGTGACCAGGCAGTTCCACTTCAGCAGTTATTGCTTGTGCTGACAAGTAGTGTGAAGACAGAAAGGCATATGCCCCAGAAACAAAAGGTTAAGGAGGAAAAAAAAATAAAAAAGAATTTTTAAAAATATTGAAATCAGTTGATAGAAGTATAGCCTTCAATGTCAGGAATATCTTTGTCTTTTGGGGGGTGTTCCAACTTTTCATCATCATTTGCAACTTGCAGGAAAAAATTCACAGTATTATTCCTGTCTTTTCCCAAATTATGGGACAATTTCCCTGCCTTACCATAACCAAGGCATTCCAGTTCAGATCTGACGGAATCACAGACAAGGCAGGAAGCTTCACCCTGTTAGAATTCAACGAATGGGTCCTGGGAGCAGCAGAGATTACATCTGGCCTTACCCTTGCACTAAGGAATACTTTAAAATCATTATGTGTCATCTGAATGCCTTTTTCACCAACTATGCTGCATCACAGACCATGGTTTGTATAATATTATATTCAGTATTGAAAGTATCCAATGAATAAAAAGAATGTAAAAAAAGCAGTGGAGGAGGTGGTGGAATCTAGGTTTATGTGGTTTATGTTCCTGTGTGGCTCCAGAAGAAAGAACATACACCTTGGGTGGAAGCTAAGCTGGTACTGTCAACACAATGAACCAACAAACTTAGTGAGTGAAGTTGTGTCACACTGTACATGGAAGCCACCTACAGAGGAAGGAAGGGAATGCACCGTTTGTCACATGCAGCTTCTAAGTGAAGGACTGGATGGCTATGTGCAGAGGACCTGATACAGAGAATGCATGTGCTGGAAAAGAACTGGAGCACAAAGCTACCAAATAAATGAAAGATCCTTTGCAATCTAGACCCCTAGCATTCAGGAAATACCATGCTAATACATGTTTATGATTTCGTGTGGTATTGACGCGACATTGGCAACGAGGTAGGGGTGGAAAGAGAGAAAGAGGGGAAGTCACAGTTACACAGTGTCAGCATGCCTGACCCCAGCTGAGCCTGTGTCCCAGCTCTCTTGGGCCATTAAGTACTGCAGGGTGAAGCAAACCAGTCCCTCCTCCACACGCATGCCCACCTTGAACTGAATCACTTTCCCCACGTTCTTGAACTCGGGCAACACATCCTCATAGAAATCTAGGAACTGCTGGTAGGTTTCTTCCTCGCTGTACTCCAGGCTTGCATCAGGGTCATAGTCATCCCTTCTGCACTGCTCCATTCCAAATGTTGTAAACATGCTCTTAATAAGAAGGGTAGGACTGGATGTTGGGAAATTATGTTTACGTGAACATCTGCATATGAAAGAAAAACTTCAATTCACTAGACCAATAGTTGAAAATTACACACAAAACACCTGCTTTAGACTAGGCGTGGTGGTTCGCGCCTGTAATCCCAACACTTTGGGGGGCCGAGGCGGGCGAATCACCTGAGGTCCAGAGTTTGAGACCAGCCTGGCTAACATGGTAAAACCCCAATTCTACTAAAAAATACAAAAAATTAGCCGGGCGTGTTGGTGTGCGCCTGTAGCGCCTACAATCCCAGCTACTTGGGAGGTTGAGGCAGGAGAATCGCTTGAACCCAGGAGGCGGAGGTTGCAGTGAGCTGAGATCGCGCCATTGCACTCCAGCCTGGGCGACAAAAGCAAAACTCCATCTCAAACAAAAAACAAACAAACAAACAAAAACACTTGCTTTAAATTTTGAGATAGAAACTCATGTAATTTAGTTGTTTTGACTTAACTGAAAGAGAAGAAACCCCACTCAGATGCCAAGTTTCAGCGCTTAAGGGGATTTTTTTTAAGTGCTGAAACTTGGCACTTGCTGTTTTAATGTCAAGTTGGAAACAGTTCAGAGTTCATATACCATTCAGCTGCCTTTGAATGAAGTTCAGGAAGCCTACACATGTTGAACCACAGGGGAAAAGAAGGCCTGCTGATTGGTGTGACAGGATGTGGTGATAGGCATGAAGATGTCACATGCGGGACTGCCGAGAGGAAGGTGGGAACTAACAATGCAATCCTGGTTCTGGACAATCGTCAGTGGACTCCATGTTTACACAATATAGTAATCCAAGAATTTAGAATTTCCAGTTAATGAAGCAATTCAATCTGATCTGTGTACAGCATCTTGTAGCTTTCATGGCATTTTTACATTTTTCCCCTCTGGTCCTTATATCCCTTTAGGACAGTGGGGACTAGTATTTTCTCCACTTTGCAAAGAAGGAAGCTGAGACCTAGAAAAGCACACTTGCCCAAGTCATATGGCTTGGAAGAGAGGGATCCAAGACATCTGCATTAATCTAGTATCTGGTGCCTGTCCATGATAGGGTGTAATAGATATAATTTGTTTTTGAGACAGGGTCTTGTTGTGTCATACAGGCTGGAGTGCGATGGTATGACCACACTTCACTGCAACCTTCAATTCCCCGGGCTCAAGTCATCCTACTGCCTCAGCATCTTGAGGAGCTGGCGCATGCCACAGGCGCATGCCACTATGCCTGAATAACTTTTTTATTTTTGTAGGGATGGGGTCTCGCTATGCTGCCCAGGCTGGTCTCGCACTCCTGGCTTCAAGTGATCCTCCTGCCTCAGCCTCCCAAAGCTCTGGGATTACAGGTATGAGCTACCATACCTGCATCATTTATTTCTTATTTAATGAAGGTGGCTAACCATTATGAAGAACGATTTTCTTTTCATAGTTTAAACTAGACCAAGGCTAAGCTGACTAGACTGTACCTGAGTAATATTTCAAAAATCCTTCATATGAGTTTACTTTCTTACTTCCTTCCTTCTCCTAACATACAATGAGGAGGAAAAATGTAGTTCAAGGTTCCAAATAAACAAAATTTTCCTGGTTAGGTTGCTAGTCAAAATTGGTAAGAAAAAAACTTTTTTTTTTTTTTTTGCTGGGGGAGTCCACAGAATTTAGGAAGAAAGAGAGTTGAAGAATAGGACATGTTGGGAAAAAATAACACTGGTCCTAAAATGACTAAATGTTTCATCACACTCACTTTCCACATCTGTAATGTCTATCTAAGCACCTACTGAGATAATGCTTACAGAATGCCCAGCATACACCATGCTCAGCTCAGAAATGCTTAATCAGTGTTCATTAATGTGAAATTTTCTATTTTCCAAATGACCTCCTGGATGATTCAATTAGAGACCTTGCAATTAGATCCCTCTTCCCAACTACTGACAGAACAAAGAGCAAAGACTCAACCTGGCTGGCAACACTAACAGTGAATCA
Source organism: Trachypithecus francoisi (assembly GCF_009764315.1). Taxonomy (NCBI): domain Eukaryota; kingdom Metazoa; phylum Chordata; class Mammalia; order Primates; family Cercopithecidae; genus Trachypithecus; species Trachypithecus francoisi. The sequence goes on from NW_022681471.1 coordinate 119,505,296, forward strand.
AAATATTATAAGTATGAAGCATGCACAGAATTAAACAAGGAACCAATTTAATGAGGTTAAAATTCTGCTCAAGGGATTCTTAGATCTGAATGAACTTGGCCCTAGTTCCCAGGATGTCAAGTAAGCATTTGTCAGTTTTGGAATAGAACTGAAGTCCCTGTCTGGGGAGAAATCCCCCCTGGCCTCAAGACAGTCCTTATAATCTAAGTGTATGCAAAAGGCCAGCCCTAGAGTTTTTACTGAAAGCTCAGCTAAGGGAAGTGACATTTACGAAGGCAGTCTAAAGCTGCGGCTCCAAGCCTGTGTGCTTCTCAGAATTACCTGGGAAGAAATGAGACTTCTTACTTCCTACCCTAGACCATCTGATCAGACCTCAAGGGGTGGGGGACCCATATTTTCAAAGTAGCTCCCTACCTGGTCCTGAAGATCAGCCATATTTGGGAACCCACTGGTTTCGGGCATACTATTTACCCATTATTCTGATACTTAAGTCAGTTTGCTGCAAAAACCCACAGTTGTTGGATATTACCTTAGGCCAAGAATGGCCAATAAATGGTGTGGGTATCCAAATGCCCCTCAGGTATAGCTAACTGACTACTCCTCTTTTTCTTCTTCTCAAGGAAGTACTCCTGGTACCCATTACCTTTGTGCTACATAGAATCCCTGCATTGCACATCAAAGTGAAGCTGCAATCATTTATCGAAGGTCACTGCAAGAAACATTCTCATGAAAATTACATATGCAACTGTTATAAAGCATCTATTCAAGTTATCGTCCACCTTCCTATTTATGTCTTTGTAAAATATTCCATGGGAGAAACCTTTAGAATTGGGTGCCAGGGAAATTTTTGTCTTTCTAGAGATATCACTCATTCTTCCTTTTTGGTAAGAATTACAGCTTATTATCTGCTTGAGATGCATTCAAATACGGAGAAATAAAAACCTGGAGAAAATAATTCACTTTCTCTTCCTTTCCTTGCTTTCAATTTCCTTTACTTTCTTTAATTTAATGCACCAGATCACGAACCTTTAAGTCACTTTTGGAAGTAAGTGAGGTATAAATAGACCACTCAGTTTTACCTTCCATTAGTAATTATTACCTTTGAGGAGACAAACAAATAGATTCCCCTCAAAGCTGTGACTCCAAAAAATACCAATTCCACCACGGCTCTAGAATTGAACTCTGTACTAATTACAAAAACAACCAACCAAAGAAATGCTTAGATTATGGAAGTGTTCCTCTGATGGTCTCACAAAACTTAACGACAGAGCAGAACGGCTGCACGATCTGGAGCAAGTCACTGGGGCTCTCCATAAAAGGGGAACAGAGCAGTCTACTTGTCTAAAGGGATGGTGCTAGATTTTGTAACTGCTAATTTCACAGAATTTCATGTCACAACTTATCACCTGAATGATGAAAATCTCCACATTGCTCTCATACTTTGATAGTTGTGATGGCAAAATTTCATATGCCTATGAAAACTGTAAGAAATGTTCACAAACTAATTTGACCACTGTCCATATTTCCTTGAAATGACTTGAGGAGAGATGGGGTCTGAGAGCATGACGGGCCATTCCCTCTTCCCACAAGGAGGGCCTATCAACCAAGTTCTCGAAATCGTTTAAGACATCCCCCCTCCTCTCACTTTTGCCCAACAAAAGGAGAATCAGGCCAGGCGCAGTGGCTCACGCCTGGAACCCTAGCACTTGGGAGGCCGAGGCGGGCAGATCACGAGGTCAAGAGATCGAGACCATCCTGGCCAACATGGTGAAACCTCGTCTACACTAAAAATACAAATAAATTAGCCGGGTGTGGTGGCGTGTGCCTGTAGTCCCAGCTACTCGGGAGGCTGAGGCAGGAGAATTGCTTGAACCTGGGAGGTGGAGCTTGCAGTGAGCCGAGATCGTACCACTGCACTCCAGCCTGGCGACAGGGCGAGACTCCCGTCTCAAAAAAAAAAAAAAAAAAAGGAGAATCAAGAATCAGGCTACCATGGGTCTTAAATTTAGAGGAAATGTTAGAGATAGAGCCTACATGAGGCATCCTGCAGCTGGAAAACATTAAATGCAATTTGGTTCAACTACCCATGCAAATGTGAACTTGCATGGAGTCCCAGTTGTCTCTGAAAGGTAATTCACAGTGCATTTTTCTTTAGTGGGAAGTTTTTTACACCAATCAATTATTACCATTTCTTGTTCAGATTAAGTGTGTATTTGAGAAACACTTCTAAAGGTATCAAAGGGAATAAAGTCTCTTTCTTTTCCTTAGTTCCCAGTTTTTCAAGAGGAGGTTTTCTACTAATTAGAAGATCCTGTGACTCTTTTCACAGACATTCCGGACATCTGCAATCCCCCTCTAAAATACAAAAGGACATACACACTTGACATTAGTGGCTGTCAATCCTAGGGCACACTAGAAACACTTGAGGACATTTTGAAACTAAGGCCACCCAAGTCCCTGGTATTCTTTTATTTATCTTTTTTTTTTTTTTATAGAGACTAGGTTTTACCATGTTGTCCAGGCTGGTCTCAAACTCCTGAGCTCAAGCGATCTGCCTGCCTTGGCCTCCCGAAGTGCTGGGATTACAGGTGTGAGCCACCGCACCTAGCCCTGATATTCTGATTTACTCAACTTGAGGTAGGACATAACTTTTTTAAGTTTTCTAGATGACTCTAATGTGCATCCAGAGTGAAGAACCACTGTTCTTAAAAAATGAAAAATGGTGTGAACACTTAAATTCAAAAAGAAAAAGAAAAGAACCATAGAGAAGGATATATTTTCAAAGAAGAAGAAAAAAACCTCACAACATGAATACTTTTATGAATAAAGTAAAGCTGACAGATGACATATGGTTTCTGATTAAATACATCTGCATTTTACTATTCATATCCCTTTTCAGGATTAATAGGATGTTAAGGTTATGATTAGATCTTCTCTTCTGCAGAATGTATGGTGATAATTATTAGATTTTGTCTCAGATGGACTCATTCACCATTAGGAATTATTTACCCACTTTAAGTTGTTCATTCATAAACAGGCCAAATTATAAAAATCACCATTACCTGGCATATAATAGGTGTTCAAATATTTGCTAAATGACTGAAGAGATCAACACTAGATTTCCATATGAATGTCTTCTTTCAAAAACATTGACCCAAAAGGGGCAGGGAACAAGAAGAGTGTCTCCCAGAATAACAGCAAGAGTCACAATAACGCAAATGTCAGCAAGCACTCCGGGGGCCCTGTTCTATGGGGGTGTGTGCTCATTTCAGCCTCACAGCCCCCTCAGAAAGATGAGACTATGTTTAATCCCATTTCATAGATGAGAGAATGAAGGCACACAGAGCTGAAGAAACTTTCACAAAGTGGTAGCCACTGAAGCCCGTTTTTGCACCCAGCGGTCTGTACCTGAGTCTGAGCACACTCACTGACAACAGAAATTAAAACACTTTTACTCTCCTCATTTGGATCCTGTCTTTCACAGATATCCCTTCACACATGCCAAGTTTTTTTTTGTTTTCTTTTTTGAGACAGGGTCTTGTTTTGTCACCCAGGCTGGAGTGCAGTGGTGCGATCATAGCTTACAGCAGCCTGGAACTCCTGGCACATGCCAAGTTTTAAAAATTAAAAGCCTGTTTTGGGGACAGTGTTTGCCCTTCAAAAAATAAAGCCAAACTGCTCCAAGCTCTTGAAATATATTATTTCCCCATCCCAGTTGTGCACCATGGACTAATGCAAGCTTAGGAAGAAACCAACAAGCAAAGTGGCTTCCTAAAGATGCGGAATGCGAAGGAAGCACCCTCAGAGAATTAGGCTAAGCCCACCCAGGGAACAAGGATAGAGGGAACAGGGATGGTCAAAGCAGAGGATGATCAGCTGGGAAAACGAGAGCAGCAGCAAGAAAACAGCAGATGTCTGATGACGGACATTTTAAATGAAAGCCTGCCCCTCCCCCAAAAGGAGAACTCACAAACTTCAACATTTTGAATCACTTCATTCTGACATGATAAAACAAAATTAGTTACCTATCTCCAAATCTGCAAGCTCCTGTTTTACTGTAGAAGGGACAGTTAGCTCGATCCTTCTCCATTACTCTGAAATCCACGGGTGGTTCTGGGTTTTGCCATGTGGTACCATTTTCCAACTGTTGAAAATAACCATGACTTTACTGGTGGAGCAAAAACCCATGAAGACGAGATGTTTCAAAGTATATTAAAATATTTTCCTCAAAGATAAACATGGTTTCATTTAAGAATGCAAACATTTAAGTTGTAACAGGCAACGAAGACTTTACAAACAACGGTACTGAGACATGGGCTCCATGTCTCTCTTGGCTCCTGGTCACTTTCCTTTATCTGGTATCACTACTGCCACCAGGGGCAGTTGCCAAGGTTTCCATCCATTCTAAAAAGGGTCCAAGAAGGCCAGGCGCAGTGGCTCACACCTGTAATCCCAGCACTTTGGGAGGCCAAGGTGGGTGGATCACCTGAGGTCACACCTGTAATCCCAGCACTTTGGGAGGCCAAGGTGGGTGGATCACCTGAGGTCAGGAGTTCAAGACCAGCCTGACCAACATGGAGAAACCCCATCTCTACTAAAAATATAAAATTAGCTGGGCTGGTAGCGCATGCCTGTAATCCCAGCTACTCAGGAGGCTGGGGCAGGAGAGTTGCTTGAACCCAGGAGGCAGAGGCTGCAGTGAGCTGGGATCGCACCACTGCACTCCAGCCTGGGCAACAAGAGCAAAACTCCGTCTCAAAAACAGAAAAAAAAAAACAAAAAAAAGGGGTCCAAGAACTTATTAGGGAACCACCACATTCAGAAATCGAAGTTACTCTGATTCAAGGTAAACTGTCCACTGGAGGCTTACAGTATGTGATGTCGCTTAAGCACACTGTAAGGACTCTAAACAAGTCCAGTCCACAGGGGTCATGAATACCATCTGTATTTGTTCATCAATAAAGCTTGTTGTTGTTGTATAATCAAAGCACCACAAACACTTTTTCAGATATCCAAACATGATCTGAGTAACCTACCACAAAACTAACATTACTGGAAGTATTATTTCTAAGTAAACATTAATTGGTCTCAAATTCTCAATGAAAGGTTTTAAAAATACCTCATTTTCAGCCTGATCCAGCATCTTCTGCAAAGCTTCCTAAAAATGGTGCAAACACAGGACTAATGAAAACCCAGAAGTCAGGTAAGTCACATCTGGTTTCTCTGGTTAAGAATCTCAAGTGTAACAATTAAAACACATACACACACGAGCACACACGTTCTAGTTTTCTTTTGAATCACAGATCTTTTGAAAAGCTTTCAAACGATATATAGCTGAGACTTTCTTTTTTTTTTTTTTTTTTTTTTTGAGACAGGGTCTCACTCTGTCATCCAGGCTGGAGTGCAGTGGCGTGACCTCAGCTTACTGCAACCTCTGCCTCCCAGGCTCAAGTGATCTCCCACCTCAGCCTCCTGAGTAGCTGGGACTACAGTCACGCACCACCATGCCTGGATAATTTTCCTATTTTCTGTAGAGATGAAGTTTCACCATGTTGTCCAGGCTGGTCTCAAACTCCTGAGCTCAAGCAATCCACCCGCCTCGGCCTCCCAAAGTGCTGGAATTACAGGTGTGAGCTACCATGCCCGGCCCATAGCTGAGACATTCTATTCAAATAGAAAATTTACTAGATCCCATTGCAAAATATTTAAAATAGTCTTATAAGAGTTTCAATAATAGTAATACTTAGTATATTTGAGTATATATACCATGTCCTAGTTTGTAAAAGGGAGTATTAGTGAATATAAAACACAATGCTAGGCCGGGCATGGTGGCTCATGCCTGTAATCCTAGCACTTTGGGAGGCCAAGGTGGGTGGATCACTTGAGGTCAAGAGTTCTACATCAGCCTGGCCAAGATGGTGAAACCCCGTCGCTACTAAAAATACAAAAATTAGCTGGGTGTGGTGGCACGTGCCTGTAATCCTAGCTACTTGGGAGGCTGAGACAGGAGAATCGCTTGAACCCAGGAGGCGCAGGTTGCAGTGAGCCCAGATCACGCTACTGCACTCCAGCCTGGGTGAAACAGCAAGACTGCGTCTAAAAAAACGAACGAACAAACAAACAAACAAACAAAAAAACCCCAAAAAGCAATGCTAGATGAAATCATAAACATTTAGCAGAAGCTAAAGTATGACATGACCAGTGGTAATTAGCACTTAGGAGAAAATTCTAACTTTTTAATAAGGCAAAGGAGGTTCTGCAATATGCCAGTAAATTTCTACCTAATTGGCATTTGAGCAAGTTGTACCTATGTTTAACAGTCTTATCTTCCCTAGCCCCTTAAAGCATTACATAAGACTCGTATGTCTAGCTGCTTATTTGTGGTGCTCAAAACAGAACTCGTATCCTCTACACTCCCTGGCCCACATCCACCTGAATGCTCCCTCAGTGAATAGTGCTGCCAGTCATCTGTCTATTCAAACTAACAACCTAAAAATATGACTTGAATTCCCCTCTCTCTCTTTGTCCTCCCTCCCATTCAATCTACTAGCTAGAGTCCCACTGACTCTGCTTTGACACACCCCAAATCTGTGTACTTATCTTTATTTGGAATCAGAGGCCTTTTAACTGGTCACTGTCCCCATTCCTCATTTTTATAGTAAGTAAAAATGATCTGTTAAAAAGGTCTGGTGCAGTGGTTCACACCAGCACTTTGGGAGGCTGAGGCGGATGGATCCCTTGAGGTCAGGAGTTCGAGACCAGCCTGGCCAACATGGTGAAACCCTGTCTCTACTAAAAATACAAAAATTAGCTGGGCGTGGTAGCAGGCACCTATAATCCCAGCTACTCAGGGGGCTGAGGCACATGAATTGCTTGAACCCGGGAGGCAGAAGTTGCAGTAAGCAGAGATCCAGCCTGGGTGACAGTGTGAGACTCCATCTCAAAAGAAATTTTTTTTTTTAAAAGAATGATCTGTTAAAAGGTATAGATATAAATGAGATAGAGTCATTCCCTGCTTAAACCCCTTCAGTGGCTTACCATTATAGGAAACATAAAATCCAAACGCCTCGTTCAAATCCAGGAAGCCCTACATGATCTGACTCTGCTTACCCTCCACTCCCCACCCTCCCCCAGCAACCTCCTCCACTTCCCTTCTCTCCTTTGGACTCTAGATTTCAGGCTCCCCAGCCTTTTTTCAGCCTTCAAGCTTCAGGCCTCTTCCCGCTGAGATCTCTCCACTCGGTGTCAGCTCAAACATCACCTCCTCAGAAATGTCCTCGAGCAGGCAATCCATAGAAGCACAACTCTGTTCTCATTACTCTATCACATCACTCTGCTTTCTTTTTCTTTTTTTTTTTTTTTGAGACGAAGTCTAGCTCTGTCGCCCAGGTTGGAGTGCAGTGGCTCAAGCTTGGCTCACTGCAACCTCCGCCTCCCGGGTTCAAGTGATTCTTCTGTCTCAGCCTCCTGAGTTGCTGGGACTACAGGTGCCCGTCACCACACCGGGCTTCATTTTTTGTATTTTTAGTACAGACGGGGTTTCACCATGTTGACCAGGCTGGTCTCGAACTCCTGACCTCGTGATCTGCCCGCCTCAGCCTCCCAAAGTGCTGGGATTACAGGTGTGAGCCACCACGCCCAGCCTGCTTTATTTCTTTATAGCACTTAATATGATCACATTTTGAATGATCTGTTTTGCTTACTTATCATCTTACACTCCCATATAAAAAACTAGCTCAATGAGAGCAAAGACGGTGTCTTTCACTGCTCTGTGTCTGTCCACTAGCGAAGTGTCTAGCATATAGCAGAAACACATACTGCCGATTCTTTTTTATAAGCTTTAGAATCTATTTCATGTCCCTCATTTATCCTTAATGTCTCACAGATTTCCTCTGAAACAAAAGCATTTAAAGGAGGCCTTAGCTGTTACCGAATTCCTGAAAGACCTCAGTTGAGGAACACTCTACTGTTAAAATAGGAATTAATTCCTCTCTATAAAAAAATGACAAGCTCCAAATAATTTTTCTCCCCCCTAAAAACCTAGCATGATCTTGCCTCATCTGGAAAGAAGTGCTCAAATAAAGGTGTTTAAAATCTGTACTGAAATTAACAGATGGCCTGAGATACAAAAACAAAGATTGTGGAGGCTGCTTCTGCCCCATATTGACTACAATGTAGACACATGCATTTTTCCCAATTATAAGGTGATTATCCAATTTTATGCTATTTAAATTTAGCTATATTACAGAAAAGACAAATCCTGATGAATCAGTCAAGGGAAGATGAGCTGTGATACCTCAGAAATAAATATACTGTTAAGGAATAGCAGCAAAACAAACCAAATAAATCTTTTAAAAAGAATCCTGGAAGATAGAGAAGATGCATACATACATATGCCTCACAGATTTTTTTTTCTTTTTTTTTGAGACGGAGTCTCACTCTGTCGCCCAGGCTGGAGTGCAGTGGCGTGATCTCGGCTCACTGCAAGCTCCGCCTCCTGGGTTCACGCCATTCTCCTGCCTCAGTCTCCCTAGTAGCTGGGACTCCAGGTGCCTGCCACTACGCCCAGCTAATTTTTTGTATTTTTCATAGAGACGGGGTTTCACCGTGTTAGCCAGGATGGTCTCAATCTCCTGACCTTGTGATCTGCCCGCCTCAGCCTCCCAAAGTACTGGGATTACAGGCATGAGCCACCGCACCTGGCCAATTTTTTTTTTTTTTTTTAATAAGCAACTGTGTATTAGCTACAATTGTCTTCATAGCCTAAGTGGAAGAGGAAGTCAAGATTTAATACAAATAACAAAAACTATTTCCTAGTTCCTCAATATTTGAGTTCCTGATTTCTTTAAATCCTCTAATTCTTGCTGACATGTCGTAAAAAGTTCTCTTATGAGCCGGGCGCGGTGGCTCAAGCCTGTAATCCCAGCACTTTGGGAGGCCGAGGCGGGCGGATCACGAGGTCAGGAGGTCGAGACCATCCTGGCTAACACGGTGAAACCCAGTCTCTACTAAAAAATACAAAAAACTAGCCAGGCGAGGTGGCGGGCACCTGTAGTCCCAGCTACTCAGGAGGCTGAGGCAGGAGAATGGCGTAAGCCCGGGAGGCAGAGCTTGCAGTGAGCTGGTATCTGGCCACTGCACTCCAGCCTGGGTGACAGAGTGAGACTCCGTCTCAAAAAAAAAAAAAAGTTCTCTTATGACCTAAATAAATGTGGAAACAAAACAAAATATTATTCTCTAAAGAAGTCAACTCACATACAGCAGAACCTCAGAAAAACACAACTTGCTATAAAGCAAGCACCAGCTGCCTGTTTCGTAAAGAAAGCTTTCCTGGAACACAGACATATCCACTCATCTACATATTATTGATGGCTACATTCAGGGTACATTGGCAGAGTTGGATGTTTGCCACAGAGACCAAACCATAAAGCCTAAAATATTTACCATCTGGCCCTTTAAAACATTTGCCAATGCCCAGTATAAAGGGTAAATAAGGTAAAGCTGAAGAAAACTTTAAGGAATCTGCCACTGCACGGACCCAAAGAAGAGAGTCAGAAGGGAACTCTGGTGTATGTCTAGATGAAATATGATTCTTTCCAAACAAACAAATGAAGTGACAAGAAAAAAGAAAAAAAACCCCCAAACTCTGACATGCCTACTGCTTATTCTTCAAACTCATCACACAGCACATCCCAGGACAGGAATCACCTCTTTTTCTTTCTTCTCCTGTCGCTTCTGCTCCTCCTCTTCTCTGTCTTTCCTCTGCTGTTCTTCCCATTGTTCCTTTAACTTTCTCTTTAAAGGGGAAGAAAAAGTAACTTTGTTTCAGACACTTTTTAAAAACATTTCACACACAGGACACATAGATGAAAAACTTTTAAAACACTGGCATACTGAATAAGATCAGTTTTGCTTTTTTTTGTTTGTTTGTTTGTTTTTTTGAGACGGAGTCTAGCTCTGTCGCCCAGACTGGAGTGCAGTGGCGCGATCTCGGCTCACTGCCAGCTCCGCCTCCCGGGTTCACGCCATTCTCCTGCCTCAGCCTCCTGAGTAGCTGGGACTACAGGCGCCCGCCACCGCGCCCGGCTAATTTTTTTGTGTGTGTTTTTAGTAGAGACGGGGTTTCACTGTGGTCTCGATCTCCTGACCCTGTGATCCGCCCGCCTCGGCCTCCCAAAGTGCTGGGATTACAGGCATGAGCCACTGCGCCCGGCCAGTTTTGCTTTTTTTTAAGTTCAAGATAGGCAACTCTTTTTTTTTTCTTTTTGAGATGGAGTTTCGCTCTTGTTGCCCAGGCTGGAGTGCAATGGCGCGATCTTGGCTCACTTCGACCTCCCAAGATAGGCAGCTGTTCATGGGAGTTACTATGGTGAAGTAATCAGTTTGTTCACTAGTTACGTGACTCCTACCGTACCTCTTGTTCTTCTTGCCGTTTTTTGGCCGCCTCTTCCTTTTCCTTCTTTATTCTGAATTCTTCTTGTGCCTTCTGCTCTCTTAGCAACCACTCCTCATGTAATCTTTGCCTATCAGTATAATGATGTAATCAGATAAAAGAAATGGGCATTCATCCACAAATACACACACACATGAGAGCAAAATGACACATTTTGGGACTGATTCAAATATCACGAAAGCTATTTTCTATTCAAGCAGTCAAGTGGGTGTAAGAGAACGAGAAGAGTAGAGCTTTTAGAAAAGCACCACGTGTCAGCAACTATCTTCCTAATGGGCAATAACTTAAAATCCCTCTTACATTTCATAGGTATATATGGCTGTGACATACTTTACAGAAAAAAAGGACACTATGACTTTCCCTCTAGACTGATCACAGTGACGTTTAGGTGCCAATAAAATGGGTAGCAAGTTTCAAAGCAGCATCTACCTTTCCACATTCAGAAAGCATTTCCCGTCCTATTCTATGCAATTATTTTTATTTATTTATTTATTTAGAGACAGAGTATCGCTCTGTTGCCCAGGCTGGAGTGCAGTGGCGTGATCTTGGCTCACTGCAACCTCCGCCTCCTGGGTTCAAGTGATTCTCCTGCCTCAGCCTCCTGGGTAGCTGGGATTACAGGTGCCCGCCACCATGCAAGGCTAATTTTTGTATTTTTAGTACAGAGAGCGTTTAACCATGTTGGCCAGGCTGGTCTCGAACTCCTGACCTCAAGTGATCCACCTGCCTCAGCCTCCCAAAGTGCGGGGATTACAGGTGTGAGCCACCACAGCCAGCCCCTATTCTTAAAAGCAGCAATTCCATGATGGCAGCACGCTGAAAACCCATTATCCTCTGCCATAAACATTTGGACTACTACTCCACACAGTTAAGAGACTCCTGTGGTTTGCCTCCAAACACCTAAACTGCCAAAAGAAGGAAAATAAAAGTACATTGTGATCATGTTTTTAAAATAAAGCTACAGGTTTTAAGAAATGAAGTTATAAAAATAAATTAGTGAGGGCCGGGCACAATAGCTCACACCTGTAATCCCAGCACTTTGGGAGGCCATGGTGGGCAGATCACCTGAGGTCAGGAATTTGAGATCAGTCTGCCCAACATGGTGAACCCCATCTCTGCTAAAAATACAAAAATTAGCCGGGCGTGGTGGCAGCCGCCTGTAATCCCAGCTACTTGGGAGGTTGAGGCAGGAGAATCGCTTGAGCCTGGGAGGCGGAGGTTGCAGTGAGCGGAGATCATGCCACTGCACTCCAGCCTAGATGACAGAGCAAGACTTTGCCTCAAAAAATGAAAAAGTAAAAATAAACTAGTGAGTTTTTTAAACTAGTCTGTTTTTTTATATGACCAATTATAATGAGTGGTATTACCTTAAAGTGGCAAGTGTCTCAGGCATCCAATATCACAAATTTCTAATATAAAGCGGGGCTTATATTTCCAAAGTCTACTTGCCAATTAGCTGTTTAGAACCCCAAATTCATTTTTCCACTGAATTTATAAAAGGGAAATGAATATGAGAAACTGTTCTGTATTACTTTAGCAGCATTAGGAGTTCAGTAAAGTTTTCTGTCTAGTCTGGGGACCTAACCACAATTTTAAATAAAATATATTACATTTCCAAATACAGATTCCAGGAACACATCTTTTAGCCATGGCAGAGGCTGGTACATTGCATATATCAGTGTTCCTATGCCATGTGTGAGGGTACCATATAGATGTTTCAGTGTGCACAACTCTGATTTACGAATCTTTTGAAAAACATATAATTGCATATAACTGAACCAAATGATATATAAATTAAGACCACAAGAAAGTAAAATGTTAAAAATTTTAAAATTTAATAACTTGAATATACATCTGCTTTGAAATAGGACATAAAGTCATACAGTATTTTTACATAATTTTCTTGCTTTTCAACAATAGTATGCAACTCAAAGAAATAAAGATCTAAGGAGCACAAAGATACATGTATGTGATTTAAAAGAAGCATTTCAAATAAACAGGAAAAAAATTACTTTCTTATTTAATACCATATCTATCGTCTTCATCATAACAGAAATCTATAATAATAAGAACCAGAGCTATCACAGCACCTCTTAGCTGCTGACACTGTGTTAAACACTATACATCCATCGTCTCATTTAATCTCCACAATTCTGTGAGGTGGATACTATGATTGACTTTATCTCCATATTAAAGACAAGGAAACAGAAGCTTAGAGACATTAAGAAATTTCGGCTGAGCGTGGTGGCTCACACCTGTAATCTCAGCAGTTTGTGAGGCCGAGGTGGGCGGATCACGAGGTCAAGAGATTGAGACCATACTGGCCAACATGGTGAAACCCCATCTCTACTAAAAGTACAAAAAAAATTAACTGGGCATGGCGGTGCACGCCTGTAGTCCCAGCTACTCGGGAGGCTGAGGCAGGAGAATCGCCTGAACCCGGGAGGTGGAGGTTGCAGTGAGCTGAGATCACACCACTGCACTCCAGCCTAGCGACAGAACGAGACTCTGTCTCAAACAAAACAAAACAAAACAAAACAAAATTTTAAAAAAACATGTATCCCAAAAGAGAAAGGTGTGAGACTTGAGCAATCTACAATTAGGTAATAAAACATATAAAAAGATACTCTTCCTAATTCAGAAGTGTTCATTTGAAACAGTGAAATATCACTTTCCATTACAGGAGTTGTATAAACTGCCAATGCCTAGTATGAGTGAAGGTATGAGGAGATGGGCCCCTACATTCACTGCCAGAAGGGCTGCAAACTGCAAAGTAGGAAGCCCTTTCTACCTGGCCATCTACATTTTTACATGAACTTACGCTTTGATTCCAACAATCTCCTTGTTAGTCATTTTCTTAAGGAAAGAATTTGACAGTTACCAAGGATATATACACATGGATGCTTACTGCAACTTTTTCCATATGAGTAAAAACCAATATAACCTGAAAGTCTATCGGTAGAGAACTATAAATTACGAATGAATAAACTACGAATAGCAAATAAATGATGCTACTTCTGTACAGTGGGTACTGTACTGCCACTGAAATGGTTGAATTAGATCCCTGCATCAGGACTTAAATAAATGCACCACATATTTAGCAGGAAAGCAATTTATAGAAAAATATGTATAAATATCATGCCATTATAGAAAGACCCATGTAAAGTACATTTATACTTTCCTTTTCTCTTTCTTAACAGTGGCTATCTTTGGGTGTGTTTCAATTATTAAAGCCCTTTCCCTTTTTACATTTGTTCATGTTTTTGTTTTTCTTCTGTTTTCAAAAACAATTACAGGCCAGGCGCAGTGGCTCACGCCTGTAATCCCAGCACTTTGGGAGGCCAAGGCAGGCGGATCGCTTCATCACAAGAGATCAAGACCACTCTGGCCAACATGGTGAAACACTGTCTCTACTAAAAATACAAAAATTAGCTGGGTACGGTGGTGCACACCTGTTGTCCCAGCTACTTGGGAGGCCGAGGCAGGAGAATCACTTGAACCCGGGAGGCAGAGGTTGCAGTGAGCCAAGATCACTACCCTGCACTCCAGCCTGGCAACAGAGCGAGACTCCGTCTAAAAAAATAAAAAGAAAAAAAAAAAAAACAATTACAAATAGTAAAAACAGAAGAAAAGTACTTCCATTTTTTTAAAAAAATAACATTTAGTTTTAGCCCATCAACTACAGATTTAAATAATTTATACAGGGTATTTTATAAGAACTATTTTGTGGCCGGGCGCGGTGGCTCAAGCCTGTAATCCCAGCACTTTGGGAGGCCGAGACGGGCGGATCACGAGGTCAGGAGATCGAGACCATCCTGGCTAATACGGTGAAACCCTGTCTCTACTTAAAAATACAAAAAACTAGCCGGGCGACGAGGCGGGCGCCTGTAGTCCCAGCTACTCGGGAGGCTGAGGCAGGAGAATGGCGTAAACCCGGGAGGCGGAGCTTGCAGTGAGCTGAGATCCGGCCACTGCACTCCAGCCTGGGTGGCAGAGCAAGACTCCGTCTCAAAAAAAAAAAAAAAAAGAACTATTTTGTATAAGATTTTATATAGAAGACTGGTACTGGTTAGTAAAGGCTGAGAATATTCCAATAAAGTAACTTCATTCACTTTAAGTGTTTCAATTAGCACTGACCTCTCTCTTTCCAATAGCTTCTCTTCTTCTAGTTGTTGTTCTTCAATAAAAGTGTCCTCCTCTTCCTCCTTCTGTGAGAGTCCTAGGGAATTTAAATGTTTTATTAAACTGAGCACTGCAAATCCTTGGTCAAAAATTCAGGAGAAAAATACATGTAATCTTTAATGTATAAAATTATGGTAAAAATCTTTTTCTTAAGCTTTCTAACAAGAAAGTCTCTGATCAACCTTCTTTGATACAACGCAAGCATCAAAAAGGACAATAGTGGTGGCGGATAGCACATTACATTTAAAAATTAATCAACAGTTCCACAATTATACTTAAAAAGGAAATTAGCTTGGCATGGTGGCAGGCACCTGTAATCCCAGCTACTCGGGAATTGAGGCAGGAGAATCACTTGAACCTGGGAAGCAGAGGTTTCAGTGAGCCAAGATTGTGCCATTGCACTCCAGCTGGGCAACAAGAGCGAAACTCCATCTCAAAAAAAAAAAAAAGGTGGTGGGGGTGTGGAAAGGAGCATCCATCTTAACAGAAGAATGGCAACTAAAAAATGCAGAAAAACGTAAGTAGAAAAATCATCACTTTTGCAACCCCCACTGTAAAAATTTAGACAAAGACATTAAAAACATTGAATGAAAGCTCGCTGGGAAGAGTATATTCACACTATCTCAACATATCACCCCAGACATGAGGACTAATTAGAAAAGAAAAAAACAATGCAATGCTTTCCAATGGAGCGATCTGGGTGGGTAACACTTTTTTTTTCTTTTTTCTTTTTGAGATAGGAGTCTTGCTCTGTCACCAGGCTGGAGTGCAAAGGCGCGATCTTGACTCACAGCAACCTCTGCCTCCCGGGTTCAAGCGATTCTCCCGCGTCAGCCTCCCGAGTAGTTGGGACTACAGGTATGCGCCACCACGCCCAGCTAATTTTTGTATTTTTAGTGGAGACCGGGTTTCACCACGTTGGCCAGGGTGGTCTCGATCTCCTCCTGACCTTGTGATCCTCCTGCCTCAGCCTCCCAAAGTGCTGGGATTACAGGTGTGAGCCACGGCGCCCGGCCCTGAGCGGGTAACACCTTAACCACAGTTAGCATCACCAGGAGTGCAACAACCTGGCGTGATAGGTCTCATGATTTATGCAATAAGAAGTTTACAACATCTCCTCTGTAATCCTTTGTGCTAAAGAGTGTTGTCACCTGAAATTAATCATGAGAAGACAGAATAATCCAGAATGCAAGGCATTCCACAGATAACTGGCTTGAGTTTTTCAAAACAATCAATCCTGGTTTGGGGAAGTTTAAATACGGCCTGTATGTCATACCACTGAATTACTGCTCATGTACTCAGGTGTAAGTTTGGTATTGTGGTTCTGTGGGAGAATGTCCTTATTCTCAGGAGTTGCAGGCTGAAGAATTTAGGGGTGAGGTGCTGCTATCTGCAACTGCCATCCAAAAGGTTCAGAAAAAATGTTCTATGTATGTATCTCTTTAAATAAAGAGAGAGAAAGAAAGAAAGGCCAAACGTTAACAACTGGCAAATCTTGCTGAAGGGTTCATGGATATTTATTGTGCTATTTTTTTCAACTTTCTGTAGATTAGAACATTTTCCAAATAAAAACATGAAAAAATAATTTTAATAGAAGAGACATTTACATCCTCTCCTATTCAAAGTTTGGGGAAAAAAATCAGTGAAAGTGGAAGAGAAATGGAAGACTGAAATAATGTTACAGATGTCAGGCTTAAAGAAAAAAAAGAGTCTGTGTTTGTCACAGGTGTTGACTACAGTTCTAACTGAAGGCTCATCCAGTCCTAGATAATTACAATAATTTACTTTTCTTAAGTAAGTAAACTTTATTATTTCAGCAACTGGAATTAAAATGGGCAACAAATGTAGAATAAGTTCTCAATCACATAAAATAATATCTAATTGTTCAGATAATTAAATGATCGAATGTACTTAAAGGGCCAGAGAACCTGGCACAGAGGATATGACCTGACTTACTAGCAGAGGTATGCCCATAGATTAGACAGGGCATAGACACAGCTGACACTCACAAACACCTATTGACTGACTCACTCGACTCCCCATCGCCTCAAAACCAAGCTCATATACTCCATAGAAGTGATTGCTAACAGTTCTGGGCACAGCATTTTCCCCATGTGTACAATCAGACATATGCAATACATATAGATACAATACAGTTGACCCTTGAACAACACAGGTTTGAACCGCCTTGGTCTATTTAAATACAGATTTTTTTCAATAAATACACTGGAACATTTAGGGGAGATCTGCAACAATTTGAAAAAAAAAAAAAATACCAGGTAAGTGGCATGGCCTAGAAACACTGAAAAAAATTAAGAAAAAGGTATGTCATGAATGTATAAAATATATGTACATACTAGTCTATTTTATCATTTGCTACCATAAATATAAATCTATTATAAAAAGTTAATGCAGGGCTGGGCGCAGTGGCTCACGCCCATAATCCCAGCACTTTGGGAGGCCAAGGCAGGTGGATCACCTGAGGTCAGGAGTTCGAGAGCAGCCTGGCAACATGATGAATCCCATCTCTACTAAAAATACAAAAATTAGTCGGGCGTGGTGGCAGCCCCCTGTAATCCCAGCTACTCAGGAGGCTGAGGCAGGAGAATCGCTTGAACCTGGGAGGTGGAGGTTGCAGTGAGTGGAGATTGTGCCACTGCACTACAGCCTGGGCAACAAGAGCAAAACTCCATCTCAGAAAAAAAAAACTTAATGCAGATACTGTTAAGCAATATTGTGCTGGCTTGAGCAGCACATATACAGATACTGTTACAATATAAGTAAGTGTTTTATTGTTGTTCCCTTGCTTAAAGCATTTGAAACAGGCCAGGGAACAGTGGCTCACGCTGGTAATCCCAGCACTTTGGGAGGCCGAGGTGGATGGATCACTTGAGGTCAGGAGTTCGAGACCAGCCTGGCCAACATGGCAAAACCTCATCTCTACTAAAAATAAAAAAATTAGCCGGGCGTGGTGGTGCACGCCTGTAATCCCAGCTACTCAGGAGGCTGAGGCAGGAGAATCACTTGAACCCGGGAAGCAGACGTTGCAGTGAGCCAAAATTGTACCACTGCACTCTAGTCTGGCTGACAGAGTGAGCCTCCATCTCAAAAAAAAAAAAAAAAAAAAGAACATTTGAAACAAAATGATCTCTGACTCCATTCCATTGTAAGACATAGAAGTTGGTCTCAAACATTTTTCCTTGACTATTACCATGAAAGTTGTGCTACAACATATCATTGACAACTTTTTTTAAAGTTAAAATTTATCAAAACTTATATTTATAGACCATATATGGCACATTCACAGTTGAGAAAAAATGTAAACAAATATAAATATGCAGTATTAAATCATAACTGCATACAATTAACTGTAGTACAAAATAAGGAAAAAATGCATCCAATGAGGCACAGAAGAAAAAAATTAACTGTAGTACATACTGTGCTATTGTAATAATTTCACAGCCACCTCCTGTTGCTATTGCAGTGAGCTCAAATATTATGAGTATTCACTTCAAATGCCTTGCGACACTAATCATCTCTGCATGAGCAGTTCATCTCTGCATGAGCAGTTCATCTCTTCAGTAAATTGCGTGTGGCAGTAAGAAGTCATCTCTGGCGTATTTTTCATTGTGTTTACTACAAAATGGTAAACCTTGAATAACATCATGAGACTCACACAAAGTGCGACTAGTGATGCTGGAAGTGCTCTCAAGAAGCAGAGAAAAGTCATGATGACCGGGCAGTGTGGTGCACGCCTGTAATTCCAGCTACTAGGGAGGCTGAGGCAGGAGAATTGCTTGAACCCGGGAGGCAGAGGTTGCAGTGAGCCGAGTTCATGCCACTACACTCCAGCCTGGGCAACAGAGCAAGACTCTGTCTCAAAAAATAAAATAAAATAAAGAAAGAAAAGAAAATTGTTGAGGAGAAAGAATATCTGCCTGAATAGGACGCCCGGCTATTTTTGTATTTTTAGGAGAGACAGGGTTTATCACGTTGGCCAGGCTGGTCTCGAGCTCCCGACCTCATGATCCACATGCCTTGGCCTCCCAAAGTGCTAGGATTCCAGGTGTGAGCCACCGTGCCTGGCCTGAACAGGTTTTGAATGCAGATGAAAGCATCCTGTTCTAGAAAAGCACCACAAAGGACATTTAGAAGGCAGAGAAGCAAGCAGCAGGATTGAAACAAAAAGAGACAGGCTAACTCTACTGTTTCATGTAATGTAATGGGGTTTATGATCAGAACTGCCCTTGTCTATAAAGCTGCTAATCCCCACCCCAATCCTTGAAGAGAAAAGATGAGCGCCAGCTGCCTGTCTTTTGGTTGTACAACTAGAAGTCCTGGATAATGGAAATCCTTTTTTCTGAATTGGTTCCACTGATGCTTTGTCCCTGAAGTCAGGAAGTACCTTGCCAGTAAGGAACTGGCTTTTAAAATTCTTTTAATATTGGACAATGCCCCTGGCCACCCAGAACCCCATAAGTTCAACAATGAAGGTGTCATAGTGGTCTACTTGCCCCCAAACACAATGTTTCTAATTCAGCCTCTAGACCAGGGGGTTGTTAAGAACCTCTAAAGCTCATTACACGTGGTACTCTACAGAAAGGATTGTCATTGCTATGGAATAGAACTCTATCACAGAGAGCATCAAGAAAGTGTATAAAGATTATACCATTGAAGATGTTATTGTCATTATAGAAAAAGCCATGAAAATCATCAAGCCCAAAACAAAGTCTTGCTGGAGAAAAAACTGCGTCTAGATATTGTGCATGACTTCACAGGACTTAAGACAGAGCCAATCAAGGAAATCATGAAGGAGATTGTAAATATGGGGGAAAAAAGAGGGCAGGGGTGTCGGGGTGAAGGGTCTCAAGATATAGATCTTGAAGAAATTCAAGAGCTAACAGACACAACAGAGTAGTTAACAAAAGTCAATTTGATTGGGATGAGTCCTTCCAAAGCAGTGCAAGGTGATGAGGAAGAAAACTTAGGTGAAGCAGTGCCAGAAAACAAATTGACACTAGACAATCTGGCAGAAGGGCCAATTATTCAAGACTGCTTTTGACTTCTTCTATGAACCCTTCTAAACTGAAAAGTAATGCATTTAAACGAAAGCAAATGGTGGAAGAATCGGTACTGTAGAGAAACATTTTTAGAGAAATGAAAAAGCAAAAATGTTAGACAGAAATTATAATGTATTTCTGCAAAGTTACACCAAGTGGGTCTACCCTCTTGCCTTCCCTTCCACCTCCTCCACCTCTTCCGCCTCTGCCACCCAAGATAGCAAGACCAAATCATCCTCTTCCTCCTTGGCCTACTCAACATTAAGACAAGGAGAATGAAGACCTTTATGATGAACCACTTCCATTTAATGAAGGGCAAATACATTTTCTCCTCCTCGTGATTTTCTTAGTAACATTCCTTTCTCTAGCTTACTTTATTATAAGAATATGGTATATAATACATATAACATACAAAGTATGTGTTAATCAACAATTTATGTTATTGGTAAGGCTTACAGTCAACAGTAGGCACTTAATAGTTAAGTTTTGGGGGAGTGAAAAGTTATATGCAAATTTTCGACTATGCAGAGGGGCGGGGGTGGTCAGAGTCCCTAACTCCCACATTGTTCAAGGATCAAATGTATATCCAATGGTATTATACAGGTTGAGCACCCCAAATCCAAAAATCACAAATATTTTGAGTGACAACAATGCTCAAAGGAAATGTTCATTGCAGCATTTCGAATTTTGATTTTGGATTTGGGATGCTGAACTGGTAAATACAATGCAAGCATTTCAGATAAGGGATACTCAACCTGTACATGTAACTGTACACACAGAATCATGCTATAGTTTTGCAACTTGCTTTTAATATCTTAATTTCTGATGAGGTAGCTTGTTTCAGGTTTTTTTTTTTTTTTTTTTTGAGACGGAGTCTCGCTCTGCTGCCCAGGCTGGAGTGCTGTGGCCGGATCTCAGCAGCTCACTGCAAGCTCCGCCTCCCGGGTTCACGCCATTCTCCTGCCTCAGCCTCCTGAGTAGCTGGGACTACAGGCGCCCGCCACCTCGCCCGGCTAATTTTTTGTATTTTTGAGTAGAGACGGGGTTTCACCGTGTTAGCCAGGATGGTCTCGATCTCCTGACCTCGTGATCCGCCCGTCTCGGCCTCCCAAAGTGCTGGGATTACAGGCTTGAGCCACCGCGCCTGGCCAGTTTCAGGTTATCTCAAGTAGAACTGGGTGCCAAAGAAGCTATCTGTAATTAAGAGCTCACTAGCCCAGAAATCATTTGCCAAGACGCTCCAATCATTGGCCAAGACACTCTCACAGTAACAACATTCTAGCCTTCTGGCCATCCAATGTGTGCTACAATGAACAGCAGTGTTCCTGGCCGGGCACAGTGGCTCACGCCTGTAATCCCAGCACTTTGGGAGGCCAAGGCAGGCGGATCACCTGAGGTCAGGAGTTCAAGACCAGCCTGGCCAACATGGTGAAACCCTATCTCTACAAAAGTACAAAAATTAGCCGGGCATGATAGTGGGTACCTGTAATCCCAGCTACTCAGGAGGCTGAGGCGGAAGAATCACTTGAACCTGGGAGGCAGAGGTTACGGTGAGCCAAGACTGTGCCATTGCACTCCAGCCTGGGCGAGAGAGTGAGACTCTGTCTCAAAAAAAAAAAAAAAAACAGGACCGTTCCACAGTCTACAGTATTCATGAAGTACCACTAGGCAAAGAATTGTGAGTTGGAGTGGGCAAAACTAGGAGCAGAAGTGCAGAGACAGGTGCTTAGTCTTGGATATGGCATTAGTTATATAATTTTGACAGACCAGTGACCTGGATCCTTTAATGGACTAAAGTACCATGGGACACGACTTGCCTGACTTTCCACAGAGGCTCATTCTGAACACATTTTGCTAAGTAAAAAGGGAAAAAAAAAAATCAAAACAATACAAATACCAGCTGTTACAGGATTTAGTGCAGGAAAAGAAAAAGAGGAAGAAGTTAAAAAAATGTAGAATATATAATATTTAGAATAAAACAGGTTAAATGAACAAAGTAAAGTAGCTGAAAATTTCAAGGAGGGAGAGAGGAAGTACAATAAAGGCCTCAATAACTCCAACCCATCCTAGTTTTCCTTTTATCCCTGATGCTTGCTTCTGCCTCTAGTGGATGAGTTTTCAACTAATAAGACAGAAATGCTAACATAGGTTGCAGGTAAACACATTGCTCCTTCCATTCTAAATACCTCAGTACTGACGCTAAAATAATTACTCGGGAACTCCAATGGTAAATAAAACCTCTATGGCTACGTTTCTCAAGGCCCAAGAATCCTAGTGACTTGAGGCCATGGTCTCTGGATTTCAAGAATTGTCTAGGATAATTTCATAAGCATATTCTGGATAATGTGAATGACAATCATTATAATCTAGTACTATTGTGTGATTTCAGTGCTCCCATCTGGATTTATAATTACTACATAATTTTATAACTAAGTCCTAATTTTATTGCATTAAGCAGGCAGATTTAATACATAAATGTTAGGTTTGCCATGTGAAGGTCAAACGACCAGCTGTACAAATAAAGGTTCTACAGTAATTTCGTAGAAAAAGTGGTAAATAACCGTAAGGCAACATTAGTAGAGGCATTCCAAACTCTCATCAGTGCCATGTACATATTGTGAGGAGCACTGGTTTCACATCATTACTAGCATTATCTCAGGTGATGGATCCAT
Organism: Trachypithecus francoisi; assembly: GCF_009764315.1. Taxonomy (NCBI): domain Eukaryota; kingdom Metazoa; phylum Chordata; class Mammalia; order Primates; family Cercopithecidae; genus Trachypithecus; species Trachypithecus francoisi. The sequence continues at coordinate 119,527,663 of NW_022681471.1, forward strand.
CTGTCTTGGCTTCCCAAAGTGCTGGGATTACAGGCATGAGCCACCACGTGCCCAGCTCATATATTGTTTTATAGTCAAACAATGGCTTCAGGCCAGGCGTGGTGGCCTGAAGTTGCCTTCCCTCTTGCCTTCCTGCTTGAGGCCAGGAGTTCAAGGCCAGCCCAGGCAATATAGTGAAAACCCATCTCTACAAAAATTTTAAAAATTAGCCAGGTGGGCCAGGGGCGGTAGCTCACACCTGTAATCCCAGCACTTTGGAAGGCTGAGGTGGGTGGATCACCTGAGGTCAGAAGTTCGAGACCAGCCTGGCCAACATGATGGGGTTTCACCCCATCTCTACTAAAAATACAAAAATTAGCCGGGTGTGGTTGCGCGCGCCTGTAATCCCAGCTACTCGGGAGGCTGCATCAGAAAAACTGCTTGAACCCAGGAGGCAGAGTCTGCAGTGAGCCAAGATCGTGCCATTGCACTCCAGCCTGGGCGACAGAGCGAGACTCCATCTCAAAAAAAAAAAAAAGAAAAAGAAAAAAGAAAAAAGAAAATTGGCCAGGTGTGGTGGTGGATGCCTGTAGTCCCAGCTACTTGGGAGGCTGAGGTGGGAGGACTGCTGGAGCCTGGGAGGTGGAGGCTGCTGTGAGCCACGGTTGTGCCGATGCATTTCCCTCTTGGGCAACAGAACAAGACTCTGTCTCAAAAATAAATAAATGAGCTTCATAACTAGTATTATGTTGATATATATTTGGATAACATAATAATTTGGGTAAACAAAGGGTCTCATATTAGTCAAGTTTGAGAAAAACTTGCAAACCGTCTAATACTTTCAACTCCTGCTGGTTTTATGAAGAAAAATATTCACCGAATACTTACTATGTGTGCAAGGACTGTGCTAGCTACTGTAATTCATGAAGCTTGCAACTATAATTTTTTTTTTTTTTTTTTGAAACAGAGTCTCGCTCTGTCGCCCAGGCTGGAGTGCAGTGGCCGGATCTCAGCTCACTGCAAGCTCCGCCTCCCGGGTTTATGCCATTCTCCTGCCTCAGCCTCCCGAGTAGCTGGGACTACAGGCGCCCGCCACCTCGCCCGGCTAGTTTTTTGTATTTTTTAGTAGAGACGGCGTTTCACCGTGTTAGCCAGGATGGTCTCGATCTCCTGACCTCGTGATCCGCCCGTCTTGGCCTCCCAAAGTGCTGGGATTACAGGCTTGAGCCACCGCGCCCGGCACAACTATAATATTAGATACTTTATAAACAGTTACACCAAATCAATGGGCGATCATTCACCAAGACTTCCTCTTCCTGACTTTAGTATGTTAACATTGTTTCTGACAGGTGTTTCTAAATAACTACTTGGCGGGCAGTAGTCACAGCTATTTTTCCTCCGACACAGTATTTGACTTCCTTCTGACACTGGGGCTTCAAGTTAGGGCTGGAGTGGAGAGAGCAATTTCACAACACAGAAAATAGGATAGAGAGTCCATTACCTGAGTCTCTCAGTCGAGCAAGTTCCTGCCGACGTTTCTTTCGTTTCTCTTTCTTCAGGGCGGCCCTGTACTTTTTGTGGCTGGAAGATTAAGACATACATACACGACGATTAGCGGCTACACTGCAGCGCTGCCCGAGCTCCCCGCTCCTCTGTGCCCAATGAAAGGAAATAGTTCGGGTGCTGAGGCAAGAAATCTTGATTCCTGTATTTTAATTACAGAACAGGCATCTATCATCCCCTCATCCTCCCACTCCCAGAAGGCAGTTCTTCTCCATCCGCCAACCTGATCCTCTCCTCGCTTGCCTGAGCCCACAGCCGCCCGTGAAAGTCCGGGGAGGGGACCAGGGCGCGCACTAGGAAGGAATCGAGCTGCCGCGGTGGCTCACTTAGCTTGGCCTAGCTTCCCTTTTCTTGCTGCCACCACATCCTCCATGCCCACCATCGGCCCGCTTGCCTGCTCATCTCCCCGTACGGAGCTTACCTTGGTTTCTCTGGAAACGTCATTTTCTCGGGCGCAGCCATCTTGCCGGCACCGCCCCGCCCCTCCAGGTCTGGCAGGAAAGGGCGGGCCTAAGAGCCGAGACAGGCACGCGCAGGCGCGGGTATCGAGCAGCCTCCACACGCGCGGAACTAGAAACGGAAAGCCGGAGGTACCCTTCGGTGGCTAGTCTTCCAAATCCCTGCTCAAATAAATATCTCCTTCCCGCAAAAATCCTCTGGAGCTTTTACCCTGCCCTGGAAGTAATTGTCGCTTCAGCACTTGCCCAGTGCTTTATCACTGTCTCCCTCCTTGCCCTAGCAGGACGTGTTGTGGCCAGGAGGTTAAAGTCACAGTCTCCCGCTTTTCTCAGCATCCACTCATAAAGTCACATCCCACACAGAGCTGCTCTCCCGGCTTTATTTCCGACTTTTCCAGGTTACGCGTCCTTCCGCCGATCTACCTATCAGCGCTTCAGACAACGCTCCAGACTCTGCTCCCTGCCAGTCACACCTGTTCTAGTCCCTTAAGCAAACCTAACTCCCGGGGCTGCAAAGCTGTTACCTCTGCCCCTGAGGAGTTTACAATGGAGAGGCAGAGAAGAACCAATACATCATATGTTGCAGCAAACATGAAGTTTACCTAACATAGTCCACCTAGGGATTCAGGGAGAGCTTTTTTTTTCTTTTTCCCAGTATCACAGGTGACTCAATTGCAGTATCAGGGAGAGCTTTCTGATGCTAAGAGTTGAGTGTGGAAGGAAGATGCCCTTTACCCAGACGGAGAAAGGTGGGAATGCGGTTACAGTCAGATCAGCATAAGCAAAGGCACTGAAAGGTGAAACTGGAATATGCTGGGAACAGCAAGAATTTTGGCAGTCGAATTTATTTATTTTTTCATTTCTTACATATTAGAGACAGGGTCTTGCTCTTTAACCCAGGCTGGAGTGCAGTGGCGCAATTAAGACTAACTGCAGCCTCGACTTCCTGGGGTCAAGCTATCCTTCCACCCGCAGCCTCCCCGAGTAGCTGGGAATACAGGCGCGAGCCACCACGCCCGCCCAGCTATCCAATTTAACGTGCAATTCGAGGCCGGGTGCTGTGGTTCACACCTGTAATCCCAGCGCTTTGGGAGGCCAAGGCGGGTGGATCACCAGAGGTCAGGAGGAGTTCGTCAGCCTGGCCAACATGGTGAAACCCCATCTGTACTAAAAATACAAAATTAGCCAGGTGTGGTGGCGCATGCCTGTAGTTCCAGCTACTCTGGAGGCTGAGACAGGAGAACTGCTTGAACCCGGGAGGTGGAGGCCGCAGTGAGCCGAGATGGTACCACTGCCCTCCAGCCTGGGCAACAGAGCAAGACTCCGTCTCAAAAAAAACAAAACAAAATAAAGTGCAATTCGAGAGTATCAAGGAATACAGTTGTAGTGATGGGCTGGGAGGGCTAGGTTAAGGAGGAGGGCCTGATGTGCCATGTTAAGACGCTCTGTTTACATTCTGTAGAGACAACAGTGAACTGTTGAAAGCTTTTAAATAGAGGCTTATTTTGATTGTGTTTGTGTTTTAGGTAAATTACTCTGCTTTGCAATGTAAAGGATTGAAAGATAAAACTAGAATATCACAATAATCTAGGTGAGAGGTGATGAGGAATTAAACTGGGGCAATAAGAGTAGGGATTGAGAAACTAAAATCATCCCAACTAATAATCAGACTGTAATGTACACATACAAGGCCAGGGACAAGGCCAAGCAAAAAATGTTCCTCACAAGGATACATGACAGCTGTAAAATGACTAACAACCTCTATCTTTTGAGTGACTGAATAGCTTCCTTGGCCTAGCTTTGTTCCGTTCTCCTCCAAATTAAAGTTGCTGAGATACTCAATTACTAAACTGCCTTGCTCCCCTAATCCCTCCTTAGAATTACTCAACTGAAACCCAAACTCTGCATAAAACCTCACCCTAATCTCTCTTATACCGACACACTTGGAGCAACATATATTCCCTTCAGCCTCAAGTTGACCTTGTCCAGCTCAGTGCATCCGTTGGATCTTGAGTAAATTCCTAATGTCTACTCCTGTTTTCTCATCTGTAAAAATCAAGATAGTAATCATAGTTCCCATCTCATAACACTTTTATTGTGAAAACTAAGATAACCCATGCTATATGCTGATACAGTGCCTAGCAATAGTGAATGCCTCCAAAACTTTAGCTATTACATCATCATCACCATCATCATTAGTGTGAACACCTCCTGACCCCCTCAAGAGGGGGTGAGGCACTGTATGCATTTCCAGTACAAGTATTCCACCTTTTATAATATCTATCATGGTTTACTACACATTGTCACTTTCACCTTTCTGCTTCTTGACTAAATCTTTTTTTTTTTTTTGAGACGGAGTCTCGCTCTGTCGCCCGGGCTGGAGTGCAGTGGCCGGATCTCAGCTCACTGCAAGCTCCGCCTCCCGGGTTTATGCCATTCTCCTGGCTCAGCCTCCCGAGTAGCTGGGACTACAGGCGCCCGCCACCTCGCCCGGCTAGTTTTTTGTATTTTTAGTAGAGATGGGGTTTCACCGTGTTGGCCAGGATGGTCTCGATCTCCTGACCTCGTGATCCGCCCGTCTCGGCCTCCCAAAGTGCTGGGATTACAGGCTTGAGCCACCGTGCCCGGCTTCTTGACTAAATCTTAAACTGTCTAGTTGGAGGTTTGGCAGTTGTATCCCCAAAGTAGAGTGCCCTGGATGGCACAGAATGTTGTAGCTATGCAAGTCACCAATGTTGCTGGTCCTTGTGATGAGAATTTACGCTGAGAATTGCTGCCCATTCTGAAAGCATCAGTGTTTGAGCTGTTGTAACATTTCTTATGAATCAGACCAGACTTTCATTTCAGAACAATAAGTAACAATTCCTTCTAAGAAATCTCGGCTCACTGCAACCTCCGTCTCCTGGGCTCAAGCGATTCTCCTGCCTCAGCCTCCCATGTAGCTGGGATTACAGGTGCGTGCCACAACCACCCGGCTAATTTTTGTATTTTTTAGTAGAGACGGGGTTTCACCATATTGGCCAGGCTGTTCTTGAACTCCTGACCTCAGGTAATCTGCCCGCCTTGGCCTCCCAAAGTGCCGGGATGACAGGCATGAGCCACTGCACCCAGCCATAGATTTTTTTAGTGAGTTAGAAATGAATGTAAATTTCCTTTTATAGGAGTTAGACATTTATTTTTAACAATTAACCACTGAATTCATTTTCAGAAACAGGCCTGAATTGCTTATTAATTTCATTACAGATGTAACTCTAAAAGCCAATTCCATTTCCGAACTATAATTACCATCATTTGAATTTAACAGAGAAAGATGTCTTCCAAGACTTCTTTTGGGTGGATGGCTGGTTTTAGAATAGCCAACTTTACCCTAACCGATGGACAAGACAGTCCTCCAGGTGGCCTTGGACTGACCCAGTTCTCCCTTCTTCCTTGCTTGTAGTTCTTAAGAATAACTGTAGAATGCACTGAGAATCCAATATCCTGATATGGAGGAACTGCCTGAAACAGCTTGGCCTTGTTCTTGTCCCTCCCAGGGAACGTAACATCTTGAGTTAGGGAGGAACTGTTTGAGACAGCCAGGTTGTGTTCCTCTCTCTCCTGGAAGCAGGATGTCCTTTAAAGCTTTGCCCAATGAGTTATGTGGCTCCTATGGTATATAACCCAAGGCAGGCTATGGTGCAAGTGGGGCACGTACAGTCAAGACTCCATCAGCCCTGCCCCGGGCAGCTTTTTTGAGCCCTGGGGTACTGGCTCACAATGGAGCCAGGGCCTCTTTTGTCCCTTGCTTCCTGTCTGGAAGTAATACATCTGCTTCATGTAATGTATTGGGTATGAGTGAGTTCTGTCACACTGGACTCAGACAGGTTGGTAACCAGTGTACACTGAAGCTGTTAAAGGATATCTCATTCATTTACAGACATATATATAGACTGAAACAATAGGAAGTCTTTCACCACCACTAATATTGTAAAGAAAGGGTTTTATTGAGCTAGTATTATTTAATGAAGATGGGCAGCAATTTTAATACAATCTTCTTTTCCAAGACCTTTGACAGACCTTAGGCCCAATTTTCCACCTTTATGTCTAGGAAAGTGCAAGTAAAACACTTTTGAGGGCATGAAAAACACAAGCTTGTTGTTAAGGTGTGTCAGTAGCCAGGGAAATCTGCTGTGCCCCTTTGAGGGTCATCTAACTAAGGCAGAGAGAAAGAAACTGCCTCAAGCCAGCTTCTGTCACCTCTGCAGGGAAGGTGGCCATGCAAACCAGGACATGGTTCAAAGTGAAAAAGAGTGTGGTTAATAATCACGCCAGAACACCAGATATAAGATGTATATTCATCCAACCCTATCTTGCAGACCAGATGACAAACATATTAATGAAAGAACTACTACCAGTCATTGATGCAACACTGAGTCTGAACATAGGTTTAGATGCATTCGGAAACATTCCAAGATATTTATAAGCAAGAGACACGGGGGCATGAATTCCTCAGAATATGTAGAATTATCTATATTTTAGCCTATCTGATAAGTTTCTCTCCCTATTACCATAACAAAAATTTTTTAGCCGGGCGCGGTGGCTCAAGCCTGTAATCCCAGCACTTTGGGAGGCCGAGACGGGTGGATCACAAGGTCAGGAGATCGAGACCATCCTGGCTAATACGGTGAAACCCCGTCTCTACTAAAGAATACAAAAAACTAGCCGGGCGACGAGGCGGGCGCCTGTAGTCCCAGCTACTTGGGAGGCGGAGGCAGGAGAATGGCGTGAACCCGGGAGGCGGAGCTTGCAGTGAGCTGAGATCCGGCCACTGCACTCCAGCCTGGGCGAGAGAGCCAGACTCCGTCTCAAAAAAAAAAAAAAAAAAAAAACAAAAAAAAAACAAAAGTTTTTTAAAGCACTGTATAAACTGAGAGATTTAAATTAATCACCTGCCTTGCAAAGAACCTTGACTAATGAGTAAATAAAGTTCAGACAGTTGTAAAGTGAAGACAGGATAGCTCTTTCACTGTAGAAAACATTATCATTATATACTATGTAACAGTGTGCAAACAATGCAAAATAATATTATAAACCATAGGCTATTAGATTACTAGTCCTTTGAAAAATATTTCTGGAAATGTACAATGAAAGAATTCTAAGTTCTAGGCACTTTAAGCATCCTTTCTCTTCTCTTCTCTTTTTTATTAGACATGGAGTCTCACTCTGTCGCCCAGGCTGCAGTGCAGTGGTGTGATCTTGGCTCACTGCAACCACCACCTCCTGGGTTCAAGCGATTCTCCAGCCTCAGCTTCCCGAGTAGCTGGCATTACAGGTGTCTACCACCATGCCTGGCTAATTTCTTAAATTTTTAGTAGTGACAGGGTCTCATCATGTTGGCCAGGCTGGTCTCGAACTCCTGACCTCAAGTGATCTTCCCGCCTCAGCCTCCCAAAGTGCTGGATTACAGGTGTGAGCCACCGTGCCCAGCCAAGCATTTTCTTTAAAATATTCTGCATATATTTCCTATATGATCAGACCTTTAAGTAAAATATCTGATCTTTGGAAATGCAAAGGGATTTCTGGGTATAGGAAAAGTCTTATTTTCTTATAATTACAAAATATATTTTCTACATCATAAATCGGTAGTAAGTAAGCATATCATGTCCTTGTAACAACTAAACACTGGGGCAAATGTACTGATTGATAAGCCCTTATGAAAGAATACACATTCATGTTATAAAATAAAATACATCTAAAACCATGGCCAATGTTCAGCCAGGAAGTACCAGTCTGGGCCAACAGGCTGTTTCTGAAAGGCCTGAGTTCTGGTCAGTGTCTGTGCCTTACTTTTGATTATAATCCCTACGTATAGTGCTATAGAACCACTAATGGATAAACATAAAAAAGATAGCTCAAAAATGTCAGACATAAAAAGATATTACAAGCCGGGCCAGGTGGCCAGCACCTGTAGCCCCAGCTACTCCACAGGCTAAGGCAGAAGGACTGCTTGAGCCTAAGAGTTCAAGGCTGCAGTGAGCTCTCACTGGGCCACTGCACTCTAGCCTGGGCAACAGAGCAAGACCTAGTCTCTCAAAGAAAAAAAAAAAAGGCATTACAATTACCAACAGGTAGCTGCAAGAGAAACTCGTGTCTCTTAGCTGGTACTGAATCGCTTTCCTCAAAGACTGATGAAGCACTCTCATGCTAAGAAATGCTCATCTGTAAATATTATCAAATGCAGGCACTTAGAATAGTCTAGTTAACAATTTTTAGTAAGCTAGTATATATTATAGCAAAAGCAAAATACTGCCTAGATATGAATGTTTTAGGGGGTTGCTTGGCTGGTTGCCGACTTGGGTTTCGCTCGTACATTCAGCACATAATCATGCCGGAAGGATGAACGGACAGTGCGATTCATCAGTGGCTGAAGAGGGCGGAAGTTGTCCACCATTCTTTTCTCCTTCTCCCCTTCAGAAGTGAAAAGCAGGGTTCGAAATTGCTCAAGCTAGAAATAGAAACAGAAAGCATAAATAATTTCAATAGAAAACTTGCTTTACCTTGTGAATAAATTACTTTCATTTTTACAATTCTGAGCATTCCTTGCAAATTAGATACAGGAGAAGTTATTTCTGGGTAAGAATGCCTTCACCACTTGACAGGGAATAAAATGCCCAGTGGTGGTGGTGATCCTGATGGTGGTCCTGTGGGGAGGAGAGCAGCAGGAGGTGGTGAAACCAGGAGGGCACTTGGGATCCAAAGACTTGGGGCAAAGGCCCTGTCCCCACATATTATCCATTTACCAAGGATGATGAGTTAATTCATCTTTTTCATTCTCAAGAACCTCCTCTTTAAATAAGCAAAAGAGCCAGCTTACAGAATGAGAAAGGAAAGATCTGATGCATATACTAACACCACCAAAAAAAGTGGGTTTATAAAATAATTTAACTGAATCATTAACATAAAATAAGTATTACTGATTGCTCAGTGCACCTGGGTATTGTGGGCAAAGCAATGCATATTGATGTCTTTATTTTTTCCTTTCCTTTTTTTTTTTTTTTTTTTTTAAAGACAAAGTCTTACTCTGTCACCCAGGCTAGAGTGCAGTGGTGTGATCATGGTTCACGGCAGGCTCAACCTCTGGGACTCAGGTGATCTCCCACCTCAGCCTCCCAACTAGCTGGGATTATAGGCACATGCCGCCACACCCAGCTAATTTTTAAATTTTTTGTAGAGACAGGGTCTCTCTATGTTGCCCAGGCTGGTCTTGAACTCCTGGCCTTAAGTGATCCTCCCACCTAGGTCTCCCAAAGTGCTGGGATTACAGGTGTGAGCTACCACACCAGGCTGCATGTAGGTGTCTTAATTGGAGACAGGATTCTCTTTGTTGATGCTGTCCAATAGAACTTTCTGCAATGACGGAAATGTTCCACATATGGCTACTGGGCACTTGAAATGTGGCCAGTGTAACTGAGGAACTGAATTTTACTTTTAATGTACTTATATTTAAATGTAAATGGTTACATGTGTCCAGTGGTTACAATATTAGACAATATAGCTCAATGCAAAAGGAGCAACCCAGAATATCAACGGCTTGTTCTCTGATGTAGCAGCAGTATCGACCAGTAGCCCCTTGGTTTCAGACCCAATTGTGTTATGAAATACTTTACTTAGGCTGGGCGTGGTGGCCTACAACTGTAATCCCAGCACTTTGGGAGGCCAAGGCGGGTGGATCACCTGGGTCAGAAGTTCAAGACCAGCCTGACCAACATGGTGAAACCCTGTCTCTACTAAAATTATAAAATTAGCCAGTCGTGGTGGCGAATGCCTATAATCCCAGCTACTGAGCCCAGGAGGCGGAGGTTGCAGTGAGCTGAGATCACGCCACTGGACTCCCACCTGGGCAAAAAGAGCGAATCTCCATGTCAAAAAAAAAAAAAAAAGGAAATATTTTACTTCAGGCCAGCAGGAAAATCCATTCCCATTCCCCTCATTCAAACTGAGAAGACAGCCTGGGGCACAGTAGACAAGCAAGTGAAGAGTCGTTTGCAACAAAGGCTTCAGGGCAAATAGAACTGAAGAGGCAGAACTAGGACTGAAAACAAGCAATGGACGTATCACACAGCGGCAAATCACACAAAAGCCCTCACTAATTAGGAAGCTGTACAAGTAGTTAATGTTTCTTTTTATTCAGCTAATTGCAGAAGATTAGAAATAGTCTAAAGTATCAAAGATAAATGACATCTATCTATGAAATGAACTAGTATACAGTCCTTAAAAATACCGAAGATGTTCATTATCTATAAAATGTTCCAGGCTCACACCCGTAATCCCAGCACTTTGGGAGGCTGAGGCGGGTGGATCACGAGGTCAGGAGTTTCAGACCAGCCTGGCCAACATAGTGAAACCCCATCTCTATTAAAAATACAAAAAATTAGCTGGGCGTGGTGGTGGGCGCCTGTAATCCCAGCTACTCGGGAGGCTGAGGCAGGAGAATTGCTTGAACCCGGGAGGCAGAGGTTGCAGTGAGCCGAGATCGCATCACTACACTCCAGCCCGGGCAACAGCTAGACACTGTCTTTAAAAAAAAAAAAAAAAAATGTTCCAGGCATCACTGAGTGAAAAGAGCAGCAAAATGGTATGCACAGAATGATTCCATTTTCATACAAAAATTGTGTATATTTATATAGATAAAAGACCAGAAGGACTTATGTGCATCTGGATAGACAAGAGACCAGAAGAATTTCCCTTAACAATGATAGTGGTAAAATTATAGGCAACTAGGATAATATTACAGATGACAGCTAGCATTGTTTTCCTTACTAAATTTTTAGTGTTACCATAGTTTTATATTAAATTACATTCTGGAAGTAGCCAGTACAGTTAGACCAGAAAATACAAAATAAAAATTTAAATTATATAATTGAAAAATAAATTTTAAAATTTTGTTGAAATTGTATTTACAAAGTCCTCACATGGGCCACTGACCCTCTGATGTATTTACTTTGTTTTTCAATGTTATGTCCATTTGTTTTTCTAGAAGGAAAACAAGTCGAGGAAATATGTCAATTTTTTAATCCAAAGAACAGAAACAGACTAATTGTACAAGCCACAAAGCCTATACATTTGCAGGCATGAAAGGCTTTTCCTATGCTTATCCTAGTACTTTTATGGCGGTATATCTCTGGAATGTATTCTTGTGTAAGGTCTGAATGGTGGATCCAATTTTTTTCCCCCAAATGCCTGCTCAATTGTTCCTCAACAGCATTTACCGAATACTCTATCTTTCCTGGCAACTGAGTTGAGATGCTATATTTATCACAAAATAAATTCTCACATGTATTTGGACATATTTCTGAAATTATTATTTTCTTCCTGTGATGGTTAACTTTATGTGTCATCTTGACTGGGCCCTGGGACGCGGAGACAGGTTAAATACTATGCCTACGTATGTCTGTGAAGGTGTCTCTGGAGGAGATTAGGATTTGAATTGGTGGACTGAGTAAAGAGAATGGCCCTCCCCAAAGTGGATGGGAATCATCCAATAAATTGAGGGTCTGAATAGAACAAAAAGGCAGAGGAAGGTTGAATTTGCTCTGGTTGCTTGAGCTAGAACATCAATTGTCTCCTTTCTTTGGAGCTCCTGGTTCTCAGGCTTTCAGACCAAGATAGAAATCTACATTATCAGCTCTCCAGCTCTCAGGCCTCTGAACTACACCACTGTCTTTCCTGGGTCTCCAGCTTGCAGATGGCAGATTGTAAGACTTCTTAGTCTCCACAATCACATGGCCAATACCTTATGATAAAACTTTATCTATCTTTTTCTTTATTTATCTTTATAGGGTTATAGAGTTAAGGTTATTTAACCTTGATAGGTTATTTATCTAACTTTATCAACTTTGTCTTTCTTAATTTTTTAAAATCTTTATCTATATCTGGTATGGTTTGGCCCTGTGTCTCTACCCAAATCCCACGTTCAATTGTAATCCCCCGTGTCAGGGGAGGGGATCATGGAGGTAGATTTCCTCCTCACTGTTCTCATGATAGTGAAAGAGTTCTCACGAGATCTGATGGTTTAAAAGTCTGTGGCACTTCCTCCATCTCTCTCTCTCTCTCCTGCCACCATGTGAAGAAGGTCCTTGCTTCCCTTTTGCCTTCTGCCATGATTTTAAGTTTCCTGAGGCCTCCCAGTCATGCTTCCTGTTAAGCCTATGGAACTGTGAGTCAATTAAACATCCTTTCTTCATAAATTACCCAGTCTCAGGTAGTTATTTATAGCGGTATGAAAATGGACTAATACAATATCTATCCTATTGGTTCTGTTTCTCTGGAGAATTCTAATATACTTCCCTCGATTGATCTATTTATCCATGTGCCAGTAACATGCTATTTAATTATTGAGGCTTTATAACCTTGTGAGTCTAATTATCCCGTATTTTTCTAGAATTTTCCCTGGTTATTTATGTGTTTGTCTTTATTCATGAGTTTAGAAATAGCATATCGATTTAAAAATCCTATTGGCGGCCGGGCGCGGTGGCTCAAGCCTGTAATCCCAGCACTTTGGGAGGCCGAGACGGGCGGATCACGAGGTCATGAGATCGAGACCATCCTGGCTAATACAGTGAAACTCTGTCTCTACTTAAAAATACAAAAAACTAGCCGGGCGACGAGGCGGGCGCCTGTAGTCCCAGCTACTCGGGAGGCTGAGGCAGGAGAATGGCGTAAACCCGGGAGGCGGAGCTTGCAGTGAGCTGAGATCCGGCCACTGCACTCCAGCCTGGGTGGCAGAGCAAGACTCCGTCTCAAAAAAAAAAAAAAAAAAAAAAAAAAAAAAAAAAAAAAAAAAATCCTATTGGCATATTTATTGGGAACACATTAAATTTATGGTGAATAAACAAGTCATGGAGAATGACAACTTAGGTTGTAATTTATGACAAAAAAGGTGTCTTTATGTCTTTTGATCCTATAATGTGTTAACTTTATTAATTCAAGTCTTCTTTTGTATCCTCCAGGAACATTTTAAGTTTTCTTATTAACGTTCCTTGTTAAAATTATTCCAAAGTATTTTATATTTTTGTTTCCATTATAAATAGGGGCCCTTCTTACATTATATCTTTATATCATATCTTTTAGCTGATTGTGATTTATGTATGTCAAATATATTGATTTCTAGAAATTAATATTGTATTCCACTGATTACCAAATTATCTCTGATTTTTGTAGTAGTTTTTTATTGTTTCTCTAATTTATTTTTTATTTTCCGGTCTAACTGCACTGGCTACTTCCAGAATGAATAACTTAATATAAAACTTAATACGGTAACAATCCTTTCCATTGAAAACCTACTATTTGCTTTTGAACTGAGATCAATCTCTTTTATCAAGATAGAGAAGTCTCTATTCAGCTCTGTTTTATTAAAAATTTTCAAAAACGGAATGGTGATCTTTATAAACGTCTTTTTAACTTCCCTGGAAATGATAATATGATTTTTCTATTTAGATCCACTGATAGAATGAATTATATTAATATCATTCTTAACAATGAACCATTCTCATATTACTGGAGTAAAAGCTACTTGGACAAAGTGTATATTTCTTCTGATGAATCTGCTGGATTCTGTTTCTAATACTTTCTTTTTAGCTTTTTTTCTTTTATATTCTTTAGAAGGGGTTCCAATCTTTGGTGAGTGTTGGTATCAGTTATGCTGGCTTCATAAAAAGAATTTGGAAGCTTTTTCTCTTATGAAAATGCTTTGTGGCCGGGCGCGGTGGCTCAAGCCTGTAATCCCAGCACTTTGGGAGGCCGAGACGGGCGGATCACGAGGTCAGGAGATCGAGACCATCTGGCTAATATGGTGAAACCCCGTCTCTACTAAAAAATACAAAAAACTAGCCGGATGAGGTGGCGGGCGCCTGTAGTCCCAGCTACTCGGGAGGCTGAGGCAGGAGAATGGCGTAAACCCGGGAGGCGGAGCTTGCAGTGAGCTGAGATCCAGCCACAGCACTCCAGCCTGGGCGACAGAGCCAGACTCCGTCTCAAAAAAAAAAAAAAAAAAAAAAAAGAAAATGCTTTGTAATCAATAAAAATCCCATAAAACAAGTATGAGTAAATATTATTGTAGTTTAGTATATTATACATTATACAGGATTTTGAGTGTTTGCATAGTAACTACTACTTAGGCTTAGTTTCTAAGGGAAAAATAGAACCCAAGTTCAAAAAACGGACTTACATTACAGTTTCTGGACAAACACTGTTGAATTCTATATTTATTCTGAGATTCTATAGTAGAATTCCCTTAAGGATTTTAAAGACTTTTGAACACATTCATTTCCAGCCTTCATTCTTTCCTTTAAAAGGGTCTTGATTTTGTAGAGTTTAATATTTATATATAAAATACACAAGGCATAAGAAGACATATGTAATTGTCAAATATAGATGTAAAAAGCTTATGTTCTTCTGTGTTTTAACTCTCTCTCTAGTTAATTTGAAACATCCCCAAATTCATGTCCAAACTGAGACAAGACGTTGGTACACTTCAATAGAAATGTATAAGCATTACAAGATGTTAAAACTGATGCCACAGTCTGAGCCCAGCCCTGTTTTAAATGGGCAGACAAGGATTTCCTTAGATTGAAATTGTGGAGAGAACGTACCTGATCATGATCAACCTCTACTGGTTGCTTCTTAATGATCCAGGTGACAGACTCGGAGAGGGGTGGGGTGGTCAGAGACCCTGAGTAGGTCCAGTAATCTGGGCAGGTAGGCATCAGGCAGGAAGGGTCAAATGACCCAAATTCCACAAGGGTGTCCTGGCCAAGAGAAGAGATAACTGAGTCATTATTTAATGGTGAAAACCACTCAGGAATCGGACAACGAGGTGATGGTTCTCAGGGAGTATGTGGAGATGAGCAGTGGTCCAGAGGAGCTCCAGGCCTTTCTGGGCAGCTACCTGAAGAATTGCTGCTTAGGAGATGGAATCATGCCCAGGCTTTGTTTCTGCAATTAACTGTGTATTTTTTATATTCCGCAGTAGGAAAACAGCCAAAACCATTTGATCTCTCAATTCCAGTGAGGTTACATCAGGTAGTCTCCTCTGAGTTTTGTTGAGAGGTTTCAGACAGCAGCCATTGCATAAAGAAGGACGCTTTGTATTTTCAAGAGAGGCTAACTGAGACTTGTCCTTTTAGGAAGAAATGCAGATCAGGAGGAGCCAGAAACCTGGACTAAAAGGAAAGAGAGGGAAAAAGAGGAAAATGGAGAGGAGAGGAGAGGGAAAGAGGTAGGGACCAGAAGGAGAGAGTGGGGGATGGGGGGAGATAATATATGGGCTTCCAGAGAGGAAAGGAGAGGGAAATAGGTAGGGACCAGAGGGATACAGTGGGGGATGAGAGGGAGAAGGAGAGAATATATGGGCCACCACAGAGCAGCCCTTTGAGATTCTGAATATTGAAGAATTAATATTGGGGGACTAGACAAAGGCATCCGACCTGAAGGATGTGGGTCATTGTTCTTTCCAGCTGGACAAGGCAAGTTTCTGTAGAACTGCTCTCTGCTCCCTGCCTGTGGGATGGCAGCTACAGAAAAGAAGGCTGCTCTGGGTATGTTCGCAAGGACTTAGAAGGAGCTGGTGTCAGGAACAGAGGAGGGGACAGCAATATGTTCCTGAGTCCCCAAGTCCTCAGCGGCACCGTGGCAAAACCAAAAAGCTCACTGCCTACCCACAGAATCATGACTTCTGTCCCCTGGGATCATAAATGGCAGTTTTCTTCTAAGGCTGAATACAGTTCACCTAATTAAACTTCCCAATTCAAAGTGCCTTGGTAATGTCTCCACTCTGAGATTGAAACATAAAAGTACATTTCAAGTAATTATGGAAAACAAATAGTACCTTATGCTTAATTGACGGCAAAGTATCCACTAATTTCTGTAGCTCTTTATGATGTTTGCCTAGCTAAAGAACAACAAATAAGAAAATATTACAAACAATGGACATCTCACTGTAGAAACTGTAACAGAATGTGAATTAAAATTAACTGGTGATTACATAAAAACAAATTGCATGACTGAAATTACACTTAAACTTGTAGTTTATAATTTTATAAACATTACTGAATTAAATTAGAGAACACATGAGCAGGCTGTTTGCTGACAAGGTCAGCATGCCTGCAGAGAAAGGTGCCCCCTGCTTCGTTTAAGTATAAGTTCTTAAATTGGAATTAAAATTAAATAAAATGAAAAATGGTTCCACAATTGCAGTAGACACATTTCAAGTGCTCAATTGCCACATGTGGCTTGTGACCACTCTATTGGGCTGTGCATTTTTATACCATTCAAAATATATTCTTTTTTTGGTGGTGCAGGGGATGGAGTCTCTCTCTGTTGCCCAGGCCAGAGTGCAGTGGCACAATCTCAGCTTGCTGCAGCCTCCACCTCCCAAGCTCAAGCGATCCTCCTTCCTCAGCCTCCCGAGTAGCTAGGATTACAGGTGCGCACCACCATGCCCGGCTAATTTTTATATTTTTAGTAGAAATAGAATTTCCCTGTGGAAACCAGGCTGGTCTCGAACTCCTGACCTCAAGTGATCCGCCTGCCTCAGCCTCCCAAAGTACTGGGATTACAGGCATAAGCCACTGTGCCTGGGCCTAAAATACATTCTTAACAATCCTGTATTTCTTTTTTTTTGTGGGGGACGGAGTCTCACTGGAGTGCAGTGGTGCAATCTCAGCTCACTGCAACCTCTGTCTCCCAGGTTCAAGTGATTCTCCTTGCCTCAGCCTCCCAAGTAGCTGGGATTACAGGCACCCACCACCATGTCTGGCTAACTTTTTTATATTTTTAGTAGAGGTGGGTTTTCACTAAGTTGGCCAGGCTAGTCTCGAACTCCTGACCTCGTGATCCACCTGCCTTGGCCTCCCAAAGTGCTGGGATTACAGGCGTGAGCTGCCACGCCTGGCCGTACAATCCTGTATTTCAAGCACTATTTATCTTACCAATGTACGGATCCCAATATTCTTGAAGTAAACAACAATATGATAATGTTCTATCTTTTCATTCTAGAATACACCACATCATTTAAAGTTGGTGAAATGTTTTACCTTTAAAAATACTCCTATCACCGCCAAACCATTTTCTTCCAGTGCTGCATCCTCAAAGTTTTCAAATTTGACTGCATTCCAATGTACTAAGTGCAGCTGAAACACCATGGAAGAGGGTTAACCCATGACTACACAGAATCTCTCCAGAATAAACCCACAGCCTCAGTCAACCTACGACATTTAAACATGTTTCCTCACCCAAAGTAAAGCCACTAAGAAAACCATATGACAACATGATGCAAGATGAGATAGAAACAAAGATCAGAGAGAAATTTAGGCAAGAGCAGCAATTAATATTATTTTAGAATGAAGGGATTTATTTGGGGAGAAAAATAGAAAATTCATATAACAAAGTGACACTTCAGTGAGCAATCAACATCTGTCTAGTCCCATCTTGATTTGCATGAAATACCAATATTCAAAATCCACTTGCATCTACAGGAGAGACGATGTTTATACTGAGAGAAATAGATCCTCCATATGGAAATTACGCAGGAGTTAAAGACAAATTTTTTCTTCAAGGAATAACCATTTAAAATGTGCTTTTAGGCTGGGTGTGGTGGCTCACACCTGTAATCTCAGCATTTTGGGAGGCCAAGGTGGGAGAATCACTTGAACCCAGGAGTTTGAGACCAGCCTGGACAACATAGTGAAACCCTGTCTCTACCAACAAATTTAAAAATTAGCAGAGGAGGCCGGGTGTGGTGGCTCAAGCCTGTAATCCCAGCACTTTGGGAGGCCGAGGTGGGTAGATTACGAGGTCAGGAAATCGAGACCAGCCTGGCTAACAGGGTGAAACCCTGTGTCTACTAAAAATACAAAAAATTAGCCGGGCACGGTGGCGGGTGCCTGTAGTTCCAGCTACTAGGGAGGCTGAGGCAGGAGAATGGCGTGAACCCGGGAGACGGAGCTTGCAGTGAGCTGAGATCCGGCCACTGCACTCCAGCCTGGGTGACAGAGTGAGACTCCGTCTCAAAAAAAAAAAAAAAAAAAAAAATTAGCAGGGCATGGTGGTGTGCGCCTGTTGTCTGAGGTGGGAGGATTGCTTAAGGTCGAGGCTGCAGTGAATCGTGCGCTCCAGACTGGGTGACAGAGTGAGACCCTGTCTCACAAAACAAAATAAAATGGAACAAATATAAAATAAATGTTTTAATGTGCTTTTATTTTTTACATAACATTTACAACTGAATTAGGAAAAAAGTTGTAAGAAGAAATTCTATTTCCTTAAAATCTCCCTTTATTTCCCTATAAATTATTCCTCATCCACCAGTTATGAATGCATTATCACCCAGCCTCCCAAGTGAGACACCACAAAATCATGGTTAACTTTGCCTTCTCCTATCCTGAAGAGAACCCCACCTTCAAGTCCTGTTGCTTTCATTTCAGAAACGCTTGATAAATCTTGCTCTTTTTCTCTATTTCTATTGCCACAGCCTTCATTTAGGCTCCCACCACTGCAAACTTGCATTAATTCGACCTGCGGCTCCACAATGTTCCCTGGGTTATTACTTTGGGCTACTATTTGAGTCCACCTTCGAATTCCAGAAGAATCCAGTTTCAGGATCTTAAGGTTCATTTCAACTATATTATTTGAGATGAGAGAAGTTAACATGTTTACATGTCTTAGCTGAGAATGATCAAAACTGCCTGAGAAAGCTATTTAGCATTTATAGGAATCACCTGATTCTTTGTGATAATTTCCTACAACTAAAAGTTCAGAATTATCCCCACTTCTCTACAGTTGTCACTGTTCCTGACCTTCTCAACATACCTCTGCTGGGAAGCATTTGCTGTCCACGGTGTGCTCAGAACCCCAGGCATCGATGGCCCCCCAGTGAAAATGGAACTGCTTCAATCGGTAGTTGTGTTCCAGGGGTCCTCCCTTGATCACTAAAATGGCACATCCAACAATTCAGGGAAGAGTTATTTGTGCAGTGGGGAAATGTGGGTGAAAGGCCAAATCTCCAGTGGACCCTCCATGTGAACTGTCTTAAATGGATTACACTGAATTATATACAAGTGATTATAAATTTGATTTTCATGAAGTCAATGCACATATAAGGACAAGACCAAATAACATCAAGATTTAACTACATAACAAGCTACAAACAACTGTTAAAGGCCAATTCTTGACTTAATTTTATATCCTATATTATTGTGTCCAGTTTTCTTTTGTGTGCAATAAAATGCAAATTTCTCTCAGCATATTTATCCAACATGACTTTATAATACTGAAATATGGGGATAAAGGGATCCTTCTTTTTTTATGCACGGACACTTTGCTTTTCAATTTTTGAAGATACTAGTGTTGCTTTCCCTTTCATTGAAATGGAATAGGAAATTTGCAAGTCAAAAACGATCACCTGGGAGATGTTGGTCAAAAGGTACAAAGCTTCAGTTAGGAAGAATATGTTTTCAAGATTTATTGCACAGCATGGTGACCATACTTGATAATAATGTATTGCACATTTCAAAATTACTAAAAGAGTAACAGTAGATTTTCTCACTACAAAAAAAAAAAATGGTAAGCACGTGAGGTGACGAATATTTTCATTGCTTGATATAATCTCATTCCACCATGCATACATATATCAAAAGATTACATTGTACCTGGTAAATATATACAAATATGTCAACTGAAAAAACACACTGGCCGGGCCTGGTGGCTCACACCTGTAATCCCAGCACTTTGGGAGGCTGAGGTGGGTGGCTCATCTGAGGTCAGGAATTTGAGACCAGCCTGGCCAACATGGTGAAACCCCATCTCTACTAAAAATACAAAAAATAAAATTAGCTGGGCATGGTGGCCCATGCCTGTAGTCCAGCTACTCAGGTGGCTGAGGCACAAGAATCACTTAAACCCAGGAGGTGGAGGTTGCAATGAGCCAAGATCGTGCCACTGCACTCCAGCCTGAGTGACAGAATGAGACTCTGTCTCACACACACACACACACACACACACGCACACACATTATTACCAATATATTATAGGCAAAATATTGACAAGTGGTTTTTTTTGTTTTTGTTTTTGTTTTTGTTTTTTGTTTTTTTGAAACAGGGTCTTACTCTGTCACCCAGGCTGGAGTGCAGTGGCACAATGTCAGTTCACTGCAACCTCTTCCTCCTGGGCTGAAGCCATTCTCCTACCTCAGTCTCCTGAGTAGCTGGGACTACAGGCGTGCACCACCATGCCAGGCTAATTTTTTTTTTTTTGTAGAGACGGTGTTTTGCCACGTTGCTCAGGCTTGTCTCGAACTCCTAAGCTCAAGAGATCCACCCATCTCAGCCTCCCAAAGTGCTGGGATTACAGGCGGTTGCGCCACTGCGCCTGGCCCAGATAAGACGTTTTTGGCCGGGTGCGGTGGCTCATGCCTGTAATCCCAGCACCTTGGGAGGCCGAGGCGGGTAGATCACCAGGTCAGGAAATCAAGACCATTCTGGCTAACACGGTGAAACCCCGTCTCTACCAAAAATACAAAAAAATTAGCTGGGCATGGTGACAGGTGCCTGTAGTCCCAGCTACTCTGGAGGCTTAGGCAGGAGAATCGCTTGAACCCAGGAGGCGGAGCTTGCAGTGAGCCGAGATCGCGCCACTGCACTCCAGCCTGGGCGACAGAGCAAGACTCTTTCTAAAAAAATAAAAAATAAAAAAATAGAAAAGAAAAGGAAAGGAAAGAAGAGAGAGAGAAAAATCAACTGTCAAGCAGCTGTCAGGCTAGTTAATTGGGATGTCACTGGTAACCTCAGCAAGATTAAAGGAAAAAGGTGGGGTTGGGTGGGGCAGATGAATGCAGGAAAGAAGGAAATATAGTCATCAAGAAATGGGGCAGGCCCAGCAGTGGCTCACACCTATAATCCTAGCACTCTGGGAGGCCAAGATGGGAGGATCACTTGAGGCCAGGAGTTTGAGAGCAGCCTGAAAAACATAGTGAGACCCAGTCTCTACAGAAGAAAAAGAAAGAAACAAAGAAATGGGGCAGGTAGACAGAAGATAGTGAATTGGAAAGCAGAGCAGTCATAACACATATCAAATAAATACATACTTATATATTTGAGGTTGTTGATATTTATTTTTTTAAAAATTTTTTTGAGACAGAGTCTCACTCTGTTGCCCAGGCTGAAGTGCAGTGGCACAATCTTGCCTCACTGCAACCTCCAACTCCCAGGTTCAAGCGATTCTCCTGCCTCAGCCTCCCTGAGAAGCTGGAATTACAGACGTGTGCCGCCATGCCCGACTAATTTTTGTATTTTGGTAGAGAAGGGGTTTCACCATGTTGGCCATGCTGGTTTCGAACTCCTGACCTCAAGCGATCCACCCACCTCGGCCTCCCAAAGCACTGGGATTACAGGCATGAGCCACCATGCTTGGCCTGATATTTTATTCTTTCCATGCTCTGAGAAAGGATTAAACTTGTAAAAAATTACATGACAAATATAAAACATTCAGCAAAGAGTCTGGCTGGTAGTAAGCAATCTGTAATATTCACTCCCTCCTTTTGCTTTTCAATGTGAAAGAGAAGGAGCTGACAGAGAAAGGGATGGTGAAGAAAAGGAAATACACAGAACCCATACAGATAAAAGCAAATGCAGGAAATGGACAGGAGGAATGCTTCTGGGGTGATGGAAATGTTTTAAAATTAGATTATAGTGATGGTTGCACAACTCTTGTAAATTTCCTTTAAAAATCATTCAACTGTACGTGTGTTTTAAACTGCGTACATGTGTTTTAAACTGTGTACGTGTGTTTTAAACTGTGTACATGTGTTTTAAAGTAAATGTAGGACCAAAACAGGGAAGGAGAACTTAAAATGTTTGTGAAAGCATTCTTACTAGGTTCACTGGCACTGCCCCAAAGGAGTGTAAAGTCAGGGAAGCAGGATGAAGCAGGATGGAGCAGGAAGCACCCTGAGGAGGAGAACAAAGGCACTCACCTCTCCATCTCTTAATGCCTACTGACAGTGCCAATAAGAGAAATTCCAGAGGACATGATAATTGACAGGGATCATCCAGGGATAATTTAGTGCCCTTCCCCACAGTATTTCGACTCTCTTATATGCACTCATTCAAATCAGTAACAATGTCCTACTCAGGGGAACCAAATACTAAATAACGCCCAGCAGAGGACTGCGGGATGAGATGTTCACATACCTTCTCTTATAATCCTACTAAGGTAGGTCATGTTGTTCTCTTTTTCATTCCAGAGTTTAGTAATTTGAGTCTTCTGTCTTTTATTTTTCTCTTGGTCTCCCCCAGTTAAAAGTTTGTCAACTCTGTTGATCTTCCCAAAGAACCAACTTTTGATTTCATTGATCTCTGCTCGTTCTTTATTATGTCCTTCTCTCTACTTGCTTTTGGGTTTATTTTGTTCTTCTTTTCTAGTTTCTTAAGGTGGAAAGCTGAGATACTGACTTGAGAAAGTTCTTCTCTATTATAGGCATTTTCATCTATAAGTTTACCTCTTAGCACTGCTTTAGCTGCATCCCAAAAGGACTGGTATAATGTTTTTGTCACATACCTTCCCCAGCTCCTTTTCTTTATTCCAATCCTCATAAAGCACATTGTGGCAGCATTTCTTAGGGTTTTTTCTTTGAAATTTATAGACATCGATATTTATTAGGTTTTTACTTTTCTAGAATTGTTTCTTGCCTTTCTTTGTTTCTAGAATGTCTTTGCTTTCTTTCACTTTTTATTTTTTATGTTCATTCACTCTTTTTTCCTCTTTGCATGCTATTGATTTGCAACAACATGGAGAAATAGCAACGAAGAATAAGCAGGAAATAAGAGGCAGTCACTGAAAGGTGGAAAAAGAGAGAGAGAGAGAAAGTTAGGTAATTACTAAACACCAGCCAGGAAAAGCAGCACCCGCAATTTGTTTCCTCTTTGACCAAACACTCTCTTATTGTAATAACTCATGGGTAGAACAAAGTGTCGGCTGTCCATACAGGTCCTGCAAAATCCACACCGTTAAAATCCTAAAAACTTCTGAGTCTCTATCCAGTCAAACGTGGCAGTCACACAATTTCTTTAAAACCACATCAGGCTACACCTGGGTTATCTGGGACCCCTGGGACTCCCGCTGGACTTCCCAGCAAAAGGGGCTATGTACTTGACTTCAGGAACTACCTGGCCTAGTAGCCGTCTCTTTCTCTGGCGTTCCTTGTTCAGATCCAGACCACCCTACACGCGGCTATACAGAACCAGGAAAGGGAATTAAATGTCCAGCTTTCAACTTTAACTCCTACCCTCCCCTTTTCCTGGTTATCCCTATTAAGAGAAGGGTTAGAAATCGCGAACGCCACTGGCCTAGGCAATCTC
This sequence comes from Trachypithecus francoisi, assembly GCF_009764315.1. NCBI lineage: Eukaryota > Metazoa > Chordata > Mammalia > Primates > Cercopithecidae > Trachypithecus > Trachypithecus francoisi. Next base: position 119,551,049 of record NW_022681471.1, read on the forward strand.
TCTGCATGCTTCTTCTGAGCGGCTTCTTCTGCGCGACCGCCGTTAACCGCAGTTCCACTTCCAGGCCCGTCTAACGCTTCTCTCAGCCTAAACCCTAACAATAGCCACATACCACCCCCGATCCTTGACGTCCCCTTGTTCCTAAACCCTGGACAGACACAAGTTTCCTTTTGTTATTCAAATGCCGGCACTACCCTCTGTAATACAACTTCCACTCCCAACTCAACCGTCTTTGCCCCTCCCAGTTCTTTCTTCTGGTGCAATGGGACCCTATATAAGAACCTTTCCACTCACGCCACTATAACCCTACTGTGTCTCCCTGTCACGCTAGTCCCCCAACTAACCTTGTGCACCCCTGCAGAATTTTCCAGGTGGGACTCCGCCCCTTTCCCTAGACCAAAACGAGCTATATTCCTCCCCCTAGTAGCCGGAGTCTCACTCACCACGTCCTTAGTTGCTGCAGGACTAGCCGGGGGAGCTTTAGGTCACTCCCTTATCAGCACTGCAAAACTCTCTCATCAATTCTCCATAGCTATGGAAGCTTCCGCCGAATCCCTTGCCTCATTACAGAGACAATTGACTTCCCTTGCCCAAGTTACCTTACAAAACCGCCGTGCACTAGACCTGTTAACGGCCGAAAAAGGAGGGACCTGTCTTTTCCTCAGAGAAGATTGTTGTTTCTACATAATGAATCTGGACTCGTAGAAACGCGAGTTCAACAACTACATAAACTCAGCCTAGAATTGCAGAAACAACAATTCACCTCTGCTGCCAACAGCTGGTGGAATTCCTCCATGTACTCCCTTCTAGTGCCCTTCATAGGACCATTCATAAGTATACTTCTCTTACTCACTATAGGACCATGTATAATAAACAGATTAACAAACTTTGTAAAAGAAAGACTCAACACTGTCCAGCTTATGGTCCTGAGAGCCCAGTACCAACCTGTACTCACCGAGACTTCCGAGTCAGACATATAAGACCCAGATTGGCTCTCAAGATACTAGAGAGAGGGGGGAATGAGGAGTGGAAAAATACTGAATATCAGAGGTCAGAAAAGTCAGGAAACTCCCCTTAATGCTAAAACAACAAGGTTATCTGGAAAGTCCCTAGCAGGGCAAGTGGCCGTTTGTGGTTTGGTCAAAGGGCGGGAACCAATGAACAACTGACTAATGTTTAACTTTAAATGTCAGCCAATTGTAAACCTACAACTGTAAAAACCCCCAGTGACTCTGTAACTTGCTGTAACTTGTTTGTGTCTGACTATAAAAGACGGCTGAACACCGAGCTCGGGGTCTCTCCCTAGGATCTGATACCTAGCTGGAGGGAACCGAGTTCGAACTCAAAATAAAGCGATCCCTGCCGCTTGGCGTTGTCTCTGGACTCTGGTGGTTGCTTTCGGGTCATCGCGGGTCTGGGCATTACAGCAGGAGTGAATATTTACTTTTTTTTTTCTTTTTTTTTTGAGACAGAGTCTCACTCTGACACCAGGCTGGGGTGCAGTGGTGCGATCTCGGCTCACTGCAAACTCCGCCTACTGGGTTCAAGTAATTCTCCTGTCTCAGCCTCCCAAGTAGCTGGGATTACAGGCATGCGCCACCACACCTGGCTAATGTTTTGTATTTTAGTAAAGACAGGGTTTCACCATGTTGCCCAGGGTGATCTTGAACTCCTGAGCTCAGGCAATCTGCCCACCTCGGCCTCCCAGAGTGCTGAGATTACAGGCGCCACCACTCCTGGCCTCATTATCATTTTTATGGACTCATTTCCTAACATTCATGAGAGAAAACAAGTTTCCTTGAGATCAAGATTTCTCAGTTTTAGCTCTATTGATACTGGAGGCTAGATAACTCTTCGTTAAGGTTATTTGGCGCACTGCAGGATCTTTAGCGGCATCCCTGACTTTGACACACTAGACGCCAATTTTGTTTCCCAAGTTGTGACAACCAAAAACGCCTTTGGATCCTGCAGTGGGGAGTGAGGGATATGGAGGGGTATGGGGGAAAGTTGGCAAAATTACCACTAGTTGATGACTACTTTAAACTATTTCAAATAATAATTATTTTGAGACTAATTTGGACTATTTGACATCATCAAATGCAGTAAAACAAACACGCAAACAACAACAAAAAAAGGGAAAATAAATCTTCACAAAATTTGCCACCTTCTATCTTCCACAGACACTAAGAAGTTTCAGGTAAACTTTGAAATCATTCACATTAGTTTATATCCAGGAAGGTTAGAAAAAGATTCAAAATCAATATACTATTTGAATTTGAAAAACTCTTTTAAAGCGTTCTTTTACACTAAGTAGGTAATACTGTTATTTAACAAAATTACCAGATCATAATTTCCATTTCTCTAATATATGACTAGTCTTTGCAACCTAATACACACATGACTATTCTTTTGGCCCCATTTCAAGTGTATTGTAATCTGCTAAGTTAAATCTGATTAAACAGTGTTACTGTTTAATGTAAAAGTTCTCGTAAAGTCAACAAGCAAAGGAAAAAATTAGTACATATTCAATATACACATACAAAATAAATTTCTGGCAAAACTTCCATTTCACACCTATGCTCTATACCAATTATAAATCTACACATAGAGAGAGATAAATTTATTAATTAAAAATACTACCTATACTACTTGAAGAAAATATGCATAAAAACTAGAAGGAATTTTTTTCACACATTGAAAAAGTTAAGATCAATGAGTTCCTTGCCATTGCTAACAAAGAGGTCAATACTGTCATGGTGAGAGTTTGATGTGTCTGTGTTAACACGACACTGTTTCTTTAACTCCTTACAAGACCACCATATCTTGCCCTCACCTGATTTATCTGTAGAATCTTCAAATTCCACGAGGAAAGAGTATCCATTATTCCAGACGTGGAGGCAGGTGGCTGGGTCATAAGAGATGGTGAGCGGTTTTAAGCCAGGATCATAAACACTGTCCCTCCACCGAATGTTGATGGGTGATTGTCGATCACCCCCGGGAACCAGGTCCACGCTCTCCCAAAGTGGATGCACTAGGAGAAAGCAGGTCAGGCTATTATCAAGACTGTTGGACCAAGTGCGGTGGCTCACTCCTATAATCCCAGCACTTTGGGAGGATAAGGCAGGTGGATCACTTGAGGCCAGGAGTTCGAGACCAGCCTAGGAAACACAGTGAAACCTGTCTCTACAAAATATACAAAAAAAAATTATCCAGGCATGGTGGTACACACCTGTAGTCCTAGCTACCAGGGAGGCTAAAGTGGGAGGACTGCTTGAGCCCAGGAGGTCAAGGCTGTTGTGAGCCATGATCGCACCACTGCACTCCAGCTTGGGTGACAGACCCAAACCATGTCTCAAAAGAAAAAAAGAAAACAAAGCCTGTCTACTGTACTTCTGGAGAACCTGTCAGGGCTAATGGAAACTAAAAGCCTTAGGAATTAGCCACTGTGATAGTTACTTTTAGGTGTTGACTTGACTAGATTAAAGAATACCTAGAAACCTGGTAAAGCATTATTTTGGGGTGTGTCTCTGAGGGTGTTTACAGAGGAGACTAGCATGTAATTCTGAGTGGACTAGGTGGGAAAGATTCGCCCTCAATGTGGGCAGGTATCATCCAAACTGCTGGGGGTCCAGAAAGAACAAAAACATGGAAAAACTGAATGTGCCCATCTGTCTGCTGGATCTTGGATACACTCTTCTGCTCCTGTCCTTGGGTAACAGGTACAGGCTTCCCAGCCTTTGGACTCCAGAACTAACACCAGCACCTCTCTGGGTTCTCAGGCATTTGGCCTCAGACTGATAGGTATACCATCAGCTTCCCTGGTTCTGAGGCCTTTGTCTTGGACTGTCCCATACTACCAGTATCTCAGGGTCTCTGGCTTGCAGATGGCCTGTCATGGGACTTCTCAGCCTCTATAATCGTGTGAGCAATTGCCACTAATAAATTCCCGCTCATCTATCTCTATCTATATACCTTATTGATTTTGCTTCTGGAGAACCCTGACCAATACAGCCACTTAGGGGTTTAATCGATAGACAAAAGTAGAGGATAAAGATAGGTCAGAGAGCACCTGGCAGAGGAATAGCATTTTGGCATCTTGCAAAACCAACACATCTCAGTCTGCCTACTAAGCTCACCTAAACCAAGTGCAATCTGTGCTGTGATCACAGCATAATGCATGGAGTTTAGTGCCATGTGGAAATAGGGTATTCAAAAATGAGTTTCTTTTCTTCATTGAGAATTTCCCAAGCCCCAACTCCCCAAAGTGGCTTTAAATACAAAGACAAATGAACTCAATCTTCAATAACAGATTTATTTTCAAAAAAGGAAATGGGAGAACTTTGGGAAAGGAAACATTCAATCAGTATTCTCAGTGTTTAATTGGTTGGCTGGTAGAAATCAAGGCTTGCGTAGCCTGCATCCTGTAAGATGCTTGCCCCACATAACTGTGCATGCTGAGTTGAGTTCACCTCCTATGTAAGCAAACTCTGAGGACCAGGCAGCCATCCTGCAAAACCTGGCTAGAACATCGGCATTGCTAAGGTCCCTGGAGGTCGCAGTGTGTCACAGGGATGTGGAGATTATCTATTAAGGTGTACACATACAATTCATCCCCCACAGGCACTGAAGACATTGCTGATGCTGATTGTCCTCCAGAGTCAAGCACCAGGTCTCTGTAGCAAGTCCCTGATAAGTATCAGCAGACTTGCTGATAACACAGATCGGCCTGTTGAGACCCCCATGTGTGATGAGCAGAACCAATGTGTATCAGTTTGGGGTGGTCCAGCTGTCTGTCCTTTAGAAGTACCATGGATGGGTAGGATCAAGAACAACAGGAAAACTAGGAGAAACATAGAGAAATCATTACCAAGGACCCTCTGCATCTCGCCCTACCACTAACAATAAGGATGAGACTGGCCAGGCGCGGTGGCTCACGCCTGTAACCCCAGCACTTTGGTAGATCACGAGGTCAGGGATCAAGACACGGTGAAACTCCGTCTCTATTAAAAATACAAAAAAATTAGCCGGGTGTGGTGGCACACGCCTGTAGTCCCAGCTACTCGGGAGGCTGAGGCAGGAAAATCGCTTGAACCCGGGAGATGGAGGTTGCAGTGAGCCGAGATTGTGCCACTATACTCCAGCCTGAGTGACAGAGTAAGACTGTCTCAAAAAAAAAAAAAAAAAAACAAAACGATGAGACTAAGGTAGTTGTTTTGTTACTCTGTCAAATCCCCCGTCAGTGGCAGCATCATCCTCCTATTTCCATAAAAAGCAGAAACCTGCCCCTGGTTACTCTGACAGAGCAGATAATCCTTTCCTTCGGAAATTGCTGAAAGCTGGAAGTCAATATCTTTTTTCTTTTCTTTTTTTTTTTTTTTAGACGGAGTCTTGCTCTGTCTCCCAGGCTGGAGTGCGGTGGCATGATCTTGGCTCACTGCAACCTCCACCTCCTGGGTTCAAGCGATTCTCCTGCCTCAGCCCCGAGTAACTGGGATTACAGGCGCATGCCACCACACCCGGCTAACTTTTGTGTATTTTTAGTAGAGATGGGGTTTCGCCATGTTGGCCAGGCTGGACTTGAACTCCTGGTCTCAAGTGATCCACCCACCTCGGCCTCCCAAAGTGCTGGGATTACAGGCGTGAACCACTGTGCCTGACCGTAAGTCAGTATCTTAACCTTGTGTCTTAGTGTTTTGTTTTGTTTTATTTATAAAAGTGCTCCAGCAATACAGACAAAGAGCTCTCCTGAGAGTGCCTAAATCAGTGGTTTTCAACAGAGAGAACAATTCAGTCCCCCAAAAACACTTGGCAATGTCTGGAGACATTTTCGGATGGCAAAACTGGGAGAGCGTGCTAGTGACATCTAGTGGTTAGAGGGCAGAGATGCTGCTAAACATCCTACAATGCACAGGATGGGCTCCCAGAAGAAAACCATTCTGATCCAAAAGCCAATAGTGCCAAAGTTGAGAAACCCTGGTCTAACGATAAAAGGTGCATGCAAACTCATAATATTCTTTGCTTTCTATTTCTTCATATAATGCAGTACTCTCATCTCTGGAGAGGTCTGAACCCAATGTTCTGTGTTTTCTTTTTTTTTTTTTCTTTCCTTAGTATAAAACAACTTGTGAAGAACAAGAACTTTAAAGAACAAGAAGTTTCTGTTTCAGAAATCTAAATGGAAAATGCACATGAACTGACACATCTGAAACAGAATTTGGGCTATACTGTCATAATCTAATTAGAATGCAAATTCCTTGTGGGCAGGAGCCACATCTTCCTCCTTTTTTGTTGCCCTGTGGTATCTTATTAAACATATGCCCTTCTGGAAAACATCCTATTAGGTACTATGTTCACTATCTGGGTGACAGGATCAATAGAAGCCCAACCTCACCACCATGCAATATACCCATGTAACAAATCTGCATATGTAACCCCTGAATGTAAAATAAAAATGGACATTTTAAAAAAGAAATAAATTAACAATTTGAAAAAGCTATCATGGCAACTATGCAGCGGCCAACATCATAAAATATACAACCTCAGGGTCTAAAAATGTTTAGTAATTTTATCCAGTAAAATATCATATATTTTTCATCTTAGGGGGAAAGATGATCTTAAATTTCTGTTACATTTGGTTCTGTTATATCCACCCAAACACTTGGATTCATATTCATGATGAATAAACATCTCTTTTAATGGCAAAAATAAAAAATAAAATAAACATATGCCCTGTAACGTATCCAACTGCCATTGTTGGGGGGAAAAAAGCTCAAATTCAAATGTTTTGCAAGGATTCAAACGATCTGAAAAATTATTCAAATTGTGTTAATTTTTAAACTTCTAGAAAGCCCTTGAAAGGCCTTGATTCTGTTTTTAAAGATTCCTGACACAAAGAGACTATGCACCTTCCCCTCTGAGACACTCAGTGGTTGATAATGTGAAAATTCACATTCTTCAAAGCCATTCATGAGGGTCTCCTGTGAAGACTAGGGAAGAACTGGAGTGACAATCAGCTCCCTAAGACGATGCCTTGGTCACCCTTAATTGTTCCCCATCTCATTCATGAAATGGGAAGTATCAACACTCACACTCATGCAAATACCAGCCCAAGACAACTGGGCCTATTCCTGCAATTGCTCTTTAATGACCATAATGACACAATCAATTTATACCCTTCAGTTTACAAGTTCAGCTTCCAGGTTTTCTTTCCTCCTACCCACCTCCTTCTTTACTAAACTACACCATCTAGGTTAGACCATCCAACTTACTGTGTGGGGAGGGGGTCCTTGGTCACTGCCCCCTTACTGAAGCCAATTTTTTGCCAACGGCTTGTTTTGCTAAACTGACACTTTTGTTCTCTCCTACTCCCCTCCTTTTCCTCTACTTAAGGAAAAATCAGATCAAAACAATTTCCTGGTAGTTGCTCATATTTTACCTCAAAAATAAGACATTATTTAAATTATTAAAAAATAGTATAGGTGCAAGCCACTGCTGCCTGGGTAAATTTTGAGGAGACACATACATTCACACCATAGCACAAATCTTCCCAGTGATGCTTCTCATCTTATTCCATCCACAAGTATTCACTGAAAGCCAGCTGGCTCACAGAGCAGTGAGGAAGGCAGATAATTAGACACATATGCATATAATTATAACTGCACCCATGTAATAAAATGTCATGAAATAAAAATCAGAGTGCTATGATTAAAAAATTATATTATGAAGTGATCATATTATAAGAGAGTAGCCAGAGATCACTTTGTCAAGGAGGTGACAATTAAGCCCAGACCTAAAGATAATGGGGTGATGATTAAGTGGTTTAACAGAAGCTTCATTTTCAGGTTTTTCTTGTATAGGGAAAATGAAATAAACAGATAGTGATTTTACCAACTGTGGTTTATGTTAACAAAGACACACTGTCATTAAGAAGGTGTCGGCTGGGTGCGGTGGCTCGTGCCTGTAATCCTAGCGCTTTGGGAGGCTGAGGCAGGCGGATCACCTGAGGTCAGGAGTTCAAGACCCACCTGGCCAACATGGTGAAACCCTATCTCTACTAAAGATACAAAAAAATTAGCTGGATGTGGTGGTGCGTGCTTATAATCCCAGCTACTCGGTAGGTTGAGGCAGGAGAATCGCTTGAACCCGGGAGGTGGAGGTTGCAGTGAGCCGAGATTGTGTCATTGCACTCCAGCCTTGGCGACAGGGCAAGACTCCGTCTCAAAAAAAAGAAAAAAAGGTGTCAGTAATTTGTAGCTGATGGGCAACAAAAACCCTGCAGAAGACTCCATGTTGAGGAGGTGCTTGATTTTAGTTGTTTATATGAGTAGTCCTAGGTTTGATTTATTTTGTGCTTTAGCACTGTCTTAGTCCATTCAGCCTGCTATGACAGAATGCCATAGACTAGGTGGCTTATAAATAAGAGAAATTTATTTCTCACAGTTCTGGAGTCTGGGAAGTCCAAGATCAAGGCGCCAGCAGACTGGGTGTCTGGCAAGGGCCTGCTTTCTGGTTCATAGACAGCCTCCTTGCTGTCTTCAAATAGTAGAAGGTACGAGGGGGCTCTCTGGGGTCTCTTTTATATTGGGAACTAATCCTATTCGTGAGAGCTCTGCCCTCATGATCTAACCACCTCCCCAAAGCCCCAGCTCTTAATATCATCACCTTGGGGGTAGGATTTCAACATATAAATGTTACGGGGTCATGAACATTCAGTTTGCTACAACCACCTATTTCCCCAGCTTTGGCACTGTCCTTTTAGCCCCTGAAACATGGAAAGCTCATTCCTGCCTTAGTCCCTTTCTTCGTGCTCCTCCTCCACAGAAATCAATTACCCTCATTTGGCTCAGGGCTAGGCCCCATTATCTTTAGGTCTTGGGCTTAATTGTCACCTCCTTGACAAAGTGATCTCTGGCTACTCTCTTATAGTATGATCACTTCATATTATAATTTTTTAATCATAGCACTCCGATTTTTCTTTCATGACATTTATTACATGGGTGCAGTTATAATTATATGCATATGTGTCTAATTATCTGCCTTCCTCACTGCTCTGTGAGCCAGCTGGCTTTCGGTGAATACTTGTGGATGGAATAAGATGAGAAGCATCACTGGGAAGATTTGTGCTATGGTGTGAATGTATGCGTCTCCTCAAAATTTACCCAGGCAGTGGTGGCTTGCACCTGTAATCCCAACACTTTGGCAGGCCAAGGTGGGCAGATCACTTGAGGTCAGTAGTTTGAGACCAGCCTGGCCAACATGGGGAGACCCCATCTCTAGTAAAAATACAAAAAATTAGCTGGGTGTGGTGGCTCATGTCTGTAGTCCCAGCTACTTGAGAGGCTGAGGCAGGAGAATCTCTTGAACCCGGGAGGCAGAGGTTGCAGTGAGCTGAGATTGTGCACTGCACTCCAGTCTGGGTGACAGAGCAAGACCCTATATAAAAAAAAAAAAAAAAAAAAAAAAAACCAAATGTACACACTGAAATCCTTTTCCCCAAGGTGATGGTATTAAGAGCTGAGGCCTTTGGGAGGTGACTATGTCACGAAGCCAGAGCCCTCATGAACGGATGAATACTCTTATAAAAGAGGCTTGAGAAAGCTCCTGAGCTCCTTCTACCATGTGAGGATGCAGCAAGAAGGCAAATTCTTTGAAGCAGAGAGAACCCTCATCAGACACTGAATCTACTGGCACCTTGGTTTTTTGGACTTCCTGGCCTCCGGAATTGTGAGCAACAAATTTCTGTTGTGTATAAATTATTCAGTCTGAGTTACTGTTATAGCAGCCCAAACAGCATAAGACAGTTCGTTTCTCCTTTTTGCTTTATTTCATTATTTTTCTTTAAGAATCATTCAGGTTTATCTCTTCTTCGCCTTGCTCAGCACAGCAGCCTAGTTCAGAAACCTAAACCCCAGACTTCATACAAAGCCTCTTGGTTGATTTCCTCCTCTAACTCTCCTCTACTCCTGAGTGCTGCCACTCAGCAATTTTCCTACATAACCACCTTTGTCACATTGCTCCTATGCTAAAGACAGTATATCAAGTTGTAACTTCCAAGTTCAATGCCCAGGTTTTCCTATTAGAACCCATCTCACTTATCTAATCTCATTTTCCTCATTCTTCCCAAACTCTGGTGTTCCTATGCTACTTTTCTTGTCATGTTATTCCCCTTAGCAAGCTACTCTTCTTACAACTAACTGCCTACCTACACAAGTTTATGTCTACTTTGGTTTTTTGTTTGTTTGTTTTGTTTTTTTGAGACAGAGTCTCGCTTTGTCACCCAGGCTAGAGTGCAGTGGCATGATCTCGGTTTACTGCAACCTCCGCCTCCCGGGTAAAAGCGATTCTCCTGCCTCAGCCTCCTGAGTAGCTGGGATTACAGGCGCCCGTCACCATGCCTGGCTAATTTTTGTGTTTTTTTTAAATTGTTGTTTGTTTGTTTGTTTTTGAGATGGAGTCTCACTCTGTCGCCAGGCTGGAGTGCAGTGGCACGATCTCAGCTCACTGCAACCTCCGACTCCCGGGTTCAAGCGATTCTCCTGTCTCAGCCTCCCAAGTAGCTGGGACTATAGGCACCCACCATGATGCCCAGCTAATTTTTGTATTTTTTAGTAGAGACAGGGTTTCACCATGTTAGCCAGTACGGTCATCTCAATCTCTTGACCTTGTGATCTGCCCGCCTCGGCCTCCCAAAGTGCTGGGATTACAGGCGTGAGCCACTGGACCCGGCCTAATTTTTGGTATTTTTAGTAGAGATGGGGTTTCACCATCTTGGCCAGGCTGGTCTGGAACTCCTGACTTCGTGATCCACCTGCGTTGGCCTCCCAAAGTGCTGGGATTACAGGTGTGAGCCACCACACCCAGCTGTCTACTTTGGTTTTTAAAAACTTTTTAAATAAAATTTTTTGTAGAGATAGGGTCTCGCTATGTTGCCCAGGCTGGTCTTGAACTCCTGGGCTCAAGCTACCTTCCTGTCTTGGCCTTCCAAAATGCTAGGATTACAGGCATGAGCCCCCATGCCTGGCCTTTAGCCCCACTTTGACTTGTGCTTAGAAGCCCTTCCTTTCCTTAAGAAATCTTTTCCAGTTCAAGTCTGGAAATCTTTTCCAGTTCAAGTCTAAGCTCCCTGATGACATACTCTCCAACCACTCTGAGCTTTGCTTTTTCTGAACACACACTGAATTTGCTTTCACACCATTTAGCACCCAACCATTCCTCACGTAATCTGTGTTTGCTTTATCTGCCCAAAGGGTCTGTGTCAACTCCAAGCCCATGAGGTCTGTGTCCTCCACTTTTTCTATAGTCTCCAGGGCTTCACTTGGTGCAAGGCACAGAAGAGGTACTAAATGCTTATTTTACTGATACAGAAAACCAAACAAATTGATACCAAGGCTCTCCACCCATTACCTCACAGCCACCATCTCTCTACCAGGCAAGCTGGTTTACCCTGAACACCTCTTAGGTTCACCTAATCGTATCTATCTGTTATTCGTTTGTTCCTTAAAATTCTACTAGGTTTTCAAGGTCAGTTCAAGCCCCTTCTCTGATACTCCCACCCTAAATAAAGCATCTTTCATCTGTTCTTACTCCTCAACACCTATTATCTCTGTTCCTGAGCTCCCCAATATGGTAGCACTGTCCCTGTGTGCTAGCCTAAATTGAGATGTACTATATAAATGTACAATACCAGGAACTTCGAAGGCTCAGTACAAAATAAATATTAAAATTTCATTTATAATTCTTATATTCATTTCATGTTAAAGTGATAATATTTTGGATATATTGGGTTAAATAAAATATATTAGTCAAATTAATTTGACCTGTTTACTTGTACTTTTTAAGATGCGGTTATTACAAAATATAGAATTACTCATATTTTTATTTTATTTTATTGAAGAGATGGGGTGTTGCTATGCTGCCCAGGCAGGTCTCAAACTCCTGACCTCAAGCGATCCTCCCACCTTGGCCTCCCAAAGTCCTGGGCTTACAGGCATGAGCCACTGTACCTGGCCTATTAGAAAATATAGAATGACCTATATGGCTCATATTTGTGGTTTACTTTATTTATCTACCAGAAAGCATTGCCTTATACCCTCATGTACTTTTTATCTGGTCCCCTGCTATGTACTGCCCTTTTTATGAGGGATGTCTACTTCCTCATGTTGCTGAAGACGACTCGTGTAGGCCTTGGCCTTAATACAGTGATGGTGTATACACTGGGACCCTCCGTATGACTTGGTTGAGGATGATCACAGAATCACAAATTGCCTTGTTAGAGCATCATCAGGGCTATAAAAGGCACTTGGATGCCAAGTCCATTAGCCATAAGATACCTCCCTGTGCAGTTATCAGCACAGGAGACTAAAGCTCACATTTCCTGATGGTCAGTTCCAGGGCTATTTGTCAGTCTCAGGCAGCTGAAGATAACCCTGAGGCCATTAATGCAATTCTAAGTGGCTCTTAAAAAGCTCTTTTCTCAAGGTTACTTGCATGTTAATAAAGACAATCTAGGGGCATCCTGAGTCTATATTTCAGAATTCTTTGTGAAAACACTGCAAAACAAGCTTTTTATTACTCTCCAGGCTTTATTTGTATTCTTCAAAATTAATTAGAGAAATAATAGAATAACTTTCTTTTTTTTTTTTTTGAGACAGAGTCTTGCTCTGTCACCCAGGCTGGAGTGCAGTGGCCGGATCTCAGCTCACTGCAAGCTCCGCGTCCTGGGTTTACGCCATTCTCCTGCCTCAGCCTCCGGAGTAGCTGGGACTACAGGCGCCCGCCACCTCGCCTGGCTAGTTTTTTGTATTTTTAGTAGAGACGGGGTTTCACCGTGTTAGCCAGGATGCTCTCGATCTCCTGACCTCGTGATCCGCCCGTCTCGGCCTCCCAAAGTGCTGGGATTACAGGCTTGAGCCACCGCGCCCGGCCTAGAATAACTTTCAAACACAGTACAGTTATGATATAGATTACTGCTGTCAAATAGAACTTTCTCTGATGATAGAAATGTCCAGTATATTAAGATCTAGTCATAGGTAGCTATAAAATTTTAATGAATTTAAATTTACATGTAAATACCCACATGGGGTTAGTGGCTACATTTTATACAGGGCTGGCTTCTTTAGTCCCTATTATCCTAACAGGTTTCTCTTTCTTCTACAAGTAAGGAGATCATGAACATTAAGAATCATTGGAATAACAAATCAGTATCATTTCCATTCTACCTGATATTCTTTATATTTCATTCAATTAAGAATTATTAAATGCACTTTCCTATGGTCTAAGATCTCATGCCTAAATCTTTTTATGTGACCATTAGACTAAATTTCACCAGACGATACCTAAGGGAAACTGATTTTATTTCCACATTGGATAATAGGTATAGGCTTTTATCTTTATCTTATTATATTACAAGTCTCCAAAGTCAGGACTATCAAGAGTTACTGTCTGCTACTTGAGATAACAGCAAATAGCAATCTGAGTTGACAGCTAAAGATTATCTGTGGAGAGCCTTGGGAGCAAAGATATCATGAGCACAGAGCGCAGGGCTGACCTGAAATGCTGCTTTCCGAATTTGCCACAACCTCCTACTTTCACTCACTCCTTATGCTGCTTTGCCTCCTTTTTTTTTTTTTTTTTTTGAGACGGAGTCTTGCTCTGTTACCCAGCTGGAGTGCAGTGGCCGGATCTCAGCTCACTGCAAGCTCCGCCTCCCGGGTTCACGCCATTCTCCTGCCTCAGCCTCCGAGTAGCTGGGACTACAGGCGCCCGCCACCTCGCCCGGCTAGTTTTTTGTATTTTTTAGTAGAGACGGGGTTTCACCGTGTTAGCCGGGATGGTCTCGATCTCCTGACCTCGTGATCCGCCCGCCTCGGCCTCCCAAAGTGCTGGGATTACAGGCTTGAGCCACCACGCCCGGCCTTTGCCTCCTCTTAAAAGGGTCAGATTTAAACATCTGAGACAGGCACTGAGCCTATGATGATGATAACAATTGTAGTACTAGAAGTAGCTCCCAACACTGAGTCCTCACTATGTGACAGCACTAGCTAAGGACTTTGCACATGAAAACCAGAAATGAAATTCTAAGCTCCCCAACGGACTGAATGGATCCCCTCTACCCTGGCCAGGGGGATCCCAAAGAAACCTGAAGAACTAGTTCAGGCCATGAGGGGAAGAGAGGTTGGGCATGCCCCATTATATTCCCTCCCTTTAGAGTTTAGGCACAACTGACCAGCATTAACACTCAAATAGAGATCATAAGACTGACATAGAATCTTCGTAGCAATAAAATACCTACCTCCAACCTGACCCTGGTATAGCATCACATGACAGATAGAAGGCTCTGAAAGAAATCAAAGTATTGTACCCCAAAATTCATTTATTTATTTGTTTATTTATTTTTTGGGAGAGAGTTTCGCTCTTTTCACCCAGGCTGGAGTGCAATGGCGTGATCTCAGCTCACCCAGAACCTCCGCCTCCTGGGTTCAAATGATTCTTTTGCCTCAGTCTCCTGAGTAGCTGGGATTACAGGCGCACACCACTACACCTGGCTAATTTTTATATTTTTAGTAGAGATGAGGTTTCACCATGTTGGCCAGGCCGATCTCAAACTCCTGACCTCAGGTGATCCACCTGCTTCAGCCTCCCAAGTGCTGGGATTACAGGCGCGAGTCACTGCACCCAGCCTTATCCCAAAATATATTTCTTTGACATATTTTGAAATGGCCCTGCAAAACCATCCCTTGTGGATAAATGTGCATTCTGTAGAGAGCCCCTGTCCCTTTCCAGGTCTTTTCCTGATCCAGGAGAGATCTGACACCTTTTAAGGTCCATAAGAGATGTTTACCATCTAATCTCTCTAAGCCTGCTAATGGGAGGCTTCATCTACATAACAAGAACCTTGGCTTCTACAATCCCCCTTATCTTAACTCAAGCATTTCTTTCAGTTGACTTCAAGTCTTTAGGCAAAGCTTAACTTTTTCAACCAACTGCCAAACAGCCAAACAGAAAATCTTTGTTTTTTTGTCGCCCAGGCTGGAGTGCAGTGGCGCAATCTCGGCTCACTGCAAGCTCCGCCTCCCGGGTTTACGCCATTCTCCTGCCTCAGTCTCCTGAGTAGCTGGGACTACAGGCACCCACCACTGCACCCAGCTAATTTTTTGTATTTTTTAGTAGAGACGGGGTTTCACCATGGTCTCGATCTCCTGACCTTGTGATCTGCCCGCCTCGGCCTCCCAAACTGCTGGGATTACAGGCGTGAGCCACCGCGCCCGGCCAACAGAAAATCTTTGAATCCACTTACTTATGACCTGTAAGCCCCTGCTTAGAGATGTCCTTTCCAGGCCAAACCAAGTGTTGACAAAAAGAGTCAAACTCTGTAAATATTTGAAGAGATTTATTCTGAGCCAAATATGGGTGACTGTGGCCCGTGACACAGCCCCCACATGGACCTGAGAACATGTGCCCAAGGTGCTCAGGGCACAGCTTGTTTTTATACATTTTAGAGAGGCATGAGACATCAATCAAATACATTTAAGAAATACACTGGTTTGGTCCAGAAAGGCGGGACAGTTCAAAGCTGGGGTGGGGATTGGGGGGGGCTTCTAGGCTATAGGTAAATTTAACATTTTCTGGTTGACAATTGGTTGAATTTGTCTAAAGACCTGGGATTGGTAGAAAGGGAATGGTTCGGGTTAAGATAAAGACTGTGGAGACCAAAGTTCTTTTGAAGTCTTATAGTGGCTGCCCTTAGAGAAAATAGATGAGAAATATTTCCTATTCAGATCTTAGTTAATCTCTTTAGGATTGGGAGGGTCTGGAAAAAAAAGATCTAGCTATGTTAATAGAGATTCTTTACAGATACAATTTTTCCCATACAGAACAGCTTTGCAGGGCAATTTCAAAATATGGCAAAGAAACATGTTTTGGGGTAAAATATTTTGATTTTCTTCTTTGTCTTGTAATGTTACACCAAAGTCAGGTTGGAAAGTAAATCACGATATATGGGTTAAATAAAACCCATCTGGTAACAATTTATGATTTGTGGGGCATGACTCCCCAGAGCCCTTAGATAGGAATTTGGGCAAGATAAAAAAAATCAGAGTTTCGCCCTCAGAATGTATACCTTACAGGTATTGATTTACGTCTTGCCTGTAACTTCTGTCTCCCCCATGCTGTAACCCAACCACCTTGGGTGTGTGTTCTCAGGACCTCTTGAGGCTGTATCATGGGCCACGGTCACTCATATTTGGCTCAGAATGAACCTCTTCCAATATTTTAGAGTTTGGCTTTTTTCATCAACACATGTTATCTTTTCAAACTCTCAAAAATCTGGGGTCATTCTTGGTCACAAGTGTACACTGGCCTTCTGTTGGGGTACCGAGCTGTCAGAAACAATGAGAACTGTCTTTACAATTGAGCAGATGAGGGTACAGAACATAGAAATAGGACCTGCTCAAAGGCCTAGAGCAGCAAAGACCACAATATTATTCTTGGGGCAAATAGGTTGGAACAGTGTAATATGCTACAAACCAAATCAAATGGTGACTGTCCCCTGTTTTTCCTAGTAACTTAGAAACAAGAACATGTCATCTGTTGTGGGAAATTTACTAAGTAAAGCTGCCCCTCCCGAAGCCACTACTGTTTGTTTTTTTTGTCAGCATTAAAAGCAGCAAACTATCCTAACTACATAAGCATACCGGATTTGGATGTTTAATTTCAACTGTCAAAAAAAAAAAAAAAAAAAAAAACGGCAAAACTACTAATACTTTGTAACATAAACCCTAGACCACAAAGTGCCAGTGTTCAGAATAAGCCAGTCTCGGTAGGATGTGGCATATTTGTAGGAAACCACACCTAGCAACCAGAAATTTATTATGCCTCTGGCCCGTTTATTTGAAAAAGAACACAGTCAATGTTGAAGGAAACAAAATAAACTTACAGTGAAAATATATTTGTGGAGCAGTTTCAAGCCCTTGGATGTAGCTAGATTAGCATTACTAATTTACAAGCATTCCATTCTTACCCAGTCTTTTTATTATGTGCATAAGGGGTCAAAGAAAATAAACATGAAAGTGGAGAAACCTAGACCTCAGTGCAACCCAACATTTGAAAACTCTGTGCCCGTGTTTTTTTTTTTTTTTTTTTTAAGACGGAGTATCGCTCTGTCGCCCAGGCTGGAGTGCAGTGGCCGGATCTCAGCTCACTGCAAGCTCTGCCTCCCGGGTTCACACCATTCTCCTGCCTCAGCCTCCCGAGCAGCTGGGACTACAGGCGCCCGCCACCTCGCCCGGCTAGTTTTTTGTATTTTTTAGTAGAGACGGGGTTTCACCGTGTTAGCCAGGATGGTCTCGATCTCCTGACCTCGTGATCCGCCCGTCTCGGCCTCCCAAAGTGCTGGGATTACAGGCTTGAGCCACCGCGCCCGGCCCCCGTGTTTTTTAAGTAACGGAAAACATGAAAAATTCCTCCTTATTGATAATACTTACATAGCTCCATTAACTCAAAGTTATCTGTCCACAAATACACACATTTTCCTTTCCCATCCTCTCAACTGCCCTCTCTAGAGCAGTCATGCAGAGCATGTTTGGCAATCTGCAGACAGTTTTGGTTGTTATAGCTTCATGAGGGTGCTACTAGCAACTAGTAGGCAGAGGCCAGGAATGCTGTAAAGACCCTCCAGGACACAGGACAACCTCCCACAACACACAATGATCCATCCTCAGCGTCCATCATGCCGCAGTGGAGAATCCCTGCCACATCCGGACATGGACAATGCCTTGTATTTCCAGAAGGGGAACGAGATGAGAGAGGTGTGAGGAAGACTATTTCCTGCCTCACTCAATCTTCCATCCTTACAGCAGAGCACACACTTGCAAACTGAACAGCTAGAATTAACTTTGCAATTCCTAACTCAGGACAGAATATTCCAGAACGTTGAAGCTAGTAAACTGCTTACAAACATTTACATGCAACTTCCAGAAACGTAAGGTTCCCAGAAATAATTTGTGGTTTGTGGATCAACCTTTGTTTAAAAGAAAAAAAAAAAAAAGACAATTGCTACCAAGAAATAATAAACAACAGGTTCCAAAGTATTAAACACTGGGATCTGTCTCTTGTCCAGTTTCTGCATGACATCATTTTAACATGCTAAAATTAGTCAAGAAAGAACATTCTACATTTACTTTCATGAATCAGTAGAGAAACAGCTATTCTCACAGTTCATAAGGCATATAATCCTACACTGGAAAGCCAAAGACAGCATAGCTACAAATGTTTAACATGTGTGATTATTATAAAGACAAGTATTTTTGCTCTTGCACACTTGCTCCCTCTTTTCTTTTTCTCTAAGAGATGAGATTTCGCTCTGTCACTCAGGCTGCAGCCCTTTTTGTTCTCTTTAAGGAAGTGGTGTACTCACAGGCTCGGTTCCGGGTTTTGTAAGTACAAGTGTAGAGGCTGCAGGGCCTCGTTGGCATGAATCTCGGAATCTGGAACTTTCTCCACAGCAATTTGCCTGGAGATGCTTGAAGAATGACCCTTAGGCTGTTCATCACCACCATCTTAGCTTGAAATCTTGATCAGTTCCCAGCTAAGTTGCAGGAACCTAATAACCTAGAGGGATGAAGGCAGAGGAGGGAAAGCTGTAAACAACAGAGACTTAAGATCATGGAGAAACCTCTAAGTAGGACAATATTCAGACTAGGAGTACACACCCTGAGGGGGAGGGAGGGAGGGTGGATGAGAGTTAACGGTTTATCCACTCTTGTTCCTCAAACTCATTGGTCCCCTCAGTGGAGGGCAGGGAGGGTCCTGAGGACTGACTCACATGCTTTGCGTTTCCCTCAGGGTTGGCAAATATTAGAAGTCCAGAGAAAAGCTTCTCTTTAGCCACAAGAATGAAAAAACTGTTTACAGTACAGTTTCTTAAAATAAAAAAAAAACAAAACATTGCTCCAGGAAATCCCAGTTAATTATCCAGCATGGTATTTACATGTACGAAGAACTCCAACATTAAAGCTCCCTCCAGGCTGTTGGACTAAAAACAAACATCTGTATCTAGATTGCTTACAAAAACAAAACAAAACCCACGATACATCCTGCCAAAATAGTCATGGGCAGTTTTGAAATCTGAGCTTAAATATAATCTATGACTCTTTGCCAATTTTTGGTGTAACACAATGGTCCCTGAACATGGGAAAACAGACAAAGTTAATCCTAAATTCTCTCTCCACCTTTCACATGGTCACAGTCAAAGTCTCAGAAGATGATGCTTTCCAAGGTATTCACTATGGTGTCCTGAAATTATGGTAATATTAACTTTGAACACTTTCCCCACCACAATACTGCTTCATCCATTTTCCCTGAAAACTATCCCTATTCCATTCTGAAATTTTGAAAAAAAAAATCAATTTTTCTTGGTTACACATTCATTCCACTACAGATTTAGAAGTGTTTAGTCTGAGTACTTAAGACACATTCAAACAGCTGTTCAGGACACCATCTGTGCAACCATGACTGTGGTGTGGCTGCAAGGCCATGTGCTCTGGCCCTGCTAAGATCTCGGCCTCACATCTATTTGCATTCCTGCCTGCCCACCAGCTACGTGGGCTTCAGTTCTTTCATTTTTTTTTTTTTTTTTTTTTTTTGAGACGGAGTCTCGCTCTGTCGCCAGGGCTGGAGTGCAGTGGCCGGATCTCAGCTCACTGCAAGCTCCGCCTCCCGGGTGCACGCCATTCTCCTGCCTCAGCCTCCCGAGTAGCTGGGACTACAGGCGCCCGCCACCTCGCCCGGCTAGTTTTTTGTATTTTTTTAGTAGAGACGGGGTTTCACAGTGTTAGCCAGGATGGTCTCGATCTCCTGACCTCGTGATCCGCCCGTCTCGGCCTCCCAAAGTGCTGGGATTACAGGCTTGAGCCACCGCGCCCGGCCTCAGTTCTTTCAACTCCTTTCTTTCCCTCCAGCCTGTGCAGATGCTCTTTTTTGTATTTTTCATAGAGACAGGGTTTCACCATGTTGGCCAGGCTGGTCTTGAACTCCTGACCTCAAGTGATCCTCCAACCTCAGCCTCCCAAAGTGCTGGGATTACAGCTGTGAGCCACTGAGTCTGGCTATCCCTGGTTAATTTTATTTTTTTTAGAGATGGGGGGGCGGGTCTCACTATATTACCTGGGTTGGTCTCGAACTCCTGGATTCAAGCAATCCTCCTGCTTAAGGGCCTCGCAAAGTGCTGGGATTACAGGTGTGAGCTACTGCATCTGGCCAGGTTATAGTTTTGTGTGTGTATTTGTGTATATACATTTTTGAAGGGAGCATGTATGTCAAAATGTACCTTATTTAAGAGATGCAAATGTTTGACTCAGGATTTAAAACATGGACTGGTAATAAACTTTCAAGGGATTATCTTGATAGTGCCTTGAGCTAAATAATAGTGATATAGGAGTTAAGAAGAAATTACTTAGGCAGATAGTGAGGGTATGGGAGTCCTCAGTAAGGTTTTCCTTTTAATAAAAAGCAGCCCCCAAATAATTTTCTTTTCTAACAAAGAGAAGCCTGTAAAATCGAGCTGCAGACATAGACAAGCAAGCTGGAAGCTTGCACAGGCGAATGCTGGCAGTTGTGCCAATAGAAAAATACTACCTAGGACTAGGCATGCTCAAAATGGTGGCTCCATCTTCTCTTTGCCAGCCAAGTGTACAGTAAGGAGCAGACAAGATGGCACTGGCCAAGTAGAAAGCCCTTTTGCAAAATAAGATTAGGGTGGGACGATCAGCCTTCCCACATGCTATGTAAATGTCACATCTGTTCGAACCAACCTGTGGCCCCCATGTAAATCAGACACCGCCTCCTCTCGCCTGCCTATAAAATCTGCTGCAGTCTGCCACTTGTCCCTTTTTTGGACGCCTCTCTCACAAGAGAGAGAGTTGCTCTCCTCTCTCCTTTCTTCTGCCTATTAAACTTTCCTCTCCTTAACTCCATGTGTGTGTTCCAGTCATTAATCTTCTCCGGGTGAGACACTATACCCCAGAAAACAAAGACGCGCATTAGCACCCTGTTTTCAAATAACTTCCTTAACTGAATTAACGGAGCAAACTTAAAGAACAATAGGCCATTGGCAACTTCAATTTAGACTCTCACTCTGCTTTGTTTTTCTTAACAAAGAAAAACTTTATTATGGAAAACTTCAATTTTATACTAGTATAGTAAGAACACTATAATAAAACCACCTACGTACCCAATATTCCATTTCAACCATCTGTTCATGGCCAATCAAGTTTTATTTATACTTCTCCTAACCCCCCTGCTATTTTTCCTCCCCAGCTTATTTTGAAGCAAATTCCCAGACATCCTATCAATTTATCCCTCATTGTATTTCTGAAATCAAAGGACACTGATTTCATCTCCTCCTCAAACAATCAGCAGCAAGCCTAGCCACCTCCACCCATTCCCCTAAACTGCCTTTGAAAAACTCCTAACCTATGAGCTTTGGTGGAGATTATTTCACTACTAATTCCATCTCCTGCATGGTGTGGCCGGCCCCGTGTCTACCTAAACTCTTTCTTTACTACGATGCTGAAACCGCCTTTGCAAAATTATAACTGAGGAAATTATGACAGTGAATAAAATCAGACCTAATCAACTCCATCTTGCTTCTAACCTTTAAGCTGTCCTTGTTCATTCCTGGATGTAGGCCGAACTAACTTTGGGAAGGAATTCAGTTCATGGCTTGACTCTGAAACAAAATTGATAGCAGCCCTTTCCCAAAAAGACCCCCTTGTTGTCTGGGGACGAGTCTGCCTTTGCAGGACTAACAACTTAGCTAGTGGTTAGAAATTACAGTTTAGGGATTGTGCAGCCTCTGCTCCAAGAGTTTGAACCTCCCCAAATTGCTCCTTGGGATAACATCACTATTGTAAAACCTAAGATCAACGCTTGAGATATTTTGCAGACCCTGCACTCCATGGATCAGCTGACACCACCCAGACCCGTAATCTGGCTCAATCAGTTCTGCCATCCCACCCAGGAACAAAAGACAGCAGGAAAACCTGAGCAATCAGCCTTCCCCACTTCTCAAGCCCTTACTCGCAAAATTATCTTTAAAAACTCTGCTCCCTGGATGCTCGTGGAGACTGATTTGAGTAATAATAAAACTCCGGTCTCCCACACAGTCGGCTCTGTGTGAATTACTCTTTCTCCATTGCAATTCCCCCGTCTTGGTAAATGGATTCTGTCCAGGCAGCGGTTGCAATGCCATGGTCTGTCTTTGTGCAGCAGGTAGGAAGAATCCTTTGAGCGGTTACAATAATATGAACTGAAATGGTTAAGATTAACGCTTAAAGTACACCCTTAAATTTATGCAAGAATCTAGAACCCAAGGAGCAGGAAAAATATTTGCTCAGTTACACTATACAAGAAATTCAGCCGGGTGTGGTGGCTCACGCCTGTAATCCCAGCACTTTGGGAGGCTGAGGCAGGTGGATCGTAAGGTCAGGAGATCGAGACCATCCTGGCCAACCTGGAGAAACCCTGTCTCTATGAAAAACAGAAGATTAGCCAGGCATGGTGGCACATGCCTGTAGTCCCAGCTACTCAGGAGGCTGAGGCAGGAGAATCACTTGAATCCGGGAGGTGTAGGCTGCAGTGAGCTGAGATCATGCCACTGCACTCCAGCCTGGGTGACAGAGCGAGACTCCACCTCAAAAAAAAAAAAAAAAAAAAAAAAAAATTAAACAAAACAAAAAAACAAGAAGTTGATGCTTTCTGTGACTTCAAACGGTGCAAGCTATGAAAGCTCTCTGAAAAAGCTGCTAAGTGTTATATAAATATAAGTTATTATTACTCAAATTGATTTTGTTAAAATGCTACCCATTGTATAAATGCAGAAAGCTAAGAAAATAGTCATTTTGGATGACTTTTAATATCATTTTTTGTTTTCTTTTAAAGCCAATAAATATCCCCAAACAAACAATTGCAACTAATCAGGATTCCCTCTGATAAAACTGATTTGACATTAAAATGAAATTTCAAAACCTTCTAAAAGATATAGGGAAACCTCGCGTTAACTGTGCTTCCTTTCCATTGATTTCCAGTCCTGAACTGAAGCAATACTGAGCGATTATCTCATGTCGAGCACTGTGCTTGTGTAAAGATGAAAAGATCATGCTCTTTCCCCATTCCCACAAGCTTGCAATCTACAAAGAAAAACTATTTAAACAAAGACTTCTTTTTTGTTACCTTTTCAAAAATTGTGATAAAGCATACATAATAGTTATCATTTTAACCAGCTGTAAATGTACAAATTCAGTGGCATTAAATACATTCATAATGTTGTGCAACCATCACCACCATCTGTACCCAAAACTTTTTCATCATCCCCAACATAAACTATGTACTCACTAAAGAAGAACTTCTCCTCTACCCCTTATCCCCTGGCAATCTCTCTTTTACTTTATGTCTCTGTGTATTTATTTGCCTATTCTAGGTACCTCACGTAAGTGTGATCATACAGTATTTGTCCTTCTGTGACTGGCTTATTTTACTTAGCATAATTAAACAGATATTTCTTTTCTTTTCTTTTCTTTTTCTTGAGACAGAGTCTCGCTCTGTCACCTAGGCTGGAGTGCAGTGGCGTGATCTCAGCTCACTGCAACCACCACCTCCCAGCTTCAAGTGATTCTTCTGCCTCAGCCTCCAGAGTAGCTGGGAATACAGGCGCCCGCCACCATGCCCGGCTAATTTCTGTATTTTTAGTAGAGACAGGGTTTTACCATGTTGGCCAGGCTGGTCTTGAACTCCTGACCTCAGGTGATCTGCCCGCCTTGGCGCCCCAAAGTGCTGGGATTACAGGCGTGAACCACCGTGCCTGGCCATAAACAAATATTTCTTAATCAAAGCTGGACACGATGGCGGCCTTGATTTAGTGCAATGAGAATATATGGTGCAGGGGCTCTAAGTTTCAGGAAAGGGTGGCATCTGAAAAATGTATCGTAGGAGAGAGATAATTTAACAGGGAGGCAAAGGCAGAGGGATGGACAGGGGAACCTTCCCCGATGATGAGGAGGTGGAAGGGGATGAGTAGGCCCCAAGGCCGAAGAAAACAATTAGAGTCAAAATGGGCAGAACCTTAGGTTTACTCAGTAAACAATTCCAGTGTCAGGGGAATATGGGCAAACAAGTGGAAAAGGCCTCCTTTCTTGCTCACAATCGAGTTAGAATGAGACATAGTAATTTTTGGGAGGATGATGGCAAGTACAATGCAAAGTCAACAGAAAGGATGTGTGGGCTCTGCCTTCAAAGGGAAGGTTGTGATAA